>NC_133681.1:16256497-17494644 GCF_048934315.1 Petromyzon marinus | reverse complement strand
ATCTGTGAAACTATGGGGACATCTGTGAAACTATTGGGACATCTGTGAAACTATTTGGGACATCTGTTAAAACTATTGGGACATCTGTGAAACTACTGGTACATCTGTTAAATTATTGGGACATCTGTGAAACTATTGGGACATCTGTAAAACTACTGGGACATATGTGAAACTATTGGGAAATGTGTGAAACTATTGGGACATCTGTGAAACTATTGAGACATCTGTGAAACTACTGGTACATTTGTGAAACTATGGGGACATCTGTTAACCTACTGGGATATCTGTAAAACTACTGGGACATCTGTGAAACTATTGGGACATCTGTGAAACTATGGTGACATCTGTTAACCTACTGGGACATCTGTGAAACTACTGGGACATCTGTTGAACTATTGGGACATCTGTGAATCTACTGGGACATCTGTAAAACTGCTGGGACATATGTGAACCTATTGGGACATCTGTGAAACTATTGGGACATCTGTGAAACTACTGGGACATCTGTGAAACAACTGGGACATCTGTTAAACTATTGGGACATCTGTTAAACTCCTGGGACATCTGTGAAACTATTGGGACATCTGTCAAACTATTTGGGACATCTGTTAAACTATTGGGACATCTGTGAAACTACTGGTACATCTGTTAAATTATTGGGACATCTGTGAAACTATGGGGACATCTGTGAAACTAATGGGACATATGTGAAACTATTGGGGCATCTGTGAAACGACTGGGTGATCTGTGACACTACTGGGACATATGTGAACTTATTGGGACATCTGTGAAACTAATGGGACATATGTGAAACTATTGGGGCATCTGTGAAACTACTGGGACATCTGTGAAACTATTGGGACATCTGTGAAACTATTTGGGACATCTGTTAAACTATTGGGACATTTGTGAAACTACTGGGACATCTGTGAAACTATTGGGACATCTGTGAAACTACTGGGACATCTGTGAAACTACTGGGACATCTGTGAAACTATTTGGGACATGTGTTAAACTATTGGAACATCTGTGAAACTACTGGGACATCTGTGAAACTATTGGGACATCTGTGAAACTATGGGGACATCTGTTAACCTACTGGGACATCTGTGAAACTACTGGGACATCTGTTGAACTATTGGGACATCTGTGAATCTACTGGGACATCTGTAAAACTACTGGGACATCTGTTGAACTATTGGGACATCTGTGAATCTACTGGGACATCTGTTAAACTCCTGGGACATCTGTGAAACTATTGGGACATCTGTCAAACTATTTGGGACATCTGTTAAACTATTGGGACATCTGTGAAACTACTGGTACATCTGTTAAATTATTGGGACATCTGTGAAACTATGGGGACATCTGTGAAACTAATGGGACATATGTGAAACTATTGGGGCATCTGTGAAACGACTGGGTGATCTGTGACACTACTGGGACATATGTGAACTTATTGGGACATCTGTGAATCTATGGGGACATCTGTGAATCTAATGGGACATATGTGAAACTATTGGGACATCTGTGAAACTATTGGGACATCTGTGAAACTATTTGGGACATCTGTTAAACTATTGGGACATCTGTGAAACTACTGGTACATCTGTTAAATTATTGGGACATCTGTGAAACTATTGGGACATCTGTAAAACTACTGGGACATATGTGAAACTATTGGGAAATGTGTGAAACTATTGGGACATCTGTGAAACTATTGGGACATCTGTGAAACTACTGGGATATCTGTAAAACTACTGGGACATCTGTGAAACTATTGGGACATCTGTGAAACTATGGGGACATCTGTTAACCTACTGGGACATCTGTGAAACTACTGGGACATCTGTTGAACTATTGGGACATCTGTGAATCTACTGGGACATCTGTAAAACTACTGGGACATATGTGAACCTATTGGGACGTCTGTGAAACTATTGGGACATCTGTGAAACTATTGAGACATCTGTGAAACAACTGGGACATCTGTTAAACTATTGGGACATCTGTTAAACTCCTGGGACATCTGTGAAACTATTGGGACATCTGTCAAACTATTTGGGACATCTGTTAAACTATTGGGACATCTGTGAAACTACTGGTACATCTGTTAAATTATTGGGACATCTGTGAAACTATGGGGACATCTGTGAAACTAATGGGACATATGTGAAACTATTTGGGCATCTGTGAATCGACTGGGTGATCTGTGACACTACTGGGACATATGTGAACTTATTGGGACATCTGTGAATCTATGGGGACATCTGTGAAACTAATGGGACATATGTGAAACTATTGGGACATCTGTGAAACTATGGGGACATCCGTGAAACTATTGGGACATCTGTGAAACTATTTGGGACATCTGTTAAACTATTGGGACATCTGTGAAAATACTGGTACATCTGTTAAATTATTGGGACATCTGTGAAACTATTGGGACATCTGTAAAACTACTGGGACATATGTGAAACTATTGGGAAATGTGTGAAACTATTGGGACATCTGTGAAACTATTGGGACATCTGTGAAACTACTGGTACATCTGTGAAACTATGGGGACATCTGTTAACCTACTGGGATATCTGTAAAACTACTGGGACATCTGTGAAACTATTGGGACATCTGTGAAACTATGGGGACATCTGTTAACCTACTGGGACATCTGTGAAACTACTGGGACATCTGTTGAACTATTGGGACATCTGTGAATCTACTGGGACATCTGTAAAACTACTGGGACATATGTGAACCTATTGGGACATCTGTGAAACTATTGGGACATCTGTGAAACTATTGAGACATCTGTGAAACAACTGGGACATCTGTGAAACTATTGGGACATCTGTCAAACTATTTGGGACATCTGTTAAACTATTGGGACATCTGTGAAACTACTGGTACATCTGTTAAATTATTGGGACATCTGTGAAACTATGGGGACATCTGTGAAACTAATGGGACATATGTGAAACTATTGGGGCATCTGTGAAACGACTGGGTGATCTGTGACACTACTGGGACATCTGTTAAACTTCTGGGACATCTGTGAAACTATTGGGACATCTGTGAAACTATGGGGACATCTGTGCAACTAATGGGACATATGTGAAACTATTGGGGCCTCTGTGAAAGTACTGGGATCATCTGTGAAACTACCGGGACATCTGTAAAACTACTGGGACATCTTTGAAACTATTGGGACATCTGTGAAACTATGGGGACATCTGTTAACCTACTGGAATATCTGTAAAACTTCTGGGACATCTGTGAAACTATTGGGACATCTGTGAAACTCCTGGGACATCTGTGAAACTCCTGGGACATCTGTGAAACTATTGGGACATCTGTGAAACTATTTGGGACATCTGTTAAACTATTGGGACATCTGTGAAACTATGGGGACATCTGTGAAACTAATGGGACATATGTGAAACTATTGAGGCATCTGTGAAACGACTGGGTGATCTGTGACACTACTGGGACATATGTGAACTTATTGGGACATCTGTGAATCTATGGGGACATCTGTGAAACTAATGGGACATATGTGAAACTATTGGGACATCTGTGAAACTATGGGGACATCTGTGAAACTATTGGGACATCTGTGAAACTATTTGGGACATCTGTTAAAACTATTGGGACATCTGTGAAACTACTGGTACATCTGTTAAATTATTGGGACATATGTGAAACTATTGGGAAATGTGTGAAACTATTGGGACATCTGTGAAACTATTGGGACATCTGTGAAACTACTGGTACATCTGTGAAACTATGGGGACATCTGTTAACCTACTGGGATATCTGTAAAACTACTGGGACATCTGTGAAACTATTGGGACATCTGTGAAACTATGGGGACATCTGTTAACCTACTGGGACATCTGTGAAACTACTGGGACATCTGTTGAACTATTGGGACATCTGTGAAACTACTGGGACATCTGTGAAACAACTGGGACATCTGTGAAACTATTGGGACATCTGTGAAACTATTGGGACATCTGTGAAACTACTGGGACATCTGTGAAACAACTGGGACATCTGTTAAACTATTGGGACATCTGTTAAACTCCTGGGACATCTGTGAAACTATTGGGACATCTGTCAAACTATTTGGGACATCTGTTAAACTATTGGGACATCTGTGAAACTACTGGTACATCTGTTAAATTATTGGGACATCTGTGAAACTATGGGGACATCTGTGAAACTAATGGGACATATGTGAAACTATTGGGGCATCTGTGAAACGACTGGGTGATCTGTGACACTACTGGGACATATGTGAACTTTTTGGGACATCTGTGAAACTAATGGGACATATGTGAAACTATTGGGGCATCTGTGAAACTACTGGGACATCTGTGAAACTATTGGGACATCTGTGAAACTATTTGGGACATCTGTTAAACTATCGGGACATCTGTGAAACTACTGGGACATCTGTGAAACTATTGGGACATCTGTGAAACTACTGGGACATCTGTGAAACTACTGGGACATCTGTGAAACTATTTGGGACATGTGTTAAACTATTGGGACATCTGTGAAACGACTGGGACATCTGTGAAACTATTGGGACATCTGTGAAACTATGGGGACATCTGTTAACCTACTGGGACATCTGTGAAACTACTGGGACATCTGTTGAACTATTGGGACATCTGTGAATCTACTGGGACATCTGTAAAACTACTGGGACATATGTGAACCTATTGGGACATCTGTGAAACTATTGGGACATCTGTGAAACTACTGGGACATCTGTTGAACTATTGGGACATCTGTGAATCTACTGGGACATCTGTTAAACTCCTGGGACATCTGTGAAACTATTGGGACATCTGTCAAACTATTTGGGACATCTGTTAAACTATTGGGACATCTGTGAAACTACTGGTACATCTGTTAAATTATTGGGACATCTGTGAAACTATGGGGACATCTGTGAAACTAATGGGACATATGTGAAACTATTGGGGCATCTGTGAAACGACTGGGTGATCTGTGACACTACTGGGACATATGTGAACTTATTGGGACATCTGTGAAACTAATGGGACATATGTGAAACTATTGGGGCATCTGTGAAACTACTGGGACATCTTTGAAACTATTGGGACATCTGTGAAACTATTTGGGACATCTGTTAAACTATTGGGACATCTGTGAAACTACTGGGACATCTGTGAAACTATTGGGACATCTGTGAAACTACTGGGACATCTGTGAAACTACTGGGACATCTGTGAAACTATTTGGGACATGTGTTAAACTATTGGGACATCTGTGAAACTACTGGGACATCTGTGAAACTATTGGGACATCTGTGAAACTATGGGGACATCTGTTAACCTACTGGGACATCTGTGAAACTACTGGGACATCTGTTGAACTATTGGGACATCTGTGAATCTACTGGGACATCTGTAAAACTACTGGGACATATGTGAACCTATTGGGACATCTGTGAAACTATTGGGACATCTGTGAAACTACTGGGACATCTGTTGAACTATTGGGACATCTGTGAATCTACTGGGACATCTGTTAAACTCCTGGGATATCTGTGAAACTATTGGGACATCTGTCAAACTATTTGGGACATCTGTTAAACTATTGGGACATCTGTGAAACTACTGGTACATCTGTTAAATTATTGGGACATCTGTGAAACTATGGGGACATCTGTGAAACTAATGGGACATATGTGAAACTATTGGGGCATCTGTGAAACGACTGGGTGATCTGTGACACTACTGGGACATATGTGAACTTATTGGGACATCTGTGAATCTATGGAGACATCTGTGAAACTAATGGGATCATCTGTGAAACTAGCGGGACATCTGTAAAACTACTGGGACATCTTTGAAACTATTGGAACATCTGTGAAACTATGGGGACATCTGTTAACCTACTGGAATATCTGTAAAACTTCTGGGACATCTGTGAATCTATTGGGACATCTGTGAAACTATTTGGGACATCTGTTAAACTATTGGGACATCTGTGAAACTACTGGTACATCTGTGAAATTATTGGGACATCTGTG
Source organism: Petromyzon marinus (assembly GCF_048934315.1). Lineage (NCBI taxonomy): Eukaryota > Metazoa > Chordata > Hyperoartia > Petromyzontiformes > Petromyzontidae > Petromyzon > Petromyzon marinus. Next base: position 17,488,574 of record NC_133681.1, on the reverse strand, counting down.
AAACTATGGGGACATCTGTGAAACTAATGGGACATATGTGAAACTATTGGGGCATCTGTGAAACTACTGGGACATATGTGAACCTATTGGGACATCTGTGAAACTTTTGGGACATCTGTGAAACTATGGGGACATCTGTTAACCTACTGGGACATCTGTGAAACTACTTGTACATCTGTTAAATTATTGGGACATCTGTGAAACTATGGGGACATCTGTGAAACTAATGAGACATATGTGAAACTATTGGGGCATCTGTGAAACGACTGGGTGATCTGTGACACTACTGGGACATCTGTTAAACTTCTGGGACATCTGTGAAACTATTGGGACATCTGTGAAACTATTTGGGACATCTGTTAAACTATTGGGACATCTGTGAAACTACTGGTACATCTGTGAAACTATGGGGACATCTGTGAAACTAATGGGACATATGTGAAACTATTGGGACATCTGTGAAACTATTTGGGACATCTGTTAAACTATTGGGACATCTGTGAAACTACTGGTACATCTGTTAAATTATTGGGACATCTGTGAAACTATTGGGACATCTGTAAAACTACTAGGACATATGTGAAACTATTGGGAAATGTGTGAAACTATTGGGACATCTGTGAAACTATTGGGACATCTGTGAAACTACTAGTACATCTGTGAAACTATGGGGAAATCTGTTAACCTACTGGGATATCTAAAAAACTACTGGGACATCTGTGAAACTATTGGGACATCTGTGAAACTATGGGGACATCTGTTAACCTACTGGGACATCTGTGAAACTATTGGGACATCTGTTAATCTACTGGGACATCTGTTGAACTATTGGGACATCTGTGAATCTACTGGGACATCTGTAAAACTACTGGGACACATGTGAACCTATTGGGACATCTGTGAAACTATTGGGACATCTGTGAAACTATTGAGACAACTGTGAAACAACTGGGACATCTGTTAAACTATTGGGACATCTGTTAAACTTCTGGGACATCTGTGAAACTATTGGGACATCTGTGAAACTATTTGGGACATCTGTTAAAGTATTGGGACATCTGTGAATCTACTGGTACATCTGTTAAATTATTGGGACATCTGTGAAACTATGGGGACATCTGTGAAACTAATGGGACATATGTGAAACTATTCGGGCATCTGTGAAACGACTGGGTGATCTGTGAAACTACTGGGACATATGTGAACTTATTGGGACATCTGTGAAAGTATTGGGACATCTGTGAAACTATTGGGACATCTGTGAAACTATGGGGACATCTGTGAAACTAATGGGACATATGTGAAACTATTGGGGCATCTGTGAAACTACTGGGATCATCTGTGAAACTAGCGGGACATCTGTAAAACTACTGGGACATCTTTGAAACTATTGGGACATCTGTGAAACTATGGGGACATCTGTTAACCTACTGGAATATCTGTAAAACTTCTGGGACATCTGTGAAACTATTGGGACATCTGTGAAACTATTGGGAAATCTGTAAAACTATTGGGACATCTGTGAATCTATTGGGACATCTGTGAAACTATTTGGGATATCTGTTAAACTATTGGGACATCTGTGAAACTACTGGTACATCTGTGAAATTATTGGGACATCTGTGAAACTATGGGGACATCTGTGAAACTAATGGGACATATGTGAAACTATTGGGGCATCTGTGAAACTACTGGGACATATGTGAACCTACTGGGACATCTGTGAAACTTTTGGGACATCTGTGAAACTATGGGGACATCTGTTAACCTACTGGGACATCTGTGAAACTACTGGGACATCTGTTAAACTAATGGGACGTATGTGAAACTATTGGGACATCTGTGAAACTACTGGTACATCTGTTAAATTATTGGGACATCTGTAAAACTATGGGGACATCTGTGAAACTAATGGGACATATGTGAAACTATTGGGGCATCTGTGAAACGACTGGGTGATCTGTGACACTAGTGGGACATATGTGAACTTATTGGGACATCTGTGAAACTATTGGGACATCTGTGAAACTATTGGGACATCTGTGAAACTATGGGGACATTGTGCAACTAATGGGACATATGTGAAACTATTGGGGCATCTGTGAAACTACTGGGATCATCTGTGAAACTACTGGGACATCTGTAAAACTACTGGGACATCTTTGAAACTATTGGGACATCTGTGAAACTATGGGGACATCTGTTAACCTACTGGAATATCTGTAAAACTTCTGGGACATCTGTGAAACTATTGGGACATCTGTGAAACTATTGGGACATCTGTGAAACTACTGGTACATCTGTGAAATTATTGGGACATCTGTGAAACTATGGGGACATCTGTGAAACTAATGGGACATATGTGAAACTATTGGGGCATCTGTAAAACTACTGGGACATATGTGAACCTATTGGGACATCTGCGAATCTACTGGGACATCTGTAAAACTACTGGGACATATGTGAATCTATTGGGACATCTGTGAAACTATTGAGACATCTGTGAAACAACTGGGACATCTGTTAAACTATTGGGACATCTGTTAAACTACTGGTACATCTGTTAAATTATTGGGACATCTGTAAAACTATGGGGACATCTGTGAAACTAATGGGACATATGTGAAACTATTGGGGCATCTGTGAAACGACTGGGTGATCTGTGACACTAGTGGGACATATGTGAACTTATTGGGACATCTGTGAAACTATTGGGACATCTGTGAAACTATTGGGACATCTGTGAAACTATTGGGACATCTGTAAAACTACTGGGACATATGTGAAACTATTGGGAAATGTGTGAAACTATTGGGACATCTGTGAAACTATTGGGACATCTGTGAAACTACTGGTACATCTGTGAAACTATGGGGACATCTGTTAACCTACTGGGATATCTGTAAAACTACTGGGACATCTGTGAAACTATTGGGACATCTGTGAAACTATGGGGACATCTGTTAACCTACTGGGACATCTGTGAAACTATTGGGACATCTGTTAATCTACTGGGACATCTGTTGAACTATTGGGACATCTGTGAAACTATGGGGACATCTGTTAACCTACTGGAATATCTGTAAAACTTCTGGGACATCTGTGAAACTATTGGGACATTTGTGAAACTATTGAGACATCTGTGAAACAACTGGGACATCTGTTAAACTATTGGGACATCTGTTAAACTTCTGGGACATCTGTGAAACTATTGGGACATCTGTGAAACTATTTGGGACATCTGTTAAAGTATTGGGACATCTGTGAAACTACTGGTACATCTGTTAAATTATTGGGACATCTGTGAAACTATGGGGACATCTGTGAAACTAATGGGACATATGTGAAACTATTGGGGCATCTGTGAAACGACTGGGTGATCTGTGAAACTACTGGGACATATGTGAACTTATTGGGACATCTGTGAAACTATTGGGACATCTTTGAAACTATTGGGACATCTGTGAAACTTTGGGGACATCTGTGAAACTAATGGGACATATGTGAAACTATTGGGGCATCTGTGAAACTACTGGGATCATCTGTGAAACTAGCGGGACATCTGTAAAACTACTGGGACATCTTTGAAACTATTGGGACATCTGTGAAACTATGGGGACATCTGTTAACCTACTGGAATATCTGTAAAACTTCTGGGACATCTGTGAAACTATTGGGACATCTGTGAAACTATTGGGAAATCTGTGAAACTATTGGGACATCTGTGAATCTATTGGGACATCTGTGAAACTATTTGGGACATCTGTTAAACTATTGGGACATCTGTGAAACTACTGGTACATCTGTGAAATTATTGGGACATCTGTGAAACTATGGGGACATCTGTGAAACTAATGGGACATATGTGAAACTATTGGGGCATCTGTGAAACTACTGGGACATATGTGAACCTATTGGGACATCTGTGAAACTTTTGGGACATCTGTGAAACTATGGGGACATCTGTTAACCTACTGGGACATCTGTGAAACTACTGGGACATCTGTTAAACTACTGGGACATCTGTGAAACTATGGGGACATCTGTGAAACTAATGGGACATATGTGAAACTATTGGGGCATCTGTGAAACGACTGGGTGATCTGTGAAACTACTGGGACATATGTGAACTTATTGGGACATCTGTGAAACTATTGGGACATCTGTGAAACTATTGGGACATCTGGGAAACTATGGGGACATCTGTGAAACTAATGGGACATATGTGAAACTATTGGGACATCTGTGAAACTACTGGTACATCTGTTAAATTATTGGGACATCTGTAAAACTATGGGGACATCTGTGAAACTAATGGGACATATGTGAAACTATTGGGGCATCTGTGAAACGACTGGGTGATCTGTGACACTAGTGGGACATATGTGAACTTATTGGGACATCTGTGAAACTATTGGGACATCTGTGAAACTATTGGGACATCTGTGAAACTATGGGGACATTGTGCAACTAATGGGACATATGTGAAAATATTGGGGCATCTGTGAAACTACTGGGATCATCTGTAAAACTACTGGGACATCTTTGAAACTATTGGGACATCTGTGAAACTATGGGGACATCTGTTAACTTACTGGAATATCTGTAAAACTCCTGGGACATCTGTGAAACTATTGGGACATCTGTGAAACTATTGGGACATCTGTGAAACTACTGGTACTTCTGTGAAATTATTGGGACATCTGTGAAACTATGGGGACATCTGTGAAACTAATGGGACATATTTGAAACTATTGGGGCATCTGTGAAACGACTGGGTGATCTGTGAAACTACTGGGACATATGTGAACTTATTGGGACATCTGTGAAACTATTGGGACATCTGTGAAACTATTGGGACATCTGTGAAGCTATGGGGACATCTGTGAAACTAATGGGACATATGTGAAACTATTAGGACATCTGTGAAACTACTGGTACATGTTAAATTATTGGGACATCTGTGAAACTATTGGGACATCTGTGAAACTATTGGGACATCTGTGAAGCTATGGGGACATCTTTGAAACTAATGGGACATATGTGAAACTATTAGGACATCTGTGAAACTACTGGTACATGTTAAATTATTGGGACATCTGTAAAACTATGGGGACATCTGTGGAACTAATGGAACATATGTGAAACTATTGGGGCATCTGTGAAACGACTGGGTGATCTGTGACACTAGTGGGACATATGTGAACTTATTGGGACATCTGTGAAACTATTGGGACATCTGTGAAACTATGGGGACATCTGTGCAACTAATGGGACATATGTGAAACTATTGGGGCATCTGTGAAACTACTGGGATCATCTGTGAAACTACTGGGACATCTGTAAAACTACTGGGACATCTTTGAAACTACTGGGACATCTGTGAAACTATTGGGACATCTGTTAATCTACTGGGACATCTGTTGAACTATTGGGACATCTGTGAATCTACTGGGACATCTGTAAAACTACTGGGACATATGTGAACCTATTGGGACATCTGTGAAACTATTGGGACATTTGTGAAACTATTGAGACATCTGTGAAACAACTGGGACATCTGTTAAACTATTGGGACATCTGTTAAACTTCTGGGACATCTGTGAAACTATTGGGACATCTGTGAAACTATTTGGGACATCTGTTAAAGTATTGGGACATCTGTGAAACTACTGGTACATCTGTTAAATTATTGGGACATCTGTGAAACTATGGGGACATCTGTGAAACTAATGGGACATATGTGAAACTATTGGGGCATCTGTGAAACGACTGGGTGATCTGTGAAACTACTGGGACATATGTGAACTTATTGGGACATCTGTGAAACTATTGGGACATCTTTGAAACTATTGGGACATCTGTGAAACTTTGGGGACATCTGTGAAACTAATGGGACATATGTGAAACTATTGGGGCATCTGTGAAACTACTGGGATCATCTGTGAAACTAGCGGGACATCTGTAAAACTACTGGGACATCTTTGAAACTATTGGGACATCTGTGAAACTATGGGGACATCTGTTAACCTACTGGAATATCTGTAAAACTTCTGGGACATCTGTGAAACTATTGGGACATCTGTGAAACTATTGGGAAATCTGTGAAACTATTGGGACATCTGTGAATCTATTGGGACATCTGTGAAACTATTTGGGACATCTGTTAAACTATTGGGACATCTGTGAAACTACTGGTACATCTGTGAAATTATTGGGACATCTGTGAAACTATGGGGACATCTGTGAAACTAATGGGACATATGTGAAACTATTGGGGCATCTGTGAAACTACTGGGACATATGTGAACCTATTGGGACATCTGTGAAACTTTTGGGACATCTGTGAAACTATGGGGACATCTGTTAACCTACTGGGACATCTGTGAAACTACTGGGACATCTGTTAAACTACTGGGACATCTGTGAAACTATGGGGACATCTGTGAAACTAATGGGACATATGTGAAACTATTGGGGCATCTGTGAAACGACTGGGTGATCTGTGAAACTACTGGGACATATGTGAACTTATTGGGACATCTGTGAAACTATTGGGACATCTGTGAAACTATTGGGACATCTGTGAAACTATGGGGACATCTGTGAAACTAATGGGACATATGTGAAACTATTGGGACATCTGTGAAACTACTGGTACATCTGTTAAATTATTGGGACATCTGTAAAACTATGGGGACATCTGTGAAACTAATGGGACATATGTGAAACTATTGGGGCATCTGTGAAACTACTGGGACATATGTGAACCTATTGGGACATCTGTGAAACTTTTGGGACATCTGTGAAACTATGGGGACATCTGTTAACCTACTGGGACATCTGTGAAACTACTGGGACATCTGTTAAACTACTGGGACATCTGTGAAACTATGGGGACATCTGTGAAACTAATGGGACATATGTGAAACTATTGGGGCATCTGTGAAACGACTGGGTGATCTGTGAAACTACTGGGACATATGTGAACTTATTGGGACATCTGTGAAACTATTGGGACATCTGTGAAACTATTGGGACATCTGTGAAACTATGGGGACATCTGTGAAACTAATGGGACATATGTGAAACTATTGGGACATCTGTGAAACTACTGGTACATCTGTTAAATTATTGGGACATCTGTAAAACTATGGGGACATCTGTGAAACTAATGGGACATATGTGAAACTATTGGGGCATCTGTGAAACGACTGGGTGATCTGTGACACTAGTGGGACATATGTGAACTTATTGGGACATCTGTGAAACTATTGGGACATCTGTGAAACTATTGGGACATCTGTGAAACTATGGGGACATTGTGCAACTAATGGGACATATGTGAAAATATTGGGGCATCTGTGAAACTACTGGGATCATCTGTAAAACTACTGGGACATCTTTGAAACTATTGGGACATCTGTGAAACTATGGGGACATCTGTTAACTTACTGGAATATCTGTAAAACTCCTGGGACATCTGTTAAACTATTGGGACATCTGTGAAACTATTGGGACATCTGTGAAACTACTGGTACATCTGTGAAATTATTGGGACATCTGTGAAACTATGGGGACATCTGTGAAACTAATGGGACATATTTGAAACTATTGGGGCATCTGTGAAACGACTGGGTGATCTGTGAAACTACTGGGACATATGTGAACTTATTGGGACATCTGTGAAACTATTGGGACATCTGTGAAACTATTGGGACATCTGTGAAGCTATGGGGACATCTGTGAAACTAATGGGACATATGTGAAACTATTAGGACATCTGTGAAACTACTGGTACATGTTAAATTATTGGGACATCTGTGAAACTATTGGGACATCTGTGAAACTATTGGGACATCTGTGAAGCTATGGGGACATCTTTGAAACTAATGGGACATATGTGAAACTATTAGGACATCTGTGAAACTACTGGTACATGTTAAATTATTGGGACATCTGTAAAACTATGGGGACATCTGTGAAACTAATGGAACATATGTGAAACTATTGGGGCATCTGTGAAACGACTGGGTGATCTGTGACACTAGTGGGACATATGTGAACTTATTGGGACATCTGTGAAACTATTGGGACATCTGTGAAACTATGGGGACATCTGTGCAACTAATGGGACATATGTGAAACTATTGGGGCATCTATGAAACTACTGGGATCATCTGTGAAACTACTGGGACATCTGTAAAACTACTGGGACATCTTTGAAACTACTGGGACATCTGTGAAACTATTGGGACATCTGTTAATCTACTGGGACATCTGTTGAACTATTGGGACATCTGTGAATCTACTGGGACATCTGTAAAACTACTGGGACATATGTGAACCTATTGGGACATCTGTGAAACTATTGGGACATTTGTGAAACTATTGAGACATCTGTGAAACAACTGGGACATCTGTTAAACTATTGGGACATCTGTTAAACTTCTGGGACATCTGTGAAACTATTGGGACATCTGTGAAACTATTTGGGACATCTGTTAAAGTATTGGGACATCTGTGAAACTACTGGTACATCTGTTAAATTATTGGGACATCTGTGAAACTATGGGGACATCTGTGAAACTAATGGGACATATGTGAAACTATTGGGGCATCTGTGAAACGACTGGGTGATCTGTGAAACTACTGGGACATATGTGAACTTATTGGGACATCTGTGAAACTATTGGGACATCTTTGAAACTATTGGGACATCTGTGAAACTTTGGGGACATCTGTGAAACTAATGGGACATATGTGAAACTATTGGGGCATCTGTGAAACTACTGGGATCATCTGTGAAACTAGCGGGACATCTGTAAAACTACTGGGACATCTTTGAAACTATTGGGACATCTGTGAAACTATGGGGACATCTGTTAACCTACTGGAATATCTGTAAAACTTCTGGGACATCTGTGAAACTATTGGGACATCTGTGAAACTATTGGGAAATCTGTGAAACTATTGGGACATCTGTGAATCTATTGGGACATCTGTGAAACTATTTGGGACATCTGTTAAACTATTGGGACATCTGTGAAACTACTGGTACATCTGTGAAATTATTGGGACATCTGTGAAACTATGGGGACATCTGTGAAACTAATGGGACATATGTGAAACTATTGGGGCATCTGTGAAACTACTGGGACATATGTGAACCTATTGGGACATCTGTGAAACTTTTGGGACATCTGTGAAACTATGGGGACATCTGTTAACCTACTGGGACATCTGTGAAACTACTGGGACATCTGTTAAACTACTGGGACATCTGTGAAACTATGGGGACATCTGTGAAACTAATGGGACATATGTGAAACTATTGGGGCATCTGTGAAACGACTGGGTGATCTGTGAAACTACTGGGACATATGTGAACTTATTGGGACATCTGTGAAACTATTGGGACATCTGTGAAACTATTGGGACATCTGTGAAACTATGGGGACATCTGTGAAACTAATGGGACATATGTGAAACTATTGGGACATCTGTGAAACTACTGGTACATCTGTTAAATTATTGGGACATCTGTAAAACTATGGGGACATCTGTGAAACTAATGGGACATATGTGAAACTATTGGGGCATCTGTGAAACGACTGGGTGATCTGTGACACTAGTGGGACATATGTGAACTTATTGGGACATCTGTGAAACTATTGGAACATCTGTGAAACTATTGGGACATCTGTGAAACTATGGGGACATTGTGCAACTAATGGGACATATGTGAAACTATTGGGGCATCTGTGAAACTACTGGGATCATCTGTAAAACTACTGGGACATCTTTGAAACTATTGGGACATCTGTGATACTATGGGGACATCTGTTAACTTACTGGAATATCTGTAAAACTCCTGGGACATCTGTGAAACTATTGGGACATCTGTGAAACTATTGGGACATCTGTGAAACTACTGGTACATCTGTGAAATTTTTGGGACATCTGTGAAACTATGGGGACATCTGTGAAACTAATGGGACATATTTGAAACTATAGGGGCATCTGTGAAACGACTGGGTGATCTGTGAAACTACTGGGACATATGTGAACTTATTGGGACATCTGTGAAACTATTGGGACATCTGTGAAACTATTGGGACATCTGTGAAGCTATGGGGACATCTGTGAAACAAATGGGACATATGTGAAACTATTAGGACATCTGTGAAACTACTGGTACATGTTAAATTATTGGGACATCTGTGAAACTATTGGGACATCTGTGAAACTATTGGGACATCTGTGAAGCTATGGGGACATCTGTGAAACTAATGGGACATATGTGAAACTATTAGGACATCTGTGAAACTACTGGTACATGTTAAATTATTGGGACATCTGTAAAACTATGGGGACATCTGTGAAACTAATGGAACATATGTGAAACTATTGGGGCATCTGTGAAACGACTGGGTGATCTGTGACACTAGTGGGACATATGTGAACTTATTGGGACATCTGTGAAACTATTGGGACATCTGTGAAACTATGGGGACATCTGTGCAACTAATGGGACATATGTGAAACTATTGGGGCATCTGTGAAACTACTGGGATCATCTGTGAAACTACTGGGACATCTGTAAAACTACTGGGACATCTTTGAAACTACTGGGACATCTGTGAAACTATTGGGACATCTGTTAATCTACTGGGACATCTGTTGAACTATTGGGACATCTGTGAATCTACTGGGACATCTGTAAAACTACTGGGACATATGTGAACCTATTGGGACATCTGTGAAACTATTGGGACATTTGTGAAACTATTGAGACATCTGTGAAACAACTGGGACATCTGTTAAACTATTGGGACATCTGTTAAACTTCTGGGACATCTGTGAAACTATTGGGACATCTGTGAAACTATTTGGGACATCTGTTAAAGTATTGGGACATCTGTGAAACTACTGGTACATCTGTTAAATTATTGGGACATCTGTGAAACTATGGGGACATCTGTGAAACTAATGGGACATATGTGAAACTATTGGGGCATCTGTGAAACGACTGGGTGATCTGTGAAACTACTGGGTCATATGTGAACTTATTGGGACATCTGTGAAACTATTGGGACATCTTTGAAACTATTGGGACATCTGTGAAACTTTGGGGACATCTGTGAAACTAATGGGACATATGTGAAACTATTGGGGCATCTGTGAAACTACTGGGATCATCTGTGAAACTAGCGGGACATCTGTAAAACTACTGGGACATCTTTGAAACTATTGGGACATCTGTGAAACTATGGGGACATCTGTTAACCTACTGGAATATCTGTAAAACTTCTGGGACATCTGTGAAACTATTGGGACATCTGTGAAACTATTGGGAAATCTGTGAAACTATTGGGACATCTGTGAATCTATTGGGACATCTGTGAAACTATTTGGGACATCTGTTAAACTATTGGGACATCTGTGAAACTACTGGTACATCTGTGAAATTATTGGGACATCTGTGAAACTATGGGGACATCTGTGAAACTAATGGGACATATGTGAAACTATTGGGGCATCTGTGAAACTACTGGGACATATGTGAACCTATTGGGACATCTGTGAAACTTTTGGGACATCTGTGAAACTATGGGGACATCTGTTAACCTACTGGGACATCTGTGAAACTACTGGGACATCTGTTAAACTACTGGGACATCTGTGAAACTATGGGGACATCTGTGAAACTAATGGGACATATGTGAAACTATTGGGGCATCTGTGAAACGACTGGGTGATCTGTGAAACTACTGGGACATATGTGAACTTATTGGGACATCTGTGAAACTATTGGGACATCTGTGAAACTATTGGGACATCTGTGAAACTATGGGGACATCTGTGAAACTAATGGGACATATGTGAAACTATTGGGACATCTGTGAAACTACTGGTACATCTGTTAAATTATTGGGACATCTGTAAAACTATGGGGACATCTGTGAAACTAATGGGACATATGTGAAACTATTGGGGCATCTGTGAAACGACTGGGTGATCTGTGACACTAGTGGGACATATGTGAACTTATTGGGACATCTGTGAAACTATTGGGACATCTGTGAAACTATTGGGACATCTGTGAAACTATGGGGACATTGTGCAACTAATGGGACATATGTGAAACTATTGGGGCATCTGTGAAACTACTGGGATCATCTGTGAAACTACTGGGACATCTTTGAAACTATTGGGACATCTGTGAAACTATGGGGCCATCTGTTAACTTACTGGAATATCTGTAAAACTCCTGGGACATCTGTGAAACTATTGGGACATCTGTGAAACTATGGGGACATCTGTGCAACTAATGGGACATATGTGAAACTATTGGGGCATCTGTGAAACTACTGGGATCATCTGTGAAACTACTGGGACATCTGTAAAACTACTGGTACATGTTAAATTATTGGGACATCTGTGAAACTATTGGGACATCTGTGAAACTATTGGGACATCTGTGAAGCTATGGGGACATCTTTGAAACTAATGGGACATATGTGAAACTATTAGGACATCTGTGAAACTACTGGTACATGTTAAATTATTGGGACATCTGTAAAACTATGGGGACATCTGTGAAACTAATGGAACATATGTGAAACTATTGGGGCATCTGTGAAACGACTGGGTGATCTGTGACACTAGTGGGACATATGTGAACTTATTGGGACATCTGTGAAACTATTGGGACATCTGTGAAACTATGGGGACATCTGTGCAACTAATGGGACATATGTGAAACTATTGGGGCATCTATGAAACTACTGGGATCATCTGTGAAACTACTGGGACATCTGTAAAACTACTGGGACATCTTTGAAACTACTGGGACATCTGTGAAACTATTGGGACATCTGTTAATCTACTGGGACATCTGTTGAACTATTGGGACATCTGTGAATCTACTGGGACATCTGTAAAACTACTGGGACATATGTGAACCTATTGGGACATCTGTGAAACTATTGGGACATTTGTGAAACTATTGAGACATCTGTGAAACAACTGGGACATCTGTTAAACTATTGGGACATCTGTTAAACTTCTGGGACATCTGTGAAACTATTGGGACATCTGTGAAACTATTTGGGACATCTGTTAAAGTATTGGGACATCTGTGAAACTACTGGTACATCTGTTAAATTATTGGGACATCTGTGAAACTATGGGGACATCTGTGAAACTAATGGGACATATGTGAAACTATTGGGGCATCTGTGAAACGACTGGGTGATCTGTGAAACTACTGGGACATATGTGAACTTATTGGGACATCTGTGAAACTATTGGGACATCTTTGAAACTATTGGGACATCTGTGAAACTTTGGGGACATCTGTGAAACTAATGGGACATATGTGAAACTATTGGGGCATCTGTGAAACTACTGGGATCATCTGTGAAACTAGCGGGACATCTGTAAAACTACTGGGACATCTTTGAAACTATTGGGACATCTGTGAAACTATGGGGACATCTGTTAACCTACTGGAATATCTGTAAAACTTCTGGGACATCTGTGAAACTATTGGGACATCTGTGAAACTATTGGGAAATCTGTGAAACTATTGGGACATCTGTGAATCTATTGGGACATCTGTGAAACTATTTGGGACATCTGTTAAACTATTGGGACATCTGTGAAACTACTGGTACATCTGTGAAATTATTGGGACATCTGTGAAACTATGGGGACATCTGTGAAACTAATGGGACATATGTGAAACTATTGGGGCATCTGTGAAACTACTGGGACATATGTGAACCTATTGGGACATCTGTGAAACTTTTGGGACATCTGTGAAACTATGGGGACATCTGTTAACCTACTGGGACATCTGTGAAACTACTGGGACATCTGTTAAACTACTGGGACATCTGTGAAACTATGGGGACATCTGTGAAACTAATGGGACATATGTGAAACTATTGGGGCATCTGTGAAACGACTGGGTGATCTGTGAAACTACTGGGACATATGTGAACTTATTGGGACATCTGTGAAACTATTGGGACATCTGTGAAACTATTGGGACATCTGTGAAACTATGGGGACATCTGTGAAACTAATGGGACATATGTGAAACTATTGGGACATCTGTGAAACTACTGGTACATCTGTTAAATTATTGGGACATCTGTAAAACTATGGGGACATCTGTGAAACTAATGGGACATATGTGAAACTATTGGGGCATCTGTGAAACGACTGGGTGATCTGTGACACTAGTGGGACATATGTGAACTTATTGGGACATCTGTGAAACTATTGGAACATCTGTGAAACTATTGGGACATCTGTGAAACTATGGGGACATTGTGCAACTAATGGGACATATGTGAAACTATTGGGGCATCTGTGAAACTACTGGGATCATCTGTAAAACTACTGGGACATCTTTGAAACTATTGGGACATCTGTGATACTATGGGGACATCTGTTAACTTACTGGAATATCTGTAAAACTCCTGGGACATCTGTGAAACTATTGGGACATCTGTGAAACTATTGGGACATCTGTGAAACTACTGGTACATCTGTGAAATTTTTGGGACATCTGTGAAACTATGGGGACATCTGTGAAACTAATGGGACATATTTGAAACTATTGGGGCATCTGTGAAACGACTGGGTGATCTGTGAAACTACTGGGACATATGTGAACTTATTGGGACATCTGTGAAACTATTGGGACATCTGTGAAACTATTGGGACATCTGTGAAGCTATGGGGACATCTGTGAAACAAATGGGACATATGTGAAACTATTAGGACATCTGTGAAACTACTGGTACATGTTAAATTATTGGGACATCTGTGAAACTATTGGGACATCTGTGAAACTATTGGGACATCTGTGAAGCTATGGGGACATCTGTGAAACTAATGGGACATATGTGAAACTATTAGGACATCTGTGAAACTACTGGTACATGTTAAATTATTGGGACATCTGTAAAACTATGGGGACATCTGTGAAACTAATGGAACATATGTGAAACTATTGGGGCATCTGTGAAACGACTGGGTGATCTGTGACACTAGTGGGACATATGTGAACTTATTGGGACATCTGTGAAACTATTGGGACATCTGTGAAACTATGGGGACATCTGTGCAACTAATGGGACATATGTGAAACTATTGGGGCATCTGTGAAACTACTGGGATCATCTGTGAAACTACTGGGACATCTGTAAAACTACTGGGACATCTTTGAAACTACTGGGACATCTGTGAAACTATTGGGACATCTGTTAATCTACTGGGACATCTGTTGAACTATTGGGACATCTGTGAATCTACTGGGACATCTGTAAAACTACTGGGACATATGTGAACCTATTGGGACATCTGTGAAACTATTGGGACATTTGTGAAACTATTGAGACATCTGTGAAACAACTGGGACATCTGTTAAACTATTGGGACATCTGTTAAACTTCTGGGACATCTGTGAAACTATTGGGACATCTGTGAAACTATTTGGGACATCTGTTAAAGTATTGGGACATCTGTGAAACTACTGGTACATCTGTTAAATTATTGGGACATCTGTGAAACTATGGGGACATCTGTGAAACTAATGGGACATATGTGAAACTATTGGGGCATCTGTGAAACGACTGGGTGATCTGTGAAACTACTGGGTCATATGTGAACTTATTGGGACATCTGTGAAACTATTGGGACATCTTTGAAACTATTGGGACATCTGTGAAACTTTGGGGACATCTGTGAAACTAATGGGACATATGTGAAACTATTGGGGCATCTGTGAAACTACTGGGATCATCTGTGAAACTAGCGGGACATCTGTAAAACTACTGGGACATCTTTGAAACTATTGGGACATCTGTGAAACTATGGGGACATCTGTTAACCTACTGGAATATCTGTAAAACTTCTGGGACATCTGTGAAACTATTGGGACATCTGTGAAACTATTGGGAAATCTGTGAAACTATTGGGACATCTGTGAATCTATTGGGACATCTGTGAAACTATTTGGGACATCTGTTAAACTATTGGGACATCTGTGAAACTACTGGTACATCTGTGAAATTATTGGGACATCTGTGAAACTATGGGGACATCTGTGAAACTAATGGGACATATGTGAAACTATTGGGGCATCTGTGAAACTACTGGGACATATGTGAACCTATTGGGACATCTGTGAAACTTTTGGGACATCTGTGAAACTATGGGGACATCTGTTAACCTACTGGGACATCTGTGAAACTACTGGGACATCTGTTAAACTACTGGGACATCTGTGAAACTATGGGGACATCTGTGAAACTAATGGGACATATGTGAAACTATTGGGGCATCTGTGAAACGACTGGGTGATCTGTGAAACTACTGGGACATATGTGAACTTATTGGGACATCTGTGAAACTATTGGGACATCTGTGAAACTATTGGGACATCTGTGAAACTATGGGGACATCTGTGAAACTAATGGGACATATGTGAAACTATTGGGACATCTGTGAAACTACTGGTACATCTGTTAAATTATTGGGACATCTGTAAAACTATGGGGACATCTGTGAAACTAATGGGACATATGTGAAACTATTGGGGCATCTGTGAAACGACTGGGTGATCTGTGACACTAGTGGGACATATGTGAACTTATTGGGACATCTGTGAAACTATTGGGACATCTGTGAAACTATTGGGACATCTGTGAAACTATGGGGACATTGTGCAACTAATGGGACATATGTGAAACTATTGGGGCATCTGTGAAACTACTGGGATCATCTGTGAAACTACTGGGACATCTTTGAAACTATTGGGACATCTGTGAAACTATGGGGCCATCTGTTAACTTACTGGAATATCTGTAAAACTCCTGGGACATCTGTGAAACTATTGGGACATCTGTGAAACTATTGGGACATCTGTGAAACTACTGGTACATCTGTGAAATTTTTGGGACATCTGTGAAACTATGGGGACATCTGTGAAACTAATGGGACATATTTGAAACTATTGGGGCATCTGTGAAACGACTGGGTGATCTGTGAAACTACTGGGACATATGTGAACTTATTGGGACATCTGTGAAACTATTGGGACATCTGTGAAACTATTGGGACATCTGTGAAGCTATGGGGACATCTGTGAAACTAATGGGACATATGTGAAACTATTAGGACATCTGTGAAACTACTGGTACATGTTAAATTATTGGGACATCTGTGAAACTATTGGGACATCTGTGAAACTATTGGGACATCTGTGAAGCTATGGGGACATCTGTGAAACTAATGGGACGTATGTGAAACTATTAGGACATCTGTGAAACTACTGGTACATGTTAAATTATTGGGACATCTGTAAAACTATGGGGACATCTGTGAAACTAATGGAACATATGTGAAACTATTGGGGCATCTGTGAAACGACTGGGTGATCTGTGACACTAGTGGGACATATGTGAACTTATTGGGACATCTGTGAAACTATTGGGACATCTGTGAAACTATGGGGACATCTGTGCAACTAATGGGACATATGTGAAACTATTGGGGCATCTGTGAAACTACTGGGATCATCTGTGAAACTACTGGGACATCTGTAAAACTACTGGGACATCTTTGAAACTATTGGGACATCTGTGAAACTATGGGGACATCTGTTAACCTACTGGAATATCTGTAAAACTTCTGGGACATCTGTGAAACTATTGGGACATCTGTGAAACTATTGGGACATCTGTGAAACTACTGGTACATCTGTGACATTATTGGGACATCTGTGAAACTATGGGGACATCTGTCAAACTAATGGGACATATGTGAAACTATTGGGGCATCTGTGAAACTACTGGGACATATGTGAACCTATTGGGACATCTGTGAATCTATTGGGACATCTGTGAAACTATGGGGATATCTGTTAACCTACTGGGACATCTGTTAACCTACTGGGACATCTGTGAAACTACTGGGACATTTGTTAAACTACTGGGACATCTGTTGAACTATTGGGACATCTGTGAATCTACTGAGACATCTGTAAAACTACTGGGACATATGGGAATCTATTGGGACATCTGTGAAACTATTGAGACATCTGTGAAACAACTGGGACATCTGTTAAACTATTGGGACATCTGTTAAACTACTGGTACATCTGTTAAATTATTGGGACATCTGTAAAACTATGGGGACATCTGTGAAACTAATGGGACATATGTGAAATTATTGGGGCATCTGTGAAACGACTGGGTAATCTGTGACACTAGTGGGACATATGTGAACTTATTGGGACATCTGTGAAACTATTGGGACATCTGTGAAACTACTGGGACATCTGTGAAACTACTGGTACATCTGTTAAATTATTGGGACATCTGTAAAACTATGGGGACATCTGTTAACCTACTGGAATATCTGTAAAACTTCTGGGACATCTGTGAAATTATTGGGACATCTGTGAACCTATTGGGACATCTGTGAAACGATTGGGACATCTGTGAAACTATGGGGATATCTGTTAACCTACTGGGACATCTGTTAACCTACTGGGACATCTGTGAAACTACTGGGACATCTGTTAAACTACTGGGACATCTGTTGAACTATTGGGACATCTGTGAATCTACTGGGACATCTGTAAAACTACTGGGACATATGTGAATCTATTGGGACATCTGTGAAACTATTGAGACATCTGTGAAACAACTGGGACATCTGTTAAACTATTGGGACATCTGTTAAACTACTGGTACATCTGTTAAATTATTGGGACATCTGTAAAACTATGGGGACATCTGTGAAACTAATGGGACATATGTGAAACTATTGGGGCATCTGTGAAACGACTGGGTGATCTGTGACACTAGTGGGACATATGTGAACTTATTGGGACATCTGTGAAACTATTGGGACATCTGTGAAACTATTGGGACATCTGTGAAACTATGGGGACATCTGTTAACCTACTGGAATATCTGTAAATCTCCTGGGACATCTGTGAAACTATTGGGACATCTGTGAAACTATTGGGACATCTGTGAAACTACTGGTACATCTGTGAAATTATTGGGACATCTGTGAAACTAATGGGACATATGTGAAACTATTGGGGCATCTGTGAAACGACTGGGTGATCTGTGACACTACTGGGACATATGTGAACTTATTGGGACATCTGTGAATCTATGGGGACATCTGTGAAACTAATGGGACATATGTGAAACTATTGGGACATCTGTGAAACTATGGGGACCTATGTGAAACTATTAGGACATCTGTCAAACTACTGGTACATGTTAAATTATTGGGACATCTGTAAAACTATGGGGACATCTGTGAAACTAATGGGACATATGTGAAACTATTGGAGCATCTGTGAAACGACTGGGTGATCTGTGACACTAGTGGGACATATGTGAACTTATTGGGACATCTGTGAAACTATTGGGACATCTGTGAAACTACTGGTACATCTGTTAAATTATTGGGACATCTGTAAAACTATGGGGACATCTGTGAAACTAATGGGACATATGTGAAACTATTGGGGCATCTGTGAAACGACTGGGTGATCTGTGACACTAGTGGGACATATGTGAACTTATTGGGACATCTGTGAAACTATTGGGACATCTGTGAAACTACTGGGACATCTGTGAAACTACTGGTACATCTGTTAAATTATTGGGACATCTGTAAAACTATGGGGACATCTGTTAACCTACTGGAATATCTGTAAAACTTCTGGGACATCTGTGAAATTATTGGGACATCTGTGAACCTATTGGGACATCTGTGAAACTATTGGGACATCTGTGAAACTATGGGGATATCTGTTAACCTACTGGGACATCTGTTAACCTACTGGGACATCTGTGAAACTACTGGGACATCTGTTAAACTACTGGGACATCTGTTGAACTATTGGGATATCTGTGAATCTACTGGGACATCTGTAAAACTACTGGGACATATGTGAATCTATTGGGACATCTGTGAAACTATTGAGACATCTGTGAAACAACTGGGACATCTGTTAAACTATTGGGACATCTGTTAAACTACTGGTACATCTGTTAAATTATTGGGACATCTGTAAAACTATGGGGACATCTGTGAAACTAATGGGACATATGTGAAACTATTGGGGCATCTGTGAAACGACTGGGTGATCTGTGACACTAGTGGGACATATGTGAACTTATTGGGACATCTGTGAAACTATTGGGACATCTGTGAAACTATTGGGACATCTGTGAAACTATGGGGACATCTGTTAACCTACTGGAATATCTGTAAAACTCCTGGGACATCTGTGAAACTATTGGGACATCTGTGAAACTATTGGGACATCTGTGAAACTACTGGTACATCTGTGAAATTATTGGGACATCTGTGAAACTAATGGGACATATGTGAAACTATTGGGGCATCTGTGAAACGACTGGGTGATCTGTGACACTACTGGGACATATGTGAACTTATTGGGACATCTGTGAATCTATGGGGACATCTGTGAAACTAATGGGACATATGTGAAACTATTGGGACATCTGTGAAACTATGGGGACATATGTGAAACTATTAGGACATCTGTCAAACTACTGGTACATGTTAAATTATTGGGACATCTGTAAAACTATGGGGACATCTGTGAAACTAATGGGACATATGTGAAACTATTGGGGCATCTGTGAAACGACTGGGTGATCTGTGACACTAGTGGGACATATGTGAACTTATTGGGACATCTGTGAAACTATTGGGACATCTGTGAAACTACTGGTACATCTGTTAAATTATTGGGACATCTGTAAAACTATGGGGACATCTGTGAAACTAATGGGACATATGTGAAACTATTGGGGCATCTGTGAAACGACTGGGTGATCTGTGACACTAGTGGGACATATGTGAACTTATTGGGACATCTGTGAAACTATTGGGACATCTGTGAAACTATTGGGACATCTGTGAAACTATTGGGACATCTGTAAAACTACTGGGACATATGTGAAACTATTGGGAAATGTGTGAAACTATTGGGACATCTGTGAAACTATTGGGACATCTGTGAAACTACTGGTACATCTGTGAAACTATGGGGACATCTGTTAACCTACTGGGATATCTGTAAAACTACTGGGACATCTGTGAAACTATTGGGACATCTGTGAAACTATGGGGACATCTGTTAACCTACTGGGACATCTGTGAAACTATTGGGACATCTGTTAATCTACTGGGACATCTGTTGAACTATTGGGACATCTGTGAATCTACTGGGACATCTGTAAAACTACTGGGACATATGTGAACCTATTGGGACATCTGTGAAACTATTGGGACATCTGTGAAACTATTGAGACATCTGTGAAACAACTGGGACATCTGTTAAACTATTGGGACATCTGTTAAACTTCTGGGACATCTGTGAAACTATTGGGACATCTGTGAAACTATTTGGGACATCTGTTAAAGTATTGGGACATCTGTGAAACTACTGGTACATCTGTTAAATTATTGGGACATCTGTGAAACTATGGGGACATCTGTGAAACTACTGGGATCATCTGTGAAACTAGCGGGACATCTGTAAAACTACTGGGACATCTTTGAAACTATTGGGACATCTGTGAAACTATGGGGACATCTGTTAACCTACTGGAATATCTGTAAAACTTCTGGGACATCTGTGAAACTATTGGGACATCTGTGAAACTATTGGGAAATCTGTGAAACTATTGGGACATCTGTGAATCTATTGGGACATCTGTGAAAGTATTTGGGACATCTGTTAAACTATTGGGACATCTGTGAAACTACTGGTACATCTGTGAAATTATTGGGACATCTGTGAAACTATGGGGACATCTGTGAAACTAATGGGACATATGTGAAACTATTGGGGCATCTGTGAAACTACTGGGACATATGTGAACCTATTGGGACATCTGTGAAACTTTTGGGACATCTGTGAAACTATGGGGACATCTGTTAACCTACTGGGACATCTGTGAAACTACTGGGACATCTGTTAAACTACTGGGACATCTGTTGAACTATTGGGACATCTGTGAATCTACTGGGACATCTGTAAAACTACTGGGACATATGTGAATCTATTGGGACATCTGTGAAACTATTGGGACATCTGTGAAACTATTGAGACATCTGTGAAACAACTGGGACATCTGTGAAACTATTGGGACATCTGTGAAACTATTTGGGACATCTGTTAAACTATTGGGACATCTGTGAAACTACTGATACATTTGTTAAATTATTGGGACATCTGTGAAACTATGGGGACATCTGTAAAACTAATGGGACATATGTGAAACTATTGGGGCATCTGTGAAACGACTGGGTGATCTGTGAAACTACTGGGACATATGTGAACTTATTGGGACATCTGTGAAACTATTGGGACATCTGTGAAACTATTGGGACATCTGTGAAACTATGGGGACATCTGTGAAACTAATGGGACATATGTGAAACTATTGGGGCATCTGTGAAACTACTGGTACATCTGTTAATTTATTGGGACATCTGTAAAACTATGGGGACATCTGTGAAACTAATGGGACATATGTGAAACTATTGGGGCATCTGTGAAACGACTGGGTGATCTGTGACACTAGTGGGACATATGTGAACTTATTGGGACATCTGTGAAACTATTGGGACATCTGTGAAACTATTGGGACATCTGTGAAACTATGGGGACATTGTGCAACTAATGGGACATATGTGAAACTATTGGGGCATCTGTGAAACTACTGGGATCATCTGTGAAACTACTGGGACATCTGTAAAACTACTGGGACATCTTTGAAACTATTGGGACATCTGTGAAACTATGGGGACATCTGTTAACTTACTGGAATATCTGTAAAACTCCTGGGACATCTGTGAAACTATTGGGACATCTGTGAAACTATTGGGACATCTGTGAAACTACTGTTACATCTGTGAAATTATTGGGACATCTGTGAAACTATGGGGACATCTGTGAAACTAATGGGACATATGTGAAACTATTGGGGCATCTGTGAAACGACTGGGTGATCTGTGAAACTACTGGGACATATGTGAACTTATTGGGACATCTGTGAAACTATTGGGACATCTGTGAAACTATTGGGACATCTGTGAAGCTATGGGGACATCTGTGAAACTAATGGGACATATGTGAAACTATTGGGGCATCTGTGAAACGACTGGGTGATCTGTGAAACTACTGGGACATATGTGAACTTATTGGGACATATGTGAACTTATTGGGACATCTGTGAAACTATTGGGACATCTGTGAAGCTATGGGGACATCTGTGAAACTAATGGGACATATGTGAAACTATTGGGACATCTGTGAAACTACTGGTACATCTGTTAAATTATTGGGACATCTGTAAAACTATGGGGACATCTGTGAAACTAATGGGACATATGTGAAACTATTGGGGCATCTGTGAAACGACTGGGTGATCTGTGACACTAGTGGGACATATGTGAACTTATTGGGACATCTGTGAAACTATTGGGACATCTGTGAAACTATTGGGACATCTGTGAAACTATGGGGACATCTGTGCAACTAATGGGACATAGGTGAAACTATTGGGGCATCTGTGAAACTACTGGGATCATCTGTGAAACTACTGTGACATCTGTAAAACTACTGGGACATCTTTGAAACTATTGGGACATCTGTGAAACTATGGGGACATCTGTTAACCTACTGGAATATCTGTAAAACTTCTGGGACATCTGTGAAATTATTGGGACATCTGTGAAACTATTGGGACATCTGTGAAACTACTGGTACATCTGTGAAATTATTGGGACATCTGTGAAACTATGGGGACATCTGTGAAACTATGGGGACATCTGTTAACCTACTGGGATATCTGTAAAACTACTGGGACATCTGTGAAACTATTGGGACATCTGTGAAACTATGGGGACATCTGTTAACCTACTGGGACATCTGTGAAACTATTGGGACATCTGTTAATCTACTGGGACATCTGTTGAACTATTGGGACATCTGTGAATCTACTGGGACATCTGTAAAACTACTGGGACATATGTGAACCTATTGGGACATCTGTGAAACTATTGGGACATTTGTGAAACTATTGAGACATCTGTGAAACAACTGGGACATCTGTTAAACTATTGGGACATCTGTTAAACTTCTGGGACATCTGTGAAACTATTGGGACATCTGTGAAACTATTTGGGACATCTGTTAAAGTATTGGGACATCTGTGAAACTACTGGTACATCTGTTAAATTATTGGGACATCTGTGAAACTATGGGGACATCTGTGAAACTAATGGGACATATGTGAAACTATTGGGGCATCTGTGAAACGACTGGGTGATCTGTGAAACTACTGGGACATATGTGAACTTATTGGGACATCTGTGAAACTATTGGGACATCTTTGAAACTATTGGGACATCTGTGAAACTTTGGGGACATCTGTGAAACTAATGGGACATATGTGAAACTATTGGGGCATCTGTGAAACTACTGGGATCATCTGTGAAACTAGCGGGACATCTGTAAAACTACTGGGACATCTTTGAAACTATTGGGACATCTGTGAAACTATGGGGACATCTGTTAACCTACTGGAATATCTGTAAAACTTCTGGGACATCTGTGAAACTATTGGGACATCTGTGAAACTATTGGGAAATCTGTGAAACTATTGGGACATCTGTGAATCTATTGGGACATCTGTGAAACTATTTGGGACATCTGTTAAACTATTGGGACATCTGTGAAACTACTGGTACATCTGTGAAATTATTGGGACATCTGTGAAACTATGGGGACATCTGTGAAACTAATGGGACATATGTGAAACTATTGGGGCATCTGTGAAACTACTGGGACATATGTGAACCTATTGGGACATCTGTGAAACTTTTGGGACATCTGTGAAACTATGGGGACATCTGTTAACCTACTGGGACATCTGTGAAACTACTGGGACATCTGTTAAACTACTGGGACATCTGTGAAACTATGGGGACATCTGTGAAACTAATGGGACATATGTGAAACTATTGGGGCATCTGTGAAACGACTGGGTGATCTGTGAAACTACTGGGACATATGTGAACTTATTGGGACATCTGTGAAACTATTGGGACATCTGTGAAACTATTGGGACATCTGTGAAACTATGGGGACATCTGTGAAACTAATGGGACATATGTGAAACTATTGGGACATCTGTGAAACTACTGGTACATCTGTTAAATTATTGGGACATCTGTAAAACTATGGGGACATCTGTGAAACTAATGGGACATATGTGAAACTATTGGGGCATCTGTGAAACGACTGGGTGATCTGTGACACTAGTGGGACATATGTGAACTTATTGGGACATCTGTGAAAATATTGGGACATCTGTGAAACTATTGGGACATCTGTGAAACTATGGGGACATTGTGCAACTAATGGGACATATGTGAAAATATTGGGGCATCTGTGAAACTACTGGGATCATCTGTAAAACTACTGGGACATCTTTGAAACTATTGGGACATCTGTGAAACTATGGGGACATCTGTTAACTTACTGGAATATCTGTAAAACTCCAGGGACATCTGTGAAACTATTGGGACATCTGTGAAACTATTGGGACATCTGTGAAACTACTGGTACATCTGTGAAATTATTGGGACATCTGTGAAACTATGGGGACATCTGTGAAACTAATGGGACATATTTGAAACTATTGGGGCATCTGTGAAACGACTGGGTGATCTGTGAAACTACTGGGACATATGTGAACTTATTGGGACATCTGTGAAACTATTGGGACATCTGTGAAACTATTGGGACATCTGTGAAGCTATGGGGACATCTGTGAAACTAATGGGACATATGTGAAACTATTAGGACATCTGTGAAACTACTGGTACATGTTAAATTATTGGGACATCTGTGAAACTATTGGGACATCTGTGAAACTATTGGGACATCTGTGAAGCTATGGGGACATCTTTGAAACTAATGGGACATATGTGAAACTATTAGGACATCTGTGAAACTACTGGTACATGTTAAATTATTGGGACATCTGTAAAACTATGGGAACATCTGTGAAACTAATGGAACATATGTGAAACTATTGGGGCATCTGTGAAACGACTGGGTGATCTGTGACACTAGTGGGACATATGTGAACTTATTGGGACATCTGTGAAACTATTGGGACATCTGTGAAACTATGGGGACATCTGTGCAACTAATGGGACATATGTGAAACTATTGGGGCATCTGTGAAACTACTGGGATCATCTGTGAAACTACTGGGACATCTGTAAAACTACTGGGACATCTTTGAAACTACTGGGACATCTGTGAAACTATTGGGACATCTGTTAATCTACTGGGACATCTGTTGAACTATTGGGACATCTGTGAATCTACTGGGACATCTGTAAAACTACTGGGACATATGTGAACCTATTGGGACATCTGTGAAACTATTGGGACATTTGTCAAACTATTGAGACATCTGTGAAACAACTGGGACATCTGTTAAACTATTGGGACATCTGTTAAACTTCTGGGACATCTGTGAAACTATTGGGACATCTGTGAAACTATTTGGGACATCTGTTAAAGTATTGGGACATCTGTGAAACTACTGGTACATCTGTTAAATTATTGGGACATCTGTGAAACTATGGGGACATCTGTGAAACTAATGGGACATATGTGAAACTATTGGGGCATCTGTGAAACGACTGGGTGATCTGTGAAACTACTGGGACATATGTGAACTTATTGGGACATCTGTGAAACTATTGGGACATCTTTGAAACTATTGGGACATCTGTGAAACTTTGGGGACATCTGTGAAACTAATGGGACATATGTGAAACTATTGGGGCATCTGTGAAACTACTGGGATCATCTGTGAAACTAGCGGGACATCTGTAAAACTACTGGGACATCTTTGAAACTATTGGGACATCTGTGAAACTATGGGGACATCTGTTAACCTACTGGAATATCTGTAAAACTTCTGGGACATCTGTGAAACTATTGGGACATCTGTGAAACTATTGGGAAATCTGTGAAACTATTGGGACATCTGTGAATCTATTGGGACATCTGTGAAACTATTTGGGACATCTGTTAAACTATTGGGACATCTGTGAAACTACTGGTACATCTGTGAAATTATTGGGACATCTGTGAAACTATGGGGACATCTGTGAAACTAATGGGACATATGTGAAACTATTGGGGCATCTGTGAAACTACTGGGACATATGTGAACCTATTGGGACATCTGTGAAACTTTTGGGACATCTGTGAAACTATGGGGACATCTGTTAACCTACTGGGACATCTGTGAAACTACTGGGACATCTGTTAAACTACTGGGACATCTGTGAAACTATGGGGACATCTGTGAAACTAATGGGACATATGTGAAACTATTGGGGCATCTGTGAAACGACTGGGTGATCTGTGAAACTACTGGAACATATGTGAACTTATTGGGACATCTGTGAAACTATTGGGACATCTGTGAAACTATTGGGACATCTGTGAAACTATGGGGACATCTGTGAAACTAATGGGACATATGTGAAACTATTGGGACATCTGTGAAACTACTGGTACATCTGTTAAATTATTGGGACATCTGTAAAACTATGGGGACATCTGTGAAACTAATGGGACATATGTGAAACTATTGGGGCATCTGTGAAACGACTGGGTGATCTGTGACACTAGTGGGACATATGTGAACTTATTGGGACATCTGTGAAACTATTGGGACATCTGTGAAACTATTGGGACATCTGTGAAACTATGGGGACATTGTGCAACTAATGGGACATATGTGAAACTATTGGGGCATCTGTGAAACTACTGGGATCATCTGTAAAACTACTGGGACATCTTTGAAACTATTGGGACATCTGTGAAACTATGGGGACATCTGTTAACTTACTGGAATATCTGTAAAACTCCTGGGACATCTGTGAAACTATTGGGACATCTGTGAAACTATTGGGACATCTGTGAAACTACTAGTACATCTGTGAAATTTTTGGGACATCTGTGAAACTATGGGAACATCTGTGAAACTAATGGGACATATTTGAAACTATTGGGGCATCTGTGAAACGACTGGGTGATCTGTGAAACTACTGGGACATATGTGAACTTATTGGGACATCTGTGAAACTATTGGGACATCTGTGAAACTATTGGGACATCTGTGAAGCTATGGGGACATCTGTGAAACTAATGGGACATATGTGAAACTATTAGGACATCTGTGAAACTACTGGTACATGTTAAATTATTGGGACATCTGTGAAACTATTGGGACATCTGTGAAACTATTGGGACATCTGTGAAGCTATGGGGACATCTGTGAAACTAATGGGACGTATGTGAAACTATTAGGACATCTGTGAAACTACTGGTACATGTTAAATTATTGGGACATCTGTAAAACTATGGGGACATCTGTGAAACTAATGGAACATATGTGAAACTATTGGGTCATCTGTGAAACGACTGGGTGATCTGTGACACTAGTGGGACATATGTGAACTTATTGGGACATCTGTGAAACTATTGGGACATCTGTGAAACTATGGGGACATCTGTGCAACTAATGGGACATATGTGAAACTATTGGGGCATCTGTGAAACTACTGGGATCATCTGTGAAACTACTGGGACATCTGTAAAACTACTGGGACATCTTTGAAACTACTGGGACATCTGTGAAACTATTGGGACATCTGTTAATCTACTGGGACATCTGTTGAACTATTGGGACATCTGTGAATCTACTGGGACATCTGTAAAACTACTGGGACATATGTGAACCTATTGGGACATCTGTGAAACTATTGGGACATTTGTGAAACTATTGAGACATCTGTGAAACAACTGGGACATCTGTTAAACTATTGGGACATCTGTTAAACTTCTGGGACATCTGTGAAACTATTGGGACATCTGTGAAACTATTTGGGACATCTGTTAAAGTATTGGGACATCTGTGAAACTACTGGTACATCTGTTAAATTATTGGGACATCTGTGAAACTATGGGGACATCTGTGAAACTAATGGGACATATGTGAAACTATTGGGGCATCTGTGAAACGACTGGGTGATCTGTGAAACTACTGGGACATATGTGAACTTATTGGGACATCTGTGAAACTATTGGGACATCTTTGAAACTATTGGGACATCTGTGAAACTTTGGGGACATCTGTGAAACTAATGGGACATATGTGAAACTATTGGGGCATCTGTGAAACTACTGGGATCATCTGTGAAACTAGCGGGACATCTGTAAAACTACTGGGACATCTTTGAAACTATTGGGACATCTGTGAAACTATGGGGACATCTGTTAACCTACTGGAATATCTGTAAAACTTCTGGGACATCTGTGAAACTATTGGGACATCTGTGAAACTATTGGGAAATCTGTGAAACTATTGGGACATCTGTGAATCTATTGGGACATCTGTGAAACTATTTGGGACATCTGTTAAACTATTGGGACATCTGTGAAACTACTGGTACATCTGTGAAATTATTGGGACATCTGTGAAACTATGGGGACATCTGTGAAACTAATGGGACATATGTGAAACTATTGGGGCATCTGTGAAACTACTGGGACATATGTGAACCTATTGGGACATCTGTGAAACTTTTGGGACATCTGTGAAACTATGGGGACATCTGTTAACCTACTGGGACATCTGTGAAACTACTGGGACATCTGTTAAACTACTGGGACATCTGTGAAACTATGGGGACATCTGTGAAACTAATGGGACATATGTGAAACTATTGGGGCATCTGTGAAACGACTGGGTGATCTGTGAAACTACTGGAACATATGTGAACTTATTGGGACATCTGTGAAACTATTGGGACATCTGTGAAACTATTGGGACATCTGTGAAACTATGGGGACATCTGTGAAACTAATGGGACATATGTGAAACTATTGGGACATCTGTGAAACTACTGGTACATCTGTTAAATTATTGGGACATCTGTAAAACTATGGGGACATCTGTGAAACTAATGGGACATATGTGAAACTATTGGGGCATCTGTGAAACGACTGGGTGATCTGTGACACTAGTGGGACATATGTGAACTTATTGGGACATCTGTGAAACTATTGGGACATCTGTGAAACTATTGGGACATCTGTGAAACTATGGGGACATTGTGCAACTAATGGGACATATGTGAAACTATTGGGGCATCTGTGAAACTACTGGGATCATCTGTAAAACTACTGGGACATCTTTGAAACTATTGGGACATCTGTGAAACTATGGGGACATCTGTTAACTTACTGGAATATCTGTAAAACTCCTGGGACATCTGTGAAACTATTGGGACATCTGTGAAACTATTGGGACATCTGTGAAACTACTGGTACATCTGTGAAATTTTTGGGACATCTGTGAAACTATGGGAACATCTGTGAAACTAATGGGACATATTTGAAACTATTGGGGCATCTGTGAAACGACTGGGTGATCTGTGAAACTACTGGGACATATGTGAACTTATTGGGACATCTGTGAAACTATTGGGACATCTGTGAAACTATTGGGACATCTGTGAAGCTATGGGGACATCTGTGAAACTAATGGGACATATGTGAAACTATTAGGACATCTGTGAAACTACTGGTACATGTTAAATTATTGGGACATCTGTGAAACTATTGGGACATCTGTGAAACTATTGGGACATCTGTGAAGCTATGGGGACATCTGTGAAACTAATGGGACATATGTGAAACTATTAGGACATCTGTGAAACTACTGGTACATGTTAAATTATTGGGACATCTGTAAAACTATGGGGACATCTGTGAAACTAATGGAACATATGTGAAACTATTGGGTCATCTGTGAAACGACTGGGTGATCTGTGACACTAGTGGGACATATGTGAACTTATTGGGACATCTGTGAAACTATTGGGACATCTGTGAAACTATGGGGACATCTGTGCAACTAATGGGACATATGTGAAACTATTGGGGCATCTGTGAAACTACTGGGATCATCTGTGAAACTACTGGGACATCTGTAAAACTACTGGGACATCTTTGAAACTACTGGGACATCTGTGAAACTATTGGGACATCTGTTAATCTACTGGGACATCTGTTGAACTATTGGGACATCTGTGAATCTACTGGGACATCTGTAAAACTACTGGGACATATGTGAACCTATTGGGACATCTGTGAAACTATTGGGACATTTGTGAAACTATTGAGACATATGTGAAACAACTGGGACATCTGTTAAACTATTGGGACATCTGTTAAACTTCTGGGACATCTGTGAAACTATTGGGACATCTGTGAAACTATTTGGGACATCTGTTAAAGTATTGGGACATCTGTGAAACTACTGGTACATCTGTTAAATTATTGGGACATCTGTGAAACTATGGGGACATCTGTGAAACTAATGGGACATATGTGAAACTATTGGGGCATCTGTGAAACGACTGGGTGATCTGTGAAACTACTGGGACATATGTGAACTTATTGGGACATCTGTGAAACTATTGGGACATCTTTGAAACTATTGGGACATCTGTGAAACTTTGGGGACATCTGTGAAACTAATGGGACATATGTGAAACTATTGGGGCATCTGTGAAACTACTGGGATCATCTGTGAAACTAGCGGGACATCTGTAAAACTACTGGGACATCTTTGAAACTATTGGGACATCTGTGAAACTATGGGGACATCTGTTAACCTACTGGAATATCTGTAAAACTTCTGGGACATCTGTGAAACTATTGGGACATCTGTGAAACTATTGGGAAATCTGTGAAACTATTGGGACATCTGTGAATCTATTGGGACATCTGTGAAACTATTTGGGACATCTGTTAAACTATTGGGACATCTGTGAAACTACTGGTACATCTGTGAAATTATTGGGACATCTGTGAAACTATGGGGACATCTGTGAAACTAATGGGACATATGTGAAACTATTGGGGCATCTGTGAAACTACTGGGACATATGTGAACCTATTGGGACATCTGTGAAACTTTTGGGACATCTGTGAAACTATGGGGACATCTGTTAACCTACTGGGACATCTGTGAAACTACTGGGACATCTGTTAAACTACTGGGACATCTGTGAAACTATGGGGACATCTGTGAAACTAATGGGACATATGTGAAACTATTGGGGCATCTGTGAAACGACTGGGTGATCTGTGAAACTACTGGGACATATGTGAACTTATTGGGACATCTGTGAAACTATTGGGACATCTGTGAAACTATTGGGACATCTGTGAAACTATGGGGACATCTGTGAAACTAATGGGACATATGTGAAACTATTGGGACATCTGTGAAACTACTGGTACATCTGTTAAATTATTGGGACATCTGTAAAACTATGGGGACATCTGTGAAACTAATGGGACATATGTGAAACTATTGGGGCATCTGTGAAACGACTGGGTGATCTGTGACACTAGTGGGACATATGTGAACTTATTGGGACATCTGTGAAACTATTGGGACATCTGTGAAACTATTGGGACATCTGTGAAACTATGGGGACATTGTGCAACTAATGGGACATATGTGAAACTATTGGGGCATCTGTGAAACTACTGGGATCATCTGTAAAACTACTGGGACATCTTTGAAACTATTGGGACATCTGTGAAACTATGGGGACATCTGTTAACTTACTGGAATATCTGTAAAACTCCTGGGACATCTGTGAAACTATTGGGACATCTGTGAAACTATTGGGACATCTGTGAAACTACTGGTACATCTGTGAAATTTTTGGGACATCTGTGAAACTATGGGGACATCTGTGAAACTAATGGGACATATTTGAAACTATTGGGGCATCTGTGAAACGACTGGGTGATCTGTGATACTACTGGGACATATGTGAACTTATTGGGACATCTGTGAAACTATTGGGACATCTGTGAAACTATTGGGACATCTGTGAAGCTATGGGGACATCTGTGAAACTAATGGGACATATGTGAAACTATTAGGACATCTGTGAAACTACTGGTACATGTTAAATTATTGGGACATCTGTGAAACTATTGGGACATCTGTGAAACTATTGGGACATCTGTGAAGCTATGGGGACATCTGTGAAACTAATGGGACATATGTGAAACTATTAGGACATCTGTGAAACTACTGGTACATGTTAAATTATTTGGACATCTGTAAAACTATGGGGACATCTGTGAAACTAATGGAACATATGTTAAACTATTGGGGCATCTGTGAAACGACTGGGTGATCTGTGACACTAGTGGGACATATGTGAACTTATTGGGACATCTGTGAAACTATTGGGACATCTGTGAAACTATGGGGACATCTGTGCAACTAATGGGACATATGTGAAACTATTGGGGCATCTGTGAAACTACTGGGATCATCTGTGAAACTACTGGGACATCTGTAAAACTACTGGGACATCTTTGAAACTATTGGGACATCTGTGAAACTATGGGGACATCTGTTAACCTACTGGAATATCTGTAAAACTTCTGGGACATCTGTGAAACTATTGGGACATCTGTGAAACTATTGGGACATCTGTGAAACTACTGGTACATCTGTGAAATTATTGGGACATCTGTGAAACTATGGGGACATCTGTCAAACTAATGGGACATATGTGAAACTATTGGGGCATCTGTGAAACTACTGGGACATATGTGAACCTATTGGGACATCTGTGAATCTATTGGGACATCTGTGAAACTATGGGGATATCTGTTAACCTACTGGGACATCTGTTAACCTACTGGGACATCTGTGAAACTACTGGGACATTTGTTAAACTACTGGGACATCTGTTGAACTATTGGGACATCTGTGAATCTACTGAGACATCTGTAAAACTACTGGGACATATGGGAATCTATTGGGACATCTGTGAAACTATTGAGACATCTGTGAAACAACTGGGACATCTGTTAAACTATTGGGACATCTGTTAAACTACTGGTACATCTGTTAAATTATTGGGACATCTGTAAAACTATGGGGACATCTGTGAAACTAATGGGACATATGTGAAACTATTGGGGCATCTGTGAAACGACTGGGTAATCTGTGACACTAGTGGGACATATGTGAACTTATTGGGACATCTGTGAAACTATTGGGACATCTGTGAAACTACTGGGACATCTGTGAAACTACTGGTACATCTTTTAAATTATTGGGACATCTGTAAAACTATGGGGACATCTGTTAACCTACTGGAATATCTGTAAAACTTCTGGGACATCTGTGAAATTATTGGGACATCTGTGAACCTATTGGGACATCTGTGAAACTATTGGGACATCTGTGAAGCTATGGGGACATCTGTGAAACTAATGGGACATATGTGAAACTATTAGGACATCTGTGAAACTACTGGTACATGTTAAATTATTTGGACATCTGTAAAACTATGGGGACATCTGTGAAACTAATGGAACATATGATAAACTATTGGGGCATCTGTGAAACGACTGGGTGATCTGTGACACTAGTGGGACATATGTGAACTTATTGGGACATCTGTGAAACTATTGGGACATCTGTGAAACTATGGGGACATCTGTGCAACTAATGGGACATATGTGAAACTATTGGGGCATCTGTGAAACTACTGGGATCATCTGTGAAACTACTGGGACATCTGTAAAACTACTGGGACATCTTTGAAACTATTGGGACATCTGTGAAACTATGGGGACATCTGTTAACCTACTGGAATATCTGTAAAACTTCTGGGACATCTGTGAAACTATTGGGACATCTGTGAAACTATTGGGACATCTGTGAAACTACTGGTACATCTGTGAAATTATTGGGACATCTGTGAAACTATGGGGACATCTGTCAAACTAATGGGACATATGTGAAACTATTGGGGCATCTGTGAAACTACTGGGACATATGTGAACCTATTGGGACATCTGTGAATCTATTGGGACATCTGTGAAACTATGGGGATATCTGTTAACCTACTGGGACATCTGTTAACCTACTGGGACATCTGTGAAACTACTGGGACATTTGTTAAACTACTGGGACATCTGTTGAACTATTGGGACATCTGTGAATCTACTGAGACATCTGTAAAACTACTGGGACATATGGGAATCTATTGGGACATCTGTGAAACTATTGAGACATCTGTGAAACAACTGGGACATCTGTTAAACTATTGGGACATCTGTTAAACTACTGGTACATCTGTTAAATTATTGGGACATCTGTAAAACTATGGGGACATCTGTGAAACTAATGGGACATATGTGAAACTATTGGGGCATCTGTGAAACGACTGGGTAATCTGTGACACTAGTGGGACATATGTGAACTTATTGGGACATCTGTGAAACTATTGGGACATCTGTGAAACTACTGGGACATCTGTGAAACTACTGGTACATCTGTTAAATTATTGGGACATCTGTAAAACTATGGGGACATCTGTTAACCTACTGGAATATCTGTAAAACTTCTGGGACATCTGTGAAATTATTGGGACATCTGTGAACCTATTGGGACATCTGTGAAACTATTGGGACATCTGTGAAACTATGGGGATATCTGTTAACCTACTGGGACATCTGTTAACCTACTGGGACATCTGTGAAACTACTGGGACATCTGTTAAACTACTGGGACATCTGTTGAACTATTGGGACATCTGTGAATCTACTGGGACATCTGTAAAACTACTGGGACATATGTGAATCTATTGGGACATCTGTGAAACTATTGAGACATCTGTGAAACAACTGGGACATCTGTTAAACTATTGGGACATCTGTTAAACTACTGGTACATCTGTTAAATTATTGGGACATCTGTAAAACTATCGGGACATCTGTAAAACTACTGGGACATCTTTGAAACTATTGGGACATCTGTGAAACTATGGGGACATCTGTTAACCTACTGGAATATCTGTAAAACTTCTGGGACATCTGTGAAACTATTGGGACATCTGTGAAACTATTGGGAAATCTGTGAAACTATTGGGACATCTGTGAATCTATTGGGACATCTGTGAAACTATTTGGGACATCTGTTAAACTATTGGGACATCTGTGAAACTACTGGTACATCTGTGAAATTATTGGGACATCTGTGAAACTATGGGGACATCTGTGAAACTAATGGGACATATGTGAAACTATTGGGGCATCTGTGAAACTACTGGGATCATCTGTAAAACTACTGGGACATCTTTGAAACTATTGGGACATCTGTGAAACTATGGGGACATCTGTTAACTTACTGGAATATCTGTAAAACTCCTGGGACATCTGTGAAACTATTGGGACATCTGTGAAACTATTGGGACATCTGTGAAACTACTGGTACATCTGTGAAATTTTTGGGACATCTGTGAAACTATGGGAACATCTGTGAAACTAATGGGACATATTTGAAACTATTGGGGCATCTGTGAAACGACTGGGTGATCTGTGAAACTACTGGGACATATGTGAACTTATTGGGACATCTGTGAAACTATTGGGACATCTGTGAAACTATTGGGACATCTGTGAAGCTATGGGGACATCTGTGAAACTAATGGGACATATGTGAAACTATTAGGACATCTGTGAAACTACTGGTACATGTTAAATTATTGGGACATCTGTGAAACTATTGGGACATCTGTGAAACTATTGGGACATCTGTGAAGCTATGGGGACATCTGTAAAACTAATGGGACATATGTGAAACTATTAGGACATCTGTGAAACTACTGGTACATGTTAAATTATTGGGACATCTGTAAAACTATGGGGACATCTGTGAAACTAATGGAACATATGTGAAACTATTGGGTCATCTGTGAAACGACTGGGTGATCTGTGACACTAGTGGGACATATGTGAACTTATTGGGACATCTGTGAAACTATTGGGACATCTGTGAAACTATGGGGACATCTGTGCAACTAATGGGACATATGTGAAACTATTGGGGCATCTGTGAAACTACTGGGATCATCTGTGAAACTACTGGGACATCTGTAAAACTACTGGGACATCTTTGAAACTACTGGGACATCTGTGAAACTATTGGGACATCTGTTAATCTACTGGGACATCTGTTGAACTATTGGGACATCTGTGAATCTACTGGGACATCTGTAAAACTACTGGGACATATGTGAACCTATTGGGACATCTGTGAAACTATTGGGACATTTGTGAAACTATTGAGACATATGTGAAACAACTGGGACATCTGTTAAACTATTGGGACATCTGTTAAACTTCTGGGACATCTGTGAAACTATTGGGACATCTGTGAAACTATTTGGGACATCTGTTAAAGTATTGGGACATCTGTGAAACTACTGGTACATCTGTTAAATTATTGGGACATCTGTGAAACTATGGGGACATCTGTGAAACTAATGGGACATATGTGAAACTATTGGGGCATCTGTGAAACGACTGGGTGATCTGTGAAACTACTGGGACATATGTGAACTTATTGGGACATCTGTGAAACTATTGGGACATCTTTGAAACTATTGGGACATCTGTGAAACTTTGGGGACATCTGTGAAACTAATGGGACATATGTGAAACTATTGGGGCATCTGTGAAACTACTGGGATCATCTGTGAAACTAGCGGGACATCTGTAAAACTACTGGGACATCTTTGAAACTATTGGGACATCTGTGAAACTATGGGGACATCTGTTAACCTACTGGAATATCTGTAAAACTTCTGGGACATCTGTGAAACTATTGGGACATCTGTGAAACTATTGGGAAATCTGTGAAACTATTGGGACATCTGTGAATCTATTGGGACATCTGTGAAACTATTTGGGACATCTGTTAAACTATTGGGACATCTGTGAAACTACTGGTACATCTGTGAAATTATTGGGACATCTGTGAAACTATGGGGACATCTGTGAAACTAATGGGACATATGTGAAACTATTGGGGCATCTGTGAAACTACTGGGACATATGTGAACCTATTGGGACATCTGTGAAACTTTTGGGACATCTGTGAAACTATGGGGACATCTGTTAACCTACTGGGACATCTGTGAAACTACTGGGACATCTGTTAAACTACTGGGACATCTGTGAAACTATGGGGACATCTGTGAAACTAATGGGACATATGTGAAACTATTGGGGCATCTGTGAAACGACTGGGTGATCTGTGAAACTACTGGGACATATGTGAACTTATTGGGACATCTGTGAAACTATTGGGACATCTGTGAAACTATTGGGACATCTGTGAAACTATGGGGACATCTGTGAAACTAATGGGACATATGTGAAACTATTGGGACATCTGTGAAACTACTGGTACATCTGTTAAATTATTGGGACATCTGTAAAACTATGGGGACATCTGTGAAACTAATGGGACATATGTGAAACTATTGGGGCATCTGTGAAACGACTGGGTGATCTGTGACACTAGTGGGACATATGTGAACTTATTGGGACATCTGTGAAACTATTGGGACATCTGTGAAACTATTGGGACATCTGTGAAACTATGGGGACATTGTGCAACTAATGGGACATATGTGAAACTATTGGGGCATCTGTGAAACTACTGGGATCATCTGTAAAACTACTGGGACATCTTTGAAACTATTGGGACATCTGTGAAACTATGGGGACATCTGTTAACTTACTGGAATATCTGTAAAACTCCTGGGACATCTGTGAAACTATTGGGACATCTGTGAAACTATTGGGACATCTGTGAAACTACTGGTACATCTGTGAAATTTTTGGGACATCTGTGAAACTATGGGGACATCTGTGAAACTAATGGGACATATTTGAAACTATTGGGGCATCTGTGAAACGACTGGGTGATCTGTGATACTACTGGGACATATGTGAACTTATTGGGACATCTGTGAAACTATTGGGACATCTGTGAAACTATTGGGACATCTGTGAAGCTATGGGGACATCTGTGAAACTAATGGGACATATGTGAAACTATTAGGACATCTGTGAAACTACTGGTACATGTTAAATTATTGGGACATCTGTGAAACTATTGGGACATCTGTGAAACTATTGGGACATCTGTGAAGCTATGGGGACATCTGTGAAACTAATGGGACATATGTGAAACTATTAGGACATCTGTGAAACTACTGGTACATGTTAAATTATTTGGACATCTGTAAAACTATGGGGACATCTGTGAAACTAATGGAACATATGTTAAACTATTGGGGCATCTGTGAAACGACTGGGTGATCTGTGACACTAGTGGGACATATGTGAACTTATTGGGACATCTGTGAAACTATTGGGACATCTGTGAAACTATGGGGACATCTGTGCAACTAATGGGACATATGTGAAACTATTGGGGCATCTGTGAAACTACTGGGATCATCTGTGAAACTACTGGGACATCTGTAAAACTACTGGGACATCTTTGAAACTATTGGGACATCTGTGAAACTATGGGGACATCTGTTAACCTACTGGAATATCTGTAAAACTTCTGGGACATCTGTGAAACTATTGGGACATCTGTGAAACTATTGGGACATCTGTGAAACTACTGGTACATCTGTGAAATTATTGGGACATCTGTGAAACTATGGGGACATCTGTCAAACTAATGGGACATATGTGAAACTATTGGGGCATCTGTGAAACTACTGGGACATATGTGAACCTATTGGGACATCTGTGAATCTATTGGGACATCTGTGAAACTATGGGGATATCTGTTAACCTACTGGGACATCTGTTAACCTACTGGGACATCTGTGAAACTACTGGGACATTTGTTAAACTACTGGGACATCTGTTGAACTATTGGGACATCTGTGAATCTACTGAGACATCTGTAAAACTACTGGGACATATGGGAATCTATTGGGACATCTGTGAAACTATTGAGACATCTGTGAAACAACTGGGACATCTGTTAAACTATTGGGACATCTGTTAAACTACTGGTACATCTGTTAAATTATTGGGACATCTGTAAAACTATGGGGACATCTGTGAAACTAATGGGACATATGTGAAACTATTGGGGCATCTGTGAAACGACTGGGTAATCTGTGACACTAGTGGGACATATGTGAACTTATTGGGACATCTGTGAAACTATTGGGACATCTGTGAAACTACTGGGACATCTGTGAAACTACTGGTACATCTTTTAAATTATTGGGACATCTGTAAAACTATGGGGACATCTGTTAACCTACTGGAATATCTGTAAAACTTCTGGGACATCTGTGAAATTATTGGGACATCTGTGAACCTATTGGGACATCTGTGAAACTATTGGGACATCTGTGAAGCTATGGGGACATCTGTGAAACTAATGGGACATATGTGAAACTATTAGGACATCTGTGAAACTACTGGTACATGTTAAATTATTTGGACATCTGTAAAACTATGGGGACATCTGTGAAACTAATGGAACATATGTTAAACTATTGGGGCATCTGTGAAACGACTGGGTGATCTGTGACACTAGTGGGACATATGTGAACTTATTGGGACATCTGTGAAACTATTGGGACATCTGTGAAACTATGGGGACATCTGTGCAACTAATGGGACATATGTGAAACTATTGGGGCATCTGTGAAACTACTGGGATCATCTGTGAAACTACTGGGACATCTGTAAAACTACTGGGACATCTTTGAAACTATTGGGACATCTGTGAAACTATGGGGACATCTGTTAACCTACTGGAATATCTGTAAAACTTCTGGGACATCTGTGAAACTATTGGGACATCTGTGAAACTATTGGGACATCTGTGAAACTACTGGTACATCTGTGAAATTATTGGGACATCTGTGAAACTATGGGGACATCTGTCAAACTAATGGGACATATGTGAAACTATTGGGGCATCTGTGAAACTACTGGGACATATGTGAACCTATTGGGACATCTGTGAATCTATTGGGACATCTGTGAAACTATGGGGATATCTGTTAACCTACTGGGACATCTGTTAACCTACTGGGACATCTGTGAAACTACTGGGACATTTGTTAAACTACTGGGACATCTGTTGAACTATTGGGACATCTGTGAATCTACTGAGACATCTGTAAAACTACTGGGACATATGGGAATCTATTGGGACATCTGTGAAACTATTGAGACATCTGTGAAACAACTGGGACATCTGTTAAACTATTGGGACATCTGTTAAACTACTGGTACATCTGTTAAATTATTGGGACATCTGTAAAACTATGGGGACATCTGTGAAACTAATGGGACATATGTGAAACTATTGGGGCATCTGTGAAACGACTGGGTAATCTGTGACACTAGTGGGACATATGTGAACTTATTGGGACATCTGTGAAACTATTGGGACATCTGTGAAACTACTGGGACATCTGTGAAACTACTGGTACATCTGTTAAATTATTGGGACATCTGTAAAACTATGGGGACATCTGTTAACCTACTGGAATATCTGTAAAACTTCTGGGACATCTGTGAAATTATTGGGACATCTGTGAACCTATTGGGACATCTGTGAAACTATTGGGACATCTGTGAAACTATGGGGATATCTGTTAACCTACTGGGACATCTGTTAACCTACTGGGACATCTGTGAAACTACTGGGACATCTGTTAAACTACTGGGACATCTGTTGAACTATTGGGACATCTGTGAATCTACTGGGACATCTGTAAAACTACTGGGACATATGTGAATCTATTGGGACATCTGTGAAACTATTGAGACATCTGTGAAACAACTGGGACATCTGTTAAACTATTGGGACATCTGTTAAACTACTGGTACATCTGTTAAATTATTGGGACATCTGTAAAACTATCGGGACATCTGTAAAACTACTGGGACATCTTTGAAACTATTGGGACATCTGTGAAACTATGGGGACATCTGTTAACCTACTGGAATATCTGTAAAACTTCTGGGACATCTGTGAAACTATTGGGACATCTGTGAAACTATTGGGAAATCTGTGAAACTATTGGGACATCTGTGAATCTATTGGGACATCTGTGAAACTATTTGGGACATCTGTTAAACTATTGGGACATCTGTGAAACTACTGGTACATCTGTGAAATTATTGGGACATCTGTGAAACTATGGGGACATCTGTGAAACTAATGGGACATATGTGAAACTATTGGGGCATCTGTGAAACTACTGGGACATATGTGAACCTATTGGGACATCTGTGAAACTTTTGGGACATCTGTGAAACTATGGGGACATCTGTTAACCTACTGGGACATCTGTGAAACTACTGGGACATCTGTTAAACTACTGGGACATCTGTGAAACTATGGGGACATCTGTGAAACTAATGGGACATATGTGAAACTATTGGGGCATCTGTGAAACGACTGGGTGATCTGTGAAACTACTGGGACATATGTGAACTTATTGGGACATCTGTGAAACTATTGGGACATCTGTGAAACTATTGGGACATCTGTGAAACTATGGGGACATCTGTGAAACTAATGGGACATATGTGAAACTATTGGGACATCTGTGAAACTACTGGTACATCTGTTAAATTATTGGGACATCTGTAAAACTATGGGGACATCTGTGAAACTAATGGGACATATGTGAAACTATTGGGGCATCTGTGAAACGACTGGGTGATCTGTGACACTAGTGGGACATATGTGAACTTATTGGGACATCTGTGAAACTATTGGGACATCTGTGAAACTATTGGGACATCTGTGAAACTATGGGGACATTGTGCAACTAATGGGACATATGTGAAACTATTGGGGCATCTGTGAAACTACTGGGATCATCTGTAAAACTACTGGGACATCTTTGAAACTATTGGGACATCTGTGAAACTATGGGGACATCTGTTAACTTACTGGAATATCTGTAAAACTCCTGGGACATCTGTGAAACTATTGGGACATCTGTGAAACTATTGGGACATCTGTGAAACTACTGGTACATCTGTGAAATTTTTGGGACATCTGTGAAACTATGGGGACATCTGTGAAACTAATGGGACATATTTGAAACTATTGGGGCATCTGTGAAACGACTGGGTGATCTGTGATACTACTGGGACATATGTGAACTTATTGGGACATCTGTGAAACTATTGGGACATCTGTGAAACTATTGGGACATCTGTGAAGCTATGGGGACATCTGTGAAACTAATGGGACATATGTGAAACTATTAGGACATCTGTGAAACTACTGGTACATGTTAAATTATTGGGACATCTGTGAAACTATTGGGACATCTGTGAAACGATTGGGACATCTGTGAAGCTATGGGGACATCTGTGAAACTAATGGGACATATGTGAAACTATTAGGACATCTGTGAAACTACTGGTACATGTTAAATTATTTGGACATCTGTAAAACTATGGGGACATCTGTGAAACTAATGGAACATATGTTAAACTATTGGGGCATCTGTGAAACGACTGGGTGATCTGTGACACTAGTGGGACATATGTGAACTTATTGG
The DNA here is from genome assembly GCF_048934315.1 of Petromyzon marinus. NCBI lineage: Eukaryota > Metazoa > Chordata > Hyperoartia > Petromyzontiformes > Petromyzontidae > Petromyzon > Petromyzon marinus. The sequence continues at coordinate 17,444,903 of NC_133681.1, read as the reverse complement.
GACATCTGTGAAACTATTGGGACATCTGTGAAACTATGGGGACATCTGTGCAACTAATGGGACATATGTGAAACTATTGGGGCATCTGTGAAACTACTGGGATCATCTGTGAAACTACTGGGACATCTGTAAAACTACTGGGACATCTTTGAAACTATTGGGACATCTGTGAAACTATGGGGACATCTGTTAACCTACTGGAATATCTGTAAAACTTCTGGGACATCTGTGAAACTATTGGGACATCTGTGAAACTATTGGGACATCTGTGAAACTACTGGTACATCTGTGAAATTATTGGGACATCTGTGAAACTATGGGGACATCTGTCAAACTAATGGGACATATGTGAAACTATTGGGGCATCTGTGAAACTACTGGGACATATGTGAACCTATTGGGACATCTGTGAATCTATTGGGACATCTGTGAAACTATGGGGATATCTGTTAACCTACTGGGACATCTGTTAACCTACTGGGACATCTGTGAAACTACTGGGACATTTGTTAAACTACTGGGACATCTGTTGAACTATTGGGACATCTGTGAATCTACTGAGACATCTGTAAAACTACTGGGACATATGGGAATCTATTGGGACATCTGTGAAACTATTGAGACATCTGTGAAACAACTGGGACATCTGTTAAACTATTGGGACATCTGTTAAACTACTGGTACATCTGTTAAATTATTGGGACATCTGTAAAACTATGGGGACATCTGTGAAACTAATGGGACATATGTGAAACTATTGGGGCATCTGTGAAACGACTGGGTAATCTGTGACACTAGTGGGACATATGTGAACTTATTGGGACATCTGTGAAACTATTGGGACATCTGTGAAACTACTGGGACATCTGTGAAACTACTGGTACATCTGTTAAATTATTGGGACATCTGTAAAACTATGGGGACATCTGTTAACCTACTGGAATATCTGTAAAACTTCTGGGACATCTGTGAAATTATTGGGACATCTGTGAACCTATTGGGACATCTGTGAAACTATTGGGACATCTGTGAAACTATGGGGATATCTGTTAACCTACTGGGACATCTGTTAACCTACTGGGACATCTGTGAAACTACTGGGACATCTGTTAAACTACTGGGACATCTGTTGAACTATTGGGACATCTGTGAATCTACTGGGACATCTGTAAAACTACTGGGACATATGTGAATCTATTGGGACATCTGTGAAACTATTGAGACATCTGTGAAACAACTGGGACATCTGTTAAACTATTGGGACATCTGTTAAACTACTGGTACATCTGTTAAATTATTGGGACATCTGTAAAACTATCGGGACATCTGTAAAACTACTGGGACATCTTTGAAACTATTGGGACATCTGTGAAACTATGGGGACATCTGTTAACCTACTGGAATATCTGTAAAACTTCTGGGACATCTGTGAAACTATTGGGACATCTGTGAAACTATTGGGAAATCTGTGAAACTATTGGGACATCTGTGAATCTATTGGGACATCTGTGAAACTATTTGGGACATCTGTTAAACTATTGGGACATCTGTGAAACTACTGGTACATCTGTGAAATTATTGGGACATCTGTGAAACTATGGGGACATCTGTGAAACTAATGGGACATATGTGAAACTATTGGGGCATCTGTGAAACTACTGGGACATATGTGAACCTATTGGGACATCTGTGAAACTTTTGGGACATCTGTGAAACTATGGGGACATCTGTTAACCTACTGGGACATCTGTGAAACTACTGGGACATCTGTTAAACTACTGGGACATCTGTGAAACTATGGGGACATCTGTGAAACTAATGGGACATATGTGAAACTATTGGGGCATCTGTGAAACGACTGGGTGATCTGTGAAACTACTGGGACATATGTGAACTTATTGGGACATCTGTGAAACTATTGGGACATCTGTGAAACTATTGGGACATCTGTGAAACTATGGGGACATCTGTGAAACTAATGGGACATATGTGAAACTATTGGGACATCTGTGAAACTACTGGTACATCTGTTAAATTATTGGGACATCTGTAAAACTATGGGGACATCTGTGAAACTAATGGGACATATGTGAAACTATTGGGGCATCTGTGAAACGACTGGGTGATCTGTGACACTAGTGGGACATATGTGAACTTATTGGGACATCTGTGAAACTATTGGGACATCTGTGAAACTATTGGGACATCTGTGAAACTATGGGGACATTGTGCAACTAATGGGACATATGTGAAACTATTGGGGCATCTGTGAAACTACTGGGATCATCTGTAAAACTACTGGGACATCTTTGAAACTATTGGGACATCTGTGAAACTATGGGGACATCTGTTAACTTACTGGAATATCTGTAAAACTCCTGGGACATCTGTGAAACTATTGGGACATCTGTGAAACTATTGGGACATCTGTGAAACTACTGGTACATCTGTGAAATTTTTGGGACATCTGTGAAACTATGGGGACATCTGTGAAACTAATGGGACATATTTGAAACTATTGGGGCATCTGTGAAACGACTGGGTGATCTGTGATACTACTGGGACATATGTGAACTTATTGGGACATCTGTGAAACTATTGGGACATCTGTGAAACTATTGGGACATCTGTGAAGCTATGGGGACATCTGTGAAACTAATGGGACATATGTGAAACTATTAGGACATCTGTGAAACTACTGGTACATGTTAAATTATTGGGACATCTGTGAAACTATTGGGACATCTGTGAAACTATTGGGACATCTGTGAAGCTATGGGGACATCTGTGAAACTAATGGGACATATGTGAAACTATTAGGACATCTGTGAAACTACTGGTACATGTTAAATTATTTGGACATCTGTAAAACTATGGGGACATCTGTGAAACTAATGGAACATATGTTAAACTATTGGGGCATCTGTGAAACGACTGGGTGATCTGTGACACTAGTGGGACATATGTGAACTTATTGGGACATCTGTGAAACTATTGGGACATCTGTGAAACTATGGGGACATCTGTGCAACTAATGGGACATATGTGAAACTATTGGGGCATCTGTGAAACTACTGGGATCATCTGTGAAACTACTGGGACATCTGTAAAACTACTGGGACATCTTTGAAACTATTGGGACATCTGTGAAACTATGGGGACATCTGTTAACCTACTGGAATATCTGTAAAACTTCTGGGACATCTGTGAAACTATTGGGACATCTGTGAAACTATTGGGACATCTGTGAAACTACTGGTACATCTGTGAAATTATTGGGACATCTGTGAAACTATGGGGACATCTGTCAAACTAATGGGACATATGTGAAACTATTGGGGCATCTGTGAAACTACTGGGACATATGTGAACCTATTGGGACATCTGTGAATCTATTGGGACATCTGTGAAACTATGGGGATATCTGTTAACCTACTGGGACATCTGTTAACCTACTGGGACATCTGTGAAACTACTGGGACATTTGTTAAACTACTGGGACATCTGTTGAACTATTGGGACATCTGTGAATCTACTGAGACATCTGTAAAACTACTGGGACATATGGGAATCTATTGGGACATCTGTGAAACTATTGAGACATCTGTGAAACAACTGGGACATCTGTTAAACTATTGGGACATCTGTTAAACTACTGGTACATCTGTTAAATTATTGGGACATCTGTAAAACTATGGGGACATCTGTGAAACTAATGGGACATATGTGAAACTATTGGGGCATCTGTGAAACGACTGGGTAATCTGTGACACTAGTGGGACATATGTGAACTTATTGGGACATCTGTGAAACTATTGGGACATCTGTGAAACTACTGGGACATCTGTGAAACTACTGGTACATCTTTTAAATTATTGGGACATCTGTAAAACTATGGGGACATCTGTTAACCTACTGGAATATCTGTAAAACTTCTGGGACATCTGTGAAATTATTGGGACATCTGTGAACCTATTGGGACATCTGTGAAACTATTGGGACATCTGTGAAGCTATGGGGACATCTGTGAAACTAATGGGACATATGTGAAACTATTAGGACATCTGTGAAACTACTGGTACATGTTAAATTATTTGGACATCTGTAAAACTATGGGGACATCTGTGAAACTAATGGAACATATGTTAAACTATTGGGGCATCTGTGAAACGACTGGGTGATCTGTGACACTAGTGGGACATATGTGAACTTATTGGGACATCTGTGAAACTATTGGGACATCTGTGAAACTATGGGGACATCTGTGCAACTAATGGGACATATGTGAAACTATTGGGGCATCTGTGAAACTACTGGGATCATCTGTGAAACTACTGGGACATCTGTAAAACTACTGGGACATCTTTGAAACTATTGGGACATCTGTGAAACTATGGGGACATCTGTTAACCTACTGGAATATCTGTAAAACTTCTGGGACATCTGTGAAACTATTGGGACATCTGTGAAACTATTGGGACATCTGTGAAACTACTGGTACATCTGTGAAATTATTGGGACATCTGTGAAACTATGGGGACATCTGTCAAACTAATGGGACATATGTGAAACTATTGGGGCATCTGTGAAACTACTGGGACATATGTGAACCTATTGGGACATCTGTGAATCTATTGGGACATCTGTGAAACTATGGGGATATCTGTTAACCTACTGGGACATCTGTTAACCTACTGGGACATCTGTGAAACTACTGGGACATTTGTTAAACTACTGGGACATCTGTTGAACTATTGGGACATCTGTGAATCTACTGAGACATCTGTAAAACTACTGGGACATATGGGAATCTATTGGGACATCTGTGAAACTATTGAGACATCTGTGAAACAACTGGGACATCTGTTAAACTATTGGGACATCTGTTAAACTACTGGTACATCTGTTAAATTATTGGGACATCTGTAAAACTATGGGGACATCTGTTAACCTACTGGAATATCTGTAAAACTTCTGGGACATCTGTGAAATTATTGGGACATCTGTGAACCTATTGGGACATCTGTGAATCTATTGGGACATCTGTGAAACGACTGGGTGATCTGTGACACTACTGGGACATATGTGAACTTATTGGGACATCTGTGAATCTATGGGGACATCTGTGAAACTAATGGGACATATGTGAAACTATTGGGACATCTGTGAAACTATGGGGACCTATGTGAAACTATTAGGACATCTGTCAAACTACTGGTACATGTTAAATTATTGGGACATCTGTAAAACTATGGGGACATCTGTGAAACTAATGGGACATATGTGAAACTATTGGGGCATCTGTGAAACGACTGGGTGATCTGTGACACTAGTGGGACATATGTGAACTTATTGGGACATCTGTGAAACTATTGGGACATCTGTGAAACTACTGGTACATCTGTTAAATTATTGGGACATCTGTAAAACTATGGGGACATCTGTGAAACTAATGGGACATATGTGAAACTATTGGGGCATCTGTGAAACGACTGGGTGATCTGTGACACTAGTGGGACATATGTGAACTTATTGGGACATCTGTGAAACTATTGGGACATCTGTGAAACTACTGGGACATCTGTGAAACTACTGGTACATCTGTTAAATTATTGGGACATCTGTAAAACTATGGGGACATCTGTTAACCTACTGGAATATCTGTAAAACTTCTGGGACATCTGTGAAATTATTGGGACATCTGTGAACCTATTGGGACATCTGTGAAACTATTGGGACATCTGTGAAACTATGGGGATATCTGTTAACCTACTGGGACATCTGTTAACCTACTGGGACATCTGTGAAACTACTGGGACATCTGTTAAACTACTGGGACATCTGTTGAACTATTGGGACATCTGTGAATCTACTGGGACATCTGTAAAACTACTGGGACATATGTGAATCTATTGGGACATCTGTGAAACTATTGAGACATCTGTGAAACAACTGGGACATCTGTTAAACTATTGGGACATCTGTTAAACTACTGGTACATCTGTTAAATTATTGGGACATCTGTAAAACTATGGGGACATCTGTGAAACTAATGGGACATATGTGAAACTATTGGGGCATCTGTGAAACGACTGGGTGATCTGTGACACTAGTGGGACATATGTGAACTTATTGGGACATCTGTGAAACTATTGGGACATCTGTGAAACTATTGGGACATCTGTGAAACTATGGGGACATCTGTTAACCTACTGGAATATCTGTAAAACTCCTGGGACATCTGTGAAACTATTGGGACATCTGTGAAACTATTGGGACATCTGTGAAACTACTGGTACATCTGTGAAATTATTGGGACATCTGTGAAACTAATGGGACATATGTGAAACTATTGGGGCATCTGTGAAACGACTGGGTGATCTGTGACACTACTGGGACATATGTGAACTTATTGGGACATCTGTGAATCTATGGGGACATCTGTGAAACTAATGGGACATATGTGAAACTATTGGGACATCTGTGAAACTATGGGGACATAGGTGAAACTATTAGGACATCTGTCAAACTACTGGTACATGTTAAATTATTGGGACATCTGTAAAACTATGGGGACATCTGTGAAACTAATGGGACATATGTGAAACTATTGGGGCATCTGTGAAACGACTGGGTGATCTGTGACACTAGTGGGACATATGTGAACTTATTGGGACATCTATTAAACTATTGGGACATCTGTGAAACTACTGGTACATCTGTTAAATTATTGGGACATCTGTAAAACTATGGGGACATCTGTGAAACTAATGGGACATATGTGAAACTATTGGGGCATCTGTGAAACTACTGGGTGATCTGTGACACTAGTGGGACATATGTGAACTTATTGGGACATCTGTGAAACTATTGGGACATCTGTGAAACTATTGGGACATCTGTGAAACTATTGGGACATCTGTAAAACTACTGGGACATATGTGAAACTATTGGGAAATGTGTGAAACTATTGGGACATCTGTGAAACTATTGGGACATCTGTGAAACTACTGGTACATCTGTGAAACTATGGGGACATCTGTTAACCTACTGGGATATCTGTAAAACTACTGGGACATCTGTGAAACTATTGGGACATCTGTGAAACTATGGGGACATCTGTTAACCTACTGGGACATCTGTGAAACTATTGGGACATCTGTTAATCTACTGGGACATCTGTTGAACTATTGGGACATCTGTGAATCTACTGGGACATCTGTAAAACTACTGGGACATATGTGAACCTATTGGGACATCTGTGAAACTATTGGGACATCTGTGAAACTATTGAGACATCTGTGAAACAACTGGGACATCTGTTAAACTATTGGGACATCTGTTAAACTTCTGGGACATCTGTGAAACTATTGGGACATCTGTGAAGCTATTTGGGACATCTGTTAAAGTATTGGGACATCTGTGAAACTACTGGTACATCTGTTAAATTATTGGGACATCTGTGAAACTATGGGGACATCTGTGAAACTAATGGGACATATGTGAAACTATTGGGGCATCTGTGAAACGACTGGGTGATCTGTGAAACTACTGGGACATATGTGAACTTATTGGGACATCTGTGAAACTATTGGGACATCTGTGAAACTATTGGGACATCTGTGAAACTATGGGGACATCTGTGAAACTAATGGGACATATGTGAAACTATTGGGGCATCTTTGAAACTACTGGGATCATCTGTGAAACTAGCGGGACATCTGTAAAACTACTGGGACATCTTTGAAACTATTGGGACATCTGTGAAACTATGGGGACATCTGTTAACCTACTGGAATATCTGTAAAACTTCTGGGACATCTGTGAAACTATTGGGACATCTGTGAAACTATTGGGAAATCTGTGAAACTATTGGGACATCTGTGAATCTATTGGGACATCTGTGAAAGTATTTGGGACATCTGTTAAACTATTGGGACATCTGTGAAACTACTGGTACATCTGTGAAATTATTGGGACATCTGTGAAACTATGGGGACATCTGTGAAACTAATGGGACATATGTGAAACTATTGGGGCATCTGTGAAACTACTGGGACATATGTGAACCTATTGGGACATCTGCGAAACTTTTGGGACATCTGTGAAACTATGGGGACATCTGTTAACCTACTGGGACATCTGTGAAACTACTGGGACATCTGTTAAACTACTGGGACATCTGTTGAACTATTGGGACATCTGTGAATCTACTGGGACATCTGTAAAACTACTGGGACATATGTGAATCTATTGGGACATCTGTGAAACTATTGGGACATCTGTGAAACTATTGAGACATCTGTGAAACAACTGGGACATCTGTGAAACTATTGGGACATCTGTGAAACTATTTGGGACATCTGTTAAACTACTGGTACATCTGTTAAATTATTGGGACATCTGTAAAACTATGGGGACATCTGTGAAACTAATGGGACATATGTGAAACTATTGGGGCATCTGTGAAACGACTGGGTGATCTGTGACACTAGTGGGACATATGTGAACTTATTGGGACATCTGTGAAACTATTGGGACGTCTGTGAAACTATGGGGACATCTGTTAACCTACTGGAATATCTGTAAATCTCCTGGGACATCTGTGAAACTATTGGGACATCTGTGAAACTATTGGGACATCTGTGAAACTACTGGTACATCTGTGAAATTATTGGGACATCTGTGAAACTAATGGGACATATGTGAAACTATTGGGGCATCTGTGAAACGACTGGGTGATCTGTGACACTAGTGGGACATATGTGAACTTATTGGGACATCTGTGAATCTATTGGGACATCTGTGAAACTACTGGTACATCTGTTAAATTATTGGGACATCTGTAAAACTATGGGGACATCTGTGAAACTAATGGGACATATGTGAAACTATTGGGGCATCTGTGAAACGACTGGGTGATCTGTGACACTAGTGGGACATATGTGAACTTATTGGGACATCTGTGAAACTATTGGGACATCTGTGAAACTACTGGGACATCTGTGAAACTACTGGTACATCTGTTAAATTATTGGGACATCTGTAAAACTATGGGGACATCTGTTAACCTACTGGAATATCTGTAAAACTTCTGGGACATCTGTGAAATTATTGGGACATCTGTGAACCTATTGGGACATCTGTGAAACTATTGGGACATCTGTGAAACTATGGGGATATCTGTTAACCTACTGGGACATCTGTTAACCTACTGGGACATCTGTGAAACTACTGGGACATCTGTTAAACTACTGGGACATCTGTTGAACTATTGGGACATCTGTGAATCTACTGGGACATCTGTAAAACTACTGGGACATATGTGAATCTATTGGGACATCTGTGAAACTATTGAGACATCTGTGAAACAACTGGGACATCTGTTAAACTATTGGGACATCTGTTAAACTACTGGTACATCTGTTAAATTATTGGGACATCTGTAAAACTATGGGGACATCTGTGAAACTAATGGGACATATGTGAAACTATTGGGGCATCTGTGAAACGACTGGGTGATCTGTGACACTAGTGGGACATATGTGAACTTATTGGGACATCTGTGAAACTATTGGGACATCTGTGAAACTATTGGGACATCTGTGAAACTATGGGGACATCTGTTAACCTACTGGAATATCTGTAAAACTCCTGGGATATCTGTGAAACTATTGGGACATCTGTGAAACTATTGGGACATCTGTGAAACTACTGGTACATCTGTGAAATTATTGGGACATCTGTGAAACTAATGGGACATATGTGAAACTATTGGGGCATCTGTGAAACTACTGGGTGATCTGTGACACTACTGGGACATATGTGAACTTATTGGGACATCTGTGAATCTATGGGGACATCTGTGAAACTAATGGGACATATGTGAAACTATTGGGACATCTGTGAAACTATGGGGACATATGTGAAACTATTAGGACATCTGTCAAACTACTGGTACATGTTAAATTATTGGGACATCTGTAAAACTATGGGGACATCTGTGAAACTAATGGGACATATGTGAAACTATTGGGGCATCTGTGAAACGACTGGGTGATCTGTGACACTAGTGGGACATATGTGAACTTATTGGGACATCTGTGAAACTATTGGGACATCTGTGAAACTACTGGTACATCTGTTAAATTATTGGGACATCTGTAAAACTATGGGGACATCTGTGAAACTAATGGGACATATGTGAAACTATTGGGGCATCTGTGAAACGACTGGGTGATCTGTGACACTAGTGGGACATATGTGAACTTATTGGGACATCTGTGAAACTATTGGGACATCTGTGAAACTATTGGGACATCTGTGAAACTATTGGGACATCTGTAAAACTACTGGGACATATGTGAAACTATTGGGAAATGTGTGAAACTATTGGGACATCTGTGAAACTATTGGGACATCTGTGAAACTACTGGTACATCTGTGAAACTATGGGGACATCTGTTAACCTACTGGGATATCTGTAAAACTACTGGGACATCTGTGAAACTATTGGGACATCTGTGAAACTATGGGGACATCTGTTAACCTACTGGGACATCTGTGAAACTATTGGGACATCTGTTAATCTACTGGGACATCTGTTGAACTATTGGGACATCTGTGAATCTACTGGGACATCTGTAAAACTACTGGGACATATGTGAACCTATTGGGACATCTGTGAAACTATTGGGACATCTGTGAAACTATTGAGACATCTGTGAAACAACTGGGACATCTGTTAAACTATTGGGACATCTGTTAAACTTCTGGGACATCTGTGAAACTATTGGGACATCTGTGAAACTATTTGGGACATCTGTTAAAGTATTGGGACATCTGTGAAACTACTGGTACATCTGTTAAATTATTGGGACATCTGTGAAACTATGGGGACATCTGTGAAACTAATGGGACATATGTGAAACTATTGGGGCATCTGTGAAACTACTGGGATCATCTGTGAAACTAGCGGGACATCTGTAAAACTACTGGGACATCTTTGAAACTATTGGGACATCTGTGAAACTATGGGGACATCTGTTAACCTACTGGAATATCTGTAAAACTTCTGGGACATCTGTGAAACTATTGGGACATCTGTGAAACTATTGGGAAATCTGTGAAACTATTGGGACATCTGTGAATCTATTGGGACATCTGTGAAAGTATTTGGGACATCTGTTAAACTATTGGGACATCTGTGAAACTACTGGTACATCTGTGAAATTATTGGGACATCTGTGAAACTATGGGGACATCTGTGAAACTAATGGGACATATGTGAAACTATTGGGGCATCTGTGAAACTACTGGGACATATGTGAACCTATTGGGACATCTGTGAAACTTTTGGGACATCTGTGAAACTATGGGGACATCTGTTAACCTACTGGGACATCTGTGAAACTACTGGGACATCTGTTAAACTACTGGGACATCTGTTGAACTATTGGGACATCTGTGAATCTACTGGGACATCTGTAAAACTACTGGGACATATGTGAATCTATTGGGACATCTGTGAAACTATTGGGACATCTGTGAAACTATTGAGACATCTCTGAAACAACTGGGACATCTGTGAAACTATTGGGACATCTGTGAAACTATTTGGGACATCTGTTAAACTATTGGGACATCTGTGAAACTACTGATACATCTGTTAAATTATTGGGACATCTGTGAAACTATGGGGACATCTGTGAAACTAATGGGACATATGTGAAACTATTGGGGCATCTGTGAAACGACTGGGTGATCTGTGAAACTACTGGGACATATGTGAACTTATTGGGACATCTGTGAAACTATTGGGACATCTGTGAAACTATTGGGACATCTGTGAAACTATGGGGACATCTGTGAAACTAATGGGACATATGTGAAACTATTGGGGCATCTGTGAAACTACTGGTACATCTGTTAATTTATTGGGACATCTGTAAAACTATGGGGACATCTGTGAAACTAATGGGACATATGTGAAACTATTGGGGCATCTGTGAAACGACTGGGTGATCTGTGACACTAGTGGGACATATGTGAACTTATTGGGACATCTGTGAAACTATTGGGACATCTGTGAAACTATTGGGACATCTGTGAAACTATGGGGACATTGTGCAACTAATGGGACATATGTGAAACTATTGGGGCATCTGTGAAACTACTGGGATCATCTGTGAAACTACTGGGACATCTGTAAAACTACTGGGACATCTTTGAAACTATTGGGACATCTGTGAAACTATGGGGACATCTGTTAACTTACTGGAATATCTGTAAAACTCCTGGGACATCTGTGAAACTATTGGGACATCTGTGAAACTATTGGGACATCTGTGAAACTACTGTTACATCTGTGAAATTATTGGGACATCTGTGAAACTATGGGGACATCTGTGAAACTAATGGGACATATGTGAAACTATTGGGGCATCTGTGAAACGACTGGGTGATCTGTGAAACTACTGGGACATATGTGAACTTATTGGGACATCTGTGAAACTATTGGGACATCTGTGAAACTATTGGGACATCTGTGAAGCTATGGGGACATCTGTGAAACTAATGGGACATATGTGAAACTATTAGGACATCTGTGAAACTACTGGTACATGTTAAATTATTGGGACATCTGTAAAACTATGGGGACATCTGTGAAACTAATGGGACATATGTGAAACTATTGGGGCATCTGTGAAACGACTGGGTGATCTGTGACACTAGTGGGACATATGTGAACTTATTGGGACATATGTGAACTTATTGGGACATCTGTGAAACTATTGGGACATCTGTGAAGCTATGGGGACATCTGTGAAACTAATGGGACATATGTGAAACTATTGGGACATCTGTGAAACTACTGGTACATCTGTTAAATTATTGGGACATCTGTAAAACTATGGGGACATCTGTGAAACTAATGGGACATATGTGAAACTATTGGGGCATCTGTGAAACGACTGGGTGATCTGTGACACTAGTGGGACATATGTGAACTTATTGGGACATCTGTGAAACTATTGGGACATCTGTGAAACTATTGGGACATCTGTGAAACTATGGGGACATCTGTGCAACTAATGGGACATAGGTGAAACTATTGGGGCATCTGTGAAACTACTGGGATCATCTGTGAAACTACTGGGACATCTGTAAAACTACTGGGACATCTTTGAAACTATTGGGACATCTGTGAAACTATGGGGACATCTGTTAACCTACTGGAATATCTGTAAAACTTCTGGGACATCTGTGAAATTATTGGGACATCTGTGAAACTATTGGGACATCTGTGAAACTACTGGTACATCTGTGAAATTATTGGGACATCTGTGAAACTATGGGGACATCTTTGAAACTAATGGGACATATGTGAAAATATTGGGGCATCTGTGAAACTACTGGGACATATGTGAAACTACTGGGACATCTGTAAAACTACTGGGACATCTTTGAAACTATTGGGACATCTGTGAAACTATTGGGACATCTGTTAAACTTCTGGGACATCTGTGAAACTATTGGGACATCTGTGAAACTATTTGGGACATCTGTTAAAGTATTGGGACATCTGTGAAACTACTGGTACATCTGTTAAATTATTGGGACATCTGTGAAACTATGGGGACATCTGTGAAACTAATGGGACATATGTGAAACTATTGGGGCATCTGTGAAACGACTGGGTGATCTGTGAAACTACTGGGACATATGTGAACTTATTGGGACATCTGTGAAACTATTGGGACATCTGTGAAACTATTGGGACATCTGTGAAGCTATGGGGACATCTGTGAAACTAATGGGACATATGTGAAACTATTAGGACATCTGTGAAACTACTGGTACATGTTAAATTATTGGGACATCTGTAAAACTATGGGGACATCTGTGAAACTAATGGGACATATGTTAAACTATTGGGGCATCTGTGAAACGACTGGGTGATCTGTGACACTAGTGGGACATATGTGAACTTATTGGGACATATGTGAACTTATTGGGACATCTGTGAAACTATTGGGACATCTGTGAAGCTATGGGGACATCTGTGAAACTAATGGGACATATGTGAAACTATTGGGACATCTGTGAAACTACTGGTACATCTGTTAAATTATTGGGACATCTGTAAAATTATGGGGACATCTGTGAAACTAATGGGACATATGTGAAACTATTGGGGCATCTGTGAAACGACTGGGTGATCTGTGACACTAGTGGGACATATGTGAACTTATTGGGACATCTGTGAAACTATTGGGACATCTGTGAAACTATTGGGACATCTGTGAAACTATGGGGACATCTGTGCAACTAATGGGACATAGGTGAAACTATTGGGGCATCTGTGAAACTACTGGGATCATCTGTGAAACTACTGGGACATCTGTAAAACTACTGGGACATATTTGAAACTATTGGGACATCTGTGAAACTATGGGGACATCTGTTAACCTACTGGAATATCTGTAAAACTTCTGGGACATCTGTGAAATTATTGGGACATCTGTTAAACTATGGGGACATTGTGCAACTAATGGGACATATGTGAAACTATTGGGGCATCTGTGAAACTACTGGGATCATCTGTGAAACTACTGGGACATCTGTAAAACTACTGGGACATCTTTGAAACTATTGGGACATCTGTGAAACTATGGGGACATCTGTTAACTTACTGGAATATCTATAAAACTCCTGGGACATCTGTGAAACTATTGGGACATCTGTGAAACTATTGGGACATCTGTGAAACTACTGTTACATCTGTGAAATTATTGGGACATCTGTGAAACTATGGGGACATCTGTGAAACTAATGGGACATATGTGAAACTATTGGGGCATCTGTGAAACGACTGGGTGATCTGTGAAACTACTGGGACATATGTGAACTTATTGGGACATCTGTGAAACTATTGGGACATCTGTGAAACTATTGGGACATCTGTGAAGCTATGGGGACATCTGTGAAACTAATGGGACATATGTGAAACTATTAGGACATCTGTGAAACTACTGGTACATGTTAAATTATTGGGACATCTGTAAAACTATGGGGACATCTGTGAAACTAATGGGACATATGTGAAACTATTGGGGCATCTGTGAAACGACTGGGTGATCTGTGACACTAGTGGGACATATGTGAACTTATTGGGACATATGTGAACTTATTGGGACATCTGTGAAACTATTGGGACATCTGTGAAGCTATGGGGACATCTGTGAAACTAATGGGACATATGTGAAACTATTGGGACATCTGTGAAACTACTGGTACATCTGTTAAATTATTGGGACATCTGTAAAACTATGGGGACATCTGTGAAACTAATGGGACATATGTGAAACTATTGGGGCATCTGTGAAACGACTGGGTGATCTGTGACACTAGTGGGACATATGTGAACTTATTGGGACATCTGTGAAACTATTGGGACATCTGTGAAACTATTGGGACATCTGTGAAACTATGGGGACATCTGTGCAACTACTGGTACATCTGTTAAATTATTGGGACATCTGTAAAACTATGGGGACATCTGTGAAACTAATGGGACATATGTGAAACTATTGGGGCATCTGTGAAACGACTGGGTGATCTGTGACACTAGTGGGACATATGTGAACTTATTGGGACATCTGTGAAACTATTGGGACATCTGTGAAACTATTGGGACATCTGTGAAGCTATGGGGACATCTGTGAAACTAATGGGACATATGTGAAACTATTGGGACATCTGTGAAACTACTGGTACATCTGTTAAATTATTGGGACATCTGTAAAACTATGGGGACATCTGTGAAACTAATGGGACATATGTGAAACTATTGGGGCATCTGTGAAACGACTGGGTGATCTGTGACACTAGTGGGACATATGTGAACTTATTGGGACATCTGTGAAACTATTGGGACATCTGTGAAACTATTGGGACATCTGTGAAACTATGGGGACATCTGTGCAACTAATGGGACATAGGTGAAACTATTGGGGCATCTGTGAAACTACTGGGACATCTTTGAAACTATTGGGACATCTGTGAAACTATGGGGACATCTGTTAACCTACTGGAATATCTGTAAAACTTCTGGGACATCTGTGAAATTATTGGGACATCTGTGAAACTATTGGGACATCTGTGAAACTACTGGTACATCTGTGAAATTATTGGGACATCTGTGAAACTATGGGGACATCTGTGAAACTAATGGGACATATGTGAAAATATTGGGGCATCTGTGAAACTACTGGGACATATGTGAAACTACTGGGACATCTGTAAAACTACTGGGACATCTTTGAAACTATTGGGACATCTGTGAAACTATTGGGACATCTGTTAAACTTCTGCGACATCTGTGAAACTATTGGGACATCTGTGAAACTATTTGGGACATCTGTTAAAGTATTGGGACATCTGTGAAACTACTGGTACATCTGTTAAATTATTGGGACATCTGTGAAACTATGGGGACATCTGTGAAACTAATGGGACATATGTGAAACTATTGGGGCATCTGTGAAACGACTGGGTGATCTGTGAAACTACTGGGACATATGTGAACTTATTGGGACATCTGTGAAACTATTGGGACATCTGTGAAACTATTGGGACATCTGTGAAGCTATGGGGACATCTGTGAAACTAATGGGACATATGTGAAACTATTGGGGCATCTGTGAAACTACTGGGATCATCTGTGAAACTAGCGGGACATCTGTTAAACTACTGGGACATCTTTGAAACTATTGGAACATCTGTGAAACTATGGGGACATCTGTTAACCTACTGGAATATCTGTAAAACTTCTGGGACATCTGTGAAACTATTGGGACATCTGTGAAACTATTGGGAAATCTGTGAAACTATTGGGACATCTGTGAATCTATTGGGACATCTGTGAAACTATTTGGGACATCTGTTAAACTATTGGGACATCTGTGAAACTACTGGTACATCTGTGAAATTATTGGGACATCTGTGAAACTATGGGGACATCTGTGAAACTAATGGGACATATGTGAACCTATTGGGACATCTGTGAAACTTTTGGGACATCTGTGAAACTATGGGGACATCTGTTAACCTACTGGGACATCTGTGAAACTACTGGGACATCTGTTAAACTACTGGGACATCTGTTGAACTATTGGGACATCTGTGAATCTACTGGGACATCTGTAAAACTACTGGGACATATGTGAATCTATTGGGACATTTGTGAAACTATTGGGACATCTGTGAAACTATTGAGACATCTGTGAAACAACTGGGACATCTGTGAAACTATTGGGACATCTGTGAAACTATTTGGGACATCTGTTAAACTATTGGGACATCTGTGAAACTACTGATACATCTGTTAAATTATTGGGACATCTGTGAAACTATGGGGACATCTGTGAAACTAATGGGACATATGTGAAACTATTCGGGCATCTGTGAAACGACTGGGTGATCTGTGAAACTACTGGGACATATGTGAACTTATTGGGACATCTGTGAGACTATTGGGACATCTGTGAAACTATTGGGACATCTGTGAAACTATGGGGACATCTGTGCAACTAATGGGACATATGTGAAACTATTGGGGCATCTGTGAAACTACTGGGATCATCTGTGAAACTACTGGGACATCTGTAAAACTACTGGGACATCTTTGAAACTATTGGGACATCTGTGAAACTATGGGGACATCTGTTAACCTACTGGAATATCTGTAAAACTCCTGGGACATCTGTGAAACTATTGGGACATCTGTGAAACTATTGGGACATCTGTGAAACTACTGGTACATCTGTGAAATTATTGGGACATCTGTGAAACTATGGGGACATCTGTGAAACTAATGGGACATATGTGAAACTATTGGGGCATCTGTGAAACGACTGGGTGATCTGTGAAACTACTGGGACATATGTGAACTTATTGGGACATCTGTGAAACTATTGGGACATCTGTGAAACTATGGGGACATCTGTTAACCTACTGGAATATCTGTAAAACTTCTGGGACATCTGTGAAACTATTGGGACATCTGTGAAACTATTGGGACATCTGTGAAACTACTGGTACATCTGTGAAATTATTGGGACATCTGTGAAACTATGGGGACATCTGTGAAACTAATGGGACATATGTGAAACTATCGGGGCATCTGTGAAACTACTGGGACATATGTGAACCTATTGGGACATCTGTGAAACTATTGGGACATCTGTGAATCTACTGGGACATCTGTAAAACTACTGGGACATATGTGAATCTATTGGGACATCTGTGAAACTATTGAGACATCTGTGAAACAACTGGGACATCTGTTAAACTATTGGGACATCTGTTAAACTACTGGTACATCTGTTAAATTATTGGGACATCTGTAAAACTATGGGGACATCTGTGAAACTAATGGGACATATGTGAAACTATTGGGGCATCTGTGAAACGACTGGGTGATCTGTGACACTAGTGGGACATATGTGAACTTATTGGGACATCTGTGAAACTATTGGGACATCTGTGAAACTATTGGGACATCTGTGAAACTATGGGGACATCTGTGCAACTAATGGGACATATGTGAAACTATTGGGGCATCTGTGAAACTACTGGGATCATCTGTGAAACTAGCGGGACATCTGTAAAACTACTGGGACATCTTTGAAACTATTGGAACATCTGTGAAACTATGGGGACATCTGTTAACCTACTGGAATATCTGTAAAACTCCTGGGACATCTGTGAAACTATTGGGACATCTGTGAAACTATTGGGACATCTGTGAAACTACTGGTACATCTGTGAAATTATTGGGACATCTGTGAAACTATGGGGACATCTGTGAAACTAATGGGACATATGTGAAACTATTGGGGCATCTGTGAAACGACTGGGTGATCTGTGAAACTACTCGGACATATGTGAACTTATTGGGACATCTGTGAAACTAATGGGACATATGTGAAACTATTGGGACATCTGTGAAACTACTGGTACATCTGTTAAATTATTGGGACATCTGTAAAACTATGGGGACATCTGTGAAACTAATGGGACATATGTGAAACTATTGGGGCATCTGTGAAACGACTGGGTGATCTGTGACACTAGTGGGACATATGTGAACTTATTGGGACATCTGTGAAACTATTGGGACATCTGTGAAACTATTGGGACATCTGTGAAACTATGGGGACATCTGTGCAACTAATGGGACATAGGTGAAACTATTGGGGCATCTGTGAAACTACTGGGATCATCTGTGAAACTACTGGGACATCTGTAAAACTACTGGGACATCTTTGAAACTATTGGGACATCTGTGAAACTATGGGGACATCTGTTAACCTACTGGAATATCTGTAAAACTTCTGGGACATCTGTGAAATTATTGGGACATCTGTGAAACTATTGGGACATCTGTGAAACTACTGGTACATCTGTGAAATTATTGGGACATCTGTGAAACTATGGGGACATCTGTGAAACTAATGGGACATATGTGAAAATATTGGGGCATCTGTGAAACTACTGGGACATATGTGAAACTACTGGGACATCTGTAAAACTACTGGGACATCTTTGAAACTATTGTGACATCTGTGAAACTATTGGGACATCTGTTAAACTTCTGGGACATCTGTGAAACTATTGGGACATCTGTGAAACTATTTGGGACATCTGTTAAAGTATTGGGACATCTGTGAAACTACTGGTACATCTGTTAAATTATTGGGACATCTGTGAAACTATGGGGACATCTGTGAAACTAATGGGACATATGTGAAACTATTGGGGCATCTGTGAAACGACTGGGTGATCTGTGAAACTACTGGGACATATGTGAACTTATTGGGACATCTGTGAAACTATTGGGACATCTGTGAAACTATTGGGACATCTGTGAAGCTATGGGGACATCTGTGAAACTAATGGGACATATGTGAAACTATTGGGGCATCTGTGAAACTACTGGGATCATCTGTGAAACTAGCGGGACATCTGTAAAACTACTGGGACATCTTTGAAACTATTGGAACATCTGTGAAACTATGGGGACATCTGTTAACCTACTGGAATATCTGTAAAACTTCTGGGACATCTGTGAAACTATTGGGACATCTGTGAAACTATTGGGAAATCTGTGAAACTATTGGGACATCTGTGAATCTATTGGGACATCTGTGAAACTATTTGGGACATCTGTTAAACTATTGGGACATCTGTGAAACTACTGGTACATCTGTGAAATTATTGGGACATCTGTGAAACTATGGGGACATCTGTGAAACTAATGGGACATATGTGAACCTATTGGGACATCTGTGAAACTTTTGGGACATCTGTGAAACTATGGGGACATCTGTTAACCTACTGGGACATCTGTGAAACTACTGGGACATCTGTTAAACTACTGGGACATCTGTTGAACTATTGGGACATCTGTGAATCTACTGGGACATCTGTAAAACTACTGGGACATATGTGAATCTATTGGGACATTTGTGAAACTATTGGGACATCTGTGAAACTATTGAGACATCTGTGAAACAACTGGGACATCTGTGAAACTATTGGGACATCTGTGAAACTATTTGGGACATCTGTTAAACTATTGGGACATCTGTGAAACTACTGATACATCTGTTAAATTATTGGGACATCTGTGAAACTATGGGGACATCTGTGAAACTAATGGGACATATGTGAAACTATTCGGGCATCTGTGAAACGACTGGGTGATCTGTGAAACTACTGGGACATATGTGAACTTATTGGGACATCTGTGAGACTATTGGGACATCTGTGAAACTATTGGGACATCTGTGAAACTATGGGGACATCTGTGCAACTAATGGGACATATGTGAAACTATTGGGGCATCTGTGAAACTACTGGGATCATCTGTGAAACTACTGGGACATCTGTAAAACTACTGGGACATCTTTGAAACTATTGGGACATCTGTGAAACTATGGGGACATCTGTTAACCTACTGGAATATCTGTAAAACTCCTGGGACATCTGTGAAACTATTGGGACATCTGTGAAACTATTGGGACATCTGTGAAACTACTGGTACATCTGTGAAATTATTGGGACATCTGTGAAACTATGGGGACATCTGTGAAACTAATGGGACATATGTGAAACTATTGGGGCATCTGTGAAACGACTGGGTGATCTGTGAAACTACTGGGACATATGTGAACTTATTGGGACATCTGTGAAACTATTGTGACATCTGTGAAACTATGGGGACATCTGTTAACCTACTGGAATATCTGTAAAACTTCTGGGACATCTGTGAAACTATTGGGACATCTGTGAAACTATTGGGACATCTGTGAAACTACTGGTACATCTGTGAAATTATTGGGACATCTGTGAAACTATGGGGACATCTGTGAAACTAATGGGACATATGTGAAACTATTGGGGCATCTGTGAAACTACTGGGACATATGTGAACATATTGGGACATCTGTGAAACTATTGGGACATCTGTGAATCTACTGGGACATCTGTAAAACTACTGGGACATATGTTAATCTATTGGGACATCTGTGAAACTATTGAGACATCTGTGAAACAACTGGGACATCTGTTAAACTATTGGGACATCTGTTAAACTACTGGTACATCTGTTAAATTATTGGGACATCTGTAAAACTATGGGGACATCTGTGAAACTAATGGGACATATGTGAAACTATTGGGGCATCTGTGAAACGACTGGGTGATCTGTGACACTAGTGGGACATATGTGAACTTATTGGGACATCTGTGAAACTATTGGGACATCTGTGAAACTATTGGGACATCTGTGAAACTATGGGGACATCTGTGCAACTAATGGGACATATGTGAAACTATTGGGGCATCTGTGAAACTACTGGGATCATCTGTGAAACTAGCGGGACATCTGTAAAACTACTGGGACATCTTTGAAACTATTGGAACATCTGTGAAACTATGGGGACATCTGTTAACCTACTGGAATATCTGTAAAACTCCTGGGACATCTGTGAAACTATTGGGACATCTGTGAAACTATTGGGACATCTGTGAAACTACTGGTACATCTGTGAAATTATTGGGACATCTGTGAAACTATGGGGACATCTGTGAAACTAATGGGACATATGTGAAACTATTGGGGCATCTGTGAAACGACTGGGTGATCTGTGAAACTACTCGGACATATGTGAACTTATTGGGACATCTGTGAAACTATTGGGACATCTGTGAAACTATGGGGACATCTGTTAACCTACTGGAATATCTGTAAAACTTCTGGGACATCTGTGAAACTATTGGGACATCTGTCAAACTATTGGGACATCTGTGAAACTACTGGTACATCTGTGAAATTATTGGGACATCTGTGAAACTATGGGGACATCTGTGAAACTAATGGGACATATGTGAAACTATTGGGGCATCTGTGAAACTACTGGGACATATGTGAACCTATTGGGACATCTGTGAAACTATTGGGACATCTGTGAAACTATTGGGACATCTGTGAAACTATTGGGACATCTGTGAAACTATGGGGACATCTGTGCAACTAATGGGACATATGTGAAACTATTGGGGCATCTGTGAAACGACTGGGTGGTCTGTGACACTAGTGGGACATATGTGAACTTATTGGGACATCTGTGAAACTATGGGGACATCTGTGAAACTAATGGGACATATGTGAAACTATTGGGGCATCTGTGAAACTACTGGGACATATGTGAACCTATTGGGACATCTGTGAAACTATTGGGACATCTGTGAAACTATTGGGACATCTGTGAAACTATTGGGACATCTGTGAAACTATGGGGACATCTGTGCAACTAATGGGACATATGTGGAACTATTGGGGCATCTGTGAAACGATTGGGTGATCTGTGACACTAGTGGGACATATGTGAACTTATTGGGACATCTGTGACACTAGTGGGACATATGTGAACTTATTGGGACATCTGTGAAACTATTGGGACATCTGTGAAACTATTGGGACATCTGTGAAACTATGGGGACATCTGTGCAACTAATGGGACATAGGTGAAACTATTGGGGCATCTGTGAAACTACTGGGATCATCTGTGAAACTACTGGGACATCTGTAAAACTACTGGGACATCTTTGAAACTATTGGGACATCTGTGAAACTATGGGGACATCTGTTAACCTACTGGAATATCTGTAAAACTTCTGGGACATCTGTGAAATTATTGGGACATCTGTGAAACTATTGGGACATCTGTGAAACTACTGGTACATCTGTGAAATTATTGGGACATCTGTGAAACTATGGGGACATCTGTGAAACTAATGGGACATATGTGAAAATATTGGGGCATCTGTGAAACTACTGGGACATATGTGAAACTACTGGGACATCTGTAAAACTACTGGGACATCTTTGAAACTATTGGGACATCTGTGAAACTATTGGGACATCTGTTAAACTTCTGGGACATCTGTGAAACTATTGGGACATCTGTGAAACTATTTGGGACATCTGTTAAAGTATTGGGACATCTGTGAAACTACTGGTACATCTGTTAAATTATTGGGACATCTGTGAAACTATGGGGACATCTGTGAAACTAATGGGACATATGTGAAACTATTGGGGCATCTGTGAAACGACTGGGTGATCTGTGAAACTACTGGGACATATGTGAACTTATTGGGACATCTGTGAAACTATTGGGACATCTGTGAAACTATTGGGACATCTGTGAAGCTATGGGGACATCTGTGAAACTAATGGGACATATGTGAAACTATTGGGGCATCTGTGAAACTACTGGGATCATCTGTGAAACTAGCGGGACATCTGTAAAACTACTGGGACATCTTTGAAACTATTGGAACATCTGTGAAACTATGGGGACATCTGTTAACCTACTGGAATATCTGTAAAACTTCTGGGACATCTGTGAAACTATTGGGACATCTGTGAAACTATTGGGAAATCTGTGAAACTATTGGGACATCTGTGAATCTATTGGGACATCTGTGAAACTATTTGGGACATCTGTTAAACTATTGGGACATCTGTGAAACTACTGGTACATCTGTGAAATTATTGGGACATCTGTGAAACTATGGGGACATCTGTGAAACTAATGGGACATATGTGAACCTATTGGGACATCTGTGAAACTTTTGGGACATCTGTGAAACTATGGGGACATCTGTTAACCTACTGGGACATCTGTGAAACTACTGGGACATCTGTTAAACTACTGGGACATCTGTTGAACTATTGGGACATCTGTGAATCTACTGGGACATCTGTAAAACTACTGGGACATATGTGAATCTATTGGGACATTTGTGAAACTATTGGGACATCTGTGAAACTATTGAGACATCTGTGAAACAACTGGGACATCTGTGAAACTATTGGGACATCTGTGAAACTATTTGGGACATCTGTTAAACTATTGGGACATCTGTGAAACTACTGATACATCTGTTAAATTATTGGGACATCTGTGAAACTATGGGGACATCTGTGAAACTAATGGGACATATGTGAAACTATTCGGGCATCTGTGAAATGACTGGGTGATCTGTGAAACTACTGGGACATATGTGAACTTATTGGGACATCTGTGAGACTATTGGGACATCTGTGAAACTATTGGGACATCTGTGAAACTATGGGGACATCTGTGCAACTAATGGGACATATGTGAAACTATTGGGGCATCTGTGAAACTACTGGGATCATCTGTGAAACTACTGGGACATCTGTGAAACTATTGGGAAATCTGTGAAACTATTGGGACATCTGTGAATCTATTGGGACATCTGTGAAACTATTTGGGACATCTGTTAAACTATTGGGACATCTGTGAAACTACTGGTACATCTGTGAAATTATTGGGACATCTGTGAAACTATGGGGACATCTGTGAAACTAATGGGACATATGTGAACCTATTGGGACATCTGTGAAACTTTTGGGACATCTGTGAAACTATGGGGACATCTGTTAACCTACTGGGACATCTGTGAAACTACTGGGACATCTGTTAAACTACTGGGACATCTGTTGAACTATTGGGACATCTGTGAATCTACTGGGACATCTGTAAAACTACTGGGACATATGTGAATCTATTGGGACATTTGTGAAACTATTGGGACATCTGTGAAACTATTGAGACATCTGTGAAACAACTGGGACATCTGTGAAACTATTGGGACATCTGTGAAACTATTTGGGACATCTGTTAAACTATTGGGACATCTGTGAAACTACTGATACATCTGTTAAATTATTGGGACATCTGTGAAACTATGGGGACATCTGTGAAACTAATGGGACATATGTGAAACTATTCGGGCATCTGTGAAACGACTGGGTGATCTGTGAAACTACTGGGACATATGTGAACTTATTGGGACATCTGTGAGACTATTGGGACATCTGTGAAACTATTGGGACATCTGTGAAACTATGGGGACATCTGTGCAACTAATGGGACATATGTGAAACTATTGGGGCATCTGTGAAACTACTGGGATCATCTGTGAAACTACTGGGACATCTGTAAAACTACTGGGACATCTTTGAAACTATTGGGACATCTGTGGAACTATGGGGACATCTGTTAACCTACTGGAATATCTGTAAAACTCCTGGGACATCTGTGAAACTATGGGGACATCTGTGAAACTAATGGGACATATGTGAAACTATTGGGGCATCTGTGAAACGACTGGGTGATCTGTGAAACTACTGGGACATATGTGAACTTATTGGGACATCTGTGAAACTATTGGGACATCTGTGAAACTATGGGGACATCTGTTAACCTACTGGAATATCTGTAAAACTTCTGGGACATCTGTGAAACTATTGGGACATCTGTGAAACTATTGGGACATCTGTGAAACTACTGGTACATCTGTGAAATTATTGGGACATCTGTGAAACTATGGGGACATCTGTGAAACTAATGGGACATATGTGAAACTATTGGGGCATCTGTGAAACTACTGGGACATATGTGAACCTATTGGGACATCTGTGAAACTATTGGGACATCTGTGAATCTACTGGGACATCTGTAAAACTACTGGGACATATGTGAATCTATTGGGACATCTGTGAAACTATTGAGACATCTGTGAAACAACTGGGACATCTGTTAAACTATTGGGACATCTGTTAAACTACTGGTACATCTGTTAAATTATTGGGACATCTGTAAAACTATGGGGACATCTGTGAAACTAATGGGACATATGTGAAACTATTGGGGCATCTGTGAAACGACTGGGTGATCTGTGACACTAGTGGGACATATGTGAACTTATTGGGACATCTGTGAAACTATTGGGACATCTGTGAAACTATTGGGACATCTGTGAAACTATGGGGACATCTGTGCAACTAATGGGACATATGTGAAACTATTGGGGCATCTGTGAAACTACTGGGATCATCTGTGAAACTAGCGGGACATCTGTAAAACTACTGGGACATCTTTGAAACTATTGGAACATCTGTGAAACTATGGGGACATCTGTTAACCTACTGGAATATCTGTAAAACTCCTGGGACATCTGTGAAACTATTGGGACATCTGTGAAACTATTGGGACATCTGTGAAACTACTGGTACATCTGTGAAATTATTGGGACATCTGTGAAACTATGGGGACATCTGTGAAACTAATGGGACATATGTGAAACTATTGGGGCATCTGTGAAACGACTGGGTGATCTGTGAAACTACTCGGACATATGTGAACTTATTGGGACATCTGTGAAACTAATGGGACATATGTGAAACTATTGGGACATCTGTGAAACTACTGGTACATCTGTTAAATTATTGGGACATCTGTAAAACTATGGGGACATCTGTGAAACTAATGGGACATATGTGAAACTATTGGGGCATCTGTGAAACGACTGGGTGATCTGTGACACTAGTGGGACATATGTGAACTTATTGGGACATCTGTGAAACTATTGGGACATCTGTGAAACTATTGGGACATCTGTGAAACTATGGGGACATCTGTGCAACTAATGGGACATAGGTGAAACTATTGGGGCATCTGTGAAACTACTGGGATCATCTGTGAAACTACTGGGACATCTGTAAAACTACTGGGACATCTTTGAAACTATTGGGACATCTGTGAAACTATGGGGACATCTGTTAACCTACTGGAATATCTGTAAAACTTCTGGGACATCTGTGAAATTATTGGGACATCTGTGAAACTATTGGGACATCTGTGAAACTACTGGTACATCTGTGAAATTATTGGGACATCTGTGAAACTATGGGGACATCTGTGAAACTAATGGGACATATGTGAAAATATTGGGGCATCTGTGAAACTACTGGGACATATGTGAAACTACTGGGACATCTGTAAAACTACTGGGACATCTTTGAAACTATTGGGACATCTGTGAAACTATTGGGACATCTGTTAAACTTCTGGGACATCTGTGAAACTATTGGGACATCTGTGAAACTATTTGGGACATCTGTTAAAGTATTGGGACATCTGTGAAACTACTGGTACATCTGTTAAATTATTGGGACATCTGTGAAACTATGGGGACATCTGTGAAACTAATGGGACATATGTGAAACTATTGGGGCATCTGTGAAACGACTGGGTGATCTGTGAAACTACTGGGACATATGTGAACTTATTGGGACATCTGTGAAACTATTGGGACATCTGTGAAACTATTGGGACATCTGTGAAGCTATGGGGACATCTGTGAAACTAATGGGACATATGTGAAACTATTGGGGCATCTGTGAAACTACTGGGATCATCTGTGAAACTAGCGGGACATCTGTAAAACTACTGGGACATCTTTGAAACTATTGGAACATCTGTGAAACTATGGGGACATCTGTTAACCTACTGGAATATCTGTAAAACTTCTGGGACATCTGTGAAACTATTGGGACATCTGTTAAACTATTGGGAAATCTGTGAAACTATTGGGACATCTGTGAATCTATTGGGACATCTGTGAAACTATTTGGGACATCTGTTAAACTATTGGGACATCTGTGAAACTACTGGTACATCTGTGAAATTATTGGGACATCTGTGAAACTACTGGGACATATGTGAATCTATTGGGACATTTGTGAAACTATTGGGACATCTGTGAAACTATTGAGACATCTGTGAAACAACTGGGACATCTGTGAAACTATTGGGACATCTGTGAAACTATTTGGGACATCTGTTAAACTATTGGGACATCTGTGAAACTACTGATACATCTGTTAAATTATTGGGACATCTGTGAAACTATGGGGACATCTGTGAAACTAATGGGACATATGTGAAACTATTCGGGCATCTGTGAAACGACTGGGTGATCTGTGAAACTACTGGGACATATGTGAACTTATTGGGACATCTGTGAGACTATTGGGACATCTGTGAAACTATTGGGACATCTGTGAAACTATGGGGACATCTGTGCAACTAATGGGACATATGTGAAACTATTGGGGCATCTGTGAAACTACTGGGATCATCTGTGAAACTACTGGGACATCTGTAAAACTACTGGGACATCTTTGAAACTATTGGGACATCTGTGGAACTATGGGGACATCTGTTAACCTACTGGAATATCTGTAAAACTCCTGGGACATCTGTGAAACTATGGGGACATCTGTGAAACTAATGGGACATATGTGAAACTATTGGGGCATCTGTGAAACGACTGGGTGATCTGTGAAACTACTGGGACATATGTGAACTTATTGGGACATCTGTGAAACTATTGGGACATCTGTGAAACTATGGGGACATCTGTTAACCTACTGGAATATCTGTAAAACTTCTGGGACATCTGTGAAACTATTGGGACATCTGTGAAACTATTGGGACATCTGTGAAACTACTGGTACATCTGTGAAATTATTGGGACATCTGTGAAACTATGGGGACATCTGTGAAACTAATGGGACATATGTGAAACTATTGGGGCATCTGTGAAACTACTGGGACATATGTGAACCTATTGGGACATCTGTGAAACTATTGGGACATCTGTGAATCTACTGGGACATCTGTAAAACTACTGGGACATATGTGAATCTATTGGGACATCTGTGAAACTATTGAGACATCTGTGAAACAACTGGGACATCTGTTAAACTATTGGGACATCTGTTAAACTACTGGTACATCTGTTAAATTATTGGGACATCTGTAAAACTATGGGGACATCTGTGAAACTAATGGGACATATGTGAAACTATTGGGGCATCTGTGAAACGACTGGGTGATCTGTGACACTAGTGGGACATATGTGAACTTATTGGGACATCTGTGAAACTATTGGGACATCTGTGAAACTATTGGGACATCTGTGAAACTATGGGGACATCTGTGCAACTAATGGGACATATGTGAAACTATTGGGGCATCTGTGAAACTACTGGGATCATCTGTGAAACTAGCGGGACATCTGTAAAACTACTGGGACATCTTTGAAACTATTGGAACATCTGTGAAACTATGGGGACATCTGTTAACCTACTGGAATATCTGTAAAACTCCTGGGACATCTGTGAAACTATTGGGACATCTGTGAAACTATTGGGACATCTGTGAAACTACTGGTACATCTGTGAAATTATTGGGACATCTGTGAAACTATGGGGACATCTGTGAAACTAATGGGACATATGTGAAACTATTGGGGCATCTGTGAAACGACTGGGTGATCTGTGAAACTACTCGGACATATGTGAACTTATTGGGACATCTGTGAAACTAATGGGACATATGTGAAACTATTGGGACATCTGTGAAACTACTGGTACATCTGTTAAATTATTGGGACATCTGTAAAACTATGGGGACATCTGTGAAACTAATGGGACATATGTGAAACTATTGGGGCATCTGTGAAACGACTGGGTGATCTGTGACACTAGTGGGACATATGTGAACTTATTGGGACATCTGTGAAACTATTGGGACATCTGTGAAACTATTGGGACATCTGTGAAACTATGGGGACATCTGTGCAACTAATGGGACATAGGTGAAACTATTGGGGCATCTGTGAAACTACTGGGATCATCTGTGAAACTACTGGGACATCTGTAAAACTACTGGGACATCTTTGAAACTATTGGGACATCTGTGAAACTATGGGGACATCTGTTAACCTACTGGAATATCTGTAAAACTTCTGGGACATCTGTGAAATTATTGGGACATCTGTGAAACTATTGGGACATCTGTGAAACTACTGGTACATCTGTGAAATTATTGGGACATCTGTGAAACTATGG
This sequence comes from Petromyzon marinus, assembly GCF_048934315.1. Taxonomy (NCBI): domain Eukaryota; kingdom Metazoa; phylum Chordata; class Hyperoartia; order Petromyzontiformes; family Petromyzontidae; genus Petromyzon; species Petromyzon marinus. The sequence goes on along the minus strand of NC_133681.1, from coordinate 17,414,536 downwards.
GGACATCTGTGAAACTAATGGGACATATGTGAAAATATTGGGGCATCTGTGAAACTACTGGGACATATGTGAAACTACTGGGACATCTGTAAAACTACTGGGACATCTTTGAAACTATTGGGACATCTGTGAAACTATTGGGACATCTGTTAAACTTCTGGGACATCTGTGAAACTATTGGGACATCTGTGAAACTATTTGGGACATCTGTTAAAGTATTGGGACATCTGTGAAACTACTGGTACATCTGTTAAATTATTGGGACATCTGTGAAACTATGGGGACATCTGTGAAACTAATGGGACATATGTGAAACTATTGGGGCATCTGTGAAACGACTGGGTGATCTGTGAAACTACTGGGACATATGTGAACTTATTGGGACATCTGTGAAACTATTGGGACATCTGTGAAACTATTGGGACATCTGTGAAGCTATGGGGACATCTGTGAAACTAATGGGACATATGTGAAACTATTGGGGCATCTGTGAAACTACTGGGATCATCTGTGAAACTAGCGGGACATCTGTAAAACTACTGGGACATCTTTGAAACTATTGGAACATCTGTGAAACTATGGGGACATCTGTTAACCTACTGGAATATCTGTAAAACTTCTGGGACATCTGTGAAACTATTGGGACATCTGTTAAACTATTGGGAAATCTGTGAAACTATTGGGACATCTGTGAATCTATTGGGACATCTGTGAAACTATTTGGGACATCTGTTAAACTATTGGGACATCTGTGAAACTACTGGTACATCTGTGAAATTATTGGGACATCTGTGAAACTATGGGGACATCTGTGAAACTAATGGGACATATGTGAACCTATTGGGACATCTGTGAAACTTTTGGGACATCTGTGAAACTATGGCGACATCTGTTAACCTACTGGGACATCTGTGAAACTACTGGGACATCTGTTAAACTACTGGGACATCTGTTGAACTATTGGGACATCTGTGAATCTACTGGGACATCTGTAAAACTACTGGGACATATGTGAATCTATTGGGACATTTGTGAAACTATTGGGACATCTGTGAAACTATTGAGACATCTGTGAAACAACTGGGACATCTGTGAAACTATTGGGACATCTGTGAAACTATTTGGGACATCTGTTAAACTATTGGGACATCTGTGAAACTACTGATACATCTGTTAAATTATTGGGACATCTGTGAAACTATGGGGACATCTGTGAAACTAATGGGACATATGTGAAACTATTCGGGCATCTGTGAAACGACTGGGTGATCTGTGAAACTACTGGGACATATGTGAACTTATTGGGACATCTGTGAGACTATTGGGACATCTGTGAAACTATTGGGACATCTGTGAAACTATGGGGACATCTGTGCAACTAATGGGACATATGTGAAACTATTGGGGCATCTGTGAAACTACTGGGATCATCTGTGAAACTACTGGGACATCTGTAAAACTACTGGGACATCTTTGAAACTATTGGGACATCTGTGAAACTATGGGGACATCTGTTAACCTACTGGAATATCTGTAAAACTCCTGGGACATCTGTGAAACTATTGGGACATCTGTGAAACTATTGGGACATCTGTGAAACTACTGGTACATCTGTGAAATTATTGGGACATCTGTGAAACTATGGGGACATCTGTGAAACTAATGGGACATATGTGAAACTATTGGGGCATCTGTGAAACGACTGGGTGATCTGTGAAACTACTGGGACATATGTGAACTTATTGGGACATCTGTGAAACTATTGGGACATCTGTGAAACTATGGGGACATCTGTTAACCTACTGGAATATCTGTAAAACTTCTGGGACATCTGTGAAACTATTGGGACATCTGTGAAACTATTGGGACATCTGTGAAACTACTGGTACATCTGTGAAATTATTGGGACATCTGTGAAACTATGGGGACATCTGTGAAACTAATGAGACATATGTGAAACTATTGGGGCATCTGTGAAACTACTGGGACATATGTGAACCTATTGGGACATCTGTGAAACTATTGGGACATCTGTGAATCTACTGGGACATCTGTAAAACTACTGGGACATATGTGAATCTATTGGGACATCTGTGAAACTATTGAGACATCTGTGAAACAACTGGGACATCTGTTAAACTATTGGGACATCTGTTAAACTACTGGTACATCTGTTAAATTATTGGGACATCTGTAAAACTATGGGGACATCTGTGAAACTAATGGGACATATGTGAAACTATTGGGGCATCTGTGAAACGACTGGGTGATCTGTGACACTAGTGGGACATATGTGAACTTATTGGGACATCTGTGAAACTATTGGGACATCTGTGAAACTATTGGGACATCTGTGAAACTATGGGGACATCTGTGCAGCTAATGGGACATATGTGAAACTATTGGGGCATCTGTGAAACTACTGGGATCATCTGTGAAACTAGCGGGACATCTGTAAAACTACTGGGACATCTTTGAAACTATTGGAACATCTGTGAAACTATGGGGACATCTGTTAACCTACTGGAATATCTGTAAAACTCCTGGGACATCTGTGAAACTATTGGGACATCTGTGAAACTATTGGGACATCTGTGAAACTACTGGTACATCTGTGAAATTATTGGGACATCTGTGAAACTATGGGGACATCTGTGAAACTAATGGGACATATGTGAAACTATTGGGGCATCTGTGAAACGACTGGGTGATCTGTGAAACTACTGGGACATATGTGAACTTATTGGGACATCTGTGAAACTATTGGGACATCTGTGAAACTATGGGGACATCTGTTAACCTACTGGAATATCTGTAAAACTTCTGGGACATCTGTGAAACTATTGGGACATCTGTGAAACTATTGGGACATCTGTGAAACTACTGGTACATCTGTGAAATTATTGGGACATCTGTGAAACTATGGGGACATCTGTGAAACTAATGAGACATATGTGAAACTATTGGGGCATCTGTGAAACTACTGGGACATATGTGAACCTATTGGGACATCTGTGAAACTATTGGGACATCTGTGAATCTACTGGGACATCTGTAAAACTACTGGGACATATGTGAATCTATTGGGACATCTGTGAAACTATTGAGACATCTGTGAAACAACTGGGACATCTGTTAAACTATTGGGACATCTGTTAAACTACTGGTACATCTGTTAAATTATTGGGACATCTGTAAAACTATGGGGACATCTGTGAAACTAATGGGACATATGTGAAACTATTGGGGCATCTGTGAAACGACTGGGTGATCTGTGACACTAGTGGGACATATGTGAACTTATTGGGACATCTGTGAAACTATTGGGACATCTGTGAAACTATTGGGACATCTGTGAAACTATGGGGACATCTGTGCAACTAATGGGACATATGTGAAACTATTGGGGCATCTGTGAAACTACTGGGATCATCTGTGAAACTAGCGGGACATCTGTAAAACTACTGGGACATCTTTGAAACTATTGGAACATCTGTGAAACTATGGGGACATCTGTTAACCTACTGGAATATCTGTAAAACTCCTGGGACATCTGTGAAACTATTGGGACATCTGTGAAACTATTGGGACATCTGTGAAACTACTGGTACATCTGTGAAATTATTGGGACATCTGTGAAACTATGGGGACATCTGTGAAACTAATGGGACATATGTGAAACTATTGGGGCATCTGTGAAACGACTGGGTGATCTGTGAAACTACTCGGACATATGTGAACTTATTGGGACATCTGTGAAACTATTGGGACATCTGTGAAACTATGGGGACATCTGTTAACCTACTGGAATATCTGTAAAACTTCTGGGACATCTGTGAAACTATTGGGACATCTGTGAAACTATTGGGACATCTGTGAAACTACTGGTACATCTGTGAAATTATTGGGACATCTGTGAAACTATGGGGACATCTGTGAAACTAATGGGACATATGTGAAACTATTGGGGCATCTGTGAAACTACTGGGACATATGTGAACCTATTGGGACATCTGTGAAACTATTGGGACATCTGTGAAACTATTGGGACATCTGTGAAACTATTGGGACATCTGTGAAACTATGGGGACATCTGTGCAACTAATGGGACATATGTGAAACTATTGGGGCATCTGTGAAACGACTGGGTGATCTGTGACACTAGTGGGACATATGTGAACTTATTGGGACATCTGTGAAACTATTGGGACATCTGTGAAACTATTGGGACATCTGTGAAACTATGGGGACATCTGTTAACCTACTGGAATATCTGTAAAACTCCTGGGACATCTGTGAAACTATTGGGACATCTGTGAAACTATTGGGACATCTGTTAAACTACTGGTACATCTGTGAAATTATTGGGACATCTGTGAAACTATGGGGACATCTGTGAAACTAATGGGACATATGTGAAACTATTGGGGCATCTGTGAAACGACTGGGTGATCTGTGAAACTACTGGGACATATGTGAACTTATTGGGACATCTGTGAAACTATTGGGACATCTGTGAAACTATGGGGACATCTGTTAACCTACTGGAATATCTGTAAAACTTCTGGGACATCTGTGAAACTATTGGGACATCTGTGAAACTATTGGGACATCTGTGAAACTACTGGTACATCTGTGAAATTATTGGGACATCTGTGAAACTATGGGGACATCTGTGAAACTAATGGGACATATGTGAAACTATTGGGGCATCTGTGAAACTACTGGGACATATGTGAACCTATTGGGACATCTGTGAAACTATTGGGACATCTGTGAATCTACTGGGACATCTGTAAAACTACTGGGACATATGTGAATCTATTGGGACATCTGTGAAACTATTGAGACATCTGTGAAACAACTGGGACATCTGTTAAACTATTGGGACATCTGTTAAACTACTGGTACATCTGTTAAATTATTGGGACATCTGTAAAACTATGGGGACATCTGTGAAACTAATGGGACATATGTGAAACTATTGGGGCATCTGTGAAACGACTGGGTGATCTGTGACACTAGTGGGACATATGTGAACTTATTGGGACATCTGTGAAACTATTGGGACATCTGTGAAACTATTGGGACATCTGTGAAACTTTGGGGACATCTGTGCAACTAATGGGACATATGTGAAACTATTGGGGCATCTGTGAAACTACTGGGATCATCTGTGAAACTAGCGGGACATCTGTAAAACTACTGGGACATCTTTGAAACTATTGGAACATCTGTGAAACTATGGGGACATCTGTTAACCTACTGGAATATCTGTAAAACATCTGGGAAATCTGTGAAACTATTGGGACATCTGTGAAACTATTGGGAAATCTGTGAAACTATTGGGACATCTGTGAATCTATTGGGACATCTGTGAAACTATTTGGGACATCTGTTAAACTATTTGGACATCTGTGAAACTACTGGTACATCTGTGAAATTATTGGGACATCTGTGAAACTATGGGGACATCTGTGAAACTAATGGGACATATGTGAAACTATTGGGGCATCTGTGAAACTACTGGGACATATGTGAACCTATTGGGACATCTGTGAAACTTTTGGGACATCTGTGAAACTATGGGGACATCTGTTAACCTACTGGGACATCTGTGAAACTACTGGGACATCTGTTAAACTACTGGGACATCTGTTGAACTATTGGGACATCTGTGAATCTACTGGGACATCTGTAAAACTACTGGGACATATGTGAATCTATTGGGACATCTGTGAAACTATTGGGACATCTGTGAAACTATTGAGACATCTGTGAAACAACTGGGACATCTGTGAAACTATTGGGACATCTGTGAAACTATTTGGGACATCTGTTAAACTATTGGGACATCTGTGAAACTACTGATACATCTGTTAAATTATTGGGACATCTGTGAAACTATGGGGACATCTGTGAAACTAATGGGACATATGTGAAACTATTGGGGCATCTGTGAAACGACTGGGTGATCTGTGAAACTACTGGGACATATGTGAACTTATTGGGACATCTGTGAGACTATTGGGACATCTGTGAAACTATTGGGACATCTGTGAAACTATGGGGACATCTGTGAAACTAATGGGACATATGTGAAACTATTGGGACATCTGTGAAACTACTGGTACATCTGTTAAATTATTGGGACATCTGTAAAACTATGGGGACATCTGTGAAACTAATGGGACATATGTGAAACTATTGGGGCATCTGTGAAACGACTGGGTGATCTGTGACACTAGTGGGACATATGTGAACTTATTGGGACATCTGTGAAACTATTGGGACATCTGTGAAACTATTGGGACATCTGTGAAACTATGGGGACATGTGCAACTAATGGGACATATGTGAAACTATTGGGGCATCTGTGAAACTACTGGGACATATGTGGACCTATTGGGACATCTGTGAAACTATTGGGACATCTGTGAATCTACTGGGACATCTGTAAAACTACTGGGACATATGTGAATCTATTGGGACATCTGTGAAACTATTGAGACATCTGTGAAACAACTGGGACATCTGTTAAACTATTGGGACATCTGTGAATCTATTGGCACATCTGTGAAACTATTTGGGACATCTGTTAAACTATTGGGACATCTGTGAAACTACTGGTACATCTGTGAAATTATTGGGACATCTGTGAAACTATGGGGACATCTGTGAAACTAATGGGACATATGTGAAACTATTGGGGCATCTGTGAAACTACTGGGACATATGTGAACCTATTGGGACATCTGTGAAACTTTTGGGACATCTGTAAAACTACTGGGACATCTTTGAAACTACTGGTACATCTGTGAAATTATTGGGACATCTGTGAAACTATGGGGACATCTGTGAAACTAATGGGACATATGTGAAACTATTGGGGCATCTGTGAAACTACTGGGACATATGTGAACCTATTGGGACATCTGTGAAACTACTGGGATCATCTGTGAAACTAGCGGGACATCTGTAAAACTACTGGGACATCTTTGAAACTATTGGAACATCTGTGAAACTATGGGGACATCTGTTAACCTACTGGAATATCTGTAAAACATCTGGGAAATCTGTGAAACTATTGGGACATCTGTGAAACTATTGGGAAATCTGTGAAACTATTGGGACATCTGTGAATCTATTGGGACATCTGTGAAACTATTTGGGACATCTGTTAAACTATTTGGACATCTGTGAAACTACTGGTACATCTGTGAAATTATTGGGACATCTGTGAAACTATGGGGACATCTGTGAAACTAATGGGACATATGTGAAACTATTGGGGCATCTGTGAAACTACTGGGACATATGTGAACCTATTGGGACATCTGTGAAACTTTTGGGACATCTGTGAAACTATGGGGACATCTGTTAACCTACTGGGACATCTGTGAAACTACTGGGACATCTGTTAAACTACTGGGACATCTGTTGAACTATTGGGACATCTGTGAATCTACTGGGACATCTGTAAAACTACTGGGACATATGTGAATCTATTGGGACATCTGTGAAACTATTGGGACATCTGTGAAACTATTGAGACATCTGTGAAACAACTGGGACATCTGTGAAACTATTGGGACATCTGTGAAACTATTTGGGACATCTGTTAAACTATTGGGACATCTGTGAAACTACTGATACATCTGTTAAATTATTGGGACATCTGTGAAACTATGGGGACATCTGTGAAACTAATGGGACATATGTGAAACTATTGGGGCATCTGTGAAACGACTGGGTGATCTGTGAAACTACTGGGACATATGTGAACTTATTGGGACATCTGTGAGACTATTGGGACATCTGTGAAACTATTGGGACATCTGTGAAACTATGGGGACATCTGTGAAACTAATGGGACATATGTGAAACTATTGGGACATCTGTGAAACTACTGGTACATCTGTTAAATTATTGGGACATCTGTAAAACTATGGGGACATCTGTGAAACTAATGGGACATATGTGAAACTATTGGGGCATCTGTGAAACGACTGGGTGATCTGTGACACTAGTGGGACATATGTGAACTTATTGGGACATCTGTGAAACTATTGGGACATCTGTGAAACTATTGGGACATCTGTGAAACTATGGGGACATGTGCAACTAATGGGACATATGTGAAACTATTGGGGCATCTGTGAAACTACTGGGACATATGTGAACCTATTGGGACATCTGTGAAACTATTGGGACATCTGTGAATCTACTGGGACATCTGTAAAACTACTGGGACATATGTGAATCTATTGGGACATCTGTGAAACTATTGAGACATCTGTGAAACAACTGGGACATCTGTTAAACTATTGGGACATCTGTGAATCTATTGGGACATCTGTGAAACTATTTGGGACATCTGTTAAACTATTGGGACATCTGTGAAACTACTGGTACATCTGTGAAATTATTGGGACATCTGTGAAACTATGGGGACATCTGTGAAACTAATGGGACATATGTGAAACTATTGGGGCATCTGTGAAACTACTGGGACATATGTGAACCTATTGGGACATCTGTGAAACTTTTGGGACATCTGTAAAACTACTGGGACATCTTTGAAACTACTGGTACATCTGTGAAATTATTGGGACATCTGTGAAACTATGGGGACATCTGTGAAACTAATGGGACATATGTGAAACTATTGGGGCATCTGTGAAACTACTGGGACATATGTGAACCTATTGGGACATCTGTGAAACTACTGGGATCATCTGTGAAACTAGCGGGACATCTGTAAAACTACTGGGACATCTTTGAAACTATTGGAACATCTGTGAAACTATGGGGACATCTGTTAACCTACTGGAATATCTGTAAAACTCCTGGGACATCTGTGAAACTATTGGGACATCTGTGAAACTATTGGGACATCTGTGAAACTACTGGTACATCTGTGAAATTATTGGTACATCTGTGAAACTATGGGGACATCTGTGAAACTAATGGGACATATGTGAAACTATTGGGGCATCTGTGAAACGACTGGGTGATCTGTGACACTAGTGGGACATATGTGAACTTATTGGGACATCTGTGAAACTATTGGGACATCTGTGAAACTATTGGGACATCTGTGAAACTATTGGTACATCTGTGAAACTATGGGGACATCTGTGCAACTAATGGGACATATGTGAAACTATTGGGGCATCTGTGAAACTAATGGGATCATCTGTGAAACTAGCGGGACATCTGTAAAACTACTGGGACATCTTTGAAACTATTGGAACATCTGTGAAACTATGGGGACATCTGTTAACCTACTGGAATATCTGTAAAACTTCTGGGAAATCTGTGAAACTATTGGGACATCTGTGAAACTATTGGGAAATCTGTGAAACTATTGGGACATCTGTGAATCTATTGGGACATCTGTGAAACTATTTGGGACATCTGTTAAACTATTGGGACATCTGTGAAACTACTGGTACATCTGTGAAATTATTGGGACATCTGTGAAACTATGGGGACATCTGTGAAACTAATGGGACATATGTGAAACTATTGGGGCATCTGTGAAACTACTGGGACATATGTGAACCTATTGGGACATCTGTGAAACTTTTGGGACATCTGTGAAACTATGGGGACATCTGTTAACATACTGGGACATCTGTGAAACTACTGGGACATCTGTTAAACTACTGGGACATCTGTTGAACTATTGGGACATCTGTGAATCTACTGGGACATCTGTAAAACTACTGGGACATATGTGAATCTATTGGGACATCTGTGAAACTATTGGGACATCTGTGAAACTATTGAGACATCTGTGAAACAACTGGGACATATGTGAAACTATTGGGGCATCTGTGAAACGACTGGGTGATCTGTGACACTAGTGGGACATATGTGAACTTATTGGGACATCTGTGAAACTATTGGGACATCTGTGAAACTAATGGGACATATGTGAAACTACTGGTACATCTGTTAAATTATTGGGACATCTGTAAAACTATGGGGACATCTGTGAAACTAATGGGACATATGTGAAACTATTGGGGCATCTGTGAAACGACTGGGTGATCTGTGACACTAGTGGGACATATGTGAACTTATTGGGACATCTGTGAAACTATTGGGACATCTGTGAAACTATTGGGACATCTGTGGAACTATGGGGACATGTGCAACTAATGGGACATATGTGAAACTATTGGGGCATCTGTGAAACTACTGGGACATATGTGAACCTATTGGGCCATCTGTGAAACTATTGGGACATCTGTGAATCTACTGGGACATCTGTAAAACTACTGGGACATATGTGAATCTATTGGGACATCTGTGAAACTATTGAGACATCTGTGAAACAACTGGGACATCTGTTAAACTATTGGGACATCTGTGAATCTATTGGGACATCTGTGAAACTATTTGGGACATCTGTTAAACTATTGGGACATCTGTGAAACTACTGGTACATCTGTGAAATTATTGGGACATCTGTGAAACTATGGGGACATCTGTGAAACTAATGGGACATATGTGAAACTATTGGGGCATCTGTGAAACTACTGGGACATATGTGAACCTATTGGGACATCTGTGAAACTTTTGGGACATCTGTAAAACTACTGGGACATCTGTAAAACTACTGGGACATCTTTGAAACTATTGGGACATCTGTGAAACTATTGGGACATCTGTTAAACTTCTGGGACATCTGTGAAACTATTGGGACATCTGTGAAACTATTTGGGACATCTGTTAAAGTATTGGGACATCTGTGAAACTACTGGTACATCTGTTAAATTATTGGGACATCTGTGAAACTATGGGGACATCTGTGAAACTAATGGGACATATGTGAAACTATTGGGGCATCTGTGAAACGACTGGGTGATCTGTGAAACTACTGGGACATATGTGAACTTATTGGGACATCTGTGAAACTATTGGGACATCTGTGAAACTATTGGGACATCTGTGAAACTACTGGTACATCTGTGAAATTATTGGGACATCTGTGAAACTATGGGGACATCTGTGAAACTAATGGGACATATGTGAAACTATTGGGGCATCTGTGAAACTACTGGGACATATGTGAACCTATTGGGACATCTGTGAAACTATTGGGACATCTGTGAAACTATTGGGACATCTGTGAAACTATTGGGACATCTGTGAAACTATGGGGACATCTGTGCAACTAATGGGACATATGTGAAACTATTGGGGCATCTGTGAAACGACTGGGTGATCTGTGACACTAGTGGGACATATGTGAACTTATTGGGACATCTGTGAAACTATTGGGACATCTGTGAAACTATTGGGACATCTGTGAAACTATGGGGACATCTGTTAACCTACTGGAATATCTGTAAAACTCCTGGGACATCTGTGAAACTATTGGGACATCTGTGAAACTATTGGGACATCTGTTAAACTACTGGTACATCTGTGAAATTATTGGGACATCTGTGAAACTATGGGGACATCTGTGAAACTAATGGGACATATGTGAAACTATTGGGGCATCTGTGAAACGACTGGGTGATCTGTGAAACTACTGGGACATATGTGAACTTATTGGGACATCTGTGAAACTATTGGGACATCTGTGAAACTATGGGGACATCTGTTAACCTACTGGAATATCTGTAAAACTTCTGGGACATCTGTGAAACTATTGGGACATCTGTGAAATTATTGGGACATCTGTGAAACTACTGGTACATCTGTGAAATTATTGGGACATCTGTGAAACTATGGGGACATCTGTGAAACTAATGGGACATATGTGAAACTATTGGGGCATCTGTGAAACTACTGGGACATATGTGAACCTATTGGGACATCTGTGAAACTATTGGGACATCTGTGAATCTACTGGGACATCTGTAAAACTACTGGGACATATGTGAATCTATTGGGACATCTGTGAAACTATTGAGACATCTGTGAAACAACTGGGACATCTGTTAAACTACTGGTACATCTGTTAAATTATTGGGACATCTGTAAAACTATGGGGACATCTGTGAAACTAATGGGACATATGTGAAACTATTGGGGCATCTGTGAAACGACTGGGTGATCTGTGACACTAGTGGGACATATGTGAACTTATTGGGACATCTGTGAAACTATTGGGACATCTGTGAAACTATTGGGACATCTGTGAAACTATGGGGACATCTGTGCAACTAATGGGACATATGTGAAACTATTGGGGCATCTGTGAAACTACTGGGATCATCTGTGAAACTAGCGGGACATCTGTAAAACTACTGGGACATCTTTGAAACTATTGGAACATCTGTGAAACTATGGGGACATCTGTTAACCTACTGGAATATCTGTAAAACATCTGGGAAATCTGTGAAACTATTGGGACATCTGTGAAACTATTGGGAAATCTGTGAAACTATTGGGACATCTGTGAATCTATTGGGACATCTGTGAAACTATTTGGGACATCTGTTAAACTATTGGGACATCTGTGAAACTACTGGTACATCTGTGAAATTATTGGGACATCTGTGAAACTATGGGGACATCTGTGAAACTAATGGGACATATGTGAAACTATTGGGGCATCTGTGAAACTACTGGGACATATGTGAACCTATTGGGACATCTGTGAAACTTTTGGGACATCTGTGAAACTATGGGGACATCTGTTAACCTACTGGGACATCTGTGAAACTACTGGGACATCTGTTAAACTACTGGGACATCTGTTGAACTATTGGGACATCTGTGAATCTACTGGGACATCTGTAAAACTACTGGGACATATGTGAATCTATTGGGACATCTGTGAAACTATTGGGACATCTGTGAAACTATTGAGACATCTGTGAAACAACTGGGACATCTGTGAAACTATTGGGACATCTGTGAAACTATTTGGGACATCTGTTAAACTATTGGGACATCTGTGAAACTACTGATACATCTGTTAAATTATTGGGACATCTGTGAAACTATGGGGACATCTGTGAAACTAATGGGACATATGTGAAACTATTGGGGCATCTGTGAAACGACTGGGTGATCTGTGAAACTACTGGGACATATGTGAACTTATTGGGACATCTGTGAGACTATTGGGACATCTGTGAAACTATTGGGACATCTGTGAAACTATGGGGACATCTGTGAAACTAATGGGACATATGTGAAACTATTGAGACATCTGTGAAACTACTGGTACATCTGTTAAATTATTGGGACATCTGTAAAACTATGGGGACATCTGTGAAACTAATGGGACATATGTGAAACTATTGGGGCATCTGTGAAACGACTGGGTGATCTGTGACACTAGTGGGACATATGTGAACTTATTGGGACATCTGTGAAACTATTGGGACATCTGTGAAACTATTGGGACATCTGTGAAACTATGGGGACATGTGCAACTAATGGGACATATGTGAAACTATTGGGGCATCTGTGAAACTACTGGGAAATATGTGAACCTATTGGGACATCTGTGAAACTATTGGGACATCTGTGAATCTACTGGGACATCTGTAAAACTACTGGGACATATGTGAATCTATTGGGACATCTGTGAAACTATTGAGACATCTGTGAAACAACTGGGACATCTGTTAAACTATTGGGACATCTGTGAATCTATTGGGACATCTGTGAAACTATTTGGGACATCTGTTAAACTATTGGGACATCTGTGAAACTACTGGTACATCTGTGAAATTATTGGGACATCTGTGAAACTATGGGGACATCTGTGAAACTAATGGGACATATGTGAAACTATTGGGGCATCTGTGAAACTACTGGGACATATGTGAACCTATTGGGACATCTGTGAAACTTTTGGGACATCTGTGAAACTATGGGGACATCTGTTAACCTACTGGGACATCTGTGAAACTACTGGGACATCTGTTAAACTACTGGGACATCTGATGAACTATTGGGACATCTGTGAATCTACTGGGACATCTGTAAAACTACTGGGACATATGTGAATCTATTGGGACATCTGTGAAACTATTGGGACATCTGTGAAACTATTGAGACATCTGTGAAACAACTGGGACATCTGTGAAAATATTGGGACATCTGTGAAACTATTTGGGACATCTGTTAAACTATTGGGACATCTGTGAAACTACTGATACATCTGTTAAATTATTGGGACATCTGTGAAACTATGGGGAAATCTGTGAAACTAATGGGACATATGTGAAACTATTGGGGCATCTGTGAAACGACTGGGTGATCTGTGAAACTACTGGGACATATGTGAACTTATTGGGACATCTGTGAGACTATTGGGACATCTGTGAAACTATTGGGACATCTGTGAAACTATGGGGACATCTGTGAAACTAATGGGACATATGTGAAACTATTGGGACATCTGTGAAACTACTGGTACATCTGTTAAATTATTGGGACATCTGTAAAACTATGGGGACATCTGTGAAACTAATGGGACATATGTGAAACTATTGGGGCATCTGTGAAACGACTGGGTGATCTGTGACACTAGTGGGACATATGTGAACTTATTGGGACATCTGTGAAACTATTGGGACATCTGTGAAACTATTGGGACATCTGTGAAACTATGGGGACATGTGCAACTAATGGGACATATGTGAAACTATTGGGGCATCTGTGAAACTACTGGGACATATGTGAACCTATTGGGACATCTGTGAAACTATTGGGACATCTGTGAATCTACTGGGACATCTGTAAAACTACTGGGACATATGTGAATCTATTGGGACATCTGTGAAACTATTGAGACATCTGTGAAACAACTGGGACATCTGTTAAACTATTGGGACATCTGTTAAACTACTGGTACATCTGTTAAATTATTGGGACATCTGTAAAACTATAGGGACATCTGTGAAACTAATGGGACATATGTGAAACTATTGGGGCATCTGTGAAACGACTGGGTGATCTGTGACACTAGTGGGACATATGTGAACTTATTGGGACATCTGTGAAACTATTGGGACATCTGTGAAACTATTGGGACATCTGTGAAACTATGGGGACATCTGTGCAACTAATGGGACATATGTGAAACTATTGGGGCATCTGTGAAACTACTGGGATCATCTGTGAAACTAGCGGGACATCTGTAAAACTACTGGGACATCTTTGAAACTATTGGAACATCTGTGAAACTATGGGGACATCTGTTAACCTACTGGAATATCTGTAAAACTTTGGGAAATCTGTGAAACTATTGGGACATCTGTGAAACTATTGGGAAATCTGTGAAACTATTGGGACATCTGTGAATCTATTGGGACATCTGTGAAACTATTTGGGACATCTGTTAAACTATTGGGACATCTGTGAAACTACTGGTACATCTGTGAAATTATTGGGACATCTGTGAAACTATGGGGACATCTGTGAAACTAATGGGACATATGTGAAACTATTGGGGCATCTGTGAAACTACTGGGACATATGTGAACCTATTGGGACATCTGTGAAACTTTTGGGACATCTGTGAAACTATGGGGACATCTGTTAACCTACTGGGACATCTGTGAAACTACTGGGACATCTGATAAACTACTGGGACATCTGTTGAACTATTGGGACATCTGTGAATCTACTGGGACATCTGTAAAACTACTGGGACATATGTGAATCTATTGGGACATCTGTGAAACTATTGGGACATCTGTGAAACTATTGAGACATCTGTGAAACAACTGGGACATCTGTGAAACTATTGGGACATCTGTGAAACTATTTGGGACATCTGTTAAACTATTGGGACATCTGTGAAACTACTGATACATCTGTTAAATTATTGGGACATCTGTGAAACTATGGGGACATCTGTGAAACTAATGGGACATATGTGAAACTATTGGGGCATCTGTGAAACAACTGGGTGATCTGTGAAACTACTGGGACATATGTGAACTTATTGGGACATCTGTGAGACTATTGGGACATCTGTGAAACTATTGGGACATCTGTGAAACTATGGGGACATCTGTGAAACTAATGGGACATATGTGAAACTATTGGGACATCTGTGAAACTACTGGTACATCTGTTAAATTATTGGGACATCTGTAAAACTATGGGGACATCTGTGAAACTAATGGGACATATGTGAAACCATTGGGGCATCTGTGAAACGACTGGGTGATCTGTGACACTAGTGGGACATATGTGAACTTATTGGGACATCTGTGAAACTATTGGGACATCTGTGAAACTATTGGGACATCTGTGAAACTATGGGGACATATGTGAACCTATTGGGACATCTGTGAAACTATTGGGACATCTGTGAATCTACTGGGACATCTGTAAAACTACTGGGACATATGTGAATCTATTGGGACATCTGTGAAACTATTGAGACATCTGTGAAACAACTGGGACATCTGTTAAACTATTGGGACATCTGTTAAACTACTGGTACATCTGTTAAATTATTGGGACATCTGTAAAACTATGGGGACATCTGTGAAACTAATGGGACATATGTGAAACTATTGGGGCATCTGTGAAACGACTGGGTGATCTGTGACACTAGTGGGACATATGTGAACTTATTGGGACATCTGTGAAACTATTGGGACATCTGTGAAACTATTGGGACATCTGTGAAACTATGGGGACATCTGTGAAACTACTGGGATCATCTGTGAAACTAGCGGGACATCTGTAAAACTACTGGGACATCTTTGAAACTATTGGAACATCTGTGAAACTATGGGGACATCTGTTAACCTACTGGAATATCTGTAAAACTCCTGGGACATCTGTGAAACTATTGGGACATCTGTGAAACTATTGGGACATCTGTGAAACTACTGGTACATCTGTGAAATTATTGGTACATCTGTGAAACTATGGGGACATCTGTGAAACTAATGGGACATATGTGAAACTATTGGGGTATCTGTGAAACGACTGGGTGATCTGTGACACTAGTGGGACATATGTGAACTTATTGGGACATCTGTGAAACTATTGGGACATCTGTGAAACTATTGGGACATCTGTGAAACTATTGGGACATCTGTGAAACTATGGGGACATCTGTGCAACTAATGGGACATATGTGAAACTATTGGGGCATCTGTGAAACTACTGGGATCATCTGTGAAACTAGCGGGACATCTGTAAAACTACTGGGACATCTTTGAAACTATTGGAACATCTGTGAAACTATGGGGACATCTGTTAACCTACTGGAATATCTGTAAAACTTCTGGGAAATCTGTGAAACTATTGGGACATCTGTGAAACTATTGGGAAATCTGTGAAACTATTGGGACATCTGTGAATCTATTGGGACATCTCTGAAACTATTTGGGACATCTGTTAAACTATTGGGACATCTGTGAAACTACTGGTACATCTGTGAAATTATTGGGACATCTGTGAAACTATGGGGACATCTGTGAAACTAATGGGACATATGTGAAACTATTGGGGCATCTGTGAAACTACTGGGACATATGTGAACCTATTGGGACATCTGTGAAACTTTTGGGACATCTGTGAAACTATGGGGACATCTGTTAACCTACTGGGACATCTGTGAAACTAATGGGACATCTGTTAAACTACAGGGACATCTGTTGAACTATTGGGACATCTGTGAATCTACTGGGACATCTGTAAAACTACTGGGACATATGTGAATCTATTGGGACATCTGTGAAACTATTGGGACATCTGTGAAACTATTGAGACATCTGTGAAACAACTGGGACATCTGTGAAACTATTGGGACATCTGTGAAACTATTTGGGACATCTGTTAAACTATTGGGACATCTGTGAAACTACTGATACATCTGTAAATTATTGGGACATCTGTGAAACTATGGGGACATCTGTGAAACTAATGGGACATATGTGGAACTATTGGGGCATCTGTGAAACGACTGGATGATCTGTGAAACTACTGGGACATATGTGAACTTATTGGGACATCTGTGAGACTATTGGGACATCTGTGAAACTATTGGGACATCTGTGAAACTATGGGGACATCTGTGAAACTAATGGGACATATGTGAAACTATTGGGACATCTGTGAAACTACTGGTACATCTGTTAAATTATTGGGACATCTGTAAAACTATGGGGACATCTGTGAAACTAATGGGACATATGTGAAACTATTGGGGCATCTGTGAAACGACTGGGTGATCTGTGACACTAGTGGGACATATGTGAACTTATTGGGACATCTGTGAAACTATTGGGACATCTGTGAAACTATTGGGACATCTGTGAAACTATGGGGACATGTGCAACTAATGGGACATATGTGAAACTATTGGGGCATCTGTGAAACTACTGGGACATATGTGAACCTATTGGGACATCTGTGAAACTATTGGGACATCTGTGAATCTACTGGGACATCTGTAAAACTACTGGGACATATGTGAATCTATTGGGACATCTGTGAAACTATTGAAACATCTGTGAAACAACTGGGACATCTGTTAAACTATTGGGACATCTGTTAAACTACTGGTACATCTGTTAAATTATTGGGACATCTGTAAAACTATGGGGACATCTGTGAAACTAATGGGACATATGTGAAACTATTGGGACATCTGTGAAACTATTGGGACATCTGTGAAACTATGGGGACATCTGTGCAACTAATGGGACATATGTGAAACTATTGGGGCATCTGTGAAACTACTGGGATCATCTGTGAAACTAGCGGGACATCTGTAAAACTACTGGGACATCTTTGAAACTATTGGAACATCTGTGAAACTATGGGGACATCTGTTAACCTACTGGAATATCTGTAAAACTCCTGGGACATCTGTGAAACTATTGGGACATCTGTGAAACTATTGGGACATCTGTGAAACTACTGGTACATCTGTGAAATTATTGGGACATCTGTGAAACTATGGGGACATCTGTGAAACTAATGGGACATATGTGAAACTATTGGGGCATCTGTGAAACGACTGGGTGATCTGTGAAACTACTGGGACATATGTGAACTTACTGGGACATCTGTGAAACTATTGGGACATCTGTGAAACAACTGGGACATCTGTTAAACTATTGGGACATCTGTTAAACTACTGGTACATCTGTTAAATTATTGGGACATCTGTAAAACTATGGGGACATCTGTGAAACTAATGGGACATATGTGAAACTATTGGGACATCTGTGAAACTATTGGGACATCTGTGAAACTATGGGGACATCTGTGCAACTAATGGGACATATGTGAAACTATTGGGGCATCTGTGAAACTACTGGGATCATCTGTGAAACTAGCGGGACATCTGTAAAACTACTGGGACATCTTTGAAACTATTGGAACATCTGTGAAACTATGGGGACATCTGTTAACCTACTGGAATATCTGTAAAACTCCTGGGACATCTGTGAAACTATTGGGACATCTGTGAAACTATTGGGACATCTGTGAAACTACTGGTACATCTGTGAAATTATTGGGACATCTGTGAAACTATGGGGACATCTGTGAAACTAATGGGACATATGTGAAACTATTGGGGCATCTGTGAAACGACTGGGTGATCTGTGAAACTACTGGGACATATGTGAACTTACTGGGACATCTGTGAAACTATTGGGACATCTGTGAAACTATGGGGACATCTGTTAACCTACTGGAATATCTGTAAAACTTCTGGGACATCTGTGAAACTATTGGGACATCTGTGAAACTATTGGGACATCTGTGAAACTACTGGTACATCTGTGAAATTATTGGGACATATGTGAAACTATGGGGACATCTGTGAAACTAATGGGACATATGTGAAACTATTGGGGCATCTGTGAAACTACTGGGACATATGTGAACCTATTGGGACATCTGTGAAACTATTGGGACATCTGTGAATCTACTGGGACATCTGTAAAACTACTGGGACATATGTGAATCTATTGGGACATCTGTGAAACTATTGAGACATCTGTGAAACAACTGGGACATCTGTTAAACTATTGGGACATCTGTTAAACTACTGGTACATCTGTTAAATTATTGGGACATCTGTAAAACTATGGGGACATCTGTGAAACTAATGGGACATATGTGAAACTATTGGGGCATCTGTGAAACGACTGGGTGATCTGTGACACTAGTGGGACATATGTGAACTTATTGGGACATCTGTGAAACTATTGGGACATCTGTGAAACTATTGGGACATCTGTGAAACTATGGGGACATCTGTGCAACTAATGGGACATATGTGAAACTATTGGGGCATCTGTGAAACTACTGGGATCATCTGTGAAACTAGCGGGACATCTGTAAAACTACTGGGACATCTTTGAAACTATTGGAACATCTGTGAAACTATGGGGACATCTGTTAACCTACTGGAATATCTGTAAAACTTCCGGGAAATCTGTGAAACTATTGGGACATCTGTGAAACTATTGGGAAATCTGTGAAACTATTGGGACATCTGTGAACCTATTGGGACATCTGTGAAACTATTTGGGACATCTGTTAAACTATTGGGACATCTGTGAAACTACTGGTACATCTGTGAAATTATTGGGACATCTGTGAAACTATGGGGACATCTGTGAAACTAATGGGACATATGTGAAACTATTGGGGCATCTGTGAAACTACTGGGACATATGTGAACCTATTGGGACATCTGTGAAACTTTTGGGACATCTGTGAAACTATGGGGACATCTGTTTACCTACTGGGACATCTGTGAAACTACTGGGACATCTGTTAAACTACTGGGACATCTGTTGAACTATTGGGACATCTGTGAATCTACTGGGACATCTGTAAAACTACTGGGACATATGTGAATCTATTGGGACATCTGTGAAACTATTGGGACATCTGTGAAACTATTGAGACATCTGTGAAACAACTGGGACATCTGTGAAACTATTGGGACATCTGTGAAACTATTTGGGACATCTGTTAAACTATTGGGACATCTGTGAAACTACTGATACATCTGTTAAATTATTGGGACATCTGTGAAACTATGGGGACATCTGTGAAACTAATGGGACAAATGTGAAACTATTGGGGCATCTGTGAAACGACTGGGTGATCTGTGAAACTACTGGGACATATGTGAACTTATTGGGACATCTGTGAGACTATTGGGACATCTGTGAAACTATTGGGACATCTGTGAAACTATGGGGACATCTGTGAAACTAATGGGACATATGTGAAACTATTGGGACATCTGTGAAACTACTGGTACATCTGTTAAATTATTGGGACATCTGTAAAACTATGGGGACATCTGTGAAACTAATGGGACATATGTGAAACTATTGGGGCATCTGTGAAACGACTGGGTGATCTGTGACACTAGTGGGACATATGTGAACTTATTGGGACATCTGTGAAACTATTGGGACATCTGTGAAACTATTGGGACATCTGTGAAACTATGGGGACATGTGCAACTAATGGGACATATGTGAAACTATTGGGGCATCTGTGAAACTACTGGGATCATCTGTGAAACTACTGGGACATCTGTAAAACTACTGGGACATCTTTGAAACTATTGGGACATCTGTGAAACTATGGGGACATCTGTTAACCTACTGGAATATCTGTAAAACTCCTGGGGCATCTGTTAAACTACTGGGACATATGTGAACTTATTGGGACATCTGTGAAACTATTGGGACATCTGTGAATCTACTGGGACATCTGTAAAACTACTGGGACATATGTGAATCTATTGGGACATCTGTGAAACTATTGAGACATCTGTGAAACAACTGGGACATCTGTTAAACTATTGGGACATCTGTTAAACTACTGGTACATCTGTTAAATTATTGGGACATCTGTAAAACTATGGGGACATCTGTGAAACTAATGGGACATATGTGAAACTATTGGGGCATCTGTGAAACGACTGGGTGATCTGTGACACTAGTGGGACATATGTGAACTTATTGGGACATCTGTGAAACTATTGGGACATCTGTGAAACTATTGGGACATCTGTGAAACTATGGGGACATCTGTGCAACTAATGGGACATATGTGAAACTATTGGGGCATCTGTGAAACTACTGGGATCATCTGTGAAACTACTGGGACATCTGTAAAACTACTGGGACATCTTTGAAACTATTGGGACATCTGTGAAACTATGGGGACATCTGTTAACCTACTGGAATATCTGTAAAACTCCTGGGACATCTGTGAAACTATTGGGACATCTGTGAAACTATTGGGACATCTGTGAAACTACTGGTACATCTGTGAAATTATTAGGACATCTGTGAAACTATGGGGACATCTGTGAAACTAATGGGACATATGTGAAACTATTGGGGCATCTGTGAAACGACTGGGTGATCTGTGAAACTACTGGGACATATGTGAACTTATTGGGACATCTGTGAAACTATTGTGACATCTGTGAAACTATTGGGACATCTGTGAAGCTATGGGGACATCTGTCAAACTAATGGGACATATGTGAAACTATTGGGACATCTGTGAAACTACTGGTACATCTGTTAAATTATTGGGACATCTGTAAAACTATGGGGACATCTGTGAAACTAATGGGACATATGTGAAACTATTGGGGCATCTGTGAAACGACTGGGTGATCTGTGACACTAGTGGGACATATGTGAACTTATTGGGACATCTGTGAAACTATTGGGACATCTGTGAAACTATTGGGACATCTGTGAAACTATGGGGACATCTGTGCAACTAATGGGACATATGTGAAACTATTGGGGCATCTGTGAAACTACTGGGATCATCTGTGAAACTACTGGGACATCTGTAAAACTACTGGGACATCTTTGAAACTATTGGGACATCTGTGAAACTATGGGGACATCTGTTAACCTACTGGAATATCTGTAAAACTTCTGGGACATCTGTGAAATTATTGGGACATCTGTGAAACTATTGGGACATCTGTGAAACTACTGGTACATCTGTTAAATTATTGGGACATCTGTAAAACTATGGGGACATCTGTGAAACTAATGGGACATATGTGAAACTATTGGGGCATCTGTGAAACGACTGGGTGATCTGTGACACTAGTGGGACATATGTGAACTTATTGGGACATCTGTGAAACTATTGGGACATCTGTGAAACTATTGGGACATCTGTGAAACTATGGGGACATCTGTGCAACTAATGGGACATATGTGAAACTATTGGGGCATCTGTGAAACTACTGGGATCATCTGTGAAACTACTGGGACATCTGTAAAACTACTGGGACATCTTTGAAACTATTGGGACATCTGTGAAACTATGGGGACATCTGTTAACCTACTGGAATATCTGTAAAACTTCTGGGACATCTGTGAAATTATTGGGACATCTGTGAAACTATTGGGACATCTGTGAAACTACTGGTACATCTGTGAAATTATTGGGACATCTGTGAAACTATGGGGACATCTGTGAAACTAATGGGACATATGTGAAAATATGGGGGCATCTGTGAAACTACTGGGACATATGTGAAACTACTGGGACATCTGTAAAACTACTGGGACATCTTTGAAACTATTGGGACATCTGTGAAACTATTGGGACATCTGTTAAACTTCTGGGACATCTGTGAAACTATTGGGACATCTGTGAAACTATTTAGGACATCTGTTAAAGTATTGGGACATCTGTGAAACTACTGGTACATCTGTTAAATTATTGGGACATCTGTGAAACTATGGGGACATCTGTGAAACTAATGGGACATATGTGAAACTATTGGGGCATCTGTGAAACGACTGGGTGATCTGTGAAACTACTGGGACATATGTGAACTTATTGGGACATATGTGAAACTATTGGGACATCTGTGAAACTATTGGGACATCGGTGAAACTATGGGGACATCTGTGAAACTAATGGGACATATGTGAAACTATTGGGGCATCTGTGAAACTACTGGGATCATCTGTGAAACTAGCGGGACATCTGTAAAACTACTGGGACATCTTTGAAACTATTGGAACATCTGTAAAACTATGGGGACATCTATTAACCTACTGGAATATCAGTAAAACTTCTGGGACATCTGTGAAACTATTGGGACATCTGTGAAACTATTGGGAAATCTGTGAAACTATTGGGACATCTGTGAATCTATTGGGACATCTGTGAAACTATTTGGGACATCTGTTAAACTATTGGGACATCTGTGAAACTACTGGTACATCTGTGAAATTATTGGGACATCTGTGAAACTATGGGGACATCTGTGAAACTAATGGGACATATGTGAAACTATTGGGGCATCTGTGAAACTACTGGGACATATGTGAACCTATTGGGACATCTGTGAAACTTTTGGGACATCTGTGAAACTATGGGGACATCTGTTAACCTACTGGGACATCTGTGAAACTACTGGGACATCTGTTAAACTACTGGGACATCTGTTGAACTATTGGGACATCTGTGAATCTACTGGGACATCTGTAAAACTACTGGGACATATGTGAATCTATTGGGACATCTGTGAAACTATTGGGACATCTGTGAAACTACTGGTACATCTGTGAAATTATTGGGACATCTGTGAAACTATGGGGACATCTGTGAAACTAATGGGACATATGTGAAAATATTGGGGCATCTGTGAAACTACTGGGACATATGTGAAACTACTGGGACATCTTTGAAACTATTGGGACATCTGTGAAACTATTGGGACATCTGTTAATCTTCTGGGACATCTGTGAAACTATTGGGACATCTGTGAAACTATTTGGGACATCTGTTAAAGTATTGGGACATCTGTGAAACTACTGGTACATCTGTTAAATTATTGGGACATCTGTGAAACTATGGGGACATCTGTGAAACTAATGGGACATATGTGAAACTATTGGGGCATCTGTGAAACGACTGGGTGATCTGTGAAACTACTGGGACATATGTGAACTTATTGGGACATCTGTGAAACTATTGGGACATCTGTGAAACTATTGGGACATCTGTGAAACTATGGGGACATCTGTGCAACTAATGGGACATATGTGAAACTATTGGGGCATCTGTGAAACTACTGGGATCATCTGTGAAACTACTGGGACATCTGTAAAACTCCTGGGACATCTGTGAAACTATTGGGACATCTGTGAAACTATTGGGACATCTGTGAAACTATTGGTACATCTGTGAAATTATTAGGACATCTGTGAAACTATGGGGACATCTGTGAAACTAATGGGACATATGTGAAACTATTGGGGCATCTGTGAAACGACTGGGTGATCTGTGAAACTACTGGGACATATGTGAACTTATTGGGACATCTGTGAAACTATTGTGACATCTGTGAAACTATTGGGACATCTGTGAAGCTATGGGGACATCTGTCAAACTAATGGGACATATGTGAAACTATTGGGACATCTGTGAAACTACTGGTACATCTGTTAAATTATTGGGACATCTGTAAAACTATGGGGACATCTGTGAAACTAATGGGACATATGTGAAACTATTGGGGCATCTGTGAAACGACTGGGTGATCTGTGACACTAGTGGGACATATGTGAACTTATTGGGACATCTGTGAAACTATTGGGACATCTGTGAAACTATTGGGACATCTGTGAAACTATGGGGACATCTGTGCAACTAATGGGACATATGTGAAACTATTGGGGCATCTGTGAAACTACTGGGATCATCTGTGAAACTACTGGGACATCTGTAAAACTACTGGGACATCTTTGAAACTATTGGGACATCTGTGAAACTATGGGGACATCTGTTAACCTACTGGAATATCTGTAAAACTTCTGGGACATCTGTGAAATTATTGGGACATCTGTGAAACTATTGGGACATCTGTGAAACTACTGGTACATCTGTTAAATTATTGGGACATCTGTAAAACTATGGGGACATCTGTGAAACTAATGGGACATATGTGAAACTATTGGGGCATCTGTGAAACGACTGGGTGATCTGTGACACTAGTGGGACATATGTGAACTTATTGGGACATCTGTGAAACTATTGGGACATCTGTGAAACTATTGGGACATCTGTGAAACTATGGGGACATCTGTGCAACTAATGGGACATATGTGAAACTATTGGGGCATCTGTGAAACTACTGGGATCATCTGTGAAACTACTGGGACATCTGTAAAACTACTGGGACATCTTTGAAACTATTGGGACATCTGTGAAACTATGGGGACATCTGTTAACCTACTGGAATATCTGTAAAACTTCTGGGACATCTGTGAAATTATTGGGACATCTGTGAAACTATTGGGACATCTGTGAAACTACTGGTACATCTGTGAAATTATTGGGACATCTGTGAAACTATGGGGACATCTGTGAAACTAATGGGACATATGTGAAAATATGGGGGCATCTGTGAAACTACTGGGACATATGTGAAACTACTGGGACATCTGTAAAACTACTGGGACATCTTTGAAACTATTGGGACATCTGTGAAACTATTGGGACATCTGTTAAACTTCTGGGACATCTGTGAAACTATTGGGACATCTGTGAAACTATTTAGGACATCTGTTAAAGTATTGGGACATCTGTGAAACTACTGGTACATCTGTTAAATTATTGGGACATCTGTGAAACTATGGGGACATCTGTGAAACTAATGGGACATATGTGAAACTATTGGGGCATCTGTGAAACGACTGGGTGATCTGTGAAACTACTGGGACATATGTGAACTTATTGGGACATCTGTGAAACTATTGGGACATCTGTGAAACTATTGGGACATCGGTGAAACTATGGGGACATCTGTGAAACTAATGGGACATATGTGAAACTATTGGGGCATCTGTGAAACTACTGGGATCATCTGTGAAACTAGCGGGACATCTGTAAAACTACTGGGACATCTTTGAAACTATTGGAACATCTGTAAAACTATGGGGACATCTATTAACCTACTGGAATATCTGTAAAACTTCTGGGACATCTGTGAAACTATTGGGACATCTGTGAAACTATTGGGAAATCTGTGAAACTATTGGGACATCTGTGAATCTATTGGGACATCTGTGAAACTATTTGGGACATCTGTTAAACTATTGGGACATCTGTGAAACTACTGGTACATCTGTGAAATTATTGGGACATCTGTGAAACTATGGGGACATCTGTGAAACTAATGGGACATATGTGAAACTATTGGGGCATCTGTGAAACTACTGGGACATATGTGAACCTATTGGGACATCTGTGAAACTTTTGGGACATCTGTGAAACTATGGGGACATCTGTTAACCTACTGGGACATCTGTGAAACTACTGGGACATCTGTTAAACTACTGGGACATCTGTTGAACTATTGGGACATCTGTGAATCTACTGGGACATCTGTAAAACTACTGGGACATATGTGAATCTATTGGGACATCTGTGAAACTATTGGGACATCTGTGAAACTACTGGTACATCTGTGAAATTATTGGGACATCTGTGAAACTATGGGGACATCTGTGAAACTAATGGGACATATGTGAAAATATTGGGGCATCTGTGAAACTACTGGGACATATGTGAAACTACTGGGACATCTTTGAAACTATTGGGACATCTGTGAAACTATTGGGACATCTGTTAATCTTCTGGGACATCTGTGAAACTATTGGGACATCTGTGAAACTATTTGGGACATCTGTTAAAGTATTGGGACATCTGTGAAACTACTGGTACATCTGTTAAATTATTGGGACATCTGTGAAACTATGGGGACATCTGTGAAACTAATGGGACATATGTGAAACTATTGGGGCATCTGTGAAACGACTGGGTGATCTGTGAAACTACTGGGACATATGTGAACTTATTGGGACATCTGTGAAACTATTGGGACATCTGTGAAACTATTGGGACATCTGTGAAACTATGGGGACATCTGTGCAACTAATGGGACATATGTGAAACTATTGGGGCATCTGTGAAACTACTGGGATCATCTGTGAAACTACTGGGACATCTGTAAAACTACTGGGACATCTTTGAAACTATTGGGACATCTGTGAAACTATGGGGACATCTGTTAACCTACTGGAATATCTGTAAAACTTCTGGGACATCTGTGAAATTATTGGGACATCTGTGAAACTATTGGGACATCTGTGAAACTACTGGTACATCTGTGAAATTATTGGGACATCTGTGAAACTATGGGGACATCTGTGAAACTAATGGGACATATGTGAAAATATTGGGGCATCTGTGAAACTACTGGGACTTATGTGAAACTACTGGGACATCTGTAAAACTACTGGGACATCTTTGAAACTATTGGGACATCTGTGAAACTATTGGGACATCTGTTAAACTTCTGGGACATCTGTGAAACTATTGGGACATCTGTGAAACTATTTGGGACATCTGTTAAAGTATTGGGACATCTGTGAAACTACTGGTACATCTGTTAAATTATTGGGACATCTGTGAAACTATGGGGACATCTGTGAAACTAATGGGACATATGTGAAACTATTGGGGCATCTGTGAAACGACTGGGTGATCTGTGAAACTACTGGGACATATGTGAACTTATTGGGACATCTGTGAAACTATTGGGACATCTGTGAAACTATTGGGACATCGGTGAAACTATGGGGACATCTGTGAAACTAATGGGACATATGTGAAACTATTGGGGCATCTGTGAAACTACTGGGATCATCTGTGAAACTAGCGGGACATCTGTAAAACTACTGGGACATCTTTGAAACTATTGGAACATCTGTGAAACTATGGGGACATCTATTAACCTACTGGAATATCTGTAAAACTTCTGGGACATCTGTGAAACTATTGGGACATCTGTGAAACTATTGGGAAATCTGTGAAACTATTGGGACATCTGTGAATCTATTGGGACATCTGTGAAACTATTTGGGACATCTGTTAAACTATTGGGACATCTGTGAAACTACTGGTACATCTGTGAAATTATTGGGACATCTGTGAAACTATGGGGACATCTGTGAAACTAATGGGACATATGTTAAACTATTGGGGCATCTGTGAAACTACTGGGACATATGTGAACCTATTGGGACATCTGTGAAACTTTTGGGACATCTGTGAAACTATGGGGACATCTGTTAACCTACTGGGACATCTGTGAAACTACTGGGACATCTGTTAAACTACTGGGACATCTGTTGAACTATTGGGACATCTGTGAATCTACTGGGACATCTGTGAAACTATTGGGACATCTGTGAAACTACTGGTACATCTGTGAAATTATTGGGACATCTGTGAAACTATGGGGACATCTGTGAAACTAATGGGACATATGTGAAAATATTGGGGCATCTGTGAAACTACTGGGACATATGTGAAACTACTGGGACATCTTTGAAACTATTGGGACATCTGTGAAACTATTGGGACATCTGTTAATCTTCTGGGACATCTGTGAAACTATTGGGACATCTGTGAAACTATTTGGGACATCTGTTAAAGTATTGGGACATCTGTGAAACTACTGGTACATCTGTTAAATTATTGGGACATCTGTGAAACTATGGGGACATCTGTGAAACTACTGGGACATATGTGAACTTATTGGGACATCTGTGAAACTATTGGGACATCTGTGAAACTATTGGGACATCTGTGAAACTATGGGGACATCTGTGCAACTAATGGGACATCTGTTAAATTATTGGGACATCTGTAAAACTATGGGGACATCTGTGAAACTAATGGGACATATGTGAAACTATTGGGGCATCTGTGAAACGACTGGGTGATCTGTGACACTAGTGGGACATATGTGAACTTATTGGGACATCTGTGAAACTATTGGGACATCTGTGAAACTATTGGGACATCTGTGAAACTATGGGGACATCTGTGCAACTAATGGGACATATGTGAAACTATTGGGGCATCTGTGAAACTACTGGGATCATCTGTGAAACTACTGGGACATCTGTAAAACTACTGGGACATCTTTGAAACTATTGGGACATCTGTGAAACTATGGGGACATCTGTTAACCTACTGGAATATCTGTAAAACTTCTGGGACATCTGTGAAATTATTGGGACATCTGTGAAACTATTGGGACATCTGTGAAACTACTGGTACATCTGTGAAATTATTGGGACATCTGTGAAACTATGGGGACATCTGTGAAACTAATGGGACATATGTGAAAATATGGGGGCATCTGTGAAACTACTGGGACATATGTGAAACTACTGGGACATCTGTAAAACTACTGGGACATCTTTGAAACTATTGGGACATCTGTGAAACTATTGGGACATCTGTTAAACTTCTGGGACATCTGTGAAACTATTGGGACATCTGTGAAACTATTTAGGACATCTGTTAAAGTATTGGGACATCTGTGAAACTACTGGTACATCTGTTAAATTATTGGGACATCTGTGAAACTATGGGGACATCTGTGAAACTAATGGGACATATGTGAAACTATTGGGGCATCTGTGAAACGACTGGGTGATCTGTGAAACTACTGGGACATATGTGAACTTATTGGGACATCTGTGAAACTATTGGGACATCTGTGAAACTATTGGGACATCGGTGAAACTATGGGGACATCTGTGAAACTAATGGGACATATGTGAAACTATTGGGGCATCTGTGAAACTACTGGGATCATCTGTGAAACTAGCGGGACATCTGTAAAACTACTGGGACATCTTTGAAACTATTGGAACATCTGTAAAACTATGGGGACATCTATTAACCTACTGGAATATCTGTAAAACTTCTGGGACATCTGTGAAACTATTGGGACATCTGTGAAACTATTGGGAAATCTGTGAAACTATTGGGACATCTGTGAATCTATTGGGACATCTGTGAAACTATTTGGGACATCTGTTAAACTATTGGGACATCTGTGAAACTACTGGTACATCTGTGAAATTATTGGGACATCTGTGAAACTATGGGGACATCTGTGAAACTAATGGGACATATGTGAAACTATTGGGGCATCTGTGAAACTACTGGGACATATGTGAACCTATTGGGACATCTGTGAAACTTTTGGGACATCTGTGAAACTATGGGGACATCTGTTAACCTACTGGGACATCTGTGAAACTACTGGGACATCTGTTAAACTACTGGGACATCTGTTGAACTATTGGGACATCTGTGAATCTACTGGGACATCTGTAAAACTACTGGGACATATGTGAATCTATTGGGACATCTGTGAAACTATTGGGACATCTGTGAAACTACTGGTACATCTGTGAAATTATTGGGACATCTGTGAAACTATGGGGACATCTGTGAAACTAATGGGACATATGTGAAAATATTGGGGCATCTGTGAAACTACTGGGACATATGTGAAACTACTGGGACATCTTTGAAACTATTGGGACATCTGTGAAACTATTGGGACATCTGTTAATCTTCTGGGACATCTGTGAAACTATTGGGACATCTGTGAAACTATTTGGGACATCTGTTAAAGTATTGGGACATCTGTGAAACTACTGGTACATCTGTTAAATTATTGGGACATCTGTGAAACTATGGGGACATCTGTGAAACTAATGGGACATATGTGAAACTATTGGGGCATCTGTGAAACGACTGGGTGATCTGTGAAACTACTGGGACATATGTGAACTTATTGGGACATCTGTGAAACTATTGGGACATCTGTGAAACTATTGGGACATCTGTGAAACTATGGGGACATCTGTGCAACTAATGGGACATATGTGAAACTATTGGGGCATCTGTGAAACTACTGGGATCATCTGTGAAACTACTGGGACATCTGTAAAACTACTGGGACATCTTTGAAACTATTGGGACATCTGTGAAACTATGGGGACATCTGTTAACCTACTGGAATATCTGTAAAACTTCTGGGACATCTGTGAAATTATTGGGACATCTGTGAAACTATTGGGACATCTGTGAAACTACTGGTACATCTGTGAAATTATTGGGACATCTGTGAAACTATGGGGACATCTGTGAAACTAATGGGACATATGTGAAAATATTGGGGCATCTGTGAAACTACTGGGACTTATGTGAAACTACTGGGACATCTGTAAAACTACTGGGACATCTTTGAAACTATTGGGACATCTGTGAAACTATTGGGACATCTGTTAAACTTCTGGGACATCTGTGAAACTATTGGGACATCTGTGAAACTATTTGGGACATCTGTTAAAGTATTGGGACATCTGTGAAACTACTGGTACATCTGTTAAATTATTGGGACATCTGTGAAACTATGGGGACATCTGTGAAACTAATGGGACATATGTGAAACTATTGGGGCATCTGTGAAACGACTGGGTGATCTGTGAAACTACTGGGACATATGTGAACTTATTGGGACATCTGTGAAACTATTGGGACATCTGTGAAACTATTGGGACATCGGTGAAACTATGGGGACATCTGTGAAACTAATGGGACATATGTGAAACTATTGGGGCATCTGTGAAACTACTGGGATCATCTGTGAAACTAGCGGGACATCTGTAAAACTACTGGGACATCTTTGAAACTATTGGAACATCTGTGAAACTATGGGGACATCTATTAACCTACTGGAATATCTGTAAAACTTCTGGGACATCTGTGAAACTATTGGGACATCTGTGAAACTATTGGGAAATCTGTGAAACTATTGGGACATCTGTGAAACTACTGGTACATCTGTGAAATTATTGGGACATCTGTGAAACTATGGGGACATCTGTGAAACTAATGGGACATATGTTAAACTATTGGGGCATCTGTGAAACTACTGGGACATATGTGAACCTATTGGGACATCTGTGAAACTTTTGGGACATCTGTGAAACTATGGGGACATCTGTTAACCTACTGGGACATCTGTGAAACTACTGGGACATCTGTTAAACTACTGGGACATCTGTTGAACTATTGGGACATCTGTGAATCTACTGGGACATCTGTGAAACTATTGGGACATCTGTGAAACTACTGGTACATCTGTGAAATTATTGGGACATCTGTGAAACTATGGGGACATCTGTGAAACTAATGGGACATATGTGAAAATATTGGGGCATCTGTGAAACTACTGGGACATATGTGAAACTACTGGGACATCTTTGAAACTATTGGGACATCTGTGAAACTATTGGGACATCTGTTAATCTTCTGGGACATCTGTGAAACTATTGGGACATCTGTGAAACTATTTGGGACATCTGTTAAAGTATTGGGACATCTGTGAAACTACTGGTACATCTGTTAAATTATTGGGACATCTGTGAAACTATGGGGACATCTGTGAAACTACTGGGACATATGTGAACTTATTGGGACATCTGTGAAACTATTGGGACATCTGTGAAACTATTGGGACATCTGTGAAACTATGGGGACATCTGTGCAACTAATGGGACATATGTGAAACTATTGGGGCATCTGTGAAACTACTGGGATCATCTGTGAAACTACTGGGACATCTGTAAAACTACTGGGACATCTTTGAAACTATTGGGACATCTGTGAAACTATGGGGACATCTGTTAACCTACTGGAATATCTGTAAAACTCCTGGGACATCTGTGAAACTATTGGGACATCTGTGAAACTATTGGGACATCTGTGAAACTACTGGTACATCTGTGAAATTATTAGGACATCTGTGAAACTATGGGGACATCTGTGAAACTAATGGGACATATGTGAAACTATTGGGGCATCTGTGAAACGACTGGGTGATCTGTGAAACTACTGGGACATATGTGAACTTATTGGGACATCTGTGAAACTATTGTGACATCTGTGAAACTATTGGGACATCTGTGAAGCTATGGGGACATCTGTGAAACTAATGGGACATATGTGAAACTATTGGGACATCTGTGAAACTACTGGTACATCTGTTAAATTATTGGGACATCTGTAAAACTATGGGGACATCTGAAACTAATGGGACATATGTGAAACTATTGGGGCATCTGTGAAACGACTGGGTGATCTGTGACACTAGTGGGACATATGTGAACTTATTGGGACATCTGTGAAACTATTGGGAAATCTGTGAAACTATTGGGACATCTGTGAAACTATGGGGACATCTGTGCAACTAATGGGACATATGTGAAACTATTGGGGCATCTGTGAAACTACTGGGATCATCTTTGAAACTACTGGGACATCTGTAAAACTACTGGGACATCTTTGAAACTATTGGGACATCTGTGAAACTATGGGGACATCTGTTAACCTACTGGAATATCTGTAAAACTTCTGGGACATCTGTGAAATTATTGGGACATCTGTGAAACTA
This sequence comes from Petromyzon marinus, assembly GCF_048934315.1. Taxonomy (NCBI): domain Eukaryota; kingdom Metazoa; phylum Chordata; class Hyperoartia; order Petromyzontiformes; family Petromyzontidae; genus Petromyzon; species Petromyzon marinus. The sequence goes on along the minus strand of NC_133681.1, from coordinate 17,380,209 downwards.
TTGGGACATCTGTGAAACTACTGGTACATCTGTGAAATTATTGGGACATCTGTGAAACTATGGGGACATCTGTGAAACTAATGGGACATATGTGAAAATATTGGGGCATCTGTGAAACTACTGGGACATATGTGAAACTACTGGGACATCTGTAAAACTACTGGGACATCTTTGAAACTATTGGGACATCTGTGAAACTATTGGGACATCTGTTAAACTTCTGGGACATCTGTGAAACTATTGGGACATCTGTGAAACTATTTGGGACATCTGTTAAAGTATTGGGACATCTGTGAAACTACTGGTACATCTGTTAAATTATTGGGACATCTGTGAAACTATGGGGACATCTGTGAAACTAATGGGACATATGTGAAACTATTGGGGCATCTGTGAAACGACTGGGTGATCTGTGAAACTACTGGGACATATGTGAACTTATTGGGACATCTGTGAAACTATTGGGACATCTGTGAAACTATTGGGACATCGGTGAAACTATGGGGACATCTGTGAAACTAATGGGACATATGTGAAACTATTGGGGCATCTGTGAAACTACTGGGATCATCTGTGAAACTAGCGGGACATCTGTAAAACTACTGGGACATCTTTGAAACTATTGGAACATCTGTGAAACTATGGGGACATCTATTAACCTACTGGAATATCTGTAAAACTTCTGGGACATCTGTGAAACTATTGGGACATCTGTGAAACTATTGGGAAATCTGTGAAACTATTGGGACATCTGTGAATCTATTGGGACATCTGTGAAACTATTTGGGACATCTGTTAAACTATTGGGACATCTGTGAAACTACTGGTACATCTGTGAAATTATTGGGACATCTGTGAAACTATGGGGACATCTGTGAAACTATTGGGACATCTGTGAAACTATGGGGACATCTGTGCAACTAATGGGACATATGTGAAACTATTGGGGCATCTGTGAAACTACTGGGATCATCTGTGAAACTACTGGGACATCTGTAAAACTACTGGGACATCTTTGAAACTATTGGGACATCTGTGAAACTATGGGGACATCTGTTAACCTACTGGAATATCTGTAAAACTTCTGGGACATCTGTGAAATTATTGGGACATCTGTGAAACTATTGGGACATCTGTGAAACTACTGGTACATCTGTGAAATTATTGGGACATCTGTGAAACTATGGGGACATCTGTGAAACTAATGGGACATATGTGAAAATATTGGGGCATCTGTGAAACTACTGGGACATATGGGAAACTACTGGGACATCTGTAAAACTACTGGGACATCTTTGAAACTATTGGGACATCTGTGAAACTATTGGGACATCTGTTAAACTTCTGGGACATCTGTGAAACTATTGGGACATCTGTGAAACTATTTGGGACATCTGTTAAAGTATTGGGACATCTGTGAAACTACTGGTACATCTGTTAAATTATTGGGACATCTGTGAAACTATGGGGACATCTGTGAAACTAATGGGACATATGTGAAAATATTGGGGCATCTGTGAATCTACTGGGACATCTGTAAAACTACTGGGACATATGTGAATCTATTGGGACATCTGTGAAACTATTGGGACATCTGTGAAACTACTGGTACATCTGTGAAATTATTGGGACATCTGTGAAACTATGGGGACATCTGTGAAACTAATGGGACATATGTGAAAATATTGGGGCATCTGTGAAACTACTGGGACATATGTGAAACTACTGGGACATCTTTGAAACTATTGGGACATCTGTGAAACTAATGGGACATCTGTTAATCTTCTGGGACATCTGTGAAACTATTGGGACATCTGTGAAACTATTTGGGACATCTGTTAAAGTATTGGGACATCTGTGAAACTACTGGTACATCTGTTAAATTATTGGGACATCTGTGAAACTATGGGGACATCTGTGAAACTAATGGGACATATGTGAAACTATTGGGGCATCTGTGAAACGACTGGGTGATCTGTGAAACTACTGGGACATATGTGAACTTATTGGGACATCTGTGAAACTATTGGGACATCTGTGAAACTATTGGGACATCTGTGAAACTATGGGGACATCTGTGCAACTAATGGGACATATGTGAAACTATTGGGGCATCTGTGAAACTACTGGGATCATCTGTGAAACTACTGGGACATCTGTAAAACTACTGGGACATCTTTGAAACTATTGGGACATCTGTGAAACTATGGGGACATCTGTCCCCATGGGACATCTGTGAAACTATTGGGACATCTGTGAAACTATTGGGACATCTGTGAAACTACTGGTACATCTGTGAAATTATTAGGACATCTGTGAAACTATGGGGACATCTGTGAAACTAATGGGACATATGTGAAACTATTGGGGCATCTGTGAAACGACTGGGTGATCTGTGAAACTACTGGGACATCTGTGAAACTACTGGGACATCTGTAAAACTACTGGGACATCTTTGAAACTATTGGGACATCTGTGAAACTATGGGGACATCTGTTAACCTACTGGAATATCTGTAAAACTTCTGGGACATCTGTGAAATTATTGGGACATCTGTGAAACTATTGGGACATCTGTGAAACTACTGGTACATCTGTGAAATTATTGGGACATCTGTGAAACTATGGGGACATCTGTGAAACTAATGGGACATATGTGAAAATATTGGGGCATCTGTGAAACTACTGGGACATATGGGAAACTACTGGGACATCTGTAAAACTACTGGGACATCTTTGAAACTATTGGGACATCTGTGAAACTATTGGGACATCTGTTAAACTTCTGGGACATCTGTGAAACTATTGGGACATCTGTGAAACTATTTGGGACATCTGTTAAAGTATTGGGACATCTGTGAAACTACTGGTACATCTGTTAAATTATTGGGACATCTGTGAAACTATGGGGACATCTGTGAAACTAATGGGACATATGTGAAAATATTGGGGCATCTGTGAATCTACTGGGACATCTGTAAAACTACTGGGACATATGTGAATCTATTGGGACATCTGTGAAACTATTGGGACATCTGTGAAACTACTGGTACATCTGTGAAATTATTGGGACATCTGTGAAACTATGGGGACATCTGTGAAACTAATGGGACATATGTGAAAATATTGGGGCATCTGTGAAACTACTGGGACATATGTGAAACTACTGGGACATCTTTGAAACTATTGGGACATCTGTGAAACTAATGGGACATCTGTTAATCTTCTGGGACATCTGTGAAACTATTGGGACATCTGTGAAACTATTTGGGACATCTGTTAAAGTATTGGGACATCTGTGAAACTACTGGTACATCTGTTAAATTATTGGGACATCTGTGAAACTATGGGGACATCTGTGAAACTAATGGGACATATGTGAAACTATTGGGGCATCTGTGAAACGACTGGGTGATCTGTGAAACTACTGGGACATATGTGAACTTATTGGGACATCTGTGAAACTATTGGGACATCTGTGAAACTATTGGGACATCTGTGAAACTATGGGGACATCTGTGCAACTAATGGGACATATGTGAAACTATTGGGGCATCTGTGAAACTACTGGGATCATCTGTGAAACTACTGGGACATCTGTAAAACTACTGGGACATCTTTGAAACTATTGGGACATCTGTGAAACTATGGGGACATCTGTCCCCATGGGACATCTGTGAAACTATTGGGACATCTGTGAAACTATTGGGACATCTGTGAAACTACTGGTACATCTGTGAAATTATTAGGACATCTGTGAAACTATGGGGACATCTGTGAAACTAATGGGACATATGTGAAACTATTGGGGCATCTGTGAAACGACTGGGTGATCTGTGAAACTACTGGGACATATGTGAACTTATTGGGACATCTGTGAAACTATTGTGACATCTGTGAAACTATTGGGACATCTGTGAAGCTATGGGGACATCTGTGAAACTAATGGGACATATGTGAAACTATTGGGACATCTGTGAAACTACTGGTACATCTGTTAAATTATTGGGACATCTGTAAAACTATGGGGACATCTGAAACTAATGGGACATATGTGAAACTATTGGGGCATCTGTGAAACGACTGGGTGATCTGTGACACTAGTGGGACATATGTGAACTTATTGGGACATCTGTGAAACTATTGGGAAATCTGTGAAACTATTGGGACATCTGTGAAACTATGGGGACATCTGTGCAACTAATGGGACATTTGTGAAACTATTGGGGCATCTGTGAAACTACTGGGATCATCTTTGAAACTACTGGGACATCTGTAAAACTACTGGGACATCTTTGAAACTATTGGGACATCTGTGAAACTATGGGGACATCTGTTAACCTACTGGAATATCTGTAAAACTTCTGGGACATCTGTGAAATTATTGGGACATCTGTGAAACTATTGGGACATCTGTGAAACTACTGGTACATCTGTGAAATTATTGGGACATCTGTGAAACTATGGGGACATCTGTGAAACTAATGGGACATATGTGAAAATATTGGGGCATCTGTGAAACTACTGGGACATATGTGAAACTACTGGGACATCTGTAAAACTACTGGGACATCTTTGAAACTATTGGGACATCTGTGAAACTATTGGGACATCTGTTAAACTTCTGGGACATCTGTGAAACTATTGGGACATCTGTGAAACTATTTGGGACATCTGTTAAAGTATTGGGACATCTGTGAAACTACTGGTACATCTGTTAAATTATTGGGACATCTGTGAAACTATGGGGACATCTGTGAAACTAATGGGACATATGTGAAACTATTGGGGCATCTGTGAAACGACTGGGTGATCTGTGAAACTACTGGGACATATGTGAACTTATTGGGACATCTGTGAAACTATTGGGACATCTGTGAAACTATTGGGACATCGGTGAAACTATGGGGACATCTGTGAAACTAATGGGACATATGTGAAACTATTGGGGCATCTGTGAAACTACTGGGATCATCTGTGAAACTAGCGGGACATCTGTAAAACTACTGGGACATCTTTGAAACTATTGGAACATCTGTGAAACTATGGGGACATCTATTAACCTACTGGAATATCTGTAAAACTTCTGGGACATCTGTGAAACTATTGGGACATCTGTGAAACTATTGGGAAATCTGTGAAACTATTGGGACATCTGTGAATCTATTGGGACATCTGTGAAACTATTTGGGACATCTGTTAAACTATTGGGACATCTGTGAAACTACTGGTACATCTGTGAAATTATTGGGACATCTGTGAAACTATGGGGACATCTGTGAAACTATTGGGACATCTGTGAAACTATGGGGACATCTGTGCAACTAATGGGACATATGTGAAACTATTGGGGCATCTGTGAAACTACTGGGATCATCTGTGAAACTACTGGGACATCTGTAAAACTACTGGGACATCTTTGAAACTATTGGGACATCTGTGAAACTATGGGGACATCTGTTAACCTACTGGAATATCTGTAAAACTTCTGGGACATCTGTGAAATTATTGGGACATCTGTGAAACTATTGGGACATCTGTGAAACTACTGGTACATCTGTTAAATTATTGGGACATCTGTAAAACTATGGGGACATCTGAAACTAATGGGACATATGTGAAACTATTGGGGCATCTGTGAAACGACTGGGTGATCTGTGACACTAGTGGGACATATGTGAACTTATTGGGACATCTGTGAAACTATTGGGAAATCTGTGAAACTATTGGGACATCTGTGAAACTATGGGGACATCTGTGCAACTAATGGGACATTTGTGAAACTATTGGGGCATCTGTGAAACTACTGGGATCATCTTTGAAACTACTGGGACATCTGTAAAACTACTGGGACATCTTTGAAACTATTGGGACATCTGTGAAACTATGGGGACATCTGTTAACCTACTGGAATATCTGTAAAACTTCTGGGACATCTGTGAAATTATTGGGACATCTGTGAAACTATTGGGACATCTGTGAAACTACTGGTACATCTGTGAAATTATTGGGACATCTGTGAAACTATGGGGACATCTGTGAAACTAATGGGACATATGTGAAAATATTGGGGCATCTGTGAAACTACTGGGACATATGTGAAACTACTGGGACATCTGTAAAACTACTGGGACATCTTTGAAACTATTGGGACATCTGTGAAACTATTGGGACATCTGTTAAACTTCTGGGACATCTGTGAAACTATTGGGACATCTGTGAAACTATTTGGGACATCTGTTAAAGTATTGGGACATCTGTGAAACTACTGGTACATCTGTTAAATTATTGGGACATCTGTGAAACTATGGGGACATCTGTGAAACTAATGGGACATATGTGAAACTATTGGGGCATCTGTGAAACGACTGGGTGATCTGTGAAACTACTGGGACATATGTGAACTTATTGGGACATCTGTGAAACTATTGGGACATCTGTGAAACTATTGGGACATCGGTGAAACTATGGGGACATCTGTGAAACTAATGGGACATATGTGAAACTATTGGGGCATCTGTGAAACTACTGGGATCATCTGTGAAACTAGCGGGACATCTGTAAAACTACTGGGACATCTTTGAAACTATTGGAACATCTGTGAAACTATGGGGACATCTATTAACCTACTGGAATATCTGTAAAACTTCTGGGACATCTGTGAAACTATTGGGACATCTGTGAAACTATTGGGAAATCTGTGAAACTATTGGGACATCTGTGAATCTATTGGGACATCTGTGAAACTATTTGGGACATCTGTTAAACTATTGGGACATCTGTGAAACTACTGGTACATCTGTGAAATTATTGGGACATCTGTGAAACTATGGGGACATCTGTGAAACTATTGGGACATCTGTGAAACTATGGGGACATCTGTGCAACTAATGGGACATATGTGAAACTATTGGGGCATCTGTGAAACTACTGGGATCATCTGTGAAACTACTGGGACATCTGTAAAACTACTGGGACATCTTTGAAACTATTGGGACATCTGTGAAACTATGGGGACATCTGTTAACCTACTGGAATATCTGTAAAACTTCTGGGACATCTGTGAAATTATTGGGACATCTGTGAAACTATTGGGACATCTGTGAAACTACTGGTACATCTGTGAAATTATTGGGACATCTGTGAAACTATGGGGACATCTGTGAAACTAATGGGACATATGTGAAAATATTGGGGCATCTGTGAAACTACTGGGACATATGTGAAACTACTGGGACATCTGTAAAACTACTGGGACATCTTTGAAACTATTGGGACATCTGTGAAACTATTGGGACATCTGTTAAACTTCTGGGACATCTGTGAAACTATTGGGACATCTGTGAAACTATTTGGGACATCTGTGAAACTATGGGGACATCTGTGAAACTAATGGGAGATATGTGAAACTATTGGGGCATCTGTGAAACGACTGGGTGATCTGTGAATCTACTGGGACATATGTGAACTTATTGGGACATCTGTGAAACTATTGGGACATCTGTGAAACTATTGGGACATCGGTGAAACTATGGGGACATCTGTGAAACTAATGGGACATATGTGAAACTATTGGGACATCTGTGAAACTAATGGGACATATGTGAAAATATTGGGGCATCTGTGAAACTACTGGGACTTATGTGAAACTACTGGGACATCTGTAAAACTACTGGGACATCTTTGAAACTATTGGGACATCTGTGAAACTATTGGGACATCTGTTAAACTTCTGGGACATCTGTGAAACTATTGGGACATCTGTGAAACTATTTGGGACATCTGTTAAAGTATTGGGACATCTGTGAAACTACTGGTACATCTGTTAAATTATTGGGACATCTGTGAAACTATGGGGACATCTGTGAAACTAATGGGACATATGTGAAACTATTGGGGCATCTGTGAAACGACTGGGTGATCTGTGAAACTACTGGGACATATGTGAACTTATTGGGACATCTGTGAAACTATTGGGACATCTGTGAAACTATTGGGACATCGGTGAAACTATGGGGACATCTGTGAAACTAATGGGACATATGTGAAACTATTGGGGCATCTGTGAAACTACTGGGATCATCTGTGAAACTAGCGGGACATCTGTAAAACTACTGGGACATCTTTGAAACTATTGGAACATCTGTGAAACTATGGGGACATCTATTAACCTACTGGAATATCTGTAAAACTTCTGGGACATCTGTGAAACTATTGGGACATCTGTGAAACTATTGGGAAATCTGTGAAACTATTGGGACATCTGTGAAACTACTGGTACATCTGTGAAATTATTGGGACATCTGTGAAACTATGGGGACATCTGTGAAACTAATGGGACATATGTTAAACTATTGGGGCATCTGTGAAACTACTGGGACATATGTGAACCTATTGGGACATCTGTGAAACTTTTGGGACATCTGTGAAACTATGGGGACATCTGTTAACCTACTGGGACATCTGTGAAACTACTGGGACATCTGTTAAACTACTGGGACATCTGTTGAACTATTGGGACATCTGTGAATCTACTGGGACATCTGTGAAACTATTGGGACATCTGTGAAACTACTGGTACATCTGTGAAATTATTGGGACATCTGTGAAACTATGGGGACATCTGTGAAACTAATGGGACATATGTGAAAATATTGGGGCATCTGTGAAACTACTGGGACATATGTGAAACTACTGGGACATCTTTGAAACTATTGGGACATCTGTGAAACTATTGGGACATCTGTTAATCTTCTGGGACATCTGTGAAACTATTGGGACATCTGTGAAACTATTTGGGACATCTGTTAAAGTATTGGGACATCTGTGAAACTACTGGTACATCTGTTAAATTATTGGGACATCTGTGAAACTATGGGGACATCTGTGAAACTACTGGGACATATGTGAACTTATTGGGACATCTGTGAAACTATTGGGACATCTGTGAAACTATTGGGACATCTGTGAAACTATGGGGACATCTGTGCAACTAATGGGACATATGTGAAACTATTGGGGCATCTGTGAAACTACTGGGATCATCTGTGAAACTACTGGGACATCTGTAAAACTACTGGGACATCTTTGAAACTATTGGGACATCTGTGAAACTATGGGGACATCTGTTAACCTACTGGAATATCTGTAAAACTCCTGGGACATCTGTGAAACTATTGGGACATCTGTGAAACTATTGGGACATCTGTGAAACTACTGGTACATCTGTGAAATTATTAGGACATCTGTGAAACTATGGGGACATCTGTGAAACTAATGGGACATATGTGAAACTATTGGGGCATCTGTGAAACGACTGGGTGATCTGTGAAACTACTGGGACATATGTGAACTTATTGGGACATCTGTGAAACTATTGTGACATCTGTGAAACTATTGGGACATCTGTGAAGCTATGGGGACATCTGTGAAACTAATGGGACATATGTGAAACTATTGGGACATCTGTGAAACTACTGGTACATCTGTTAAATTATTGGGACATCTGTAAAACTATGGGGACATCTGAAACTAATGGGACATATGTGAAACTATTGGGGCATCTGTGAAACGACTGGGTGATCTGTGACACTAGTGGGACATATGTGAACTTATTGGGACATCTGTGAAACTATTGGGAAATCTGTGAAACTATTGGGACATCTGTGAAACTATGGGGACATCTGTGCAACTAATGGGACATATGTGAAACTATTGGGGCATCTGTGAAACTACTGGGATCATCTTTGAAACTACTGGGACATCTGTAAAACTACTGGGACATCTTTGAAACTATTGGGACATCTGTGAAACTATGGGGACATCTGTTAACCTACTGGAATATCTGTAAAACTTCTGGGACATCTGTGAAATTATTGGGACATCTGTGAAACTATTGGGACATCTGTGAAACTACTGGTACATCTGTGAAATTATTGGGACATCTGTGAAACTATGGGGACATCTGTGAAACTAATGGGACATATATGAAAATATTGGGGCATCTGTGAAACTACTGGGACATATGTGAAACTACTGGGACATCTGTAAAACTACTGGGACATCTTTGAAACTATTGGGACATCTGTGAAACTATTGGGACATCTGTTAAACTTCTGGGACATCTGTGAAACTATTGGGACATCTGTGAAACTATTTGGGACATCTGTTAAATATTGGGACATCTGTGAAACTACTGGTACATCTGTTAAATTATTGGGACATCTGTGAAACTATGGGGACATCTGTGAAACTAATGGGACATATGTGAAACTATTGGGGCATCTGTGAAACGACTGGGTGATCTGTGAAACTACTGGGACATATGTGAACTTATTGGGACATCTGTGAAACTATTGGGACATCTGTGAAACTATTGGGACATCGGTGAAACTATGGGGACATCTGTGAAACTAATGGGACATATGTGAAACTATTGGGGCATCTGTGAAACTACTGGGATCATCTGTGAAACTAGCGGGACATCTGTAAAACTACTGGGACATCTTTGAAACTATTGGAACATCTGTGAAACTATGGGGACATCTATTAACCTACTGGAATATCTGTAAAACTTCTGGGACATCTGTGAAACTATTGGGACATCTGTGAAACTATTGGGAAATCTGTGAAACTATTGGGACATCTGTGAATCTATTGGGACATCTGTGAAACTATTTGGGACATCTGTTAAACTATTGGGACATCTGTGAAACTACTGGTACATCTGTGAAATTATTGGGACATCTGTGAAACTATGGGGACATCTGTGAAACTATTGGGACATCTGTGAAACTATGGGGACATCTGTGCAACTAATGGGACATATGTGAAACTATTGGGGCATCTGTGAAACTACTGGGATCATCTGTGAAACTACTGGGACATCTGTAAAACTACTGGGACATCTTTGAAACTATTGGGACATCTGTGAAACTATGGGGACATCTGTTAACCTACTGGAATATCTGTAAAACTTCTGGGACATCTGTGAAATTATTGGGACATCTGTGAAACTATTGGGACATCTGTGAAACTACTGGTACATCTGTGAAATTATTGGGACATCTGTGAAACTATGGGGACATCTGTGAAACTAATGGGACATATGTGAAAATATTGGGGCATCTGTGAAACTACTGGGACATATGTGAAACTACTGGGACATCTGTAAAACTACTGGGACATCTTTGAAACTATTGGGACATCTGTGAAACTATTGGGACATCTGTTAAACTTCTGGGACATCTGTGAAACTATTGGGACATCTGTGAAACTATTTGGGACATCTGTTAAAGTATTGGGACATCTGTGAAACTACTGGTACATCTGTTAAATTATTGGGACATCTGTGAAACTAATGGGACATATGTGAAAATATTGGGGCATCTGTGAATCTACTGGGACATCTGTAAAACTACTGGGACATATGTGAATCTATTGGGACATCTGTGAAACTATTGGGACATCTGTGAAACTACTAGTACATCTGTGAAATTATTGGGACATCTGTGAAACTATGGGGACATCTGTGAAACTAATGGGACATATGTGAAAATATTGGGGCATCTGTGAAACTACTGGGACATATGTGAAACTACTGGGACATCTTTGAAACTATTGGGACATCTGTGAAACTAATGGGACATCTGTTAATCTTCTGGGACATCTGTGAAACTATTGGGACATCTGTGAAACTATTTGGGACATCTGTTAAAGTATTGGGACATCTGTGAAACTACTGGTACATCTGTTAAATTATTGGGACATCTGTGAAACTATGGGGACATCTGTGAAACTAATGGGACATATGTGAAACTATTGGGGCATCTGTGAAACGACTGGGTGATCTGTGAAACTACTGGGACATATGTGAACTTATTGGGACATCTGTGAAACTATTGGGACATCTGTGAAACTATTGGGACATCTGTGAAACTATGGGGACATCTGTGCAACTAATGGGACATATGTGAAACTATTGGGGCATCTGTGAAAATACTGGGATCATCTGTGAAACTACTGGGACATCTGTAAAACTACTGGGACATCTTTGAAACTATTGGGACATCTGTGAAACTATGGGGACATCTGTTAACCTACTGGAATATCTGTAAAACTCCTGGGACATCTGTGAAACTATTGGGACATCTGTGAAACTATTGGGACATCTGTGAAACTACTGGTACATCTGTGAAATTATTAGGACATCTGTGAAACTATGGGGACATCTGTGAAACTAATGGGACATATGTGAAACTATTGGGGCATCTGTGAAACGACTGGGTGATCTGTGAAACTACTGGGACATATGTGAACTTATTGGGACATCTGTGAAACTATTGTGACATCTGTGAAACTATTGGGACATCTGTGAAGCTATGGGGACATCTGTGAAACTAATGGGACATATGTGAAACTATTGGGACATCTGTGAAACTACTGGTACATCTGTTAAATTATTGGGACATCTGTAAAACTATGGGGACATCTGAAACTAATGGGACATATGTGAAACTATTGGGGCATCTGTGAAACGACTGGGTGATCTGTGACACTAGTGGGACATATGTGAACTTATTGGGACATCTGTGAAACTATTGGGAAATCTGTGAAACTATTGGGACATCTGTGAAACTATGGGGACATCTGTGCAACTAATGGGACATATGTGAAACTATTGGGGCATCTGTGAAACTACTGGGATCATCTTTGAAACTACTGGGACATCTGTAAAACTACTGGGACATCTTTGAAACTATTGGGACATCTGTGAAACTATGGGGACATCTGTTAACCTACTGGAATATCTGTAAAACTTCTGGGACATCTGTGAAATTATTGGGACATCTGTGAAACTATTGGGACATCTGTGAAACTACTGGTACATCTGTGAAATTATTGGGACATCTGTGAAACTATGGGGACATCTGTGAAACTAATGGGACATATGTGAAAATATTGGGGCATCTGTGAAACTACTGGGACATATGTGAAACTACTGGGACATCTGTAAAACTACTGGGACATCTTTGAAACTATTGGGACATCTGTGAAACTATTGGGACATCTGTTAAACTTCTGGGACATCTGTGAAACTATTGGGACATCTGTGAAACTATTTGGGACATCTGTTAAAGTATTGGGACATCTGTGAAACTACTGGTACATCTGTTAAATTATTGGGACATCTGTGAAACTATGGGGACATCTGTGAAACTAATGGGACATATGTGAAACTATTGGGGCATCTGTGAAACGACTGGGTGATCTGTGAAACTACTGGGACATATGTGAACTTATTGGGACATCTGTGAAACTATTGGGACATCTGTGAAACTATTGGGACATCGGTGAAACTATGGGGACATCTGTGAAACTAATGGGACATATGTGAAACTATTGGGGCATCTGTGAAACTACTGGGATCATCTGTGAAACTAGCGGGACATCTGTAAAACTACTGGGACATCTTTGAAACTATTGGAACATCTGTGAAACTATGGGGACATCTATTAACCTACTGGAATATCTGTAAAACTTCTGGGACATCTGTGAAACTATTGGGACATCTGTGAAACTATTGGGAAATCTGTGAAACTATTGGGACATCTGTGAATCTATTGGGACATCTGTGAAACTATTTGGGACATCTGTTAAACTATTGGGACATCTGTGAAACTACTGGTACATCTGTGAAATTATTGGGACATCTGTGAAACTATGGGGACATCTGTGAAACTATTGGGACATCTGTGAAACTATGGGGACATCTGTGCAACTAATGGGACATATGTGAAACTATTGGGGCATCTGTGAAACTACTGGGATCATCTGTGAAACTACTGGGACATCTGTAAAACTACTGGGACATCTTTGAAACTATTGGGACATCTGTGAAACTATGGGGACATCTGTTAACCTACTGGAATATCTGTAAAACTTCTGGGACATCTGTGAAATTATTGGGACATCTGTGAAACTATTGGGACATCTGTGAAACTACTGGTACATCTGTGAAATTATTGGGACATCTGTGAAACTATGGGGACATCTGTGAAACTAATGGGACATATGTGAAAATATTGGGGCATCTGTGAAACTACTGGGACATATGGGAAACTACTGGGACATCTGTAAAACTACTGGGACATCTTTGAAACTATTGGGACATCTGTGAAACTATTGGGACATCTGTTAAACTTCTGGGACATCTGTGAAACTATTGGGACATCTGTGAAACTATTTGGGACATCTGTTAAAGTATTGGGACATCTGTGAAACTACTGGTACATCTGTTAAATTATTGGGACATCTGTGAAACTATGGGGACATCTGTGAAACTAATGGGACATATGTGAAAATATTGGGGCATCTGTGAATCTACTGGGACATCTGTAAAACTACTGGGACATATGTGAATCTATTGGGACATCTGTGAAACTATTGGGACATCTGTGAAACTACTGGTACATCTGTGAAATTATTGGGACATCTGTGAAACTATGGGGACATCTGTGAAACTAATGGGACATATGTGAAAATATTGGGGCATCTGTGAAACTACTGGGACATATGTGAAACTACTGGGACATCTTTGAAACTATTGGGACATCTGTGAAACTAATGGGACATCTGTTAATCTTCTGGGACATCTGTGAAACTATTGGGACATCTGTGAAACTATTTGGGACATCTGTTAAAGTATTGGGACATCTGTGAAACTACTGGTACATCTGTTAAATTATTGGGACATCTGTGAAACTATGGGGACATCTGTGAAACTAATGGGACATATGTGAAACTATTGGGGCATCTGTGAAACGACTGGGTGATCTGTGAAACTACTGGGACATATGTGAACTTATTGGGACATCTGTGAAACTATTGGGACATCTGTGAAACTATTGGGACATCTGTGAAACTATGGGGACATCTGTGCAACTAATGGGACATATGTGAAACTATTGGGGCATCTGTGAAACTACTGGGATCATCTGTGAAACTACTGGGACATCTGTAAAACTACTGGGACATCTTTGAAACTATTGGGACATCTGTGAAACTATGGGGACATCTGTCCCCATGGGACATCTGTGAAACTATTGGGACATCTGTGAAACTATTGGGACATCTGTGAAACTACTGGTACATCTGTGAAATTATTAGGACATCTGTGAAACTATGGGGACATCTGTGAAACTAATGGGACATATGTGAAACTATTGGGGCATCTGTGAAACGACTGGGTGATCTGTGAAACTACTGGGACATATGTGAACTTATTGGGACATCTGTGAAACTATTGTGACATCTGTGAAACTATTGGGACATCTGTGAAGCTATGGGGACATCTGTGAAACTAATGGGACATATGTGAAACTATTGGGACATCTGTGAAACTACTGGTACATCTGTTAAATTATTGGGACATCTGTAAAACTATGGGGACATCTGAAACTAATGGGACATATGTGAAACTATTGGGGCATCTGTGAAACGACTGGGTGATCTGTGACACTAGTGGGACATATGTGAACTTATTGGGACATCTGTGAAACTATTGGGAAATCTGTGAAACTATTGGGACATCTGTGAAACTATGGGGACATCTGTGCAACTAATGGGACATATGTGAAACTATTGGGGCATCTGTGAAACTACTGGGATCATCTTTGAAACTACTGGGACATCTGTAAAACTACTGGGACATCTTTGAAACTATTGGGACATCTGTGAAACTATGGGGACATCTGTTAACCTACTGGAATATCTGTAAAACTTCTGGGACATCTGTGAAATTATTGGGACATCTGTGAAACTATTGGGACATCTGTGAAACTACTGGTACATCTGTGAAATTATTGGGACATCTGTGAAACTATGGGGACATCTGTGAAACTAATGGGACATATGTGAAAATATTGGGGCATCTGTGAAACTACTGGGACATATGTGAAACTACTGGGACATCTGTAAAACTACTGGGACATCTTTGAAACTATTGGGACATCTGTGAAACTATTGGGACATCTGTTAAACTTCTGGGACATCTGTGAAACTATTGGGACATCTGTGAAACTATTTGGGACATCTGTTAAAGTATTGGGACATCTGTGAAACTACTGGTACATCTGTTAAATTATTGGGACATCTGTGAAACTATGGGGACATCTGTGAAACTAATGGGACATATGTGAAACTATTGGGGCATCTGTGAAACGACTGGGTGATCTGTGAAACTACTGGGACATATGTGAACTTATTGGGACATCTGTGAAACTATTGGGACATCTGTGAAACTATTGGGACATCGGTGAAACTATGGGGACATCTGTGAAACTAATGGGACATATGTGAAACTATTGGGGCATCTGTGAAACTACTGGGATCATCTGTGAAACTAGCGGGACATCTGTAAAACTACTGGGACATCTTTGAAACTATTGGAACATCTGTGAAACTATGGGGACATCTATTAACCTACTGGAATATCTGTAAAACTTCTGGGACATCTGTGAAACTATTGGGACATCTGTGAAACTATTGGGAAATCTGTGAAACTATTGGGACATCTGTGAATCTATTGGGACATCTGTGAAACTATTTGGGACATCTGTTAAACTATTGGGACATCTGTGAAACTACTGGTACATCTGTGAAATTATTGGGACATCTGTGAAACTATGGGGACATCTGTGAAACTATTGGGACATCTGTGAAACTATGGGGACATCTGTGCAACTAATGGGACATATGTGAAACTATTGGGGCATCTGTGAAACTACTGGGATCATCTGTGAAACTACTGGGACATCTGTAAAACTACTGGGACATCTTTGAAACTATTGGGACATCTGTGAAACTATGGGGACATCTGTTAACCTACTGGAATATCTGTAAAACTTCTGGGACATCTGTGAAATTATTGGGACATCTGTGAAACTATTGGGACATCTGTGAAACTACTGGTACATCTGTGAAATTATTGGGACATCTGTGAAACTATGGGGACATCTGTGAAACTAATGGGACATATGTGAAAATATTGGGGCATCTGTGAAACTACTGGGACATATGTGAAACTACTGGGACATCTGTAAAACTACTGGGACATCTTTGAAACTATTGGGACATCTGTGAAACTATTGGGACATCTGTTAAACTTCTGGGACATCTGTGAAACTATTGGGACATCTGTGAAACTATTTGGGACATCTGTGAAACTATGGGGACATCTGTGAAACGACTGGGTGATCTGTGAAACTACTGGGACATATGTGAACTTATTGGGACATCTGTGAAACTATTGGGACATCTGTGAAACTATTGGGACATCGGTGAAACTATGGGGACATCTGTGAAACTAATGGGACATATGTGAAACTATTGGGGCATCTGTGAAACTACTGGGATCATCTGTGAAACTAGCGGGACATCTGTAAAACTACTGGGACATCTTTGAAACTATTGGAACATCTGTGAAACTATGGGGACATCTATTAACCTACTGGAATATCTGTAAAACTTCTGGGACATCTGTGAAACTATTTGGGACATCTGTTAAAGTATTGGGACATCTGTGAAACTACTGGTACATCTGTTAAATTATTGGGACATCTGTGAAACTATGGGGACATCTGTGAAACTAATGGGACATATGTGAAAATATTGGGGCATCTGTGAATCTACTGGGACATCTGTAAAACTACTGGGACATATGTGAATCTATTGGGACATCTGTGAAACTATTGGGACATCTGTGAAACTACTGGTACATCTGTGAAATTATTGGGACATCTGTGAAACTATGGGGACATCTGTGAAACTAATGGGACATATGTGAAAATATTGGGGCATCTGTGAAACTACTGGGACATATGTGAAACTACTGGGACATCTTTGAAACTATTGGGACATCTGTGAAACTAATGGGACATCTGTTAATCTTCTGGGACATCTGTGAAACTATTGGGACATCTGTGAAACTATTTGGGACATCTGTTAAAGTATTGGGACATCTGTGAAACTACTGGTACATCTGTTAAATTATTGGGACATCTGTGAAACTATGGGGACATCTGTGAAACTAATGGGACATATGTGAAACTATTGGGGCATCTGTGAAACGACTGGGTGATCTGTGAAACTACTGGGACATATGTGAACTTATTGGGACATCTGTGAAACTATTGGGACATCTGTGAAACTATTGGGACATCTGTGAAACTATGGGGACATCTGTGCAACTAATGGGACATATGTGAAACTATTGGGGCATCTGTGAAACTACTGGGATCATCTGTGAAACTACTGGGACATCTGTAAAACTACTGGGACATCTTTGAAACTATTGGGACATCTGTGAAACTATGGGGACATCTGTCCCCATGGGACATCTGTGAAACTATTGGGACATCTGTGAAACTATTGGGACATCTGTGAAACTACTGGTACATCTGTGAAATTATTAGGACATCTGTGAAACTATGGGGACATCTGTGAAACTAATGGGACATATGTGAAACTATTGGGGCATCTGTGAAACGACTGGGTGATCTGTGAAACTACTGGGACATATGTGAACTTATTGGGACATCTGTGAAACTATTGTGACATCTGTGAAACTATTGGGACATCTGTGAAGCTATGGGGACATCTGTGAAACTAATGGGACATATGTGAAACTATTGGGACATCTGTGAAACTACTGGTACATCTGTTAAATTATTGGGACATCTGTAAAACTATGGGGACATCTGAAACTAATGGGACATATGTGAAACTATTGGGGCATCTGTGAAACGACTGGGTGATCTGTGACACTAGTGGGACATATGTGAACTTATTGGGACATCTGTGAAACTATTGGGAAATCTGTGAAACTATTGGGACATCTGTGAAACTATGGGGACATCTGTGCAACTAATGGGACATATGTGAAACTATTGGGGCATCTGTGAAACTACTGGGATCATCTTTGAAACTACTGGGACATCTGTAAAACTACTGGGACATCTTTGAAACTATTGGGACATCTGTGAAACTATGGGGACATCTGTTAACCTACTGGAATATCTGTAAAACTTCTGGGACATCTGTGAAATTATTGGGACATCTGTGAAACTATTGGGACATCTGTGAAACTACTGGTACATCTGTGAAATTATTGGGACATCTGTGAAACTATGGGGACATCTGTGAAACTAATGGGACATATGTGAAAATATTGGGGCATCTGTGAAACTACTGGGACATATGTGAAACTACTGGGACATCTGTAAAACTACTGGGACATCTTTGAAACTATTGGGACATCTGTGAAACTATTGGGACATCTGTTAAACTTCTGGGACATCTGTGAAACTATTGGGACATCTGTGAAACTATTTGGGACATCTGTTAAAGTATTGGGACATCTGTGAAACTACTGGTACATCTGTTAAATTATTGGGACATCTGTGAAACTATGGGGACATCTGTGAAACTAATGGGACATATGTGAAACTATTGGGGCATCTGTGAAACGACTGGGTGATCTGTGAAACTACTGGGACATATGTGAACTTATTGGGACATCTGTGAAACTATTGGGACATCTGTGAAACTATTGGGACATCGGTGAAACTATGGGGACATCTGTGAAACTAATGGGACATATGTGAAACTATTGGGGCATCTGTGAAACTACTGGGATCATCTGTGAAACTAGCGGGACATCTGTAAAACTACTGGGACATCTTTGAAACTATTGGAACATCTGTGAAACTATGGGGACATCTATTAACCTACTGGAATATCTGTAAAACTTCTGGGACATCTGTGAAACTATTGGGACATCTGTGAAACTATTGGGAAATCTGTGAAACTATTGGGACATCTGTGAATCTATTGGGACATCTGTGAAACTATTTGGGACATCTGTTAAACTATTGGGACATCTGTGAAACTATGGGGACATCTGTGCAACTAATGGGACATATGTGAAACTATTGGGGCATCTGTGAAACTACTGGGATCATCTGTGAAACTACTGGGACATCTGTAAAACTACTGGGACATCTTTGAAACTATTGGGACATCTGTGAAACTATGGGGACATCTGTTAACCTACTGGAATATCTGTAAAACTTCTGGGACATCTGTGAAATTATTGGGACATCTGTGAAACTATTGGGACATCTGTGAAACTACTGGTACATCTGTGAAATTATTGGGACATCTGTGAAACTATGGGGACATCTGTGAAACTAATGGGACATATGTGAAAATATTGGGGCATCTGTGAAACTACTGGGACATATGTGAAACTACTGGGACATCTGTAAAACTACTGGGACATCTTTGAAACTATTGGGACATCTGTGAAACTATTGGGACATCTGTTAAACTTCTGGGACATCTGTGAAACTATTGGGACATCTGTGAAACTATTTGGGACATCTGTGAAACTATGGGGACATCTGTGAAACTAATGGGACATATGTGAAACTATTGGGGCATCTGTGAAACGACTGGGTGATCTGTGAAACTACTGGGACATATGTGAACTTATTGGGACATCTGTGAAACTATTGGGACATCTGTGAAACTATTGGGACATCGGTGAAACTATGGGGACATCTGTGAAACTAATGGGACATATGTGAAACTATTGGGGCATCTGTGAAACTACTGGGATCATCTGTGAAACTAGCGGGACATCTGTAAAACTACTGGGACATCTTTGAAACTATTGGAACATCTGTGAAACTATGGGGACATCTATTAACCTACTGGAATATCTGTAAAACTTCTGGGACATCTGTGAAACTATTGGGACATCTGTGAAACTATTGGGAAATCTGTGAAACTATTGGGACATCTGTGAATCTATTGGGACATCTGTGAAACTATTTGGGACATCTGTTAAACTATTGGGACATCTGTGAAACTACTGGTACATCTGTGAAATTATTGGGACATCTGTGAAACTATGGGGACATCTGTGAAACTAATGGGACATATGTGAAACTATTGGGGCATCTGTGAAACTACTGGGACATATGTGAACCTATTGGGACATCTGTGAAACTTTTGGGACATCTGTGAAACTATGGGGACATCTGTTAACCTACTGGGACATCTGTGAAACTACTGGGACATCTGTTAAACTACTGGGACATCTGTTGAACTATTGGGACATCTGTGAATCTACTGGGACATCTGTAAAACTACTGGGACATATGTGAATCTATTGGGACATCTGTGAAACTATTGGGACATCTGTGAAACTACTGGTACATCTGTGAAATTATTGGGACATCTGTGAAACTATGGGGACATCTGTGAAACTAATGGGACATATGTGAAAATATTGGGGCATCTGTGAAACTACTGGGACATATGTGAAACTACTGGGACATCTGTAAAACTACTGGGACATCTTTGAAACTATTGGGACATCTGTGAAACTATTGAGACATCTGTTAAACTTCTGGGACATCTGTGAAACTATTGGGACATCTGTGAAACTATTTGGGACATCTGTTAAAGTATTGGAACATCTGTGAAACTACTGGTACATCTGTTAAATTATTGGGACATCTGTGAAACTATGGGGACATCTGTGAAACTAATGGGACATATGTGAAACTATTGGGGCATCTGTGAAACGACTGGGTGATCTGTGAAACTACTGGGACATATGTGAACTTATTGGGACATCTGTGAAACTATTGGGACATCTGTGAAACTATTGGGACATCGGTGAAACTATGGGGACATCTGTGAAACTAATGGGACATATGTGAAACTATTGGGGCATCTGTGAAACTACTGGGATCATCTGTGAAACTAGCGGGACATCTGTAAAACTACTGGGACATCTTTGAAACTATTGGAACATCTGTGAAACTATGGGGACATCTATTAACCTACTGGAATATCTGTAAAACTTCTGGGACATCTGTGAAACTATTGGGACATCTGTGAAACTATTGGGAAATCTGTGAAACTATTGGGACATCTGTGAATCTATTGGGACATCTGTGAAACTATTTGGGACATCTGTTAAACTATTGGGACATCTGTGAAACTACTGGTACATCTGTGAAATTATTGGGACATCTGTGAAACTATGGGGACATCTGTGAAACTAATGGGACATATGTGAAACTATTGGGGCATCTGTGAAACTACTGGGACATATGTGAACCTATTGGGACATCTGTGAAACTTTTGGGACATCTGTGAAACTATGGGGACATCTGTTAACCTACTGGGACATCTGTGAAACTACTGGGACATCTGTTAAACTACTGGGACATCTGTTGAACTATTGGGACATCTGTGAATCTACTGGGACATCTGTAAAACTACTGGGAGATATGTGAATCTATTGGGACATCTGTGAAACTATTGGGACATCTGTGAAACTACTGGTACATCTGTGAAATTATTGGGACATCTGTGAAACTATGGGGACATCTGTGAAACTAATGGGACATATGTGAAAATATTGGGGCATCTGTGAAACTACTGGGACATATGTGAAACTACTGGGACATCTTTGAAACTATTGGGACATCTGTGAAACTATTGGGACATCTGTTAAACTTCTGGGACATCTGTGAAACTATAGGGACATCTGTGAAACTATTTGGGACATCTGT
This sequence comes from Petromyzon marinus, assembly GCF_048934315.1. Taxonomy (NCBI): domain Eukaryota; kingdom Metazoa; phylum Chordata; class Hyperoartia; order Petromyzontiformes; family Petromyzontidae; genus Petromyzon; species Petromyzon marinus. The sequence continues at coordinate 17,357,558 of NC_133681.1, read as the reverse complement.
TAAAGTATTGGGACATCTGTGAAACTACTGGTACATCTGTTAAATTATTGGGACATCTGTGAAACTATGGGGACATCTGTGAAACTAATGGGACATATGTGAAACTATTGGGGCATCTGTGAAACGACTGGGTGATCTGTGAAACTACTGGGACATATGTGAACTTATTGGGACATCTGTGAAACTATTGGGACATCTGTGAAACTATTGGGACATCTGTGAAACTATGGGGACATCTGTGCAACTAATGGGACATATGTGAAACTATTGGGGCATCTGTGAAACTACTGGGATCATCTGTGAAACTACTGGGACATCTGTAAAACTACTGGGACATCTTTGAAACTATTGGGACATCTGTGAAACTATGGGGACATCTGTTAACCTACTGGAATATCTGTAAAACTCCTGGGACATCTGTGAAACTATTGGGACATCTGTGAAACTATTGGGACATCTGTGAAACTACTGGTACATCTGTGAAATTATTAGGACATCTGTGAAACTATGGGGACATCTGTGAAACTAATGGGACATATGTGAAACTATTGGGGCATCTGTGAAATGACTGGGTGATCTGTGAAACTACTGGGACATATGTGAACTTATTGGGACATCTGTGAAACTATTGTGACATCTGTGAAACTATTGGGACATCTGTGAAGCTATGGGGACATCTGTGAAACTAATGGGACATATGTGAAACTATTGGGACATCTGTGAAACTACTGGTACATCTGTTAAATTATTGGGACATCTGTAAAACTATGGGGACATCTGAAACTAATGGGACATATGTGAAACTATTGGGGCATCTGTGAAACGACTGGGTGATCTGTGACACTAGTGGGACATATGTGAACTTATTGGGACATCTGTGAAACTATTGGGAAATCTGTGAAACTATTGGGACATCTGTGAAACTATGGGGACATCTGTGCAACTAATGGGACATATGTGAAACTATTGGGGCATCTGTGAAACTACTGGGATCATCTTTGAAACTACTGCGACATCTGTAAAACTACTGGGACATCTTTGAAACTATTGGGACATCTGTGAAACTATGGGGACATCTGTTAACCTACTGGAATATCTGTAAAACTTCTGGGACATCTGTGAAATTATTGGGACATCTGTGAAACTATTGGGACATCTGTGAAACTACTGGTACATCTGTGAAATTATTGGGACATCTGTGAAACTATGGGGACATCTGTGAAACTTTTGGGACATCTGTGAAACTATGGGGACATCTGTTAACCTACTGGGACATCTGTGAAACTACTGGGACATCTGTTAAACTACTGGGACATCTGTTGAACTATTGGGACATCTGTGAATCTACTGGGACATCTGTAAAACTACTGGGACATATGTGAATCTATTGGGACATCTGTGAAACTATTGGGACATCTGTGAAACTACTGGTACATCTGTGAAATTATTGGGACATCTGTGAAACTATGGGGACATCTGTGAAACTAATGGGACATATGTGAAAATATTGGGGCATCTGTGAAACTACTGGGACATATGTGAAACTACTGGGACATCTGTAAAACTACTGGGACATCTTTGAAACTATTGGGACATCTGTGAAACTATTGAGACATCTGTTAAACTTCTGGGACATCTGTGAAACTATTGGGACATCTGTGAAACTATTTGGGACATCTGTTAAAGTATTGGAACATCTGTGAAACTACTGGTACATCTGTTAAATTATTGGGACATCTGTGAAACTATGGGGACATCTGTGAAACTAATGGGACATTTGTGAAACTATTGGGGCATCTGTGAAACGACTGGGTGATCTGTGAAACTACTGGGACATATGTGAACTTATTGGGACATCTGTGAAACTATTGGGACATCTGTGAAACTATTGGGACATCGGTGAAACTATGGGGACATCTGTGAAACTAATGGGACATATGTGAAACTATTGGGGCATCTGTGAAACTACTGGGATCATCTGTGAAACTAGCGGGACATCTGTAAAACTACTGGGACATCTTTGAAACTATTGGAACATCTGTGAAACTATGGGGACATCTATTAACCTACTGGAATATCTGTAAAACTTCTGGGACATCTGTGAAACTATTGGGACATCTGTGAAACTATTGGGAAATCTGTGAAACTATTGGGACATCTGTGAATCTATTGGGATATCTGTGAAACTATTTGGGACATCTGTTAAACTATTGGGACATCTGTGAAACTACTGGTACATCTGTGAAATTATTGGGACATCTGTGAAACTATGGGGACATCTGTGAAACTAATGGGACATATGTGAAACTATTGGGGCATCTGTGAAACTACTGGGACATATGTGAACCTATTGGGACATCTGTGAAACTTTTGGGACATCTGTGAAACTATGGGGACATCTGTTAACCTACTGGGACATCTGTGAAACTACTGGGACATCTGTTAAACTACTGGGACATCTGTTGAACTATTGGGACATCTGTGAATCTACTGGGACATCTGTAAAACTACTGGGAGATATGTGAATCTATTGGGACATCTGTGAAACTATTGGGACATCTGTGAAACTACTGGTACATCTGTGAAATTATTGGGACATCTGTGAAACTATGGGGACATCTGTGAAACTAATGGGACATATGTGAAAATATTGGGGCATCTGTGAAACTACTGGGACATATGTGAAACTACTGGGACATCTTTGAAACTATTGGGACATCTGTGAAACTATTGGGACATCTGTTAAACTTCTGGGACATCTGTGAAACTATAGGGACATCTGTGAAACTATTTGGGACATCTGTTAAAGTATTGGGACATCTGTGAAACTACTGGTACATCTGTTAAATTATTGGGACATCTGTGAAACTATGGGGACATCTGTGAAACTAATGGGACATATGTGAAACTATTGGGGCATCTGTGAAACGACTGGGTGATCTGTGAAACTACTGGGACATATGTGAACTTATTGGGACATCTGTGAAACTATTGGGACATCTGTGAAACTATTGGGACATCTGTGAAACTATGGGGACATCTGTGCAACTAATGGGACATATGTGAAACTATTGGGGCATCTGTGAAACTACTGGGATCATCTGTGAAACTACTGGGACATCTGTAAAACTACTGGGACATCTTTGAAACTATTGGGACATCTGTGAAACTATGGGGACATCTGTTAACCTACTGGAATATCTGTAAAACTCCTGGGACATCTGTGAAACTATTGGGACATCTGTGAAACTATTGGGACATCTGTGAAACTACTGGTACATCTGTGAAATTATTAGGACATCTGTGAAACTATGGGGACATCTGTGAAACTAATGGGACATATGTGAAACTATTGGGGCATCTGTGAAATGACTGGGTGATCTGTGAAACTACTGGGACATATGTGAACTTATTGGGACATCTGTGAAACTATTGTGACATCTGTGAAACTATTGGGACATCTGTGAAGCTATGGGGACATCTGTGAAACTAATGGGACATATGTGAAACTATTGGGACATCTGTGAAACTACTGGTACATCTGTTAAATTATTGGGACATCTGTAAAACTATGGGGACATCTGAAACTAATGGGACATATGTGAAACTATTGGGGCATCTGTGAAACGACTGGGTGATCTGTGACACTAGTGGGACATATGTGAACTTATTGGGACATCTGTGAAACTATTGGGAAATCTGTGAAACTATTGGGACATCTGTGAAACTATGGGGACATCTGTGCAACTAATGGGACATATGTGAAACTATTGGGGCATCTGTGAAACTACTGGGATCATCTTTGAAACTACTGCGACATCTGTAAAACTACTGGGACATCTTTGAAACTATTGGGACATCTGTGAAACTATGGGGACATCTGTTAACCTACTGGAATATCTGTAAAACTTCTGGGACATCTGTGAAATTATTGGGACATCTGTGAAACTATTGGGACATCTGTGAAACTACTGGTACATCTGTGAAATTATTGGGACATCTGTGAAACTATGGGGACATCTGTGAAACTAATGGGACATATGTGAAAATATTGGGGCATCTGTGAAACTACTGGGACATATGTGAAACTACTGGGACATCTGTAAAACTACTGGGACATCTTTGAAACTATTGGGACATCTGTGAAACTATTGGGACATCTGTTAAACTTCTGGGACATCTGTGAAACTATTGGGACATCTGTGAAACTATTTGGGACATCTGTTAAAGTATTGGGACATCTGTGAAACTACTGGTACATCTGTTAAATTATTGGGACATCTGTGAAACTATGGGGACATCTGTGAAACTAATGGGACATATGTGAAACTATTGGGGCATCTGTGAAACGACTGGGTGATCTGTGAAACTACTGGGACATATGTGAACTTATTGGGACATCTGTGAAACTATTGGGACATCTGTGAAACTATTGGGACATCGGTGAAACTATGGGGACATCTGTGAAACTAATGGGACATATGTGAAACTATTGGGGCATCTGTGAAACTACTGGGATCATCTGTGAAACTAGCGGGACATCTGTAAAACTACTGGGACATCTTTGAAACTATTGGAACATCTGTGAAACTATGGGGACATCTATTAACCTACTGGAATATCTATAAAACTTCTGGGACATCTGTGAAACTATTGGGACATCTGTGAAACTATTGGGAAATCTGTGAAACTATTGGGACATCTGTGAATCTATTGGGACATCTGTGAAACTATTTGGGACATCTGTTAAACTATTGGGACATCTGTGAAACTACTGGTACATCTGTGAAATTATTGGGACATCTGTGAAACTATGGGGACATCTGTGAAACTAATGGGACATATGTGAAACTATTGGGGCATCTGTGAAACTACTGGGACATATATGAACCTATTGGGACATCTGTGAAACTTTTGGGACATCTGTGAAACTATGGGGACATCTGTTAACCTACTGGGACATCTGTGAAACTACTGGGACATCTTTGAAACTATTGGGACATCTGTGAAACTATGGGGACATCTGTTAACCTACTGGAATATCTGTAAAACTTCTGGGACATCTGTGAAATTATTGGGACATCTGTGAAACTATTGGGACATCTGTGAAACTACTGGTACATCTGTGAAATTATTGGGACATCTGTGAAACTATGGGGACATCTGTGAAACTAATGGGACATATGTGAAAATATTGGGGCATCTGTGAAACTACTGGGACATATGTGAAACTACTGGGACATCTGTAAAACTACTGGGACATCTTTGAAACTATTGGGACATCTGTGAAACTATTGGGACATCTGTTAAACTTCTGGGACATCTGTGAAACTATTGGGACATCTGTGAAACTATTTGGGACATCTGTTAAAGTATTGGGACATCTGTGAAACTACTGGTACATCTGTTAAATTATTGGGACATCTGTGAAACGACTGGGTGATCTGTGAAACTACTGGGACATATGTGAACTTATTGGGACATCTGTGAAACTATTGGGACATCTATGAAACTATTGGGACATCGGTGAAACTATGGGGACATCTGTGAAACTAATGGGACATATGTGAAACTATTGGGGCATCTGTGAAACTACTGGGATCATCTGTGAAACTAGCGGGACATCTGTAAAACTACTGGGACATCTTTGAAACTATTGGAACATCTGTGAAACTATGGGGACATCTATTAACCTACTGGAATATCTGTAAAACTTCTGGGACATCCGTGAAACTATTGGGACATCTGTGAAACTATTGGGAAATCTGTGAAACTATTGGGACATCTGTGAATCTATTGGGACATCTGTGAAACTATTTGGGACATCTGTTAAACTATTGGGACATCTGTGAAACTACTGGTACATCTGTGAAATTATTAGGACATCTGTGAAACTATGGGGACATCTGTGAAACTAATGGGACATATGTGAAACTATTGGGGCATCTGTGAAATGACTGGGTGATCTGTGAAACTACTGGGACATATGTGAACTTATTGGGACATCTGTGAAACTATTGTGACATCTGTGAAACTATTGGGACATCTGTGAAGCTATGGGGACATCTGTGAAACTAATGGGACATATGTGAAACTATTGGGACATCTGTGAAACTACTGGTACATCTGTTAAATTATTGGGACATCTGTAAAACTATGGGGACATCTGAAACTAATGGGACATATGTGAAACTATTGGGGCATCTGTGAAACGACTGGGTGATCTGTGACACTAGTGGGACATATGTGAACTTATTGGGACATCTGTGAAACTATTGGGAAATCTGTGAAACTATTGGGACATCTGTGAAACTATGGGGACATCTGTGCAACTAATGGGACATATGTGAAACTATTGGGGCATCTGTGAAACTACTGGGATCATCTTTGAAACTACTGCGACATCTGTAAAACTACTGGGACATCTTTGAAACTATTGGGACATCTGTGAAACTATGGGGACATCTGTTAACCTACTGGAATATCTGTAAAACTTCTGGGACATCTGTGAAATTATTGGGACATCTGTGAAACTATTGGGACATCTGTGAAACTACTGGTACATCTGTGAAATTATTGGGACATCTGTGAAACTATGGGGACATCTGTGAAACTAATGGGACATATGTGAAAATATTGGGGCATCTGTGAAACTACTGGGACATATGTGAAACTACTGGGACATCTGTAAAACTACTGGGACATCTTTGAAACTATTGGGACATCTGTGAAACTATTGGGACATCTGTTAAACTTCTGGGACATCTGTGAAACTATTGGGACATCTGTGAAACTATTTGGGACATCTGTTAAAGTATTGGGACATCTGTGAAACTACTGGTACATCTGTTAAATTATTGGGACATCTGTGAAACTATGGGGACATCTGTGAAACTAATGGGACATATGTGAAACTATTGGGGCATCTGTGAAACGACTGGGTGATCTGTGAAACTACTGGGACATATGTGAACTTATTGGGACATCTGTGAAACTATTGGGACATCTGTGAAACTATTGGGACATCGGTGAAACTATGGGGACATCTGTGAAACTAATGGGACATATGTGAAACTATTGGGGCATCTGTGAAACTACTGGGATCATCTGTGAAACTAGCGGGACATCTGTAAAACTACTGGGACATCTTTGAAACTATTGGAACATCTGTGAAACTATGGGGACATCTATTAACCTACTGGAATATCTATAAAACTTCTGGGACATCTGTGAAACTATTGGGACATCTGTGAAACTATTGGGAAATCTGTGAAACTATTGGGACATCTGTGAATCTATTGGGACATCTGTGAAACTATTTGGGACATCTGTTAAACTATTGGGACATCTGTGAAACTACTGGTACATCTGTGAAATTATTGGGACATCTGTGAAACTATGGGGACATCTGTGAAACTAATGGGACATATGTGAAACTATTGGGGCATCTGTGAAACTACTGGGACATATATGAACCTATTGGGACATCTGTGAAACTTTTGGGACATCTGTGAAACTATGGGGACATCTGTTAACCTACTGGGACATCTGTGAAACTACTGGGACATCTTTGAAACTATTGGGACATCTGTGAAACTATGGGGACATCTGTTAACCTACTGGAATATCTGTAAAACTTCTGGGACATCTGTGAAATTATTGGGACATCTGTGAAACTATTGGGACATCTGTGAAACTACTGGTACATCTGTGAAATTATTGGGACATCTGTGAAACTATGGGGACATCTGTGAAACTAATGGGACATATGTGAAAATATTGGGGCATCTGTGAAACTACTGGGACATATGTGAAACTACTGGGACATCTGTAAAACTACTGGGACATCTTTGAAACTATTGGGACATCTGTGAAACTATTGGGACATCTGTTAAACTTCTGGGACATCTGTGAAACTATTGGGACATCTGTGAAACTATTTGGGACATCTGTTAAAGTATTGGGACATCTGTGAAACTACTGGTACATCTGTTAAATTATTGGGACATCTGTGAAACGACTGGGTGATCTGTGAAACTACTGGGACATATGTGAACTTATTGGGACATCTGTGAAACTATTGGGACATCTATGAAACTATTGGGACATCGGTGAAACTATGGGGACATCTGTGAAACTAATGGGACATATGTGAAACTATTGGGGCATCTGTGAAACTACTGGGATCATCTGTGAAACTAGCGGGACATCTGTAAAACTACTGGGACATCTTTGAAACTATTGGAACATCTGTGAAACTATGGGGACATCTATTAACCTACTGCAATATCTGTAAAACTTCTGGGACATCCGTGAAACTATTGGGACATCTGTGAAACTATTGGGAAATCTGTGAAACTATTGGGACATCTGTGAATCTATTGGGACATCTGTGAAACTATTTGGGACATCTGTTAAACTATTGGGACATCTGTGAAACTACTGGTACATCTGTGAAATTATTAGGACATCTGTGAAACTATGGGGACATCTGTGAAACTAATGGGACATATGTGAAACTATTGGGGCATCTGTGAAATGACTGGGTGATCTGTGAAACTACTGGGACATATGTGAACTTATTGGGACATCTGTGAAACTATTGTGACATCTGTGAAACTATTGGGACATCTGTGAAGCTATGGGGACATCTGTGAAACTAATGGGACATATGTGAAACTATTGGGACATCTGTGAAACTACTGGTACATCTGTTAAATTATTGGGACATCTGTAAAACTATGGGGACATCTGAAACTAATGGGACATATGTGAAACTATTGGGGCATCTGTGAAACGACTGGGTGATCTGTGACACTAGTGGGACATATGTGAACTTATTGGGACATCTGTGAAACTATTGGGAAATCTGTGAAACTATTGGGACATCTGTGAAACTATGGGGACATCTGTGCAACTAATGGGACATATGTGAAACTATTGGGGCATCTGTGAAACTACTGGGATCATCTTTGAAACTACTGCGACATCTGTAAAACTACTGGGACATCTTTGAAACTATTGGGACATCTGTGAAACTATGGGGACATCTGTTAACCTACTGGAATATCTGTAAAACTTCTGGGACATCTGTGAAATTATTGGGACATCTGTGAAACTATTGGGACATCTGTGAAACTACTGGTACATCTGTGAAATTATTGGGACATCTGTGAAACTATGGGGACATCTGTGAAACTAATGGGACATATGTGAAAATATTGGGGCATCTGTGAAACTACTGGGACATATGTGAAACTACTGGGACATCTGTAAAACTACTGGGACATCTTTGAAACTATTGGGACATCTGTGAAACTATTGGGACATCTGTTAAACTTCTGGGACATCTGTGAAACTATTGGGACATCTGTGAAACTATTTGGGACATCTGTTAAAGTATTGGGACATCTGTGAAACTACTGGTACATCTGTTAAATTATTGGGACATCTGTGAAACTATGGGGACATCTGTGAAACTAATGGGACATATGTGAAACTATTGGGGCATCTGTGAAACGACTGGGTGATCTGTGAAACTACTGGGACATATGTGAACTTATTGGGACATCTGTGAAACTATTGGGACATCTGTGAAACTATTGGGACATCGGTGAAACTATGGGGACATCTGTGAAACTAATGGGACATCTGTAAAACTATGGGGACATCTGAAACTAATGGGACATATGTGAAACTATTGGGGCATCTGTGAAACTACTGGGATCATCTTTGAAACTACTGCGACATCTGTAAAACTACTGGGACATCTTTGAAACTATTGGGACATCTGTGAAACTATGGGGACATCTGTTAACCTACTGGAATATCTGTAAAACTTCTGGGACATCTGTGAAATTATTGGGACATCTGTGAAACTATTGGGACATCTGTGAAACTACTGGTACATCTGTGAAATTATTGGGACATCTGTGAAACTATGGGGACATCTGTGAAACTAATGGGACATATGTGAAAATATTGGGGCATCTGTGAAACTACTGGGACATATGTGAAACTACTGGGACATCTGTAAAACTACTGGGACATCTTTGAAACTATTGGGACATCTGTGAAACTATTGGGACATCTGTTAAACTTCTGGGACATCTGTGAAACTATTGGGACATCTGTGAAACTATTTGGGACATCTGTTAAAGTATTGGGACATCTGTGAAACTACTGGTACATCTGTTAAATTATTGGGACATCTGTGAAACTATGGGGACATCTGTGAAACTAATGGGACATATGTGAAACTATTGGGGCATCTGTGAAACGACTGGGTGATCTGTGAAACTACTGGGACATATGTGAACTTATTGGGACATCTGTGAAACTATTGGGACATCTGTGAAACTATTGGGACATCGGTGAAACTATGGGGACATCTGTGAAACTAATGGGACATATGTGAAACTATTGGGGCATCTGTGAAACTACTGGGATCATCTGTGAAACTAGCGGGACATCTGTAAAACTACTGGGACATCTTTGAAACTATTGGAACATCTGTGAAACTATGGGGACATCTATTAACCTACTGGAATATCTATAAAACTTCTGGGACATCTGTGAAACTATTGGGACATCTGTGAAACTATTGGGAAATCTGTGAAACTATTGGGACATCTGTGAATCTATTGGGACATCTGTGAAACTATTTGGGACATCTGTTAAACTATTGGGACATCTGTGAAACTACTGGTACATCTGTGAAATTATTGGGACATCTGTGAAACTATGGGGACATCTGTGAAATTATTGGGACATCTGTGAAACTATTGGGACATCTGTGAAACTACTGGTACATCTGTGAAATTATTGGGACATCTGTGAAACTATGGGGACATCTGTGAAACTAATGGGACATATGTGAAAATATTGGGGCATCTGTGAAACTACTGGGACATATGTGAAACTACTGGGACATCTGTAAAACTACTGGGACATCTTTGAAACTATTGGGACATCTGTGAAACTATTGGGACATCTGTTAAACTTCTGGGACATCTGTGAAACTATTGGGACATCTGTGAAACTATTTGGGACATCTGTTAAAGTATTGGGACATCTGTGAAACTACTGGTACATCTGTTAAATTATTGGGACATCTGTGAAACGACTGGGTGATCTGTGAAACTACTGGGACATATGTGAACTTATTGGGACATCTGTGAAACTATTGGGACATCTGTGAAACTATTGGGACATCGGTGAAACTATGGGGACATCTGTGAAACTAATGGGACATATGTGAAACTATTGGGGCATCTGTGAAACTACTGGGATCATCTGTGAAACTAGCGGGACATCTGTAAAACTACTGGGACATCTTTGAAACTATTGGAACATCTGTGAAACTATGGGGACATCTATTAACCTACTGGAATATCTGTAAAACTTCTGGGACATCCGTGAAACTATTGGGACATCTGTGAAACTATTGGGAAATCTGTGAAACTATTGGGACATCTGTGAATCTATTGGGACATCTGTGAAACTATTTGGGACATCTGTTAAACTATTGGGACATCTGTGAAACTACTGGTACATCTGTGAAATTATTGGGACATCTGTGAAACTATGGGGACATCTGTGAAACTAATGGGACATATGTGAAACTATTGGGGCATCTGTGAAACTACTGGGACATATGTGAACCTATTGGGACATCTGTGAAACTTTTGGGACATCTGTGAAACTATGGGGACATCTGTTAACCTACTGGGACATCTGTGAAACTACTGGGACATCTGTTAAACTACTGGGACATCTGTTGAACTATTGGGACATCTGTGAATCTACTGGGACATCTGTAAAACTACTGGGACATATGTGAATCTATTGGGACATCTGTGAAACTATTGGGACATCTGTGAAACTATTGAGACATCTGTGAAACAACTGGGAAATCTGTGAAACTATTGGGACATCTGTGAAACTATTTGGGACATCTGTTAAACTATTGGGACATCTGTAAAACTACTGATACATCTGTTAAATTATTGGGACATCTGTGAAACTATGGGGACATCTGTGAAACTAATGGGACATATGCGAAACTATTGGGGCATCTGTGAAACGACTGGGTGATCTGTGAAACTACTGGGACATATGTGAACTTATTGGGACATCTGTGAGACTATTGGGACATCTGTGAAACTATTGGGACATCTGTGAAACTATGGGGACATCTGTGAAACTACTGGTACATCTGTGAAATTATTGGGACATCTGTGAAACTATGGGGACATCTGTGAAACTAATGGGACATATGTGAAAATATTGGGGCATCTGTGAAACTACTGGGACATATGTGAAACTACTGGGACATCTGTAAAACTACTGGGACATCTTTGAAACTATTGGGACATCTGTGAAACTATTGGGACATCTGTTAAACTTCTGGGACATCTGTGAAACTATTGGGACATCTGTGAAACTATTTGGGACATCTGTTAAAGTATTGGGACATCTGTGAAACTACTGGTACATCTGTTAAATTATTGGGACATCTGTGAAACTATGGGGACATCTGTGAAACTAATGGGACATATGTGAAACTATTGGGGCATCTGTGAAACGACTGGGTGATCTGTGAAACTACTGGGACATATGTGAACTTATTGGGACATCTGTGAAACTATTGGGACATCTGTGAAACTATTGGGACATCGGTGAAACTATGGGGACATCTGTGAAACTAATGGGACATATGTGAAACTATTGGGGCATCTGTGAAACTACTGGGATCATCTGTGAAACTAGCGGGACATCTGTAAAACTACTGGGACATCTTTGAAACTATTGGAACATCTGTGAAACTATGGGGACATCTATTAACCTACTGGAATATCTATAAAACTTCTGGGACATCTGTGAAACTATTGGGACATCTGTGAAACTATTGGGAAATCTGTGAAACTATTGGGACATCTGTGAATCTATTGGGACATCTGTGAAACTATTTGGGACATCTGTTAAACTATTGGGACATCTGTGAAACTACTGGTACATCTGTGAAATTATTGGGACATTTGTGAAACTATGGGGACATCTGTGAAATTATTGGGACATCTGTGAAACTATTGGGACATCTGTGAAACTACTGGTACATCTGTGAAATTATTGGGACATCTGTGAAACTATGGGGACATCTGTGAAACTAATGGGACATATGTGAAAATATTGGGGCATCTGTGAAACTACTGGGACATATGTGAAACTACTGGGACATCTGTAAAACTACTGGGACATCTTTGAAACTATTGGGACATCTGTGAAACTATTGGGACATCTGTTAAACTTCTGGGACATCTGTGAAACTATTGGGACATCTGTGAAACTATTTGGGACATCTGTTAAAGTATTGGGACATCTGTGAAACTACTGGTACATCTGTTAAATTATTGGGACATCTGTGAAACGACTGGGTGATCTGTGAAACTACTGGGACATATGTGAACTTATTGGGACATCTGTGAAACTATTGGGACATCTGTGAAACTATTGGGACATCGGTGAAACTATGGGGACATCTGTGAAACTAATGGGACATATGTGAAACTATTGGGGCATCTGTGAAACTACTGGGATCATCTGTGAAACTAGCGGGACATCTGTAAAACTACTGGGACATCTTTGAAACTATTGGAACATCTGTGAAACTATGGGGACATCTATTAACCTACTGGAATATCTGTAAAACTTCTGGGACATCCGTGAAACTATTGGGACATCTGTGAAACTATTGGGAAATCTGTGAAACTATTGGGACATCTGTGAATCTATTGGGACATCTGTGAAACTATTTGGGACATCTGTTAAACTATTGGGACATCTGTGAAACTACTGGTACATCTGTGAAATTATTGGGACATCTGTGAAACTATGGGGACATCTGTGAAACTAATGGGACATATGTGAAACTATTGGGGCATCTGTGAAACTACTGGGACATATGTGAACCTATTGGGACATCTGTGAAACTTTTGGGACATCTGTGAAACTATGGGGACATCTGTTAACCTACTGGGACATCTGTGAAACTACTGGGACATCTGTTAAACTACTGGGACATCTGTTGAACTATTGGGACATCTGTGAATCTACTGGGACATCTGTAAAACTACTGGGACATATGTGAATCTATTGGGACATCTGTGAAACTATTGGGACATCTGTGAAACTATTGAGACATCTGTGAAACAACTGGGAAATCTGTGAAACTATTGGGACATCTGTGAAACTATTTGGGACATCTGTTAAACTATTGGGACATCTGTAAAACTACTGATACATCTGTTAAATTATTGGGACATCTGTGAAACTATGGGGACATCTGTGAAACTAATGGGACATATGCGAAACTATTGGGGCATCTGTGAAACGACTGGGTGATCTGTGAAACTACTGGGACATATGTGAACTTATTGGGACATCTGTGAGACTATTGGGACATCTGTGAAACTATTGGGACATCTGTGAAACTATGGGGACATCTGTGAAACTAATGGGACATATTTGAAACTATTGGGACATCTGTGAAACTACTGGTACATCTGTTAAATTATTGGGACATCTGTAAAACTATGGGGACATCTGTGAAACTAATGGGACATATGTGAAACTATTGGGGCATCTGTGAAACGACTGGGTGATCTGTGACACTAGTGGGACATATGTGAACTTATTGGGACATCTGTGAAACTATTGGGACATCTGTCAAACTATTGGGACATCTGTGAAACTATGGGGACATCTGTGCAACTCATGGGACATATGTGAAACTATTGGGGCATCTGTGAAACTACTGGGATCATCTGTGAAACTACTGGGACATCTGTAAAACTACTGGGACATCTTTGAAACTATTGGGACATCTGTGAAACTATGGGGACATCTGTTAACCTACTGGAATATCTGTAAAACTCCTGGGACATCTGTGAAACTATTGGGACATCTGTGAAACTATTGGGACATCTGTGAAACTACTGGTACATCTGTGAAATTATTGGGACATCTGTGATACTATGGGGACATCTGTGAAACTAATGGGACATATGTGAAACTATTGGGGCATCTGTGAAACGACTGGGTGATCTGTGAAACTACTGGGACATATGTGAACTTATTGGGACATCTGTGAAACTATTGGGACATCTGTGAAACTATTGGGACATCTGTGAAGCTATGGGGACATCTGTGAAACTAATGGGACATATGTGAAACTATTGGGACATCTGTGAAACTACTGGTACATGTTAAATTATTGGGACATCTGTAAAACTATGGGGACATCTGTGAAACTAATGGGACATATGTGAAACTATTGGGGCATCTGTGAAACGACTGGGTGATCTGTGACACTAGTGGGACATATGTGAACTTATTGGGACATCTGTGAAACTATTGGGACATCTGTGAAACTATTGGGACATCTGTGAAACTATGGGAACATCTGTGCAACTAATGGGACACATGTGAAACTATTGGGGCATCTGTGAAACTACTGGGATTATCTGTGAAACTACTGGGACATCTGTAAAACTACTGGGACATCTTTGAAACTATTGGGACATCTGTGAAACTATGGGGACATCTGTTAACCTACTGGAATATCTGTAAAACTTCTGGGACATCTGTGAAACTATTGGGACATCTGTGAAACTATTGGGACATCTGTGAAACTACTGGTACATCTGTGAAATTATTGGGACATCTGTGAAACTATGGGGACATCTGTGAAACTAATGGGACATATGTGAAACTATTGGGGCATCTGTGAAACTACTGGGACATATGTGAACCTATTGGGACATCTGTGAAACTTTTGGGACATCTGTGAAACTATGGGGACATCTGTTAACCTACTGGGACATCTGTGAAACTACTGGGACATATGTTAAACTACTGGGACATCTGTTGAACTATTGGGACATCTGTGAATCTACTGGGACATCTGTAAAACTACTGGGACATATGTGAATCTATTGGGACATCTGTGAAACTATTGGGACATCTGTGATACTACTGGTACATCTGTGAAATTATTGGGACATCTGTGAAACTATGGGGACATCTGTGAAACTAATGGGACATATGTGAAAATATTGGGGCATCTGTGAAACTACTGGGACATATGTAAAACTACTGGGACATCTGTAAAACTACTGGGACATCTTTGAAACTATTGGGACATCTGTGAAACTATTGGGACATCTGTTAAACTTCTGGGACATCTGTGAAACTATTGGGACATCTGTGAAACTATTTGGGACATCTGTTAAAGTATTGGGACATCTGTGAAACTACTGGTACATCTGTTAAATTATTGGGACATCTGTGAAACTATGGGGACATCTGTGAAACTAATGGGACATATGTGAAACTATTGGGGCATCTGTGAAACGACTGGGTGATCTGTGAAACTACTGGGACATATGTGAACTTATTGGGACATCTGTGAAACTATTGGGACATCTGTGAAACTATTGGGACATCGGTGAAACTATGGGGACATCTGTGAAACTAATGGGACATATGTGAAACTATTGGGGCATCTGTGAAACTACTGGGATCATCTGTGAAACTAGCGGGACATCTGTAAAACTACTGGGACATCTTTGAAACTATTGGAACATCTGTGAAACTATGGGGACATCTATTAACCTACTGCAATATCTATAAAACTTCTGGGACATCTGTGAAACTATTGGGACATCTGTGAAACTATTGGGAAATTTGTGAAACTATTGGGACATCTGCGAATCTATTGGGACATCTGTGAAACTATTTGGGATATCTGTTAAACTATTGGGACATCTGTGAAACTACTGGTACATCTGTGAAATTATTGGGACATCTGTGAAACTATGGGGACATCTGTGAAACTAATGGGACATATGTGAAACTATTGGGGCATCTGTGAAACTACTGGGACATATGTGAACCTATTGGGACATCTGTGAAACTTTTGGGACATCTGTGAAACTATGGGGACATCTGTTAACCTACTGGGACATCTGTGAAACTACTGGGACATCTGTTAAACTACTGGGACATCTGTTGAACTATTGGGACATCTGTGAATCTACTGGGACATCTGTAAAACTACTGGGACATATGTGAATCTATTGGGACATCTGTGAAACTATTGGGACATCTGTGAAACTATTGAGACATCTGTGAAACAACTGGGAAATCTGTGAAACTATTGGGACATCTGTGAAACTATTTGGGACATCTGTTAAACTATTGGGACATCTGTGAAACTACTGATACATCTGTTAAATTATTGGGACATCTGTGAAACTATGGGGACATCTGTGAAACTAATGGGACATATGCGAAACTATTGGGGCATCTGTGAAACGACTTGGTGATCTGTGAAACTACTGGGACATATGTGAACTTATTGGGACATCTGTGAGACTATTGGGACATCTGTGAAACTATTGGGACATCTGTGAAACTATGGGGACATCTGTGAAACTAATGGGACATATTTGAAAATATTGGGACATCTGTGAAACTACTGGTACATCTGTTAAATTATTGGGACATCTGTAAAACTATGGGGACATCTGTGAAACTAATGGGACATATGTGAAACTATTGGGGCATCTGTGAAACGACTGGGTGATCTGTGACACTAGTGGGACATATGTGAACTTATTGGGACATCTTTGAAACTATTGGGACATCTGTGAAACTATTGGGACATCTGTGAAACTATGGGGACATCTGTGCAACTAATGGGACATATGTGAAACTATTGGGGCATCTGTGAAACTACTGGAATCATCTGTGAAACTACTGGGACATCTGTAAAACTACTGGGACATCTTTGAAACTATTGGGAAATCTGTGAAACTATGGGGACATCTGTTAACCTACTGGAATATCTGTAAAACTCCTGGGACATCTGTGAAACTATTGGGACATCTGTGAAACTATTGGGACATCTGTGAAACTACTGGTACATCTGTGAAATTATTGGGACATCTGTGATACTATGGGGACATCTGTGAAACTAATGGGACATATGTGAAACTATTGGGGCATCTGTGAAACGACTGGGTGATCTGTGAAACTACTGGGACATATGTGAACTTATTGGGACATCTGTGAAACTATTGGGACATCTGTGAAACTATTGGGACATCTGTGAAGCTCTGGGGACATCTGTGAAACTAATGGGACATATGTGAAACTATTGGGACATCTGTGAAACTACTGGTACATGTTAAATTATTGGGACATCTGTAAAACTATGGGGACATCTGTGAAACTATTTGGGATATCTGTTAAACTATTGGGACATCTGTGAAACTACTGGTACATCTGTGAAATTATTGGGACATCTGTGAAACTATGGGGACATCTGTGAAACTAATGGGACATATGTGAAACTATTGGGGCATCTGTGAAACTACTGGGACATATGTGAACCTATTGGGACATCTGTGAAACGACTGGGTGATCTGTGACACTAGTGGGACATATGTGAACTTATTGGGACATCTGTGAAACTATTGGGACATCTGTGAAACTATTGGGACATCTGTGAAACTATGGGGACATCTGTGCAACTAATGGGACATATGTGAAACTATTGGGGCATCTGTGAAACTACTGGGATCATCTGTGAAACTACTGGGACATCTGTAAAACTACTGGGACATCTTTGAAACTATTGGGACATCTGTGAAACTATGGGGACATCTGTTAACCTACTGGAATATCTGTAAAACTTCTGGGACATCTGTGAAACTATTGGGACATCTGTGAAACTATTGGGACATCTGTGAAACTACTGGTACATCTGTGAAATTATTGGGACATCTGTGAAACTATGGGGACATCTGTGAAACTAATGGGACATATGTGAAACTATTGGGGCATCTGTGAAACTACTGGGACATATGTGAACCTATTGGGACATCTGTGAAACTATTGGGACATCTGTGAAACTATGGGGACATCTGTGAAACTACTGGGACATCTGTTAAACTACTGGGACATCTGTTGAACTATTGGGACATCTGTGAATCTACTGGGACATCTGTAAAACTACTGGGACATATGTGAATCTATTGGGACATCTGTGAAACTATTGAGACATCTGTGAAACTATTGGGACATCTGTTAAACTACTGGTACATCTGTTAAATTATTGGGACATCTGTAAAACTATGGGGACATCTGTGAAACTATGGGGACATCTGTGAAACTATTGGGGCATCTGTGAATCTACTGGGATCATCTGTGAAACTACCGGGACATCTGTAAAACTACTGGGACATCTTTGAAACTATTGGGACATCTGTGAAACTATGGGGACATCTGTTAACCTACTGGAATATCTGTAAAACTTCTGGGACATCTGTGAAACTATTGGGACATCTGTGAAACTATTGGGAAATCTGTGAAACTATTGGGACATCTGTGAATCTATTGGGACATCTGTGAAACTATTTGGGACATCTGTTAAACTATTGGGACATCTGTGAAACTACTGGTACATCTGTGAAATTATTGGGACATCTGTGAAACTATGGGGACATCTGTGAAACTAATGGGACATATGTGAAACTATTGGGGCATCTGTGAAACTACTGGGACATATGTGAACCTATTGGGACATCTGTGAAACTTTTGGGACATCTGTGAAACTATGGGGACATCTCTTAACCTACTGGGACATCTGTGAAACTATTGGGACATCTGTGAAACTATTTGGGACATCTGTTAAAGTATTGGGACATCTGTGAAACTACTGGTACATCTGTTAAATTATTGGGACATCTGTGAAACTATGGGGACATCTGTGAAACTAATGGGACATATGTGAAACTATTGGGGCATCTGTGAAACGACTGGGTGATCTGTGAAACTACTGGGACATATGTGAACTTATTGGGACATCTGTGAAACTATTGGGACATCTGTGAAACTATTGGGACATCAGTGAAACTATGGGGACATCTGTGAAACTAATGGGACATATGTGAAACTATTGGGGCATCTGTGAAACTACTGGGATCATCTGTGAAACTAGCGGGACATCTGTAAAACTACTGGGACATCTTTGAAACTATTGGAACATCTGTGAAACTATGGGGACATCTATTAACCTACTGGAATATCTATAAAACTTCTGGGACATCTGTGAAACTATTGGGACATCTGTGAAACTATTGGGAAATCTGTGAAACTATTGGGACATCTGCGAATCTATTGGGACATCTGTGAAACTATTTGGGACATCTGTTAAACTATGGGGACATCTGTGAAACTAATGGGACATATGTGAAACTATTGGGGCATCTGTGAAACTACTGGGACATATGTGAACCTATTGGGACATCTGTGAAACTTTTGGGACATCTGTGAAACTATGGGGACATCTGTTAACCTACTGGGACATCTGTGAAACTACTGGGACATCTGTTAAACTACTGGGACATCTGTTGAACTATTGGGACATCTGTGAATCTACTGGGACATCTGTAAAACTACTGGGACATATGTGAATCTATTGGGACATCTGTGAAACTATTGGGACATCTGTGAAACTATTGAGACATCTGTGAAACAACTGGGAAATCTGTGAAACTATTGGGACATCTGTGAAACTATTTGGGACATCTGTTAAACTATTAGGACATCTGTGAAACTACTGATACATCTGTTAAATTATTGGGACATCTGTGAAACTATGGGGACATCTGTGAAACTAATGGGACATATGCGAAACTATTGGGGCATCTGTGAAACGACTTGGTGATCTGTGAAACTACTGGGACATATGTGAACTTATTGGGACATCTGTGAGACTATTGGGACATCTGTGAAACTATTGGGACATCTGTGAAACTATGGGGACATCTGTGAAACTAATGGGACATATTTTAAAATATTGGGACATCTGTGAAACTACTGGTACATCTGTTAAATTATTGGGACATCTGTAAAACTATGGGGACATCTGTGAAAATAATGGGACATATGTGAAACTATTGGGGCATCTGTGAAACGACTGGGTGATCTGTGACACTAGTGGGACATATGTGAACTTATTGGGACATCTGTGGAACTATTGGGACATCTGTGAAACTATTGGGACATCTGTGAAACTATGGGGACATCTGTGCAACTAATGGGACATATGTGAAACTATTGGGGCATCTGTGAAACTACTGGGATCATCTGTGAAACTACTGGGACATCTGTAAAACTACTGGGACATCTTTGAAACTATTGGGACATCTGTGAAACTATTGGGGCATCTGTGAAACGACTGGGTGATCTGTGAAACTACTGGGACATATGTGAACTTATTGGGACATCTGTGAAACTATTGGGACATCTGTGAAACTATTGGGACATCTGTGAAGCTATGGGGACATCTGTGAAACTAATGGGACATATGTGAAACTATTGGGACATCTGTGAAACTACTGGTACATGTTAAATTATTGGGACATCTGTAAAACTATGGGGACATCTGTGAAACTAATGGGACATATGTGAAACTATTGGGGCATCTGTGAAACGACTGGGTGATCTGTGACACTAGTGGGACATATGTGAACTTATTGGGACATCTGTGAAACTATTGGGACATCTGTGAAACTATTGGGACATCTGTGAAACTATGGGGACATCTGTGCAACTAATGGGACATATGTGAAACTATTGGGGCATCTGTGAAACTACTGGGATCATCGTGAAACTACTGGGACATCTGTAAAACTACTGGGACATCTTTGAAATTATTGGGACATCTGTGAAACTATGGGGATATCTGTTAACCTACTGGAATATCTGTAAAACTTCTGGGACATCTGTGAAACTATTGGGACATCTGTGAAACTATTGGGACATCTGTGAAACTACTGGTACATCTGTGAAATTATTGGGACATCTGTGAAACTATGGGGACATCTGTGAAACTAATGGGACATATGTGAAACTATTGGGGCATCTGTGAAACTACTGGGACATATGTGAACCTATTGGGACATCTGTGAAACTATTGGGACATCTGTGAAACTATGGGGACATCTGTGAAACTACTGGGACATCTGTTAAACTACTGGGACATCTGTTGAACTATTGGGACATCTGTGAATCTACTGGGACATCTGTAAAACTACTGGGACATATGTGAATCTATTGGGACATCTGTGAAACTATTGAGACATCTGTGAAACTATTGGGACATCTGTTAAACTACTGGTACATCTGTTAAATTATTGGGACATCTGTAAAACTATGGGGACATCTGTGAAACTATGGGGACATCTGTGAAACTATTGGGGCATCTGTGAATCTACTGGGATCATCTGTGAAACTACCGGGACATCTGTAAAACTACTGGGACATCTTTGAAACTATTGGGACATCTGTGAAACTATGGGGACATCTGTTAACCTACTGGAATATCTGTAAAACTTCTGGGACATCTGTGAAACTATTGGGACATCTGTGAAACTATTGGGAAATCTGTGAAACTATTGGGACATCTGTGAATCTATTGGGACATCTGTGAAACTATTTGGGACATCTGTTAAACTATTGGGACATCTGTGAAACTACTGGTACATCTGTGAAATTATTGGGACATCTGTGAAACTATGGGGACATCTGTGAAACTAATGGGACATATGTGAAACTATTGGGGCATCTGTGAAACTACTGGGACATATGTGAACCTATTGGGACATCTGTGAAACTTTTGGGACATCTGTGAAACTATGGGGACATCTCTTAACCTACTGGGACATCTGTGAAACTACTGGGACATCTGTTAAACTACTGGGACATCTGTTGAACTATTGGGACATCTGTCAATCTACTGGGACATCTGTAAAACTACTGGGACATATGTGAATCTATTGGGACATCTGTGAAACTATTGGGACATCTGTGAAACTATTGAGACATCTGTGAAACAACTGGGAAATCTGTGAAACTATTGGGACATCTGTGAAACTATTTGGGACATCTGTTAAACTATTGGGACATCTGTGAAACTACTGATACATCTGTTAAATTATTGGGACATCTGTGAAACTATGGGGACATCTGTGAAACTAATGGGACATATGCGAAACTATTGGGGCATCTGTGAAACGACTGGGTGATCTGTGAAACTACTGGGACATATGTGAACTTATTGGGACATCTGTGAGACTATTGGGACATCTGTGAAACTATTGGGACATCTGTGAAACTATGGGGACATCTGTGAAACTAATGGGACATATTTGAAACTATTGGGACATCTGTGAAACTACTGGTACATCTGTTAAATTATTGGGACATCTGTAAAACTATGGGGACATCTGTGAAACTAATGGGACATATGTGAAACTATTGGGGCATCTGTGAAACGACTGGGTGATCTGTGACACTAGTGGGACATATGTGAACTTATTGGGACATCTGTGAAACTATTGGGACATCTGTGAAACTATTGGGACATCTGTGAAACTATGGGGACATCTGTGCAACTAATGGGACATATGTGAAACTATTGGGGCATCTGTGAAACTACTGGGATCATCTGTGAAACTACTGGGACATCTGTAAAACTACTGGGACATCTTTGAAACTATTGGGACATCTGTGAAACTATGGGGACATCTGTTAACCTACTGGAATATCTGTAAAACTCCTGGGACATCTGTGAAACTATTGGGACATCTGTGAAACTATTGGGACATCTGTGAAACTACTGGTACATCTGTGAAATTATTGGGACATCTGTGATACTATGGGGACATCTGTGAAACTAATGGGACATATGTGAAACTATTGGGGCATCTGTGAAACGACTGGGTGATCTGTGAAACTACTGGGACATATGTGAACTTATTGGGACATCTGTGAAACTATTGGGACATCTGTGAAACTATTGGGACATCTGTGAAACTATGGGGACATCTGTGCAACTAATGGGACATATGTGAAACTATTGGGGCATCTGTGAAACGACTGGGTGATCTGTGACACTAGTGGGACATATGTGAACTTATTGGGACATCTGTGAAACTATTGGGACATCTGTGAAACTATTGGGACATCTGTGAAACTATGGGGACATCTGTGCAACTAATGGGACATATGTGAAACTATTGGGGCATCTGTGAAACTACTGGGATCATCTGTGAAACTACTGGGACATCTGTAAAACTACTGGGACATCTTTGAAACTATTGGGACATCTGTGAAACTATGGGGACATCTGTTAACCTACTGGAATATCTGTAAAACTCCTGGGACATCTGTGAAACTATTGGGACATCTGTGAAACTATTGGGACATCTGTGAAACTACTGGTACATCTGTGAAATTATTGGGACATCTGTGATACTATGGGGACATCTGTGAAACTAATGGGACATATGTGAAACTATTGGGGCATCTGTGAAACGACTGGGTGATCTGTGAAACTACTGGGACATATGTGAACTTATTGGGACATCTGTGAAACTATTGGGACATCTGTGAAACTATTGGGACATCTGTGAAACTATGGGGACATCTGTGCAACTAATGGGACATATGTGAAACTATTGGGGCATCTGTGAAACTACTGGGATCATCTGTGAAACTACTGGGACATCTGTAAAACTACTGGGACATCTTTGAAACTATTGGGACATCTGTGAAACTATGGGGACATCTGTTAACCTACTGGAATATCTGTAAAACTCCTGGGACATCTGTGAAACTATTGGGACATCTGTGAAACTATTGGGACATCTGTGAAACTACTGGTACATCTGTGAAATTATTGGGACATCTGTGATACTATGGGGACATCTGTGAAACTAATGGGACATATGTGAAACTATTGGGGCATCTGTGAAACGACTGGGTGATCTGTGAAACTACTGGGACATATGTGAACTTATTGGGACATCTGTGAAACTATTGGGACATCTGTGAAACTATTGGGACATCTGTGAAACTATGGGGACATCTGTGCAACTAATGGGACATATGTGAAACTATTGGGGCATCTGTGAAACGACTGGGTGATCTGTGACACTAGTGGGACATATGTGAACTTATTGGGACATCTGTGGAACTATTGGGACATCTGTGAAACTATTGGGACATCTGTGAAACTATGGGGACATCTGTGCAACTAATGGGACATATGTGAAACTATTGGGGCATCTGTGAAACTACTGGGATCATCTGTGAAACTACTGGGACATCTGTAAAACTACTGGGACATCTTTGAAACTATTGGGACATCTGTGAAACTATTGGGGCATCTGTGAAACGACTGGGTGATCTGTGAAACTACTGGGACATATGTGAACTTATTGGGACATCTGTGAAACTATTGGGACATCTGTGAAACTATTGGGACATCTGTGAAGCTATGGGGACATCTGTGAAACTAATGGGACATATGTGAAACTATTGGGACATCTGTGAAACTACTGGTACATGTTAAATTATTGGGACATCTGTAAAACTATGGGGACATCTGTGAAACTAATGGGACATATGTGAAACTATTGGGGCATCTGTGAAACGACTGGGTGATCTGTGACACTAGTGGGACATATGTGAACTTATTGGGACATCTGTGAAACTATTGGGACATCTGTGAAACTATTGGGACATCTGTGAAACTATGGGGACATCTGTGCAACTAATGGGACATATGTGAAACTATTGGGGCATCTGTGAAACTACTGGGATCATCGTGAAACTACTGGGACATCTGTAAAACTACTGGGACATCTTTGAAATTATTGGGACATCTGTGAAACTATGGGGATATCTGTTAACCTACTGGAATATCTGTAAAACTTCTGGGACATCTGTGAAACTATTGGGACATCTGTGAAACTATTGGGACATCTGTGAAACTACTGGTACATCTGTGAAATTATTGGGACATCTGTGAAACTATGGGGACATCTGTGAAACTAATGGGACATATGTGAAACTATTGGGGCATCTGTGAAACTACTGGGACATATGTGAACCTATTGGGACATCTGTGAAACTATTGGGACATCTGTGAAACTATGGGGACATCTGTGAAACTACTGGGACATCTGTTAAACTACTGGGACATCTGTTGAACTATTGGGACATCTGTGAATCTACTGGGACATCTGTAAAACTACTGGGACATATGTGAATCTATTGGGACATCTGTGAAACTATTGAGACATCTGTGAAACTATTGGGACATCTGTTAAACTACTGGTACATCTGTTAAATTATTGGGACATCTGTAAAACTATGGGGACATCTGTGAAACTATGGGGACATCTGTGAAACTATTGGGGCATCTGTGAATCTACTGGGATCATCTGTGAAACTACCGGGACATCTGTAAAACTACTGGGACATCTTTGAAACTATTGGGACATCTGTGAAACTATGGGGACATCTGTTAACCTACTGGAATATCTGTAAAACTTCTGGGACATCTGTGAAACTATTGGGACATCTGTGAAACTATTGGGAAATCTGTGAAACTATTGGGACATCTGTGAATCTATTGGGACATCTGTGAAACTATTTGGGACATCTGTTAAACTATTGGGACATCTGTGAAACTACTGGTACATCTGTGAAATTATTGGGACATCTGTGAAACTATGGGGACATCTGTGAAACTAATGGGACATATGTGAAACTATTGGGGCATCTGTGAAACTACTGGGACATATGTGAACCTATTGGGACATCTGTGAAACTTTTGGGACATCTGTGAAACTATGGGGACATCTCTTAACCTACTGGGACATCTGTGAAACTACTGGGACATCTGTTAAACTACTGGGACATCTGTTGAACTATTGGGACATCTGTCAATCTACTGGGACATCTGTAAAACTACTGGGACATATGTGAATCTATTGTGACATCTGTGAAACTATTGGGACATCTGTGAAACTATTGAGACATCTGTGAAACAACTGGGAAATCTGTGAAACTATTGGGACATCTGTGAAACTATTTGGGACATCTGTTAAACTATTGGGACATCTGTGAAACTACTGATACATCTGTTAAATTATTGGGACATCTGTGAAACTATGGGGACATCTGTGAAACTAATGGGACATATGCGAAACTATTGGGGCATCTGTGAAACGACTGGGTGATCTGTGAAACTACTGGGACATATGTGAACTTATTGGGACATCTGTGAGACTATTGGGACATCTGTGAAACTATTGGGACATCTGTGAAACTATGGGGACATCTGTGAAACTAATGGGACATATTTGAAACTATTGGGACATCTGTGAAACTACTGGTACATCTGTTAAATTATTGGGACATCTGTAAAACTATGGGGACATCTGTGAAACTAATGGGACATATGTGAAACTATTGGGGCATCTGTGAAACGACTGGGTGATCTGTGACACTAGTGGGACATATGTGAACTTATTGGGACATCTGTGAAACTATTGGGACATCTGTGAAACTATTGGGACATCTGTGAAACTATGGGGACATCTGTGCAACTAATGGGACATATGTGAAACTATTGGGGCATCTGTGAAACTACTGGGATCATCTGTGAAACTACTGGGACATCTGTAAAACTACTGGGACATCTTTGAAACTATTGGGACATCTGTGAAACTATGGGGACATCTGTTAACCTACTGGAATATCTGTAAAACTCCTGGGACATCTGTGAAACTATTGGGACATCTGTGAAACTATTGGGACATCTGTGAAACTACTGGTACATCTGTGAAATTATTGGGACATCTGTGATACTATGGGGACATCTGTGAAACTAATGGGACATATGTGAAACTATTGGGGCATCTGTGAAACGACTGGGTGATCTGTGAAACTACTGGGACATATGTGAACTTATTGGGACATCTGTGAAACTATTGGGACATCTGTGAAACTATTGGGACATCTGTGAAACTATGGGGACATCTGTGCAACTAATGGGACATATGTGAAACTATTGGGGCATCTGTGAAACGACTGGGTGATCTGTGACACTAGTGGGACATATGTGAACTTATTGGGACATCTGTGAAACTATTGGGACATCTGTGAAACTATTGGGACATCTGTGAAACTATGGGGACATCTGTGCAACTAATGGGACATATGTGAAACTATTGGGGCATCTGTGAAACTACTGGGATCATCTGTGAAACTACTGGGACATCTGTAAAACTACTGGGACATCTTTGAAACTATTGGGACATCTGTGAAACTATGGGGACATCTGTTAACCTACTGGAATATCTGTAAAACTCCTGGGACATCTGTGAAACTATTGGGACATCTGTGAAACTATTGGGACATCTGTGAAACTACTGGTACATCTGTGAAATTATTGGGACATCTGTGATACTATGGGGACATCTGTGAAACTAATGGGACATATGTGAAACTATTGGGGCATCTGTGAAACGACTGGGTGATCTGTGAAACTACTGGGACATATGTGAACTTATTGGGACATCTGTGAAACTATTGGGACATCTGTGAAACTATTGGGACATCTGTGAAACTATGGGGACATCTGTGCAACTAATGGGACATATGTGAAACTATTGGGGCATCTGTGAAACTACTGGGATCATCTGTGAAACTACTGGGACATCTGTAAAACTACTGGGACATCTTTGAAACTATTGGGACATCTGTGAAACTATGGGGACATCTGTTAACCTACTGGAATATCTGTAAAACTCCTGGGACATCTGTGAAACTATTGGGACATCTGTGAAACTATTGGGACATCTGTGAAACTACTGGTACATCTGTGAAATTATTGGGACATCTGTGATACTATGGGGACATCTGTGAAACTAATGGGACATATGTGAAACTATTGGGGCATCTGTGAAACGACTGGGTGATCTGTGAAACTACTGGGACATATGTGAACTTATTGGGACATCTGTGAAACTATTGGGACATCTGTGAAACTATTGGGACATCTGTGAAGCTATGGGGACATCTGTGAAACTAATGGGACATATGTGAAACTATTGGGACATCTGTGAAACTACTGGTACATGTTAAATTATTGGGACATCTGTAAAACTATGGGGACATCTGTGAAACTAATGGGACATATGTGAAACTATTGGGGCATCTGTGAAACGACTGGGTGATCTGTGACACTAGTGGGACATATGTGAACTTATTGGGACATCTGTGAAACTATTGGGACATCTGTGAAACTATTGGGACATCTGTGAAACTATGGGAACATCTGTGCAACTAATGGGACATATGTGAAACTATTGGGGCATCTGTGAAACTACTGGGATCATCTGTGAAACTACTGGGACATCTGTAAAACTACTGGGACATCTTTGAAACTATTGGGACATCTGTGAAACTATGGGGACATCTGTTAACCTACTGGAATATCTGTAAAACTTCTGGGACATCTGTGAAACTATTGGGACATCTGTGAAACTATTGGGACATCTGTGAAACTACTGGTACATCTGTGAAATTATTGGGACATCTGTGAAACTATGGGGACATCTGTGAAACTAATGGGACATATGTGAAACTATTGGGGCATCTGTGAAACTACTGGGACATATGTGAACCTATTGGGACATCTGTGAAACTTTTGGGACATCTGTGAAACTATGGGGACATCTGTTAACCTACTGGGACATCTGTGAAACTACTGGGACATATGTTAAACTACTGGGACATCTGTTGAACTATTGGGACATCTGTGAATCTACTGGGACATCTGTAAAACTACTGGGACATATGTGAATCTATTGGGACATCTGTGAAACTATTGGGACATCTGTGAAACTACTGGTACATCTGTGAAATTATTGGGACATCTGTGAAACTATGGGGACATCTGTGAAACTAATGGGACATATGTGAAAATATTGGGGCATCTGTGAAACTACTAGGACATATGTGAAACTACTGGGACATCTGTAAAACTACTGGGACATCTTTGAAACTATTGGGACATCTGTGAAACTATGGGGACATCTGTTAACCTACTGGAATATCTGTAAAACTCCTGGGACATCTGTGAAACTATTGGGACATCTGTGAAACTATTGGGACATCTGTGAAACTACTGGTACATCTGTGAAATTATTGGGACATCTGTGATACTATGGGGACATCTGTGAAACTAATGGGACATATGTGAAACTATTGGGGCATCTGTGAAACGACTGGGTGATCTGTGAAACTACTGGGACATATGTGAACTTATTGGGACATCTGTGAAACTATTGGGACATCTGTGAAACTATTGGGACATCTGTGAAGCTATGGGGACATCTGTGAAACTAATGGGACATATGTGAAACTATTGGGACATCTGTGAAACTACTGGTACATGTTAAATTATTGGGACATCTGTAAAACTATGGGGACATCTGTGAAACTAATGGGACATATGTGAAACTATTGGGGCATCTGTGAAACGACTGGGTGATCTGTGACACTAGTGGGACATATGTGAACTTATTGGGACATCTGTGAAACTATTGGGACATCTGTGAAACTATTGGGACATCTGTGAAACTATGGGAACATCTGTGCAACTAATGGGACATATGTGAAACTATTGGGGCATCTGTGAAACTATTGGGACATCTGTGAAACTATTGGGACATCTGTGAAACTACTGGTACATCTGTGAAATTATTGGGACATCTGTGAAACTATGGGGACATCTGTGAAACTAATGGGACATATGTGAAACTATTGGGGCATCTGTGAAACTACTGGGACATATGTGAACCTATTGGGACATCTGTGAAACTTTTGGGACATCTGTGAAACTATGGGGACATCTGTTAACCTACTGGGACATCTGTGAAACTACTGGGACATATGTTAAACTACTGGGACATCTGTTGAACTATTGGGACATCTGTGAATCTACTGGGACATCTGTAAAACTACTGGGACATATGTGAATCTATTGGGACATCTGTGAAACTATTGGGACATCTGTGAAACTACTGGTACATCTGTGAAATTATTGGGACATCTGTGAAACTATGGGGACATCTGTGAAACTAATGGGACATATGTGAAAATATTGGGGCATCTGTGAAACTACTAGGACATATGTGAAACTACTGGGACATCTGTAAAACTACTGGGACATCTTTGAAACTATTGGGACATCTGTGAAACTATTGGGACATCTGTTAAACTTCTGGGACATCTGTGAAACTATTGGGACATCTGTGAAACTATTTGGGACATCTGTTAAAGTATTTGGACATCTGTGAAACTACTGGTACATCTGTTAAATTATTGGGACATCTGTGAAACTATGGGGACATCTGTGAAACTAATGGGACATATGTGAAACTATTGGGGCATCTGTGAAACGACTGGGTGATCTGTGAAACTACTGGGACATATGTGAACTTATTGGGACATCTGTGAAACTATTGGGACATCTGTGAAACTATTGGGACATCGGTGAAACTATGGGGACATCTGTGAAACTAATGGGACATATGTGAAACTATTGGGGCATCTGTGAAACTACTGGGATCATCTGTGAAACTAGCGGGACATCTGTAAAACTACTGGGACATCTTTGAAACTATTGGAACATCTGTGAAACTATGGGGACATCTATTAACCTACTGGAATATCTATAAAACTTCTGGGACATCTGTGAAACTATTGGGACATCTGTGAAACTATTGGGAAATCTGTGAAACTATTGGGACATCTGTGAATCTATTGGGACATCTGTGAAACTATTTGGGACATCTGTTAAACTATTGGGACATCTGTGAAACTACTGGTACATCTGTGAAATTATTGGGACATCTGTGAAACTATGGGGACATCTGTGAAACTAATGGGACATATGTGAAACTATTGGGGCATCTGTGAAACTACTGGGACATATGTGAACCTATTGGGACATCTGTGAAACTTTTGGGACATCTGTGAAACTATGGGGACATCTGTTAACCTACTGGGACATCTGTGAAACTACTGGGACATCTGTGCAACTAATGGGACATATGTGAAACTATTGGGGCATCTGTGAAACTACTGGGATCATCTGTGAAACTACTGGGACATCTGTAAAACTACTGGGACATCTTTGAAACTATTGGGACATCTGTGAAACTATGGGGACATCTGTTAACCTACTGGAATATCTGTAAAACTCCTGGGACATCTGTGAAACTATTGGGACATCTGTGAAACTATTGGGACATCTGTGAAACTACTGGTACATCTGTGAAATTATTGGGACATCTGTGATACTATGGGGACATCTGTGAAACTAATGGGACATATGTGAAACTATTGGGGCATCTGTGAAACGACTGGGTGATCTGTGAAACTACTGGGACATATGTGAACTTATTGGGACATCTGTGAAACTATTGGGACATCTGTGAAACTATTGGGACATCTGTGAAGCTATGGGGACATCTGTGAAACTAATGGGACATATGTGAAACTATTGGGACATCTGTGAAACTACTGGTACATGTTAAATTATTGGGACATCTGTAAAACTATGGGGACATCTGTGAAACTAATGGGACATATGTGAAACTATTGGGGCATCTGTGAAACGACTGGGTGATCTGTGACACTAGTGGGACATATGTGAACTTATTGGGACATCTGTGAAACTATTGGGACATCTGTGAAACTATTGGGACATCTGTGAAACTATGGGAACATCTGTGCAACTAATGGGACATATGTGAAACTATTGGGGCATCTGTGAAACTACTGGGATCATCTGTGAAACTACTGGGACATCTGTAAAACTACTGGGACATCTTTGAAACTATTGGGACATCTGTGAAACTATGGGGACATCTGTTAACCTACTGGAATATCTATAAAACTTCTGGGACATCTGTGAAACTATTGGGACATCTGTGAAACTATTGGGACATCTGTGAAACTACTGGTACATCTGTGAAATTATTGGGACATCTGTGAAACTATGGGGACATCTGTGAAACTAATGGGACATATGTGAAACTATTGGGGCATCTGTGAAACTACTGGGACATATGTGAACCTATTGGGACATCTGTGAAACTTTTGGGACAGCTGTGAAACTATGGGGACATCTGTTAACCTACTGGGACATCTGTGAAACTACTGGGACATATGTTAAACTACTGGGACATCTGTTGAACTATTGGGACATCTGTGAATCTACTGGGACATCTGTAAAACTACTGGGACATATGTGAATCTATTGGGACATCTGTGAAACTATTGGGACATCTGTGAAACTACTGGTACATCTGTGAAATTATTGGGACATCTGTGAAACTATGGGGACATCTGTGAAACTAATGGGACATATGTGAAAATATTGGGGCATCTGTGAAACTACTGGGACATATGTGAAACTACTGGGACATCTGTAAAACTACTGGGACATCTTTGAAACTATTGGGACATCTGTGAAACTATTGGGACATCTGTTAAACTTCTGGGACATCTGTGAAACTATTGGGACATCTGTGAAACTATTTGGGACATCTGTTAAAGTATTGGGACATCTGTGAAACTACTGGTACATCTGTTAAATTATTGGGACATCTGTGAAACTATGGGGACATCTGTGAAACTAATGGGACATATGTGAAACTATTGGGGCATCTGTGAAACGACTGGGTGATCTGTGAAACTACTGGGACATATGTGAACTTATTGGGACATCTGTGAAACTATTGGGACATCTGTGAAACTATTGGGACATCGGTGAAACTATGGGGACATCTGTGAAACTAATGGGACATATGTGAAACTATTGGGGCATCTGTGAAACTACTGGGATCATCTGTGAAACTAGCGGGACATCTATAAAACTACTGGGACATCTTTGAAACTATTGGAACATCTGTGAAACTATGGGGACATCTATTAACCTACTGGAATATCTATAAAACTTCTGGGACATCTGTGAAACTATTGGGACATCTGTGAAACTATTGGGAAATCTGTGAAACTATTGGGACATCTGTGAATCTATTGGGACATCTGTGAAACTATTTGGGACATCTGTTAAACTATTGGGACATCTGTGAAACTACTGGTACATCTGTGAAATTATTGGGACATCTGTGAAACTATGGGGACATCTGTGAAACTAATGGGACATATGTGAAACTATTGGGGCATCTGTGAAACTACTGGGACATATGTGAACCTATTGGGACATCTGTGAAACTTTTGGGACATCTGTGAAACTATGGGGACATCTGTTAACCTACTGGGACATCTGTGAAACTACTGGGACATCTGTTAAACTACTGGGTCATATGTGAATCTATTGGGACATCTGTGAAACTATTGGGACATCTGTGAAACTATTGAGACATCTGTGAAACAACTGGGAAATCTGTGAAACTATTGGGACATCTGTGAAACTATTTGGGACATCTGTTAAACTATTGGGACATCTGTGAAACTACTGATACATCTGTTAAATTATTGGGACATCTGTGAAACTATGGGGACATCTGTGAAACTAATGGGACATATGCGAAACTATTGGGGCATCTGTGAAACGACTTGGTGATCTGTGAAACTACTGGGACATATGTGAACTTATTGGGACATCTGTGAGACTATTGGGACATCTGTGAAACTATTGGGACATCTGTGAAACTATGGGGACATCTGTGAAACTAATGGGACATATTTGAAAATATTGGGACATCTGTGAAACTACTGGTACATCTGTTAAATTATTGGGACATCTGTAAAACTATGGGGACATCTGTGAAACTAATGGGACATATGTGAAACTATTGGGGCATCTGTGAAACGACTGGGTGATCTGTGACACTAGTGGGACATATGTGAACTTATTGGGACATCTGTGAAACTATTGGGACATCTGTGAAACTATTGGGACATCTGTGAAACTATGGGGACATCTGTGCAACTAATGGGACATATGTGAAACTATTGGGGCATCTGTGAAACTACTGGGATCATCTGTGAAACTACTGGGACATCTGTAAAACTACTGGGACATCTTTGAAACTATTGGGACATCTGTGAAACTATGGGGACATCTGTTAACCTACTGGAATATCTGTAAAACTCCTGGGACATCTGTGAAACTATTGGGACATCTGTGAAACTATTGGGACATCTGTGAAACTACTGGTACATCTGTGAAATTATTGGGACATCTGTGATACTATGGGGACATCTGTGAAACTAATGGGACATATGTGAAACTATTGGGGCATCTGTGAAACGACTGGGTGATCTGTGAAACTACTGGGACATATGTGAACTTATTGGGACATCTGTGAAACTATTGGGACATCTGTGAAACTATTGGGACATCTGTGAAGCTATGGGGACATCTGTGAAACTAATGGGACATCTGTGAAACTATTGGGACATCTGTGAAACTACTGGTACATGTTAAATTATTGGGACATCTGTAAAACTATGGGGACATCTGTGAAACTAATGGGACATATGTGAAACTATTGGGGCATCTGTGAAATGACTGGGTGATCTGTGACACTAGTGGGACATATGTGAACTTATTGGGACATCTGTGAAACTATTGGGACATCTGTGAAACTATGGGGACATCTGTGCAACTAATGGGACATATGTGAAACTATTGGGACATCTGTGAAACTATTGAGACATCTGTGAAACAACTGGGAAATCTGTGAAACTATTGGGACATCTGTGAAACTATTTGGGACATCTGTTAAACTATTGGGACATCTGTGAAACTACTGATACATCTGTTAAATTATTGGGACATCTGTGAAACTATGGGGACATCTGTGAAACTAATGGGACATATGCGAAACTATTGGGGCATCTGTGAAACGACTTGGTGATCTGTGAAACTACTGGGACATATGTGAACTTATTGGGACATCTGTGAGACTATTGGGACATCTGTGAAACTATTGGGACATCTGTGAAACTATGGGGACATCTGTGAAACTAATGGGACATATTTGAAAATATTGGGACATCTGTGAAACTACTGGTACATCTGTTAAATTATTGGGACATCTGTAAAACTATGGGGACATCTGTGAAACTAATGGGACATATGTGAAACTATTGGGGCATCTGTGAAACGACTGGGTGATCTGTGACACTAGTGGGACATATGTGAACTTATTGGGACATCTGTGAAACTATTGGGACATCTGTGAAACTATTGGGACATCTGTGAAACTATGGGGACATCTGTGCAACTAATGGGACATATGTGAAACTATTGGGGCATCTGTGAAACTACTGGGATCATCTGTGAAACTACTGGGACATATGTTAAACTACTGGGACATCTGTTGAACTATTGGGACATCTGTGAATCTACTGGGACATCTGTAAAACTACTGGGACATATGTGAATCTATTGGGACATCTGTGAAACTATT
Source organism: Petromyzon marinus (assembly GCF_048934315.1). NCBI lineage: Eukaryota > Metazoa > Chordata > Hyperoartia > Petromyzontiformes > Petromyzontidae > Petromyzon > Petromyzon marinus. Next base: position 17,321,115 of record NC_133681.1, on the reverse strand, counting down.
GGGACATCTGTGAAACTACTGGTACATCTGTGAAATTATTGGGACATCTGTGAAACTATGGGGACATCTGTGAAACTAATGGGACATATGTGAAAATATTGGGGCATCTGTGAAACTACTGGGACATATGTGAAACTACTGGGACATCTGTAAAACTACTGGGACATCTTTGAAACTATTGGGACATCTGTGAAACTATTGGGACATCTGTTAAACTTCTGGGACATCTGTGAAACTATTGGGACATCTGTGAAACTATTTGGGACATCTGTTAAAGTATTGGGACATCTGTGAAACTACTGGTACATCTGTTAAATTATTGGGACATCTGTGAAACTATGGGGACATCTGTGAAACTAATGGGACATATGTGAAACTATTGGGGCATCTGTGAAACGACTGGGTGATCTGTGAAACTACTGGGACATATGTGAACTTATTGGGACATCTGTGAAACTATTGGGACATCTGTGAAACTATTGGGACATCGGTGAAACTATGGGGACATCTGTGAAACTAATGGGACATATGTGAAACTATTGGGGCATCTGTGAAACTACTGGGATCATCTGTGAAACTAGCGGGACATCTATAAAACTACTGGGACATCTTTGAAACTATTGGAACATCTGTGAAACTATGGGGACATCTATTAACCTACTGGAATATCTATAAAACTTCTGGGACATCTGTGAAACTATTGGGACATCTGTGAAACTATTGGGAAATCTGTGAAACTATTGGGACATCTGTGAATCTATTGGGACATCTGTGAAACTATTTGGGACATCTGTTAAACTATTGGGACATCTGTGAAACTACTGGTACATCTGTGAAATTATTGGGACATCTGTGAAACTATGGGGACATCTGTGAAACTAATGGGACATATGTGAAACTATTGGGGCATCTGTGAAACTACTGGGACATATGTGAACCTATTGGGACATCTGTGAAACTTTTGGGACATCTGTGAAACTATGGGGACATCTGTTAACCTACTGGGACATCTGTGAAACTACTGGGACATCTGTTAAACTACTGGGTCATATGTGAATCTATTGGGACATCTGTGAAACTATTGGGACATCTGTGAAACTATTGAGACATCTGTGAAACAACTGGGAAATCTGTGAAACTATTGGGACATCTGTGAAACTATTTGGGACATCTGTTAAACTATTGGGACATCTGTGAAACTACTGATACATCTGTTAAATTATTGGGACATCTGTGAAACTATGGGGACATCTGTGAAACTAATGGGACATATGCGAAACTATTGGGGCATCTGTGAAACGACTTGGTGATCTGTGAAACTACTGGGACATATGTGAACTTATTGGGACATCTGTGAGACTATTGGGACATCTGTGAAACTATTGGGACATCTGTGAAACTATGGGGACATCTGTGAAACTAATGGGACATATTTGAAAATATTGGGACATCTGTGAAACTACTGGTACATCTGTTAAATTATTGGGACATCTGTAAAACTATGGGGACATCTGTGAAACTAATGGGACATATGTGAAACTATTGGGGCATCTGTGAAACGACTGGGTGATCTGTGACACTAGTGGGACATATGTGAACTTATTGGGACATCTGTGAAACTATTGGGACATCTGTGAAACTATTGGGACATCTGTGAAACTATGGGGACATCTGTGCAACTAATGGGACATATGTGAAACTATTGGGGCATCTGTGAAACTACTGGGATCATCTGTGAAACTACTGGGACATCTGTAAAACTACTGGGACATCTTTGAAACTATTGGGACATCTGTGAAACTATGGGGACATCTGTTAACCTACTGGAATATCTGTAAAACTCCTGGGACATCTGTGAAACTATTGGGACATCTGTGAAACTATTGGGACATCTGTGAAACTACTGGTACATCTGTGAAATTATTGGGACATCTGTGATACTATGGGGACATCTGTGAAACTAATGGGACATATGTGAAACTATTGGGGCATCTGTGAAACGACTGGGTGATCTGTGAAACTACTGGGACATATGTGAACTTATTGGGACATCTGTGAAACTATTGGGACATCTGTGAAACTATTGGGACATCTGTGAAGCTATGGGGACATCTGTGAAACTAATGGGACATATGTGAAACTATTGGGACATCTGTGAAACTACTGGTACATGTTAAATTATTGGGACATCTGTAAAACTATGGGGACATCTGTGAAACTAATGGGACATATGTGAAACTATTGGGGCATCTGTGAAATGACTGGGTGATCTGTGACACTAGTGGGACATATGTGAACTTATTGGGACATCTGTGAAACTATTGGGACATCTGTGAAACTATGGGGACATCTGTGCAACTAATGGGACATATGTGAAACTATTGGGACATCTGTGAAACTATTGAGACATCTGTGAAACAACTGGGAAATCTGTGAAACTATTGGGACATCTGTGAAACTATTTGGGACATCTGTTAAACTATTGGGACATCTGTGAAACTACTGATACATCTGTTAAATTATTGGGACATCTGTGAAACTATGGGGACATCTGTGAAACTAATGGGACATATGCGAAACTATTGGGGCATCTGTGAAACGACTTGGTGATCTGTGAAACTACTGGGACATATGTGAACTTATTGGGACATCTGTGAGACTATTGGGACATCTGTGAAACTATTGGGACATCTGTGAAACTATGGGGACATCTGTGAAACTAATGGGACATATTTGAAAATATTGGGACATCTGTGAAACTACTGGTACATCTGTTAAATTATTGGGACATCTGTAAAACTATGGGGACATCTGTGAAACTAATGGGACATATGTGAAACTATTGGGGCATCTGTGAAACGACTGGGTGATCTGTGACACTAGTGGGACATATGTGAACTTATTGGGACATCTGTGAAACTATTGGGACATCTGTGAAACTATTGGGACATCTGTGAAACTATGGGGACATCTGTGCAACTAATGGGACATATGTGAAACTATTGGGGCATCTGTGAAACTACTGGGATCATCTGTGAAACTACTGGGACATCTGTAAAACTACTGGGACATCTTTGAAACTATTGGGACATCTGTGAAACTATGGGGACATCTGTTAACCTACTGGAATATCTGTAAAACTCCTGGGACATCTGTGAAACTATTGGGACATCTGTGAAACTATTGGGACATCTGTGAAACTACTGGTACATCTGTGAAATTATTGGGACATCTGTGATACTATGGGGACATCTGTGAAACTAATGGGACATATGTGAAACTATTGGGGCATCTGTGAAACGACTGGGTGATCTGTGAAACTACTGGGACATATGTGAACTTATTGGGACATCTGTGAAACTATTGGGACATCTGTGAAACTATTGGGACATCTGTGAAGCTATGGGGACATCTGTGAAACTAATGGGACATATGTGAAACTATTGGGACATCTGTGAAACTACTGGTACATGTTAAATTATTGGGACATCTGTAAAACTATGGGGACATCTGTGAAACTAATGGGACATATGTGAAACTATTGGGGCATCTGTGAAATGACTGGGTGATCTGTGACACTAGTGGGACATATGTGAACTTATTGGGACATCTGTGAAACTATTGGGACATCTGTGAAACTATGGGGACATCTGTGCAACTAATGGGACATATGTGAAACTATTGGGGCATCTGTGAAACTACTGGGATCATCTGTGAAACTACTGGGACATCTGTAAAACTACTGGGACATCTTTGAAACTATTGGGACATCTGTGAAACTATGGGGACATCTGTTAACCTACTGGAATATCTGTAAAACTTCTGGGACATCTGTGAAACTATTGGGACATCTGTGAAACTATTGGGACATCTGTGAAACTACTGGTACATCTGTGAAATTATTGGGACATCTGTGAAACTATGGGGACATCTGTGAAACTAATGGGACATATGTGAAACTATTGGGGCATCTGTGAAACTACTGGGACATATGTGAACCTATTGGGACATCTGTGAAACTATTGGGACATCTGTGAAACTATGGGGACATCTGTGAAACTACTGGGACATCTGTTAAACTACTGGGACATCTGTTGAACTATTGGGACATCTGTGAATCTACTGGGACATCTGTAAAACTACTGGGACATATGTGAATCTATTGGGACATCTGTGAAACTATTGAGACATCTGTGAAACTATTGCGACATCTGTTAAACTACTGGTACATCTGTTAAATTATTGGGACATCTGTAAAACTATGGGGACATCTGTGAAACTAATGGGACATATGTGAAACTATTGGGGCATCTGTGAAACGACTGGGTGATCTGTGACACTAGTGGGACATATGTGAACTTATTGGGACATCTGTGAAACTATTGGGACATCTGTGAAACTATGGGGACATCTGTGCAACTAATGGGACATATGTGAAACTATTGGGGCATCTGTGAAACTACTGGGATCATCTGTGAAACTACTGGGACATCTGTAAAACTACTGGGACATCTTTGAAACTATTGGGACATCTGTGAAACTATGGGGACATCTGTTAACCTACTGGAATATCTGTAAAACTTCTGGGACATCTGTGAAACTATTGGGACATCTGTGAAACTATTGGGACATCTGTGAAACTACTGGTACATCTGTGAAATTATTGGGACATCTGTGAAACTATGGGGACATCTGTGAAACTAATGGGACATATGTGAAACTATTGGGGCATCTGTGAAACTACTGGGACATATGTGAACCTATTGGGACATCTGTGAAACTATTGGGACATCTGTGAAACTATGGGGACATCTGTGAAACTACTGGGACATCTGTTAAACTACTGGGACATCTGTTGAACTATTGGGACATATGTGAAACTATTGGGACATCTGTGAAACTACTGGTACATCTGTTATATTATTGGGACATCTGTAAAACTATGGGGACATCTGTGAAACTAATGGGACATATGTGAAACTATTGGGGCATCTGTGAAACGACTGGGTGATCTGTGACACTAGTGGGACATATGTGAACTTATTGGGACATCTGTGAAACTATTGGGACATCTGTGAAACTATTGGGACATCTGTGAAACTATGGGGACATCTGTGCAACTAATGGGACATATGTGAAACTATTGGGGCATCTGTGAAACTACTGGGATCATCTGTGAAACTACTGGGACATCTGTGAAGCTATGGGGACATCTGTGAAACTAATGGGACATATGTGAAACTATTGGGACATCTGTGAAACTACTGGTACATCTGTTAAATTATTGGGACATCTGTAAAACTATGGGGACATCTGTGAAACTAATGGGACATATGTGAAACTATTGGGGCATCTGTGAAACGACTGGGTGATCTGTGACACTAGTGGGACATATGTGAACTTATTGGGACATCTGTGAAACTATTGGGACATCTGTGAAACTATTGGGACATCTGTGAATCTATGGGGACATCTGTGCAACTAATGGGACATATGTGAAACTATTGGGGCATCTGTGAAACTACTGGGACATCTGTGAAACTATTGGGAAATCTGTGAAACTATGGGGACATCTATTAACCTACTGGAATATCTATAAAACTTCTGGGACATCTGTGAAACTATTGGGACATCTGTGAAACTATTGGGAAATCTGTGAAACTATTGGGACATCTGTGAATCTATTGGGACATCTGTGAAACTATTTGGGACATCTGTTAAACTATTGGGACATCTGTGAAACTACTGGTACATCTGTGAAATTATTGGGACATCTGTGAAACTATGGGGACATCTGTGAAACTAATGGGACATATGTGAAACTATTGGGGCATCTGTGAAACTACTGGGACATATGTGAACCTATTGGGACATCTGTGAAACTTTTGGGACATCTGTGAAACTATGGGGACATCTGTTAACCTACTGGGACATCTGTGAAACTACTGGGACATCTGTTAAACTACTGGGACATATGTGAATCTATTGGGACATCTGTGAAACTATTGGAACATCTGTGAAACTATTGAGACATCTGTGAAACAACTGGGAAATCTGTGAAACTATTGGGACATCTGTGAAACTATTTGGGACATCTGTTAAACTATTGGGACATCTGTGAAACTACTGATACATCTGTTAAATTATTGGGACATCTGTGAAACTATGGGGACATCTGTGAAACTAATGGGACATATGCGAAACTATTGGGGCATCTGTGAAACGACTTGGTGATCTGTGAAACTACTGGGACATATGTGAACTTATTGGGACATCTGTGAGACTATTGGGACATCTGTGAAACTATTGGGACATCTGTGAAACTATGGGGACATCTGTGAAACTAATGGGACATATTTGAAAATATTGGGACATCTGTGAAACTACTGGTACATCTGTTAAATTATTGGGACATCTGTAAAACTATGGGGACATCTGTGAAACTAATGGGACATATGTGAAACTATTGGGGCATCTGTGAAACGACTGGGTGATCTGTGACACTAGTGGGACATATGTGAACTTATTGGGACATCTGTGAAACTATTGGGACATCTGTGAAACTATTGGGACATCTGTGAAACTATGGGGACATCTGTGCAACTAATGGGACATATGTGAAACTATTGGGGCATCTGTGAAACTACTGGGATCATCTGTGAAACTACTGGGACATCTGTAAAACTACTGGGACATCTTTGAAACTATTCGGACATCTGTGAAACTATGGGGACATCTGTTAATCTACTGGAATATCTGTAAAACTCCTGGGACATCTGTGAAACTATTGGGACATCTGTGAAACTATTGGGACATCTGTGAAACTACTGGTACATCTGTGAAATTATTGGGACATCTGTGAAACTATGGGGACATCTGTGAAACTAATGGGACATATGTGAAACTATTGGGGCATCTGTGAAACTACTGGGACATATGTGAACCTATTGGGACATCTGTGAAACTATTGGGACATCTGTGAAACTATGGGGACATCTGTGAAACTACTGGGACATCTGTTAAACTACTGGGACATCTGTTGAACTATTGGGACATATGTGAAACTATTGGGACATCTGTGAAACTACTGGTACATCTGTTAAATTATTGGGACATCTGTAAAACTATGGGGACATCTGTGAAACTAATGGGACATATGTGAAACTATTGGGGCATCTGTGAAACGACTGGGTGATCTGTGACACTAGTGGGACATATGTGAACTTATTGGGACATCTGTGAAACTATTGGGACATCTGTGAAACTATTGGGACATCTGTGAAACTATGGGGACATCTGTGCAACTAATGGGACATATGTGAAACTATTGGGGCATCTGTGAAACTACTGGGATCATCTGTGAAACTACTGGGACATCTGTGAAGCTATGGGGACATCTGTGAAACTAATGGGACATATGTGAAACTATTGGGACATCTGTGAAACTACTGGTACATCTGTTAAATTATTGGGACATCTGTAAAACTATGGGGACATCTGTGAAACTAATGGGACATATGTGAAACTATTGGGGCATCTGTGAAACGACTGGGTGATCTGTGACACTAGTGGGACATATGTGAACTTATTGGGACATCTGTGAAACTATTGGGACATCTGTGAAACTATTGGGACATCTGTGAAACTATGGGGACATCTGTGCAACTAATGGGACATATGTGAAACTATTGGGGCATCTGTGAAACTACTGGGATCATCTGTGAAACTACTGGGACATCTGTAAAACTACTGGGACATCTTTGAAACTATTGGGACATCTGTGAAACTATGGGGACATCTGTTAACCTACTGGAATATCTTTAAAACTTCTGGGACATCTGTGAAACTATTGGGACATCTGTGAAACTATTGGGACATCTGTGAAACTACTGGTACATCTGTTAAATTATTGGGACATCTGTGAAACTGTGGGGACATCTGTGAAACTAATGGGACATATGCGAAACTATTGGGGCATCTGTGAAACGACTTGGTGATCTGTGAAACTACTGGGACATATGTGAACTTATTGGGACATCTGTGAGACTATTGGGACATCTGTGAAACTATTGGGACATCTGTGAAACTATGGGGACATCTGTGAAACTAATGGGACATATTTGAAAATATTGGGACATCTGTGAAACTACTGGTACATCTGTTAAATTATTGGGACATCTGTAAAACTATGGGGACATCTGTGAAACTAATGGGACATATGTGAAACTATTGGGGCATCTGTGAAACGACTGGGTGATCTGTGACACTAGTGGGACATATGTGAACTTATTGGGACATCTGTGAAACTATTGGGACATCTGTGAAACTATTGGGACATCTGTGAAACTATGGGGACATCTGTGCAACTAATGGGACATATGTGAAACTATTGGGGCATCTGTGAAACTACTGGGATCATCTGTGAAACTACTGGGACATCTGTAAAACTACTGGGACATCTTTGAAACTATTCGGACATCTGTGAAACTATGGGGACATCTGTTAACCTACTGGAATATCTGTAAAACTCCTGGGACATCTGTGAAACTATTGGGACATCTGTGAAACTATTGGGACATCTGTGAAACTACTGGTACATCTGTGAAATTATTGGGACATCTGTGATACTATGGGGACATCTGTGAAACTAATGGGACATATGTGAAACTATTGGGGCATCTGTGAAACGACTGGGTGATCTGTGAAACTACTGGGACATATGTGAACTTATTGGGACATCTGTGAAACTATTGGGACATCTGTGAAACTATTGGGACATCTGTGAAGCTATGGGGACATCTGTGAAACTAATGGGACATATGTGAAACTATTGGGACATCTGTGAAACTACTGGTACATGTTAAATTATTGGGACATCTGTAAAACTATGGGGACATCTGTGAAACTAATGGGACATATGTGAAACTATTGGGGCATCTGTGAAACGACTGGGTGATCTGTGACACTAGTGGGACATATGTGAACTTATTGGGACATCTGTGAAACTATTGGGACATCTGTGAAACTATTGGGACATCTGTGAAACTATGGGAACATCTGTGCAACTAATGGGACATATGTGAAACTATTGGGGCATCTGTGAAACTACTGGGATCATCTGTGAAACTACTGGGACATCTGTAAAACTACTGGGACATCTTTGAAACTATTGGGACATCTGTGAAACTATGGGGACATCTGTTAACCTACTGGAATATCTGTAAAACTTCTGGGACATCTGTGAAACTATTGGGACATCTGTGAAACTATTGGGACATCTGTGAAACTACTGGTACATCTGTGAAATTATTGGGACATCTGTGAAACTATGGGGACATCTGTGAAACTAATGGGACATATGTGAAACTATTGGGGCATCTGTGAAACTACTGGGACATATGTGAACCTATTGGGACATCTGTGAAACTTTTGGGACATCTGTGAAACTATGGGGACATCTGTTAACCTACTGGGACATCTGTGAAACTACTGGGACATATGTTAAACTACTGGGACATCTGTTGAACTATTGGGACATCTGTGAATCTACTGGGACATCTGTAAAACTACTGGGACATATGTGAATCTATTGGGACATCTGTGAAACTATTGGGACATCTGTGAAACTACTGGTACATCTGTGAAATTATTGGGACATCTGTGAAACTATGGGGACATCTGTGAAACTAATGGGACATATGTGAAAATATTGGGGCATCTGTGAAACTACTAGGACATATGTGAAACTACTGGGACATCTGTAAAACTACTGGGACATCTTTGAAACTATTGGGACATCTGTGAAACTATGGGGACATCTGTTAACCTACTGGAATATCTGTAAAACTCCTGGGACATCTGTGAAACTATTGGGACATCTGTGAAACTATTGGGACATCTGTGAAACTACTGGTACATCTGTGAAATTATTGGGACATCTGTGATACTATGGGGACATCTGTGAAACTAATGGGACATATGTGAAACTATTGGGGCATCTGTGAAACGACTGGGTGATCTGTGAAACTACTGGGACATATGTGAACTTATTGGGACATCTGTGAAACTATTGGGACATCTGTGAAACTATTGGGACATCTGTGAAGCTATGGGGACATCTGTGAAACTAATGGGACATATGTGAAACTATTGGGACATCTGTGAAACTACTGGTACATGTTAAATTATTGGGACATCTGTAAAACTATGGGGACATCTGTGAAACTAATGGGACATATGTGAAACTATTGGGGCATCTGTGAAACGACTGGGTGATCTGTGACACTAGTGGGACATATGTGAACTTATTGGGACATCTGTGAAACTATTGGGACATCTGTGAAACTATTGGGACATCTGTGAAACTATGGAACATCTGTGCAACTAATGGGACATATGTGAAACTATTGGGGCATCTGTGAAACTATTGGGACATCTGTGAAACTATTGGGACATCTGTGAAACTACTGGTACATCTGTGAAATTATTGGGACATCTGTGAAACTATGGGGACATCTGTGAAACTAATGGGACATATGTGAAACTATTGGGGCATCTGTGAAACTACTGGGACATATGTGAACCTATTGGGACATCTGTGAAACTTTTGGGACATCTGTGAAACTATGGGGACATCTGTTAACCTACTGGGACATCTGTGAAACTACTGGGACATATGTTAAACTACTGGGACATCTGTTGAACTATTGGGACATCTGTGAATCTACTGGGACATCTGTAAAACTACTGGGACATATGTGAATCTATTGGGACATCTGTGAAACTATTGGGACATCTGTGAAACTACTGGTACATCTGTGAAATTATTGGGACATCTGTGAAACTATGGGGACATCTGTGAAACTAATGGGACATATGTGAAAATATTGGGGCATCTGTGAAACTACTAGGACATATGTGAAACTACTGGGACATCTGTAAAACTACTGGGACATCTTTGAAACTATTGGGACATCTGTGAAACTATTGGGACATCTGTTAAACTTCTGGGACATCTGTGAAACTATTGGGACATCTGTGAAACTATTTGGGACATCTGTTAAAGTATTTGGACATCTGTGAAACTACTGGTACATCTGTTAAATTATTGGGACATCTGTGAAACTATGGGGACATCTGTGAAACTAATGGGACATATGTGAAACTATTGGGGCATCTGTGAAACGACTGGGTGATCTGTGAAACTACTGGGACATATGTGAACTTATTGGGACATCTGTGAAACTATTGGGACATCTGTGAAACTATTGGGACATCGGTGAAACTATGGGGACATCTGTGAAACTAATGGGACATATGTGAAACTATTGGGGCATCTGTGAAACTACTGGGATCATCTGTGAAACTAGCGGGACATCTGTAAAACTACTGGGACATCTTTGAAACTATTGGAACATCTGTGAAACTATGGGGACATCTATTAACCTACTGGAATATCTATAAAACTTCTGGGACATCTGTGAAACTATTGGGACATCTGTGAAACTATTGGGAAATCTGTTAAACTATTGGGACATCTGTGAATCTATTGGGACATCTGTGAAACTATTTGGGACATCTGTTAAACTATTGGGACATCTGTGAAACTACTGGTACATCTGTGAAATTATTGGGACATCTGTGAAACTATGGGGACATCTGTGAAACTAATGGGACATATGTGAAACTATTGGGGCATCTGTGAAACTACTGGGACATATGTGAACCTATTGGGACATCTGTGAAACTTTTGGGACATCTGTGAAACTATGGGGACATCTGTTAACCTACTGGGACATCTGTGAAACTACTGGGACATCTGTTAAACTACTGGGACATCTGTTGAACTATTGGGACATCTGTGAATCTACTGGGACATCTGTAAAACTACTGGGACATATGTGAATCTATTGGGACATCTGTGAAACTATTGGGACATCTGTGAAACTATTGAGACATCTGTGAAACAACTGGGAAATCTGTGAAACTATTGGGACATCTGTGAAACTATTTGGGACATCTGTTAAACTATTGGGACATCTGTGAAACTACTGATACATCTGTTAAATTATTGGGACATCTGTGAAACTATGGGGACATCTGTGAAACTAATGGGACATATGCGAAACTATTGGGGCATCTGTGAAACGACTTGGTGATCTGTGAAACTACTGGGACATATGTGAACTTATTGGGACATCTGTGAGACTATTGGGACATCTGTGAAACTATTGGGACATCTGTGAAACTATGGGGACATCTGTGAAACTAATGGGACATATTTGAAAATATTGGGACATCTGTGAAACTACTGGTACATCTGTTAAATTATTGGGACATCTGTAAATCTATGGGGACATCTGTGAAACTAATGGGACATATGTGAAACTATTGGGGCATCTGTGAAACGACTGGGTGATCTGTGACACTAGTGGGACATATGTGAACTTATTGGGACATCTGTGAAACTATTGGGACATCTGTGAAACTATTGGGACATCTGTGAAACTATGGGGACATCTGTGCAACTAATGGGACATATGTGAAACTATTGGGGCATCTGTGAAACTACTGGGATCATCTGTGAAACTACTGGGACATCTGTAAAACTACTGGGACATCTTTGAAACTATTGGGACATCTGTGAAACTATGGGGACATCTGTTAACCTACTGGAATATCTGTAAAACTCCTGGGACATCTGTGAAACTATTGGGACATCTGTGAAACTATTGGGACATCTGTGAAACTACTGGTACATCTGTGAAATTATTGGGACATCTGTGATACTATGGGGACATCTGTGAAACTAATGGGACATATGTGAAACTATTGGGGCATCTGTGAAACGACTGGGTGATCTGTGAAACTACTGGGACATATGTGAACTTATTGGGACATCTGTGAAACTATTGGGACATCTGTGAAACTATTGGGACATCTGTGAAGCTATGGGGACATCTGTGAAACTAATGGGACATATGTGAAACTATTGGGACATCTGTGAAACTACTGGTACATGTTAAATTATTGGGACATCTGTAAAACTATGGGGACATCTGTGAAACTAATGGGACATATGTGAAACTATTGGGGCATCTGTGAAACGACTGGGTGATCTGTGACACTAGTGGGACATATGTGAACTTATTGGGACATCTGTGAAACTATTGGGACATCTGTGAAACTATTGGGACATCTGTGAAACTATGGGAACATCTGTGCAACTAATGGGACATATGTGAAACTATTGGGGCATCTGTGAAACTACTGGGATCATCTGTGAAACTACTGGGACATCTGTAAAACTACTGGGACATCTTTGAAACTATTGGGACATCTGTGAAACTATGGGGACATCTGTTAACCTACTGGAATATCTGTGAAACTTCTGGGACATCTGTGAAACTATTGGGACATCTGTGAAACTATTGGGACATCTGTGAAACTACTGGTACATCTGTGAAATTATTGGGACATCTGTGAAACTATGGGGACATCTGTGAAACTAATGGGACATATGTGAAACTATTGGGGCATCTGTGAAACTACTGGGACATATGTGAACCTATTGGGACATCTGTGAAACTTTTGGGACAGCTGTGAAACTATGGGGACATCTGTTAACCTACTGGGACATCTGTGAAACTACTGGGACATATGTTAAACTACTGGGACATCTGTTGAACTATTGGGACATCTGTGAATCTACTGGGACATCTGTAAAACTACTGGGACATATGTGAATCTATTGGGACATCTGTGAAACTATTGGGACATCTGTGAAACTACTGGTACATCTGTGAAATTATTGGGACATCTGTGAAACTATGGGGACATCTGTGAAACTAATGGGACATATGTGAAAATATTGGGGCATCTGTGAAACTACTGGGACATATGTGAAACTACTGGGACATCTGTAAAACTACTGGGACATCTTTGAAACTATTGGGACATCTGTGAAACTATTGGGACATCTGTTAAACTTCTGGGACATCTGTGAAACTATTGGGACATCTGTGAAACTATTTGGGACATCTGTTAAAGTATTGGGACATCTGTGAAACTACTGGTACATCTGTTAAATTATTGGGACATCTGTGAAACTATGGGGACATCTGTGAAACTAATGGGACATATGTGAAACTATTGGGGCATCTGTGAAACGACTGGGTGATCTGTGAAACTACTGGGACATATGTGAACTTATTGGGACATCTGTGAAACTATTGGGACATCTGTGAAACTATTGGGACATCGGTGAAACTATGGGGACATCTGTGAAACTAATGGGACATATGTGAAACTATTGGGGCATCTGTGAAACTACTGGGATCATCTGTGAAACTAGCGGGACATCTATAAAACTACTGGGACATCTTTGAAACTATTGGAACATCTGTGAAACTATGGGGACATCTATTAACCTACTGGAATATCTATAAAACTTCTGGGACATCTGTGAAACTATTGGGACATCTGTGAAACTATTGGGAAATCTGTGAAACTATTGGGACATCTGTGAATCTATTGGGACATCTGTGAAACTATTTGGGACATCTGTTAAACTATTGGGACATCTGTGAAACTACTGGTACATCTGTGAAATTATTGGGACATCTGTGAAACTATGGGGACATCTGTGAAACTAATGGGACATATGTGAAACTATTGGGGCATCTGTGAAACTACTGGGACATATGTGAACCTATTGGGACATCTGTGAAACTTTTGGGACATCTGTGAAACTATGGGGACATCTGTTAACCTACTGGGACATCTGTGAAACTACTGGGACATCTGTTAAACTACTGGGTCATATGTGAATCTATTGGGACATCTGTGAAACTATTGGGACATCTGTGAAACTATTGAGACATCTGTGAAACAACTGGGAAATCTGTGAAACTATTGGGACATCTGTGAAACTATTTGGGACATCTGTTAAACTATTGGGACATCTGTGAAACTACTGATACATCTGTTAAATTATTGGGACATCTGTGAAACTATGGGGACATCTGTGAAACTAATGGGACATATGCGAAACTATTGGGGCATCTGTGAAACGACTTGGTGATCTGTGAAACTACTGGGACATATGTGAACTTATTGGGACATCTGTGAGACTATTGGGACATCTGTGAAACTATTGGGACATCTGTGAAACTATGGGGACATCTGTGAAACTAATGGGACATATTTGAAAATATTGGGACATCTGTGAAACTACTGGTACATCTGTTAAATTATTGGGACATCTGTAAAACTATGGGGACATCTGTGAAACTAATGGGACATATGTGAAACTATTGGGGCATCTGTGAAACGACTGGGTGATCTGTGACACTAGTGGGACATATGTGAACTTATTGGGACATCTGTGAAACTATTGGGACATCTGTGAAACTATTGGGACATCTGTGAAACTATGGGGACATCTGTGCAACTAATGGGACATATGTGAAACTATTGGGGCATCTGTGAAACTACTGGGATCATCTGTGAAACTACTGGGACATCTGTAAAACTACTGGGACATCTTTGAAACTATTGGGACATCTGTGAAACTATGGGGACATCTGTTAACCTACTGGAATATCTGTAAAACTCCTGGGACATCTGTGAAACTATTGGGACATCTGTGAAACTATTGGGACATCTGTGAAACTACTGGTACATCTGTGAAATTATTGGGACATCTGTGATACTATGGGGACATCTGTGAAACTAATGGGACATATGTGAAACTATTGGGGCATCTGTGAAACGACTGGGTGATCTGTGAAACTACTGGGACATATGTGAACTTATTGGGACATCTGTGAAACTATTGGGACATCTGTGAAACTATTGGGACATCTGTGAAGCTATGGGGACATCTGTGAAACTAATGGGACATATGTGAAACTATTGGGACATCTGTGAAACTACTGGTACATGTTAAATTATTGGGACATCTGTAAAACTATGGGGACATCTGTGAAACTAATGGGACATATGTGAAACTATTGGGGCATCTGTGAAACGACTGGGTGATCTGTGACACTAGTGGGACATATGTGAACTTATTGGGACATCTGTGAAACTATTGGGACATCTGTGAAACTATTGGGACATCTGTGAAACTATGGGGACATCTGTGCAACTAATGGGACATATGTGAAACTATTGGGGCATCTGTGAAACTACTGGGATCATCTGTGAAACTACTGGGACATCTGTAAAACTACTGGGACATCTTTGAAACTATTGGGACATCTGTGAAACTATGGGGACATCTGTTAACCTACTGGAATATCTGTAAAACTTCTGGGACATCTGTGAAACTATTGGGACATCTGTGAAACTATTGGGACATCTGTGAAACTACTGGTACATCTGTGAAATTATTGGGACATCTGTGAAACTATGGGGACATCTGTGAAACTAATGGGACATATGTGAAACTATTGGGGCATCTGTGAAACTACTGGGACATATGTGAACCTATTGGGACATCTGTGAAACTATTGGGACATCTGTGAAACTATGGGGACATCTGTGAAACTACTGGGACATCTGTTAAACTACTGGGACATCTGTTGAACTATTGGGACATCTGTGAATCTACTGGGACATCTGTAAAACTACTGGGACATATGTGAATCTATTGGGACATCTGTGAAACTATTGAGACATCTGTGAAACTATTGCGACATCTGTTAAACTACTGGTACATCTGTTAAATTATTGGGACATCTGTAAAACTATGGGGACATCTGTGAAACTAATGGGACATATGTGAAACTATTGGGGCATCTGTGAAACGACTGGGTGATCTGTGACACTAGTGGGACATATGTGAACTTATTGGGACATCTGTGAAACTATTGGGACATCTGTGAAACTATGGGGACATCTGTGCAACTAATGGGACATATGTGAAACTATTGGGGAATCTGTGAAACTACTGGGATCATCTGTGAAACTACTGGGACATCTGTAAAACTACTGGGACATCTTTGAAACTATTGGGACATCTGTGAAACTATGGGGACATCTGTTAACCTACTGGAATATCTGTAAAACTTCTGGGACATCTGTGAAACTATTGGGACATCTGTGAAACTATTGGGACATCTGTGAAACTACTGGTACATCTGTGAAATTATTGGGACATCTGTGAAACTATGGGGACATCTGTGAAACTAATGGGACATATGTGAAACTATTGGGGCATCTGTGAAACTACTGGGACATATGTGAACCTATTGGGACATCTGTGAAACTATTGGGACATCTGTGAAACTATGGGGACATCTGTGAAACTACTGGGACATCTGTTAAACTACTGGGACATCTGTTGAACTATTGGGACATATGTGAAACTATTGGGACATCTGTGAAACTACTGGTACATCTGTTATATTATTGGGACATCTGTAAAACGATGGGGACATCTGTGAAACTAATGGGACATATGTGAAACTATTGGGGCATCTGTGAAACGACTGGGTGATCTGTGACACTAGTGGGACATATGTGAACTTATTGGGACATCTGTGAAACTATTGGGACATCTGTGAAACTATTGGGACATCTGTGAAACTATGGGGACATCTGTGCAACTAATGGGACATATGTGAAACTATTGGGGCATCTGTGAAACTACTGGGATCATCTGTGAAACTACTGGGACATCTGTGAAGCTATGGGGACATCTGTGAAACTAATGGGACATATGTGAAACTATTGGGACATCTGTGAAACTACTGGTACATCTGTTAAATTATTGGGACATCTGTAAAACTATGGGGACATCTGTGAAACTAATGGGACATATGTGAAACTATTGGGGCATCTGTGAAACGACTGGGTGATCTGTGACACTAGTGGGACATATGTGAACTTATTGGGACATCTGTGAAACTATTGGGACATCTGTGAAACTATTGGGACATCTGTGAATCTATGGGGACATCTGTGCAACTAATGGGACATATGTGAAACTATTGGGGCATCTGTGAAACTACTGGGACATCTGTGAAACTATTGGGAAATCTGTGAAACTATGGGGACATCTATTAACCTACTGGAATATCTATAAAACTTCTGGGACATCTGTGAAACTATTGGGACATCTGTGAAACTATTGGGAAATCTGTGAAACTATTGGGACATCTGTGAATCTATTGGGACATCTGTGAAACTATTTGGGACATCTGTTAAACTATTGGGACATCTGTGAAACTACTGGTACATCTGTGAAATTATTGGGACATCTGTGAAACTATGGGGACATCTGTGAAACTAATGGGACATATGTGAAACTATTGGGGCATCTGTGAAACTACTGGGACATATGTGAACCTATTGGGACATCTGTGAAACTTTTGGGACATCTGTGAAACTATGGGGACATCTGTTAACCTACTGGGACATCTGTGAAACTACTGGGACATCTGTTAAACTACTGGGACATATGTGAATCTATTGGGACATCTGTGAAACTATTGGAACATCTGTGAAACTATTGAGACATCTGTGAAACAACTGGGAAATCTGTGAAACTATTGGGACATCTGTGAAACTATTTGGGACATCTGTTAAACTATTGGGACATCTGTGAAACTACTGATACATCTGTTAAATTATTGGGACATCTGTGAAACTATGGGGACATCTGTGAAACTAATGGGACATATGCGAAACTATTGGGGCATCTGTGAAACGACTTGGTGATCTGTGAAACTACTGGGACATATGTGAACTTATTGGGACATCTGTGAGACTATTGGGACATCTGTGAAACTATTGGGACATCTGTGAAACTATGGGGATATCTGTGAAACTAATGGGACATATTTGAAAATATTGGGACATCTGTGAAACTACTGGTACATCTGTTAAATTATTGGGACATCTGTAAAACTATGGGGACATCTGTGAAACTAATGGGACATATGTGAAACTATTGGGGCATCTGTGAAACGACTGGGTGATCTGTGACACTAGTGGGACATATGTGAACTTATTGGGACATCTGTGAAACTATTGGGACATCTGTGAAACTATTGGGACATCTGTGAAACTATGGGGACATCTGTGCAACTAATGGGACATATGTGAAACTATTGGGGCATCTGTGAAACTACTGGGATCATCTGTGAAACTACTGGGACATCTGTGAAGCTATGGGGACATCTGTGAAACTAATGGGACATATGTGAAACTATTGGGACATCTGTGAAACTACTGGTACATCTGTTAAATTATTGGGACATCTGTAAAACTATGGGGACATCTGTGAAACTAATGGGACATATGTGAAACTATTGGGGCATCTGTGAAACGACTGGGTGATCTGTGACACTAGTGGGACATATGTGAACTTATTGGGACATCTGTGAAACTATTGGGACATCTGTGAAACTATTGGGACATCTGTGAATCTATGGGGACATCTGTGCAACTAATGGGACATATGTGAAACTATTGGGGCATCTGTGAAACTACTGGGACATCTGTGAAACTATTGGGAAATCTGTGAAACTATGGGGACATCTATTAACCTACTGGAATATCTATAAAACTTCTGGGACATCTGTGAAACTATTGGGACATCTGTGAAACTATTGTGAAATCTGTGAAACTATTGGGACATCTGTGAATCTATTGGGACATCTGTGAAACTATTTGGGACATCTGTTAAACTATTGGGACATCTGTGAAACTACTGGTACATCTGTGAAATTATTGGGACATCTGTGAAACTATGGGGACATCTGTGAAACTAATGGGACATATGTGAAACTATTGGGGCATCTGTGAAACTACTGGGACATATGTGAACCTATTGGGACATCTGTGAAACTTTTGGGACATCTGTGAAACTATGGGGACATCTGTTAACCTACTGGGACATCTGTGAAACTACTGGGACATCTGTTAAACTACTGGGACATATGTGAATCTATTGGGACATCTGTGAAACTATTGGAACATCTGTGAAACTATTGAGACATCTGTGAAACAACTGGGAAATCTGTGAAACTATTGGGACATCTGTGAAACTATTTGGGACATCTGTTAAACTATTGGGACATCTGTGAAACTACTGATACATCTGTTAAATTATTGGGACATCTGTGAAACTATGG
This sequence comes from Petromyzon marinus, assembly GCF_048934315.1. Classification (NCBI taxonomy): domain Eukaryota; kingdom Metazoa; phylum Chordata; class Hyperoartia; order Petromyzontiformes; family Petromyzontidae; genus Petromyzon; species Petromyzon marinus. The sequence goes on along the minus strand of NC_133681.1, from coordinate 17,300,971 downwards.
GGACATCTGTGAAACTAAGGGACATATGCGAAACTATTGGGGCATCTGTGAAACGACTTGGTGATCTGTGAAACTACTGGGACATATGTGAACTTATTGGGACATCTGTGAGACTATTGGGACATCTGTGAAACTATTGGGACATCTGTGAAACTATGGGGATATCTGTGAAACTAATGGGACATATTTGAAAATATTGGGACATCTGTGAAACTACTGGTACATCTGTTAAATTATTGGGACATCTGTAAAACTATGGGGACATCTGTGAAACTAATGGGACATATGTGAAACTATTGGGGCATCTGTGAAACGACTGGGTGATCTGTGACACTAGTGGGACATATGTGAACTTATTGGGACATCTGTGAAACTATTGGGACATCTGTGAAACTATTGGGACATCTGTGAAACTATGGGGACATCTGTGCAACTAATGGGACATATGTGAAACTATTGGGGCATCTGTGAAACTACTGGGATCATCTGTGAAACTACTGGGACATCTGTAAAACTACTGGGACATCTTTGAAACTATTCGGACATCTGTGAAACTATGGGGACATCTGTTAATCTACTGGAATATCTGTAAAACTCCTGGGACATCTGTGAAACTATTGGGACATCTGTGAAACTATTGGGACATCTGTGAAACTACTGGTACATCTGTGAAATTATTGGGACATCTGTGAAACTATGGGGACATCTGTGAAACTAATGGGACATATGTGAAACTATTGGGGCATCTGTGAAACTACTGGGACATATGTGAACCTATTGGGACATCTGTGAAACTATTGGGACATCTGTGAAACTATGGGGACATCTGTGAAACTACTGGGACATCTGTTAAACTACTGGGACATCTGTTGAACTATTGGGACATATGTGAAACTATTGGGACATCTGTGAAACTACTGGTACATCTGTTAAATTATTGGGACATCTGTAAAACTATGGGGACATCTGTGAAACTAATGGGACATATGTGAAACTATTGGGGCATCTGTGAAACGACTGGGTGATCTGTGACACTAGTGGGACATATGTGAACTTATTGGGACATCTGTGAAACTATTGGGACATCTGTGAAACTATTGGGACATCTGTGAAACTATGGGGACATCTGTGCAACTAATGGGACATATGTGAAACTATTGGGGCATCTGTTAAACTACTGGGATCATCTGTGAAACTACTGGGACATCTGTGAAGCTATGGGGACATCTGTGAAACTAATGGGACATATGTGAAACTATTGGGACATCTGTGAAACTACTGGTACATCTGTTAAATTATTGGGACATCTGTAAAACTATGGGGACATCTGTGAAACTAATGGGACATATGTGAAACTATTGGGGCATCTGTGAAACGACTGGGTGATCTGTGACACTAGTGGGACATATGTGAACTTATTGGGACATCTGTGAAACTATTGGGACATCTGTGAAACTATTGGGACATCTGTGAATCTATGGGGACATCTGTGCAACTAATGGGACATATGTGAAACTATTGGGGCATCTGTGAAACTACTGGGACATCTGTGAAACTATTGGGAAATCTGTGAAACTATGGGGACATCTATTAACCTACTGGAATATCTATAAAACTTCTGGGACATCTGTGAAACTATTGGGACATCTGTGAAACTATTGGGAAATCTGTGAAACTATTGGGACATCTGTGAATCTATTGGGACATCTGTGAAACTATTTGGGACATCTGTTAAACTATTGGGACATCTGTGAAACTACTGGTACATCTGTGAAATTATTGGGACATCTGTGAAACTATGGGGACATCTGTGAAACTAATGGGACATATGTGAAACTATTGGGGCATCTGTGAAACTACTGGGACATATGTGAACCTATTGGGACATCTGTGAAACTTTTGGGACATCTGTGAAACTATGGGGACATCTGTTAACCTACTGGGACATCTGTGAAACTACTGGGACATCTGTTAAACTACTGGGACATATGTGAATCTATTGGGACATCTGTGAAACTATTGGAACATCTGTGAAACTATTGAGACATCTGTGAAACAACTGGGAAATCTGTGAAACTATTGGGACATCTGTGAAACTATTTGGGACATCTGTTAAACTATTGGGACATCTGTGAAACTACTGATACATCTGTTAAATTATTGGGACATCTGTGAAACTATGGGGACATCTGTGAAACTAATGGGACATATGCGAAACTATTGGGGCATCTGTGAAACGACTTGGTGATCTGTGAAACTACTGGGACATATGTGAACTTATTGGGACATCTGTGAGACTATTGGGACATCTGTGAAACTATTGGGACATCTGTGAAACTATGGGGATATCTGTGAAACTAATGGGACATATTTGAAAATATTGGGACATCTGTGAAACTACTGGTACATCTGTTAAATTATTGGGACATCTGTAAAACTATGGGGACATCTGTGAAACTAATGGGACATATGTGAAACTATTGGGGCATCTGTGAAACGACTGGGTGATCTGTGACACTAGTGGGACATATGTGAACTTATTGGGACATCTGTGAAACTATTGGGACATCTGTGAAACTATTGGGACATCTGTGAAACTATGGGGACATCTGTGCAACTAATGGGACATATGTGAAACTATTGGGGCATCTGTGAAACTACTGGGATCATCTGTGAAACTACTGGGACATCTGTGAAGCTATGGGGACATCTGTGAAACTAATGGGACATATGTGAAACTATTGGGACATCTGTGAAACTACTGGTACATCTGTTAAATTATTGGGACATCTGTAAAACTATGGGGACATCTGTGAAACTAATGGGACATATGTGAAACTATTGGGGCATCTGTGAAACGACTGGGTGATCTGTGACACTAGTGGGACATATGTGAACTTATTGGGACATCTGTGAAACTATTGGGACATCTGTGAAACTATTGGGACATCTGTGAATCTATGGGGACATCTGTGCAACTAATGGGACATATGTGAAACTATTGGGGCATCTGTGAAACTACTGGGACATCTGTGAAACTATTGGGAAATCTGTGAAACTATGGGGACATCTATTAACCTACTGGAATATCTATAAAACTTCTGGGACATCTGTGAAACTATTGGGACATCTGTGAAACTATTGGGAAATCTGTGAAACTATTGGGACATCTGTGAATCTATTGGGACATCTGTGAAACTATTTGGGACATCTGTTAAACTATTGGGACATCTGTGAAACTACTGGTACATCTGTGAAATTATTGGGACATCTGTGAAACTATGGGGACATCTGTGAAACTAATGGGACATATGTGAAACTATTGGGGCATCTGTGAAACTACTGGGACATATGTGAACCTATTGGGACATCTGTGAAACTTTTGGGACATCTGTGAAACTATGGGGACATCTGTTAACCTACTGGGACATCTGTGAAACTACTGGGACATCTGTTAAACTACTGGGACATATGTGAATCTATTGGGACATCTGTGAAACTATTGGAACATCTGTGAAACTATTGAGACATCTGTGAAACAACTGGGAAATCTGTGAAACTATTGGGACATCTGTGAAACTATTTGGGACATCTGTTAAACTATTGGGACATCTGTGAAACTACTGATACATCTGTTAAATTATTGGGACATCTGTGAAACTATGGGGACATCTGTGAAACTAATGGGACATATGCGAAACTATTGGGGCATCTGTGAAACGACTTGGTGATCTGTGAAACTACTGGGACATATGTGAACTTATTGGGACATCTGTGAGACTATTGGGACATCTGTGAAACTATTGGGACATCTGTGAAACTATGGGGATATCTGTGAAACTAATGGGACATATTTGAAAATATTGGGACATCTGTGAAACTACTGGTACATCTGTTAAATTATTGGGACATCTGTAAAACTATGGGGACATCTGTGAAACTAATGGGACATATGTGAAACTATTGGGGCATCTGTGAAACGACTGGGTGATCTGTGACACTAGTGGGACATATGTGAACTTATTGGGACATCTGTGAAACTATTGGGACATCTGTGAAACTATTGGGACATCTGTGAAACTATGGGGACATCTGTGCAACTAATGGGACATATGTGAAACTATTGGGGCATCTGTGAAACTACTGGGATCATCTGTGAAACTACTGGGACATCTGTAAAACTACTGGGACATCTTTGAAACTATTCGGACATCTGTGAAACTATGGGGACATCTGTTAATCTACTGGAATATTTGTAAAACTCCTGGGACATCTGTGAAACTATTGGGACATCTGTGAAACTATTGGGACATCTGTGAAACTACTGGTACATCTGTGAAATTATTGGGACATCTGTGAAACTATGGGGACATCTGTGAAACTAATGGGACATATGTGAAACTATTGGGGCATCTGTGAAACTACTGGGACATATGTGAACCTATTGGGACATCTGTGAAACTATTGGGACATCTGTGAAACTATGGGGACATCTGTGAAACTACTGGGACATCTGTTAAACTACTGGGACATCTGTTGAACTATTGGGAAATATGTGAAACTATTGGGACATCTGTGAAACTACTGGTACATCTGTTAAATTATTGGGACATCTGTAAAACTATGGGGACATCTGTGAAACTAATGGGACATATGTGAAACTATTGGGGCATCTGTGAAACGACTGGGTGATCTGTGACACTAGTGGGACATATGTGAACTTATTGGGACATCTGTGAAACTATTGGGACATCTGTGAAACTATTGGGACATCTGTGAAACTATGGGGACATCTGTGCAACTAATGGGACATATGTGAAACTATTGGGGCATCTGTGAAACTACTGGGATCATCTGTGAAACTACTGGGACATCTGTGAAGCTATGGGGACATCTGTGAAACTAATGGGACATATGTGAAACTATTGGGACATCTGTGAAACTACTGGTACATCTGTTAAATTATTGGGACATCTGTAAAACTATGGGGACATCTGTGAAACTAATGGGACATATGTGAAACTATTGGGGCATCTGTGAAACGACTGGGTGATCTGTGACACTAGTGGGACATATGTGAACTTATTGGGACATCTGTGAAACTATTGGGACATCTGTGAAACTATTGGGACATCTGTGAAACTATGGGGACATCTGTGCAACTAATGGGACATATGTGAAACTATTGGGGCATCTGTGAAACTACTGGGATCATCTGTGAAACTACTGGGACATCTGTAAAACTACTGGGACATCTTTGAAACTATTGGGACATCTGTGAAACTATGGGGACATCTGTTAACCTACTGGAATATCTTTAAAACTTCTGGGACATCTGTGAAACTATTGGGACATCTGTGAAACTATTGGGACATCTGTGAAACTACTGGTACATCTGTTAAATTATTGGGACATCTGTGAAACTGTGGGGACATCTGTGAAACTAATGGGACATATGCGAAACTATTGGGGCATCTGTGAAACGACTTGGTGATCTGTGAAACTACTGGGACATATGTGAACTTATTGGGACATCTGTGAGACTATTGGGACATCTGTGAAACTATTGGGACATCTGTGAAACTATGGGGACATCTGTGAAACTAATGGGACATATTTGAAAATATTGGGACATCTGTGAAACTACTGGTACATCTGTTAAATTATTGGGACATCTGTAAAACTATGGGGACATCTGTGAAACTAATGGGACATATGTGAAACTATTGGGGCATCTGTGAAACGACTGGGTGATCTGTGACACTAGTGGGACATATGTGAACTTATTGGGACATCTGTGAAACTATTGGGACATCTGTGAAACTATTGGGACATCTGTGAAACTATGGGGACATCTGTGCAACTAATGGGACATATGTGAAACTATTGGGGCATCTGTGAAACTACTGGGATCATCTGTGAAACTACTGGGACATCTGTAAAACTACTGGGACATCTTTGAAACTATTCGGACATCTGTGAAACTATGGGGACATCTGTTAACCTACTGGAATATCTGTAAAACTCCTGGGACATCTGTGAAACTATTGGGACATCTGTGAAACTATTGGGACATCTGTGAAACTACTGGTACATCTGTGAAATTATTGGGACATCTGTGATACTATGGGGACATCTGTGAAACTAATGGGACATATGTGAAACTATTGGGGCATCTGTGAAACGACTGGGTTATCTGTGAAACTACTGGGACATATGTGAACTTATTGGGACATCTGTGAAACTATTGGGACATCTGTGAAACTATTGGGACATCTGTGAAGCTATGGGGACATCTGTGAAACTAATGGGACATATGTGAAACTATTGGGGCATCTGTGAAACTACTGGGACATATGTGAACCTATTGGGACATCTGTGAAACTATTGGGACATCTGTGAAACTATGGGGACATCTGTGAAACTACTGGGACATCTGTTAAACTACTGGGACATCTGTTGAACTATTGGGACATCTGTGAATCCACTGGGACATCTGTAAAACTACTGGGACATATGTGAATCTATTGGGACATCTGTGAAACTATTGAGACATCTGTGAAACTAATGGGACATATGTGAAACTATTGGGGCATCTGTGAAACGACTGGGTGATCTGTGACACTAGTGGGACATATGTGAACTTATTGGGACATCTGTGAAACTATTGGGACATCTGTGAAACTATGGGGACATCTGTGCAACTAATGGGACATATGTGAAACTATTGGGGCATCTGTGAAACTACTGGGATCATCTGTGAAACTACTGGGACATCTGTAAAACTACTGGGACATCTTTGAAACTATTGGGACATCTGTGAAACTATGGGGACATCTGTTAACCTACTGGAATATCTGTAAAACTTCTGGGACATCTGTGAAACTATTGGGACATGTGTGAAACTATTGGGACATCTGTGAAACTACTGGTACATCTGTGAAATTATTGGGACATCTGTGAAACTATGGGGACATCTGTGAAACTAATGGGACATATGTGAAACTATTGGGGCATCTGTGAAACTACTGGGACATATGTGAACCTATTGGGACATCTGTGAAACTATTGGGACATCTGTGAAACTATGGGGACATCTGTGAAACTACTGGGACATCTGTTAAACTACTGGGACATCTGTTGAACTATTGGGACATATGTGAAACTATTGGGACATCTGTGAAACTACTGGTACATCTGTTAAATTATTGGGACATCTGTAAAACTATGGGGACATCTGTGAAACTAATGGGACATATGTGAAACTATTGGGGCATCTGTGAAACGACTGGGTGATCTGTGACACTAGTGGGACATATGTGAACTTATTGGGACATCTGTGAAACTATTGGGACATCTGTGAAACTATTGGGACATCTGTGAAACTATGGGGACATCTGTGCAACTAATGGGACATATGTGAAACTATTGGGGCATCTGTGAAACTACTGGGATCATCTGTGAAACTACTGGGACATCTGTGAAGCTATGGGGACATCTGTGAAACTAATGGGACATATGTGAAACTATTGGGACATCTGTGAAACTACTGGTACATCTGTTAAATTATTGGGACATCTGTAAAACTATGGGGACATCTGTGAAACTAATGGGACATATGTGAAACTATTGGGGCATCTGTGAAACGACTGGGTGATCTGTGACACTAGTGGGACATATGTGAACTTATTGGGACATCTGTGAAACTATTGGGACATCTGTGAAACTATTGGGACATCTGTGAAACTATGGGGACATCTGTGCAACTAATGGGACATATGTGAAACTATTGGGGCATCTGTGAAACTACTGGGATCATCTGTGAAACTACTGGGACATCTGTAAAACTACTGGGACATCTTTGAAACTATTGGGACATCTGTGAAACTATGGGGACATCCGTTAACCTACTGGAATATCTTTAAAACTTCTGGGACATCTGTGAAACTATTGGGACATCTGTGAAACTATTGGGACATCTGTGAAACTACTGGTACATCTGTGAAATTATTGGGACATCTGTGAAACTATGGGGACATCTGTGAAACTAATGGGACATATGTGAAACTATTGGGGCATCTGTGAAACTACTGGGACATATGTGAACCTATTGGGACATCTGTGAAACTATTGGGACATCTGTGAAACTATTGGGACATCTGTGAATCTACTGGGACATCTGTAAAACTACTGGGACATATGTGAATCTATTGGGACATCTGTGAAACTATTGAGACATCTGTGAAACTATTGGGACATCTGTTAAACTACTGGTACATCTGTTAAATTATTGGGACATCTGTAAAACTATGGGGACATCTGTGAAACTAATGGGACATATGTGAAACTATTGGGGCATCTGTGAAACGACTGGGTGATCTGAGACACTAGTGGGACATATGTGAACTTATTGGGACATCTGTGAAACTATTGGGACATCTGTGAAACTATTGGGACATCTGTGAAACTATGGGGACATCTGTGCAACTAATGGGACATATGTGAAACTATTGGGGCATCTGTGAAACTACTGGGATCATCTGTGAAACTACTGGGACATCTGTAAAACTACTGGGACATCTTTGAAACTATTGGGACATCTGTGAAACTATGGGGACATCTGTTAACCTACTGGAATATCTGTAAAACTTCTGGGACATCTGTGAAACTATTGGGACATCTGTGAAACTATTGGGACATCTGTGAAACTACTGGTACATCTGTGAAATTATTGGGACATCTGTGAAACTATGGGGACATCTGTGAAACTAATGGGACATATGTGAAAATATTGGGGCATCTGTGAAACTAGTGGGACATATGTGAACCTATTGGGACATCTGTGAAACTATGGGGATATCTGTTAACCTACTGGGACATCTGTGAAACTACTGGGACATCTGTTAAACTACTGGGACATCTGTTGAACTATTGGGACATCTGTGAATCTACTGGGACATCTGTAAAACTACTGGGACATATGTGAATCTATTGGGACATCTGTGAAACTATTGGGACATCTGTGAAACTATTGAGACATCTGTGAAACAACTGGGACATCTGTTGAACTATTGGGACAACTGTTAAACTCCTGGGACATCTGGGAAACTATTGGGACATCTGTGAAACTATTTGGGACATCTGTTAAACTATTGGGACATCTGTGAAACTACTGGTACATCTGTGAAATTATTGGGACATCTGTGAAACTATGGGGACATCTGTGAAACTAATGGGACATATGTGAAACTATTGGGGCATCTGTGAAACTACGGGTGATCTGTGAATCTACTGGGACATATGTGAACCTATTGAGACACCTGTGAAACTATTGGGACATCTGTGAAACTATTGGGACATCTGTGAAACTATGGGGACATCTGTGAAACTATGGGGACATCTGTGAAACTAATGGGACATATGTGAAACTATTGGGACATCTGTGAAACTATGGGGACATCTGTGAAACTAATGGGACATATGTGAAACTATTGGGACATCTGTAAAACTACTGGGACATATGTGAAACTATTGGGAAATGTGTGAAACTATTGGGACATCTGTGAAACTATTGGGACATCTGTGAAACTACTGGTACATCTGTGAAACTATGGGGACATCTGTTAACCTACTGGGATATCTGTAAAACTACTGGGACATCTGTGAAACTATTGGGACATCTGTGAAACTATGGGGACATCCGTTAACCTACTGGGACATCTGTGAAACTACTGGGACATCTGTTAAACTACTGGGACATCTGTTAAATTATTGGGACAGATGTAAAACTATGGGGACATCTGTGAAACTAATGGGACATATGTGAAACTATTGGGGCATCTGTGAAACGACTGGGTGATCTGAGACACTAGTGGGACATATGTGAACTTATTGGGACATCTGTGAAACTATTGGGACATCTGTGAAACTATTGGGACATCTGTGAAACTATGGGGACATCTGTGCAACTAATGGGACATATGTGAAACTATTGGGGCATCTGTGAAACTACTGGGATCATCTGTGAAACTACTGGGACATCTGTAAAACTACTGGGACATCTTTGAAACTATTGGGACATCTGTGAAACTATGGGGACATCTGTTAACCTACTGGAATATCTGTAAAACTTCTGGGACATCTGTGAAACTATTGGGACATCTGTGAAACTATTGGGACATCTGTGAAACTACTGGTACATCTGTGAAATTATTGGGACATCTGTGAAACTATGGGGACATCTGTGAAACTAATGGGACATATGTGAAACTATTGGGGCATCTGTGAAACTACTGGGACATATGTGAACCTATTGGGACATCTGTGAAACTATTGGGACATCTGTGAAACTATGGGGACATCTGTGAAACTACTGGGACATCTGTTAAACTACTGGGACATCTGTTGAACTATTGGGACATCTGTGAATCTACTGGGACATCTGTAAAACTACTGGGACATATGTGAATCTATTGGGACATCTGTGAAACTATTGAGACATCTGTGAAACTATTGGGACATCTGTTAAACTACTGGTACATCTGTTAAATTATTGGGACATCTGTAAAACTATGGGGACATCTGTGAAACTAATAGGACATATGTGAAACTATTGGGGCATCTGTGAAACGACTGGGTGATCTGTGACACTAGTGGGACATATGTGAACTTATTGGGACATCTGTGAAACTATTGGGACATCTGTGAAACTATTGGGACATCTGTGAAACTATGGGGACATCTGTGCAACTAATGGGACATATGTGAAACTATTGGGGCATCTGTGAAACTACTGGGATAATCTGTGAAACTACTGGGACATCTGTAAAACTACTGGGACATCTTTGAAACTATTGGGACATCTGTGAAACTATGGGGACATCTGTTAACCTACTGGAATATCTGTAAAACTCCTGGGACATCTGTGAAACTATTGGGATATCTGTGAAACTATTGGGACATATGTGAAACTACTGGTACATCTGTGAAATTATTGGGACATCTGTGAAACTATGGGAACATCTGTGAAACTAATGGGACATATGTGAAACTATTGGGGCATCTGTGAAACGACTGGGTGATCTGTGAAACTACTGGGACATATGTGAACTTATTGGGACATCTGTGAAACTATTGGGACATCTGTGAAACTATTGGGACATCTGTGAAGCTATGGGGACATCTGTGAAACTAATGGGACATATGTGAAACTATTGGGACATCTGTGAAACTACTGGTACATCTGTTAAATTATTGGGACATCTGTAAAACTATGGGGACATCTGTGAAACTAATGGGACATATGTGAAACTATTGGGGCATCTGTGAAACGACTGGGTGATCTGTGACACTAGTGGGACATATGTGAACTTATTGGGACATCTGTGAAACTATGGGGACATCTGTGAAACTATTGGGACATCTGTGAAACTATGGGGACATCTGTGCAACTAATGGGACATATGTGAAACTATTGGGGCATCTGTGAAACTACTGGGATCATCTGTGAAACTACTGGGACATCTGTAAAACTACTGGGACATCTTTGAAACTATTGGGACATCTGTGAAACTATGGGGACATCTGTTAACCTACTGGAATATCTGTAAAACTTCTGGGACATCTGTGAAACTATTGGGACATCTGTGAAACTATTGGGACATCTGTAAAACTACTGGTACATCTGTGAAATTATTGGGACATCTGTGAAACTATGGGGACATCTGTGAAACTAATGGGACATATGTGAAAATATTGGGGCATCTGTGAAACTACTGGGACATATGTGAACCTATTGGGACATCTGTGAAACTATGGGGATATCTGTTAACCTACAGGGACATCTGTGAAACTACTGGGACATCTGTTAAACTACTGGGACATCTGTTGAACTATTGGGACATCTGTGAATCTACTGGGACATCTGTAAAACTACTGGGACATATGTGAATCTATTGGGACATCTGTGAAACTATTGGGACATCTGTGAAACTATTGAGACATCTGTGAAACAACTGGGACATCTGTTGAACTATTGGGACAACTGTTAAACTCCTGGGACATCTGGGAAACTATTGGGACATCTGTGAAACTATTTGGGACATCTGTTAAACTATTGGAACATCTGTGAAACTACTGGTACATCTGTGAAATTATTGGGACATCTGTGAAACTATGGGGACATCTGTGAAACTAATGGGACATATGTGAAACTATTGGGGCATCTGTGAAACTACGGGTGATCTGTGAATCTACTGGGACATATGTGAACCTATTGAGACACCTGTGAAACTATTGGGACATCTGTGAAACTATTGGGACATCTGTGAAACTATGGGGACATCTGTGAAACTATGGGGACATCTGTGAAACTAATGGGACATATGTGAAACTATTGGGACATCTGTGAAACTATGGGGACATCTGTGAAACTAATGGGACATATGTGAAACTATTGGGACATCTGTAAAACTACTGGGACATATGTGAAACTATTGGGAAATGTGTGAAACTATTGGGACATCTGTGAAACTATTGGGACATCTGTGAAACTACTGGTACATCTGTGAAACTATGGGGACATCTGTTAACCTACTGGGATATCTGTAAAACTACTGGGACATCTGTGAAACTATTGGGACATCTGTGAAACTATGGGGACATCCGTTAACCTACTGGGACATCTGTGAAACTACTGGGACATCTGTTAAACTACTGGGACATCTGTAAAACTATGGGGACATCTGTGAAACTAATGGGACATATGTGAAACTATTGGGGCATCTGTGAAACGACTGGGTGATCTGTGACACTAGTGGGACATGTGAACTTATTGGGACATCTGTGAAACTATTGGGACATCTGTGAAACTATTGGGACATCTGTGAAACTATGGGGACATCTGTGCAACTAATGGGACATATGTGAAACTATTGGGGCATCTGTGAAACTACTGGGATCATCTGTGAAACTACTGGGACATCTGTAAAACTACTGGGACATCTTTGAAACTATTGGGACATCTGTGAAACTATGGGGACATCTCTTAACCTACTGGAATATCTGTAAAACTTCTGGGACATCTGGGAAACTATTGGGACATCTGTGGAACTATTGGGACATCTGTGAAACTACTGGTACATCTGTGAAATTATTGGGACATCTGTGAAACTATGGGGACATCTGTGAAACTAATGGGACATATGTGAAAATATTGGGGCATCTGTGAAACTACTGGGACATATGTGAACCTATTGGGACATCTGTGAAACTATTCGGACATCTGTGAAACTATCGGAATATTTGTTAACCTACTGGGACATCTGTGAAACTACTGGGACATCTGTTAAACTACTGGGACATCTGTTGAATTATTGGGACATCTGTGAAACTATGGGGACATCTGTGAAACTAATGGGACATATGTGAAAATATTGGGGCATCTGTGAAACTACTGGGACATATGTGAACCTATTGGGACATCTGTGAAACTATTCGGACATCTGTGAAACTATCGGAATATTTGTTAACCTACTGGGGCATCTGTGAAACTACTGGGATCATCTGTGAAACAACTGGGACATCTGTTAAACTATTGGGACATCTGTTAAACTCCTGGGACATCTGTGAAACTATTGAGACATCTGTGAAACTATTTGGGACATCTGTTAAACTATGGGGACATCTGTGAAATTATTGGGACATCTGTGAAACTATGGGGACATCTGTGAAACTAATGGGACATATGTGAAACTATTGGGGCATCTGTGAAACTACGGGTGATCTGTGAATCTACTGGGACATATGTGAACCTATTGAGACATCTGTGAAACTATTGGGACATCTGTGAAACTATTGGGACATCTGTGAAACTATGGGGACATCTGTGAAACTAATGGGACATATGTGAAACTATTGGGACATCTGTGAAACTATGGGGACATCTGTGAAACTAATGGGACATATGTGAAACTATTGGGACATCTGTAAAACTACTGGGACATATGTGAAACTATTGGGAAATGTGTGAAACTATTGGGACATCTGTGAAACTATTGGGACATCTGTGAAACTATGGGGACATCTGTTGAACTATTGGGACATCTGTGAATCTACTGGGACATCTGTAAAACTACTGGGACATATGTGAACCTATTGGGACATCTGTGAAACTATTTGGGACATCTGTTAAACTATTGGGACATCTGTGAAACTACTGGTACATCTGTTAAATTATTGGGACATCTGTGAAACTATGGGGACATCTGTGAAACTAATGGGACATATGTGAAACTATTGGGGCATCTGTGAAACGACTGGGTGATCTGTGAAACTATTGGGACATCTGTGAAACTATTGGGACATCTGTGAAACTATGGGGACATCTGTGAAACTAAGGGGGCATATGTGAAACTATTGGGGCATCTGTGAAACTACTGGGATCATCTGTGAAACTAGCGGGACATCTGTAAAACTACTGGGACATCTGTGAAACTATTGGGACATCTGTGAAACTATTGAGACATCTGTGAAACAACTGGGACATCTGTTGAACTATTGGGACATCTGTTAAACTCCTGGGACATCTGGGAAACTATTGGGACATCTGTGAAACTATTTGGGGCATCTGTTAAACTATTGGGACATCTGTGAAACTACTGGTACATCTGTGAAATTATTGGGACATCTGTGAAACTATGGGGACATCTGTGAAACTAATGGGACATATGTGAAACTATTGGGGCATCTGTGAAACTACGGGTGATCTGTGAATCTACTGGGACATATGTGAACCTATTGAGACATCTGTGAAACTATTGGGACATCTGTGAAACTATTGGGACATCTGTGAAACTATGGGGACATCTGTGAAACTATGGGGACATCTGTGAAACTAATGGGACATATGTGAAACTATTGGGACATCTGTGAAACTATGGGGACATCTGTGAAACTAATGGGACATATGTGAAACTATTGGGACATCTGTAAAACTACTGGGACATATGTGAAACTATTGGGAAATGTGTGAAACTATTGGGACATCTGTGAAACTATTGGGACATCTGTGAAACTACTGGTACATCTGTGAAACTATGGGGACATCTGTTAACCTACTGGGATATCTGTAAAACTACTGGGACATCTGTGAAACTATTGGGACATCTGTGAAACTATGGGGACATCCGTTAACCTACTGGGACATCTGTGAAACTACTGGGACATCTGTTAAACTACTGGGACATCTGTAAAACTATGGGGACATCTGTGAAACTAATGGGACATATGTGAAACTATTGGGGCATCTGTGAAACGACTGGGTGATCTGTGACACTAGTGGGACATGTGAACTTATTGGGACATCTGTGAAACTATTGGGACATCTGTGAAACTATTGGGACATCTGTGAAACTATGGGGACATCTGTGCAACTAATGGGACATATGTGAAACTATTGGGGCATCTGTGAAACTACTGGGATCATCTGTGAAACTACTGGGACATCTGTAAAACTACTGGGACATCTTTGAAACTATTGGGACATCTGTGAAACTATGGGGACATCTGTTAACCTACTGGAATATCTGTAAAACTTCTGGGACATCTGTGAAACTATTGGGACATCTGTGAAACTATTGGGACATCTGTGAAACTACTGGTACATCTGTGAAATTATTGGGACATCTGTGAAACTATGGGGACATCTGTGAAACTAATGGGACATCTGTAAAACTATGGGGACATCTGTGAAACTAATGGGACATATGTGAAACTATTGGGGCATCTGTGAAACGACTGGGTGATCTGTGACACTAGTGGGACATGTGAACTTATTGGGACATCTGTGAAACTATTGGGACATCTGTGAAACTATTGGGACATCTGTGAAACTATGGGGACATCTGTGCAACTAATGGGACATATGTGAAACTATTAGGGCATCTGTGAAACTACTGGGATCATCTGTGAAACTACTGGGACATCTGTAAAACTACTGGGACATCTTTGAAACTATTGGGACATCTGTGAAACTATGGGGACATCTGTTAACCTACTGGAATATCTGTAAAACTTCTGGGACATCTGTGAAACTATTGGGACATCTGTGAAACTATTGGGACATCTGTGAAACTACTGGTACATCTGTGAAATTATTGGGACATCTGTGAAACTATGGGGACATCTGTGAAACTAATGGGACATATGTGAAAATATTGGGGCATCTGTGAAACTACTGGGACATATGTGAACCTATTGGGACATCTGTGAAACTATTGGGACATCTGTGAAACTATGGGAATATCTGTTAACCTACTGGGACATCTGTGAAACTACTGGGACATCTGTTAAACTACTGGGACATCTGTTGAACTATTGGGACATCTGTGAATCTACTGGGACATCTGTAAAACTACTGGAACATATGTGAATCTATTGGGACATCTGTGAAACTATTGGGACATCTGTGAAACTATTGAGACATCTGTGAAACAACTGGGACATCTGTTAAACTATTGGGACATCTGTTAAACTCCTGGGACATCTGTGAAACTATTGAGACATCTGTGAAACTATTTGGGACATCTGTTAAACTATGGGGACATCTGTGAAACTATTGGGACATCTGTGAAACTATTTGGGACATCTGTGAAATTATTGGGACATCTGTGAAACTATGGGGACATCTGTGAAACTAATGGGACATATGTGAAACTATTGGGGCATCTGTGAAACTACGGGTGATCTGTGAATCTACTGGGACATATGTGAACCTATTGAGACATCTGTGAAACTATTGGGACATCTGTGAAACTATTGGGACATCTGTGAAACTATGGGGACATCTGTGAAACTAATGGGACATATGTGAAACTATTGGGACATCTGTAAAACTACTGGGACATATGTGAAACTATTGGGAAATGTGTGAAACTATTGGGACATCTGTGAAACTATTGGGACATCTGTTAAACTACTGGTACATCTGTGAAACTATGGGGACATCTGTTAACCTACTGGGATATCTGTAAAACTACTGGGACATCTGTTAAACTATTGGGACATCTGTGAAACTATGGGGACATCTGTTGAACTATTGGGACATCTGTGAATCTACTGGGACATCTGTAAAACTACTGGGACATATGTGAACCTATTGGGACATCTGTGAAACTATTTGGGACATCTGTTAAACTATTGGGACATCTGTGAAACTACTGGTACATCTGTTAAATTATTGGGACATCTGTGAAACTATGGGGACATCTGTGAAACTAATGGGACATATGTGAAACTATTGGGGCATCTGTGAAACGACTGGGTGATCTGTGAAACTATTGGGACATCTGTGAAACTATTGGGACATCTGTGAAACTATGGGGACATCTGTGAAACTAAGGGGACATATGTGAAACTATTGGGGCATCTGTGAAACTTCTGGGATCATCTGTGAAACTAGCGGGACATCTGTAAAACTACTGGGACATCTTTGAAACTATTGGGACATCTGTGAAACTATGGGGACATCTGTTAACCTACTGGGACATCTGTGAAACTACTGGGACATCTGTTAAACTACTGCGACGTCTGTTGAACTATTGGGACATCTGTGAATCTACTGGGACATCTGTAAAACTACTGGGACATATGTGAACCTATTGGGACATCTGTGAAACTATTGGGACATCTGTGAAGCTATTGGGACATCTGTGAAACTATGGGGACATCTGTGAAACTAATGGGACATATGTGAAACTATTGGGACATCTGTGAAACTATGGGGACATCTGTGAAACTAATGGGACAGATGTGAAACTATTGGGACATCTGTAAAACTACTGGGACATATGTGAAACTATTGGGAAATGTGTGAAACTATTGGGACATCTGTGAAACTACTGGTACATCTGGGTAACTATGGGGACATCTGTTAACCTACTGGGATATCTGTAAAACTACTGGTACATCTGTAAAACTATTGGGACATCTGTGAAACTATGGGGACATCTGTTAACCTACTGGGACATCTGTGAAACTACTGGGACATCTGTTAAACTACTGGGACATCTGTTGAACTATTGGGACATCTGTGAATCTACTGGGACATCTGTAAAACTACTGGGACATCTGTGAAACTATTTGGGACATCTGTTAAAGTATTGGGACATCTGTGAAACTACTGGTACATCTGTTAAATTATTGGGACATCTGTGAAACTATGGGGACATCTGTGAAACTAATGGGACATATGTGAAACTATTGGGGCATCTGTGAAACGACTGGGTGATCTGTGAAACTACTGGGACATATGTGAACTTATTGGGACATCTGTGAAACTATTAGGACATCTGTGAAACTATTGGGACATCTGTGAAACTATGGGGACATCTGTCAAACTAATGGGACATATGTGAAACTATTGGGGCATCTGTGAAACTACTGGGATCATCTGTGAAACTACCGGGACATCTGTAAAACTACTGGGACATCTTTGAAACTATTGGGACATCTGTGAAACTATGGGGACATCTGTTAACCTACTGGAATATCTGTAAAACTTCTGGGACATCTGTGAAACTATTGGGACATCTGTGAAACTATTGGGAAATCTGTGAAACTATTGGGACATCTGTGAATCTATTGGGACATCTGTGAAACTATTTGGGACATCTGTTAAACTATTGGGACATCTGTGAAACTACTGGTACATCTGTGAAATTATTGGGACATCTGTGAAACTATGGCGACATCTGTGAAACTAATGGGACATATGTGAAACTATTGGGGCATCTGTGAAACTACTGGGACATATGTGAACCTATTAGGACATCTGTGAAACTATTGGGACATCTGTGAAACTATGGGGACATCTGTTAACCTACTGGGACATCTGTGAAACTACTGGGACATCTGTTAAACTACTGGGACATCTGTTGAACTATTGGGACATCTGTGAATCTACTGGGACATCTGTAAAACTACTGGGACATATGTGAATCTATTGGGACATCTGTGAAACTATGGGGACATCTGTGAAACTAATGGGACATATGTGAAACTATTGGGACATCTGTAAAACTACTGGGACATATGTGAAACTATTGGGAAATGTGTGAAACTATTGGGACATCTGTGAAACTACTGGTACATCTGTGAAACTATGGGGACATCTGTTAACCTACTGGGATATCTGTAAAACTACTGGGACATCTGTGAAACTATTGGGACATCTGTGAAACTATGGGGACATCTGTTAACCTACTGGGACATCTGTGAAACTACTGGGACATCTGTTAAACTACTGGGACATCTGTTGAACTATTGGGACATCTGTGAATCTACTGGGACATCTGTAAAACTACTGGGACATATGTGAACCTATTGGGACATCTGTGAAACTATTGGGACATCTGTGAATCTACTGGGACATCTGTAAAACTACTGGGACATATGTGAATCTATTGGGACATCTGTGAAACTATGGGGACATCTGTGAAACTAATGGGACATATGTGAAACTATTGGGACATCTGTAAAACTACTGGGACATATGTGAAACTATTGAGAAATGTGTGAAACTATTGGGACATCTGTGAAACTACTGGTACATCTGTGAAACTATGGGGACATCTGTTAACCTACTGGGATATCTGTAAAACTACTGGGACATCTGTGAAACTATTGGGACATCTGTGAAACTATGGGGACATCTGTTAACCTACTGGGACATCTGTGAAACTACTGGGACATCTGTTAAATTACTGGGACATCTGTTGAACTATTGGGACATCTGTGAATCTACTGGGACATCTGTAAAACTACTGGGACATATGTGAACCTATTGGGACATCTGTGAAACTATTGGGACATCTGTAAAACTACTGGGACATATGTGAAACTATTGGGAAATGTGTGAAACTATTGGGACATCTGTGAAACTATTGGGACATCTGTGAAACTACTGGTACATCTGTGAAACTATGGGGACATCTGTTAACCTACTGGGATATCTGTAAAACTACTGGGACATCTGTGAAACTATTGGGACATCTGTGAAACTATGGGGACATCTGTTAACCTACTGGGACATCTGTGAAACTACTGGGACATCTGTAAAACTACTGGGACATCTGTTGAACTATTGGGACATCTGTGAATCTACTGGGACATCTGTAAAACTACTGGGACATATGTGAACCTATTGGGACATCTGTGAAACTATTGGGACATCTGTGAAACTATTGAGACATCTATTAAACAACTGGGACATCTGTTAAACTATTGGGACATCTGTTAAAATTCTGGGACATCTGTGAAACTATTGGGACATCTGTGAAACTATTTGGGACATCTGTTAAACTATTGGGACATCTGTGAAACTACTGGTACATCTGTTAAATTATTGGGACATCTGTGAAACTATGGGGACATCTGTGAAACTAATGGGACATATGTGAAACTATTGGGGCATCTGTGAAACGACTGGGTGATCTGTGAAACTACTGGGACATATGTGAACTTATTGGGACATCTGTGAAACTATTGGGACATCTGTGAAATTATTGGGACATCTGTGAAACTATGGGGACATCTGTGAAACTAATGGGACATATGTGAAACTATTGGGGCATCTGTGAAACTACTGGGATCATCTGTGAAACTAGCGGGACATCTGTAAAACTACTGGGACATCTTTGAAACTATTTGGACATCTGTGAAACTATGGGGACATCTGTTAACCTACTGGAATATCTGTAAAACTTCTGGGACATCTGTGAAACTATTGGGACATCTGTGAAACTATTGGGAAATCTGTGAAACTATTGGGACATCTGTGAATCTATTGGGACATCTGTGAAACTATTTGGGACATCTGTTAAACTATTGGGACATCTGTGAAACTACTGGTACATCTGTGAAATTATTGGGACATCTGTGAAACTATGGGGACATCTGTGAAACTAATGGGACATATGTGAAACTATTGGGGCATCTGTGAAACTACTGGGACATATGTGAACCTATTGGGACATCTGTAAAACTACTGGGACATATGTGAAACTATTGGGAAATGTGTGAAACTATTGGGAAATCTGTGAAACTATTGGGACATCTGTGAATCTATTGGGACATCTGTGAAACTATTTGGGACATCTGTTAAACTATTGGGACATCTGTGAAACTACTGGTACATCTGTGAAATTATTGGGACATCTGTGAAACTATGGCGACATCTGTGAAACTAATGGGACATATGTGAAACTATTGGGGCATCTGTGAAACTACTGGGACATATGTGAACCTATTGGGACATCTGTGAAACTATTGGGACATCTGTGAAACTATGGGGACATCTGTTAACCTACTGGGACATCTGTGAAACTACTGGGACATCTGTTAAACTACTGGGACATCTGTTGAACTATTGGGACATCTGTGAATCTACTGGGACATCTGTAAAACTACTGGGACATATGTGAATCTATTGGGACATCTGTGAAACTATGGGGACATCTGTGAAACTAATGGGACATATGTGAAACTATTGGGACATCTGTAAAACTACTGGGACATATGTGAAACTATTGGGAAATGTGTGAAACTATTGGGACATCTGTGAAACTACTGGTACATCTGTGAAACTATGGGGACATCTGTTAACCTACTGGGATATCTGTAAAACTACTGGGACATCTGTGAAACTATTGGGACATCTGTGAAACTATGGGGACATCTGTTAACCTACTGGGACATCTGTGAAACTACTGGGACATCTGTTAAACTACTGGGACATCTGTTGAACTATTGGGACATCTGTGAATCTACTGGGACATCTGTAAAACTATTGGGACATATGTGAACCTATTGGGACATCTGTGAAACTATTGGGACATCTGTGAATCTACTGGGACATCTGTAAAACTACTGGGACATATGTGAATCTATTGGGACATCTGTGAAACTATGGGGACATCTGTGAAACTAATGGGACATATGTGAAACTATTGGGACATCTGTAAAACTACTGGGACATATGTGAAACTATTGGGAAATGTGTGAAACTATTGGGACATCTGTGAAACTACTGGTACATCTGTGAAACTATTGGGACATCTGTGAAACTATGGGGACATCTGTTAACCTACTGGGATATCTGTAAAACTACTGGGACATCTGTGAAACTATTGGGACATCTGTGAAACTATGGGGACATCTGTTAACCTACTGGGACATCTGTGAAACTACTGGGACATCTGTTAAATTACTGGGACATCTGTTGAACTATTGGGACATCTGTGAATCTACTGGGACATCTGTAAAACTACTGGGACATATGTGAACCTATTGGGACATCTGTGAAACTATTGGGACATCTGTAAAACTACTGGGACATATGTGAAACTATTGGGAAATGTGTGAAACTATTGGGACATCTGTGAAACTATTGGGACATCTGTGAAACTACTGGTACATCTGTGAAACTATGGGGACATCTGTTAACCTACTGGGATATCTGTAAAACTACTGGGACATCTGTGAAACTATTGGGACATCTGTGAAACTATGGGGACATCTGTTAACCTACTGGGACATCTGTGAAACTACTGGGACATCTGTAAAACTACTGGGACATCTGTTGAACTATTGGGACATCTGTGAATCTACTGGGACATCTGTAAAACTACTGGGACATATGTGAACCTATTGGGACATCTGTGAAACTATTGGGACATCTGTGAAACTATTGAGACATCTATTAAACAACTGGGACATATGTTAAACTATTGGGACATCTGTTAAACTTCTGGGACATCTGTGAAACTATTGGGACATCTGTGAAACTATTTGGGACATCTGTTAAACTATTGGGACATCTGTGAAACTACTGGTACATCTGTTAAATTATTGGGACATCTGTGAAACTATGGGGACATCTGTGAAACTAATGGGACATATGTGAAACTATTGGGGCATCTGTGAAACGACTGGGTGATCTGTGAAACTACTGGGACATATGTGAACTTATTGGGACATCTGTGAAACTATTGGGACATCTGTGAAATTATTGGGACATCTGTGAAACTATGGGGACATCTGTGAAACTAATGGGACATATGTGAAACTATTGGGGCATCTGTGAAACTACTGGGATCATCTGTGAAACTAGCGGGACATCTGTAAAACTATTTGGGACATCTGTTAAACTATTGGGACATCTGTGAAACTACTGGTACATCTGTGAAATTATTGGGACATCTGTGAAACTATGGCGACATCTGTGAAACTAATGGGACATATGTGAAACTATTGGGGCATCTGTGAAACTACTGGGACATATGTGAACCTATTGGGACATCTGTGAAACTATTGGGACATCTGTGAAACTATGGGGACATCTGTTAACCTACTGGGACATCTGTTGAACTATTGGGACATCTGTGAATCTACTGGGACATCTGTAAAACTACTGGGACATATGTGAATCTATTGGGACATCTGTGAAACTATGGGGACATCTGTGAAACTAATGGGACATATGTGAAACTATTGGGACATCTGTAAAACTACTGGGACATATGTGAAACTATTGGGAAATGTGTGAAACTATTGGGACATCTGTGAAACTACTGGTACATCTGTGAAACTATGGGGACATCTGTTAACCTACTGGGATATCTGTAAAACTACTGGGACATCTGTGAAACTATTGGGACATCTGTGAAACTATGGGGACATCTGTTAACCTACTGGGACATCTGTGAAACTACTGGGACATCTGTTAAACTACTGGGACATCTGTTGAACTATTGGGACATTTGTGAATCTACTGGGACATCTGTAAAACTACTGGGACATATGTGAACCTATTGGGACATCTGTGAAACTATTGGGACATCTGTGAATCTACTGGGACATCTGTAAAACTACTGGGACATATGTGAATCTATTGGGACATCTGTGAAACTATGGGGACATCTGTGAAACTAATGGGACATATGTGAAACTATTGGGACATCTGTAAAACTACTGGGACATATGTGAAACTATTGGGAAATGTGTGAAACTATTGGGACATCTGTGAAACTACTGGTACATCTGTGAAACTATGGGGACATCTGTTAACCTACTGGGATATCTGTAAAACTACTGGGACATCTGTGAAACTATTGGGACATCTGTGAAACTATGGGGACATCTGTTAACCTACTGGGACATCTGTGAAACTACTGGGACATCTGTTAAATTACTGGGACATCTGTTGAACTATTGGGACATCTGTGAATCTACTGGGACATCTGTAAAACTACTGGGACATATGTGAACCTATTGGGACATCTGTGAAACTATTGGGACATCTGTAAAACTACTGGGACATATGTGAAACTATTGGGAAATGTGTGAAACTATTGGGACATCTGTGAAACTATTGGGACATCTGTGAAACTACTGGTACATCTGTGAAACTATGGGGACATCTGTTAACCTACTGGGATATCTGTAAAACTACTGGGACATCTGTGAAACTATTGGGACATCTGTGAAACTATGGGGACATCTGTTAACCTACTGGGACATCTGTGAAACTACTGGGACATCTGTAAAACTACTGGGACATCTGTTGAACTATTGGGACATCTGTGAATCTACTGGGACATCTGTAAAACTACTGGGACATATGTGAACCTATTGGGACATCTGTGAAACTATTGGGACATCTGTGAAACTATTGAGACATCTATTAAACAACTGGGACATCTGTTAAACTATTGGGACATCTGTTAAACTTCTGGGACATCTGTGAAACTATTGGGACATCTGTGAAACTATTTGGGACATCTGTTAAACTATTGGGACATCTGTGAAACTACTGGTACATCTGTTAAATTATTGGGACATCTGTGAAACTATGGGGACATCTGTGAAACTAATGGGACATATGTGAAACTATTGGGGCATCTGTGAAACGACTGGGTGATCTGTGAAACTACTGGGACATATGTGAACTTATTGGGACATCTGTGAAACTATTGGGACATCTGTGAAATTATTGGGACATCTGTGAAACTATGGGGACATCTGTGAAACTAATGGGACATATGTGAAACTATTGGGGCATCTGTGAAACTACTGGGATCATCTGTGAAACTAGCGGGACATCTGTAAAACTACTGGGACATCTTTGAAACTATTTGGACATCTGTGAAACTATGGGGACATCTGTTAACCTACTGGAATATCTGTAAAACTTCTGGGACATCTGTGAAACTATTGGGACATCTGTGAAACTATTGGGAAATCTGTGAAACTATTGGGACATCTGTGAATCTATTGGGACATCTGTGAAACTATTTGGGACATCTGTTAAACTATTGGGACATCTGTGAAACTACTGGTACATCTGTGAAATTATTGGGACATCTGTGAAACTATGGGGACATCTGTGAAACTAATGGGACATATGTGAAACTATTGGGGCATCTGTGAAACTACTGGGACATATGTGAACCTATTGGGACATCTGTAAAACTACTGGGACATATGTGAAACTATTGGGAAATGTGTGAAACTATTGGGAAATCTGTGAAACTATTGGGACATCTGTGAATCAATTGGGACATCTGTGAAACTATTTGGGACATCTGTTAAACTATTGGGACATCTGTGAAACTACTGGTACATCTGTGAAATTATTGGGACATCTGTGAAACTATGGCGACATCTGTGAAACTAATGGGACATATGTGAAACTATTGGGGCATCTGTGAAACTACTGGGACATATGTGAACCTATTGGGACATCTGTGAAACTATTGGGACATCTGTGAAACTATGGGGACATCTGTTAACCTACTGGGACATCTGTGAAACTACTGGGACATCTGTTAAACTACTGGGACATCTGTTGAACTATTGGGACATCTGTGAATCTACTGGGACATCTGTAAAACTACTGGGACATATGTGAATCTATTGGGACATCTGTGAAACTATGGGGACATCTGTGAAACTAATGGGACATATGTGAAACTATTGGGACATCTGTAAAACTACTGGGACATATGTGAAACTATTGGGAAATGTGTGAAACTATTGGGACATCTGTGAAACTACTGGTACATCTGTGAAACTATGGGGACATCTGTTAACCTACTGGGATATCTGTAAAACTACTGGGACATCTGTGAAACTATTGGAACATCTGTGAAACTATGGGGACATCTGTTAACCTACTGGGACATCTGTGAAACTACTGGGACATCTGTTAAACTACTGGGACATCTTATTCTTAGTTTTTTCGGTAAAGTCACGTTGAAGAGAAACAACAAAATAACAAAATATATATAAAACAATAAAAAATTCTCACGACGTTTCGACCATAACTCAAACGGTCATCATCAGGTGTGTCGGTTTGCATAAATTTATTTTGAAAACGGCATATTTATTTATATATATAAAAATAACGTTTGCGTCACGCGCAACGATGGCAGTTTGCCAGGACTAGTCCATCTATTTTTTGAAAAGAGGAGGGGGGAGACGAAATTTGTTTTTATGTATGCTGTCTGAAAGGCACTGTAAGCGTGAACAATCAATCAAGAAGTGAAATGATTTATCAAATCTTTCCAATGATTGCTAAGATAGAATCCATCTTCTCGGTTGAAATTGTCTCTGTGTTTGTATATGTGGATAGCCTCATGAACGAATCTCTCATGGAAGCCAGATGGCTTACAAATAACCTCCGTCTTGGAAAAGTCAATGGCATGTGAGCCTACTGAATTAGAACAATGATCTGCTACGGCCGAGGTGTTGGTCCTACCGTGTTTAAGGTCTGCTTTATGTTCACGAATGCGGTCCGAGATATGGCGTTTGGTTTCTCCAATGTAACTACTACCACAGAGGCAACTTAGTTTGTAGACACCAGGGTATTGTATGTCCGGAATCACATCTTTTACAGACGGAACCAGATCACGGATTTTATGTAATGTGTTGAAACGGACCTGGATCTTGTGTTTATTCAAGATTTTGGAGATCTTTTTTGTGATCCCAGCAATGTAGGGTAAAGTGATGGTTTTGAAAGGCTCCTCAAGAGGGTTCTTCTTCATGGTTTGAGTGATAGCTTTGCGGATTGTATAGTCGGAGTAACCATTAGCCCTAAGAGCTTGGTGTACGTGCTTGAGTTCACTGCTTATGTGTTCCTGGTCGGATATGCATTGGGCTCTATGATACAGAGTCTTGATGAGAGAATTCTTCTGTGATGGATGGTGGTGGGAATCCGGTTTCAGATAAGCATCCGTATGGGTAGCTTTCCTGTAGACAGAGTGGCTCATTGAACCATCAGGTCTCTTTTTAATTAGGACATCCAAAAAAGGTATCTTGCCATCTATTTCGACTTCCATGGTAAATCTGATGGCTGGGTGTATGGAATTGATGTGGTCGAAGAATTTGTCTAGAGCAGGCCGGCCATGTGGCCAGATGACAAAAGTGTCATCCACGTACCTCTTCCATAAGGTTGGGCGCAGAGTGGCAGTCTGGATGGCGTCAGTCTCAAATTTCTCCATGAAAATGTTAGCTATAACTGGAGAAAGGGGGGAGCCCATTGGGGTGCCCTCAGTTTGTTTGTAGAAAGTTCCATTCCAAGTGAAGTATGTATTGGTTAAACAGTGTCTCACCAGGGGGGGTACCTCAGTGTTTAGTCCTTGATGAACTAAGTCTTCAATGATTGCAATGGTGTCAGGTACAGGAACCTTGGTGAATAAGGAAACTACATCAAAACTGACAAGCAGGTCGTCTGGGGACAGGGAAATACCCTTGATTGTTGATACCAGGTGAGTAGAATTTTGTACCGCAGAGGTGGTCTTTCCAGTGAAAGGACGCAGGATTTCAGACAAAAAACGAGCTAGTTTGTAGGTGGGGGAGCTGATAGTAGAGACTATGGGACGAAGAGGTGTATCAACTTTATGTATTTTTGGTAAGCCGTATAATCTTGGTGGCCTGGCAGCAGAAGGTTTCAACGAAAACTGTTTAGATTGATCAATTAATGCGGTTGAATCAGAAATTATTTTGTTGGTTTGTGTGACGAGGCTGTTGGTGGGATCTCTTTTTATTTTTGTATAACTACCATCGTCGAGTAATTCTTTAATTTTGTTGTTGTATTCTATTTTATCCATGATAACAGTAGCATTGCCTTTGTCAGCTGAGAGAACTACAATATCATTCCTCTTTTTTAATTTATATAATTCAAAACGCTCATCTTTGCTGAGGTTGCTAGCTGGCATCTTAGCGTTTTTGAGGGTTGCAGCGATTTCAGATCTTGCTACGTCTGCAGCGATGTGACCCAGGCCCCTGAGAGCAACGTCTACTTGGGCAATTATATCATTAACTGGTATGTGTTTAGGTGTGACTGCAAAGTTTAGACCTTTAGCTAAAACGGATTTCAGACCATCGGAAATAGAACTGTTACTGCGATTAATTACGACTTTATTAACGTCTAACTTTTTGGTGTGTGGGTCCGGTCTTTTGTTTAAGAGGAGGTTAAATTTGGAAATCAGGTTTTCCTTACATTTGGTCGACATAGTAGCAGCTGAAGAGGCAGTCATATTGTCTACATGTTCCCAATCCGATGTGGACATTATTGCCGTCAATGATAAGTGTGATTTGTAGAGTGTCTTGTCTAACTGATCTAGTTCTGTGCGTATAAGTCTGATTTTTTCTGAGATAAGAGCTAAGCTAGTTTTGAAAAGAATTCGTTTCGCATTAGAAGAAGTTACAGTAGCAGAGGTGAGTGTAAATGCGATTGGTATTACCCCAGAGTCGCGGCATCTCTTCAGGAAGGTGAGAGACTCGATCAGCTGAGCTTTCTTATCCCGGAGTTTGTTGAAAGATCTTAAAGTTATGTGAAAACCCTCCCCGTAGAGGCGATTAAATTTTGATTTAAAGCTTTCGTGACTGCAGTAATTCATATTCTTAGTTTTTTCGGTAAAGTCACGTTGAAGAGAAACAACAAAATAACAAAATATATATAAAACAATAAAAAATTCTCACGACGTTTCGACCATAACTCAAACGGTCATCATCAGGTGTGTCGGTTTGCATAAATTTATTTTGAAAACGGCATATTTATTTATATATATAAAAATAACGTTTGCGTCACGCGCAACGATGGCAGTTTGCCAGGACTAGTCCATCTATTTTTTGAAAAGAGGAGGGGGGAGACGAAATTTGTTTTTATGTATGCTGTCTGAAAGGCACTGTAAGCGTGAACAATCAATCAAGAAGTGAAATGATTTATCAAATCTTTCCAATGATTGCTAAGATAGAATCCATCTTCTCGGTTGAAATTGTCTCTGTGTTTGTATATGTGGATAGCCTCATGAACGAATCTCTCATGGAAGCCAGATGGCTTACAAAGAACCTCCGTCTTGGAAAAGTCAATGGCATGTGAGCCTACTGAATTAGAACAATGATCTGCTACGGCCGAGGTGTTGGTCCTACCGTGTTTAAGGTCTGCTTTATGTTCACGAATGCGGTCCGAGATATGGCGTTTGGTTTCTCCAATGTAACTACTACCACAGAGGCAACTTAGTTTGTAGACACCAGGGTATTGTATGTCCGGAATCACATCTTTTACAGACGGAACCAGATCACGGATTTTATGTAATGTGTTGAAACGGACCTGGATCTTGTGTTTATTCAAGATTTTGGAGATCTTTTTTGTGATCCCAGCAATGTAGGGTAAAGTGATGGTTTTGAAAGGCTCCTCAAGAGGGTTCTTCTTCATGGTTTGAGTGATAGCTTTGCGGATTGTATAGTCGGAGTAACCATTAGCCCTAAGAGCTTGGTGTACGTGCTTGAGTTCACTGCTTATGTGTTCCTGGTCGGATATGCATTGGGCTCTATGATACAGAGTCTTGATGAGAGAATTCTTCTGTGATGGATGGTGGTGGGAATCCGGTTTCAGATAAGCATCCGTATGGGTAGCTTTCCTGTAGACATCTGTTGAACTATTGGGACATCTGTGAATCTACTGGGACATCTGTAAAACTACTGGGACATATGTGAACCTATTGGGACATCTGTGAAACTATTGGGACATCTGTGAATCTACTGGGACATCTGTAAAACTACTGGGACATATGTGAATCTATTGGGACATCTGTGAAACTATGGGGACATCTGTGAAACTAATGGGACATATGTGAAACTATTGGGACATCTGTAAAACTACTGGGACATATGTGAAACTATTGGGAAATGTGTGAAACTATTGGGACATCTGTGAAACTACTGGTACATCTGTGAAACTATGGGGACATCTGTTAACCTACTGGGATATCTGTAAAACTACTGGGACATCTGTGAAACTATTGGGACATCTGTGAAACTATGGGGACATCTGTTAACCTACTGGGACATCTGTGAAACTACTGGGACATCTGTTAAATTACTGGGACATCTGTTGAACTATTGGGACATCTGTGAATCTACTGGGACATCTGTAAAACTACTGGGACATATGTGAACCTATTGGGACATCTGTGAAACTACTGGGATCATCTGTGAAACTAGCGGGACATCTGTAAAACTACTGGGACATCTTTGAAACTATTTGGAGATCTGTGAAACTATGTGGACATCTGTTAACCTACTGGAATATCTGTAAAACTTCTGGGACATCTGTGAAACTATTGGGACATCTGTGAAACTATTGGGAAATCTGTGAAACTATTGGGACATCTGTGAATCTATTGGGACATCTGTGAAACTATTTGGGACATCTGTTAAACTATTGGGACATCTGTGAAACTACTGGTACATCTGTGAAATTATTGGGACATCTGTGAAACTATGGGGACATCTGTGAAACTAATGGGACATATGTGAAACTATTGGGGCATCTGTGAAACTACTGGGACATATGTGAACCTATTGGGACATCTGTAAAACTACTGGGACATATGTGAAACTATTGGGAAATGTGTGAAACTATTGGGACATCTGTGAAACTACTGGTACATCTGTGAAACTATGGGGACATCTGTTAACCTACTGGGATATCTGTAAAACTACTGGGACATCTGTGAAACTATTGGGACATCTGTGAAACTATGGGGACATCTGTTAACCTACTGGGACATCTGTGAAACTACTGGGACATCTGTTAAACTACTGGGACATCTGTTGAACTATTGGGACATCTGTGAATCTACTGGGACATCTGTAAAACTACTGGGACATATGTGAACCTATTGGGACATCTGTGAAACTATTGGGACATCTGTGAATCTACTGGGACATCTGTAAAACTACTGGGACATATGTGAATCTATTGGGACATCTGTGAAACTATGGGGACATCTGTGAAACTAATGGGACATATGTGAAACTATTGGGACATCTGTAAAACTACTGGGACATATGTGAAACTATTGGGAAATGTGTGAAACTATTGGGACATCTGTGAAACTACTGGTACATCTGTGAAACTATGGGGACATCTATTAACCTACTGGGATATCTGTAAAACTACTGGGACATCTGTGAAACTATTGGGACATCTGTGAAACTATGGGGACATCTGTTAACCTACTGGGACATCTGTGAAACTACTGGGACATCTGTTAAATTACTGGGACATCTGTTGAACTATTGGGACATCTGTGAATCTACTGGGACATCTGTAAAACTACTGGGACATATGTGAACCTATTGGGACATCTGTGAAACTATTGGGACATCTGTAAAACTACTGGGACATATGTGAAACTATTGGGAAATGTGTGAAACTATTGGGGCATCTGTGAAACTATTGGGACATCTGTGAAACTACTGGTACATCTGTGAAACTATGGGGACATCTGTTAACCTACTGGGATATCTGTAAAACTACTGGGACATCTGTGAAACTATTGGGACATCTGTGAAACTATGGGGACATCTGTTAACCTACTGGGACATCTGTGAAACTACTGGGACATCTGTAAAACTAATGGGACATCTGTTGAACTATTGGGACATCTGTGAATCTACTGGGACATCTGTAAAACTACTGGGACATATGTGAACCTATTGGGACATCTGTGAAACTATTGGGACATCTGTGAAACTATTGAGACATCTATGAAACAACTGGGACATCTGTTAAACTATTGGGACATCTGTTAAACTTCTGGGGCATCTGTGAAACTATTGGGACATCTGTGAAACTATTTGGGACATCTGTTAAACTATTGGGACATCTGTGAAACTACTGGTACATCTGTTAAATTATTGGGACATCTGTGAAACTATGGGGACATCTGTGAAACTAATGGGACATATGTGAAACTATTGGGGCATCTGTGAAACGACTGGGTGATCTGTGAAACTACTGGGACATATGTGAACTTATTGGGACATCTGTGAAACTATTGGGACATCTGTGAAATTATTGGGACATCTGTGAAACTATGGGGACATCTGTGAAACTAATGGGACATATGTGAAACTATTGGGGCATCTGTGAAACTACTGGGATCATCTGTGAAACTAGCGGGACATCTGTAAAACTACTGGGACATCTTTGAAACTATTGGGACATCTGTGAAACTATGGGGACATCTGTTAACCTACTGGAATATCTGTAAAACTTCTGGGACATCTGTGAAACTATTAGGACATCTGTGAAACTATTGGGAAATCTGTGAAACTATTGGGACATCTGTGAATCTATTGGGACATCTGTGAAACTATTTGGGACATCTGTTAAACTATTGGGACATCTGTGAAACTACTGGTACATCTGTGAAATTATTGGGACATCTGTGAAACTATGGGGACATCTGTGAAACTAATGGGACATATGTGAAACTATTGGGGCATCTGTGAAACTACTGGGACATATGTGAACCTATTGGGACATCTGTGAAACTATTGGGACATCTGTGAAACTATGGGGACATCTGTTAACCTACTGGGACATCTGTGAAACTACTGGGACATCTGTTAAACTACTGGGACATCTGTTGAACTATTGGGACATCTGTGAATCTACTGGGACATCTGTAAAACTACTGGGACATATGTGAACCTATTGGGACATCTGTGAAACTATTGGGACATCTGTGAAACTATTGGGACATCTGTGAAACTATGGGGACATCTGTGAAACTAATGCGACATGTCTGAAACTATTGGGACATCTGTGAAACTATGGGGACATCTGTGAAACTAATGGGACATATGTGAAACTATTGGGACATCTGTAAAACTACTGGGACATATGTGAAACTATTGGGAAATGTGTGAAACTATTGGGACATCTGTGAAACTATTGGGACATCTGTGAAACTACTGGTACATCTGTGAAACTATGGGGACATCTGTTAACCTACTGGGATATCTGTAAAACTACTGGTACATCTGTAAAACTATTGGCACATCTGTGAAACTATGGGGACATCTGTTAACCTACTGGGACATCTGTGAAACTACTGGGACATCTGTTAAACTACTGGGACATCTGTTGAACTATTGGGACATCTGTGAATCTACTGGGACATCTGTAAAACTACTGGGACATATGTGAACCTATTGGGACATCTGTGAAACTATTGGGACATCTGTGAAACTATTGAGACATCTATGAAACAACTGGGACATCTGTTAAACTATTGGGACATCTGTTAAACTTCTGGGGCATCTGTGAAACGACTGGGTGATCTGTGAAACTACTGGGACATATGTGAACTTATTGGGACATCTGTGAAACTATTGGGACATCTGTGAAACTATTGGGACATCTGTGAAACTATGGGGACATCTGTGAAACTAATGGGACATATGTGAAACTATTGGGGCATCTGTGAATCTACTGGGATCATCTGTGAAACTACCGGGACATCTGTAAAACTACTGGGACATCTTTGAAACTATTGGGACATCTGTGAAACTATGGGGACATCTGTTAACCTACTGGAATATCTGTAAAACTTCTGGGACATCTGTGAAACTATTGGGACATCTGTGAAACTATTGGGAAATCTGTGAAACTATTGGGACATCTGTGAATCTATTGGGACATCTGTGAAACTATTTGGGACATCTGTTAAACTATTGGGACATCTGTGAAACTACTGGTACATCTGTGAAATTATTGGGACATCTGTGAAACTATGGCGACATCTGTGAAACTAATGGGACATATGTGAAACTATTGGGGCATCTGTGAAACTACTGGGACATATGTGAACCTATTGGGACATCTGTGAAACTATTGGGACATCTGTGAAACTATGGGGACATCTCTTCTTTGGTTCTTTCGGTAAAGTCACGTAGAATGAGAATAAAATAATAAATTGATAAAATAAAATAACACAATAATATTCTCACGACGTTTCGGCCACAACACAAGCGGCCTTCATCAGGTGAAGGGAGCGAGACTGTCTGGTAGGACAGCGCTGGAGTGAGAGAGCCACGTTCAGATCACGGCTTTTTAAGCTGTGTGAGAGGAACAAAGAGCCTTGACGAAGGAATTAGCATAAAATTTAGCATTGAAATGGCTGAATGATTAGCTTGTGACTGGTCACAGAAATAGCTATGTTAAAAGTTAAAGCATACACATCCGCAGAGGCACCCATTGTTAAAAGGAATTAGCATAGAATTTAGCATTGAAATAGCTAAATTAAGGCATACACATCCGCAGAGGCACCCCTTGATAATGGGATTAGCATAGAATTTAGCATTGAAATGGCTGAGTGATTCGCTTGTAACTGCTACAGAAATAGTTACGTTGAAGTCAGAGCATACACATTCACCGAGGCACTTAGTACAAATCAAACAGGAGAATTTAGTATTGAAATAACTAGGCGAATTTAGCATTGAAATAACTGGGTGATTTGCTAGTGACTGGTCACAGAAATGACTACACATCTGAGCTATTCACAGTACTATATAGTGAACCAATAAAAACTAAAATATAAATTACCTTCATGTTATCAATAAACTCTATATTCTCCAATCAGCTAAGCTACCAACCATAAGTCGTTATATATCACAATGCTATATGGCGAAAAAATGGGTGGATTCTTACCCTCAAATTTCCGTACCACGGATAGCTACGGGCCCCGTTCAGACGGACGAGTTCGTCCATGGTCGGAACAGAGGAGGGGGAGAGAGACAGCTGCGAAGCCCTAGTATACTCCATGTTGTAAACCATACCATTAACCGTGGTGTGAGAGGTATTAAGAGGCAATGCTGGCGAAAGAGCTGCGGTCTGAAGGTCATCGTAAAATTACAATTAATTAAGAACAGAAATGATTTAACACATCTTTCCAGTGGTTACTAAGCCTGAATCCATCTTCTCGGTTGAAATTGTCTCTGTGCTTGTATATGTGAATGGCCTCATGAACGAATCTCTCATGGTAGCCAGTTGGTTTGCAAAGAACCTCCGTCTTGGAGAAGTCAATGTCATGTGAGCCCACTGAATTGTAACAGTGATCTGCCACGGCAGAGGAGTTCGTCTTACCGTGTTTCAAGTCTGCTTTATGTTCGCGGATGCGGTCCGAGATATGTCTTTTGGTTTCTCCAATGTAGCTACTACCACAGAGGCACTTTAGTTTGTAAACGCCCGGGTACTGTATGTCTGGAAGAGCATCTTTTACAGATGGAACTAAATCACGGATTTTGTGTACTGTGTTGAATCGGACCTGGATCTTGTGTTTATTCAGGATTTTGGAGATCTTTTTAGTGACCCCTGCAATGTAGGGTAAGGTGATGGTTTTGAGTGGCTCCACAAGAGGATCCTTCTTCATGACTGGAGTGATGGCTTTGCGGATTGTGTAGTCGGAGTAGCCATTAGCCCTGAGAGCCTGGTGTACGTGCTTGAGTTCACTGGTAATGTGTTCCTGGTCGGAAATGCATTGGGCTCTATGGTATAGAGTCTTGATGAGGCAGTTCTTCTGGGATGGATGGTGGTGGGAATCCGGTTTCAAGTAAGCATCTGTATGGGTAGCTTTCCTGTAGACAGAGTGGCTCATTGAACCATCATGTCTCCTTTTAATTAAGACATCCAGAAAGGGTAGTTTGCCATCTTTTTCGACCTCCATGGTAAATCTGATGGCTGGGTGTATGGAATTGATGTGGTCGCGGAATTGGTCTAGAGCAGGCTGGCCATGTGGCCAGATGACAAAGGTGTCATCAACGTACCTCTTCCATAAGGTCGGGCGTAGAGTGGCAGTCTGGATGGCGTCAGTTTCAAATTTTTCCATGAATACGTTGGCTACAACCGGAGATAGGGGGGAGCCCATTGGGGTGCCCTCAGTTTGTTTGTAGAAAGTTCCATTCCAGGTGAAGTATGTGTTGGTTAAGCAATGTCTCACCAGGGGGGGTACATCAGTATGCAGTCCTTGATGAACCAGGTCTTCAATGATAGCGATGGTGTCAGGTACCGGGACTTTGGTGAACAAGGACACCACATCAAAACTGACAAGCAGGTCGTTTGGGGACAGGGAAATGTCTTTGATTGTCGATACCAGGTGAGTAGAATTTAGTACCGCAGAGGTGGTTTTTCCAGTGAAAGGTCGCAGTATATCAGCCAGAAAACGTGCCAGTTTGTAGGTGGGGGAGCTGATAGTAGAGACGATGGGACGAAGGGGTGTATCTTCTTTGTGTATCTTTGGAAGGCCATATAATCTTGGTGGTCTGGCAGCAGAGGGTTTCAACAAGAACTGTTTGTTCTCATCAATTAATGCTGTTGAATCAGAGATAATTTTGTTCGTTTTGGTGACCAGGCTGTTGGTGGGGTCTCTTTTTATTTTTGTATAGCTGCCATCGTTGAGTAGTTCTTGAATTTTGTTGTTATATTCTGTTTTGTCCATGATGACAGTGGCATTGCCTTTGTCGGCTGAGAGAACGACAATATCATCCCTCTTTTTTAATTGAGATAATTCAAAACGTTCGTCTTTGCTGATGTTGCTAGGTGGCAACTTAGCGTTTTTGAGGGTTGCAGCGATTTCAGATCTTGCTACGTCTGCAGAGATGTGACTCAAGCCCTTGAGTGCAACGTCGACATTGGCAATGATATCATTAACCGGTAAGTGTCTCGGTGTGACAGCAAAGTTTAGACCTTTAGCTAAAACGGATTTCAGACCATCAGAAATGGAACTGTTACTGCGATTAATTACGACTTTGTTGACGTCTATCTTTTCGGTGTGTGGATCCGATTTTTTGCTGGAGAGGTGATTGAATTTGGAAATCAAATTGTCCCTACATTTGTTCGACATAGTGGCAGCCGAAGAGGTAGTCATATTGTCTACATGTTCCCAATCCGATGTAGACATTGTTGCTGTCAATTTTAAGTGTGATTTGTAGAGTGTCTTGTCTAACTGATCGAGTTCGGTGCGTGTAAGTCTGATTTTTTCCGAGATAAGAGCGAAGCTAGTTCTAGCTAGAATTCGTTTTGCATTGAGAGAAGTTGCAACAGCAGAGGTTAGTGTAAATGCGGTTGGTATTACGTTAGAGTCGCGGCATCTCTTCAGAAAGGTGAGAGACTCGATTAGTTGAGCCTTCTTATCCCGAAGTCTGTTGAATGATCTTAAGGATGTGTGGAATCCCTCCCCGTAGAGGCGGTTAAATTTCGATTTAAAGCTTTCGTGACTGCAATGATTCATCTTCTTTGGTTCTTTCGGTAAAGTCACGTAGAATGAGAATAAAATAATAAATTGATAAAATAAAATAACACAATAATATTCTCACGACGTTTCGGCCACAACACAAGCGGCCTTCATCAGGTGAAGGGAGCGAGACTGTCTGGTAGGACAGCGCTGGAGTGAGAGAGCCACGTTCAGATCACGGCTTTTTAAGCTGTGTGAGAGGAACAAAGAGCCTTGACGAAGGAATTAGCATAAAATTTAGCATTGAAATGGCTGAATGATTAGCTTGTGACTGGTCACAGAAATAGCTATGTTAAAAGTTAAAGCATACACATCCGCAGAGGCACCCATTGTTAAAAGGAATTAGCATAGAATTTAGCATTGAAATAGCTAAATTAAGGCATACACATCCGCAGAGGCACCCCTTGATAATGGGATTAGCATAGAATTTAGCATTGAAATGGCTGAGTGATTTGCTTGTAACTGCTACAGAAATAGTTACGTTGAAGTCAGAGCATACACATTCACCGAGGCACTTAGTACAAATCAAACAGGAGAATTTAGCATTGAAATAACTAGGCGAATTTAGCATTGAAATAACTGGGTGATTTGCTAGTGACTGGTCACAGAAATGACTACACATCTGAGCTATTCACAGTACTATATAGTGAACCAATAAAAACTAAAATATAAATTACCTTCATGTTATCAATAAACTCTATATTCTCCAATCAGCTAAGCTACCAACCATAAGTCGTTATATATCACAATGCTATATGGCGAAAAAATGGGTGGATTCTTACCCTCAAATTTCCGTACCACGGATAGCTACGGGCCCCGTTCAGACGGACGAGTTCGTCCATGGTCGGAACAGAGGAGGGGGAGAGAGACAGCTGCGAAGCCCTAGTATACTCCATGTTGTAAACCATACCATTAACCGTGGTGTGAGAGGTATTAAGAGGCAATGCTGGCGAAAGAGCTGCGGTCTGAAGGTCATCGTAAAATTACAATTAATTAAGAACAGAAATGATTTAACACATCTTTCCAGTGGTTACTAAGCCTGAATCCATCTTCTCGGTTGAAATTGTCTCTGTGCTTGTATATGTGAATGGCCTCATGAACGAATCTCTCATGGTAGCCAGTTCTCCACCTCTCCAGCAAAAAATCGGATCCACACACCGAAAAGATAGACGTCAACAAAGTCGTAATTAATCGCAGTAACAGTTCCATTTCTGATGGTCTGAAATCCGTTTTAGCTAAAGGTCTAAACTTTGCTGTCACACCGAGACACTTACCGGTTAATGATATCATTGCCAATGTCGACGTTGCACTCAAGGGCTTGAGTCACATCTCTGCAGACGTAGCAAGATCTGAAATCGCTGCAACCCTCAAAACGCTAAGTTGCCACCTAGCAACATCAGCAAAGACGAACGTTTTGAATTATCTCAATTAAAAAAGAGGGATGATATTGTCGTTCTCTCAGCCGACAAAGGCAATGCCACTGTCATCATGGACAAAACAGAATATAACAACAAAATTCAAGAACTACTCAAAGATGGCAGCTATACAAAAATAAAAAGAGATCCCACCAACAGCCTGGTCACCAAAACGAACAAAATTATCTCTGATTCAACAGCATTAATTGATCAGAACAAACAGTTCTTGTTGAAACCCTCTGCTGCCAGACCACCAAGATTATATGGCCTTCCAAAGATACACAAAGAAGATACACCCCTTCGTCCCATCGTCTCTACTATCAGCTCCCCCACCTACAAACTGGCACGTTTTCTGGCTGATATACTGCGACCTTTCACTGGAAAAACCACCTCTGCGGTACTAAATTCTACTCACCTGGTATCGACAATCAAAGACATTTCCCTGTCCCCAAACGACCTGCTTGTCAGTTTTGATGTGGTGTCCTTGTTCACCAAAGTCCCGGTACCTGACACCATCGCTATCATTGAAGACCTGGTTCATCAAGGACTGCATACTGATGTACCCCCCCTGGTGAGACATTGCTTAACCAACACATACTTCACCTGGAATGGAACTTTCTACAAACAAACTGAGGGCACCCCAATGGGCTCCCCCTTATCTCCGGTTGTAGCCAACGTATTCATGGAAAAATTTGAAACTGACGCCATCCAGACTGCCACTCTACGCCCGACCTTATGGAAGAGGTACGTTGATGACACCTTTGTCATCTGGCCACATGGCCAGCCTGCTCTAGACCAATTCCGCGACCACATCAATTCCATACACCCAGCCATCAGATTTACCATGGAGGTCGAAAAAGATGGCAAACTACCCTTTCTGGATGTCTTAATTAAAAGGAGACATGATGGTTCAATGAGCCACTCTGTCTACAGGAAAGCTACCCATACAGATGCTTACTTGAAACCGGATTCCCACCACCATCCATCCCAGAAGAACTGCCTCATCAAGACTCTATACCATAGAGCCCAATGCATTTCCGACCAGGAACACATTACCAGTGAACTCAAGCACGTACACCAGGCTCTCAGGGCTAATGGCTACTCCGACTACACAATCCGCAAAGCCATCACTCCAGTCATGAAGAAGGATCCTCTTGTGGAGCCACTCAAAACCATCACCTTACCCTACATTGCAGGGGTCACTAAAAAGATCTCCAAAATCCTGAATAAACACAAGATCCAGGTCCGATTCAACACAGTACACAAAATCCGTGATTTAGTTCCATCTGTAAAAGATGCTCTTCCAGACATACAGTACCCGGGCGTTTACAAACTAAAGTGCCTCTGTGGTAGTAGCTACATTGGAGAAACCAAAAGACATATCTCGGACCGCATCCGCGAACATAAAGCAGACTTGAAACACGGTAAGACGAACTCCTCTGCCGTGGCAGATCACTGTTACAATTCAGTGGGCTCACATGACATTGACTTCTCCAAGACGGAGGTTCTTTGCAAACCAACTGGCTACCATGAGAGATTCGTTCATGAGGCCATTCACATATACAAGCACAGAGACAATTTCAACCGAGAAGATGAATTCAGGCTTAGTAACCACTGGAAAGATGTGTTAAATCATTTCTGTTCTTAATTAATTGTAATTTTACGATGACCTTCAGACCGCAGCTCTTTCGCCAGCATTGCCTCTTAATACCTCTCACACCACGGTTAATGGTATGGTTTACAACATGGAGTATACTAGGGCTTCGCAGCTGTCTCTCTCCCCCTCCTCTGTTCCGACCATGGACGAACTCGTCCGTCTGAACGGGGCCCGTAGCTATCCGTGGTACGGAAATTTGAGGGTAAGAATCCACCCATTTTTTCGCCATATAGCATTGTGATATATAACGACTTATGGTTGGTAGCTTAGCTGATTGGAGAATATAGAGTTTATTGATAACATGAAGGTAATTTATATTTTAGTTTTTATTGGTTCACTATATAGTACTGTGAATAGCTCAGATGTGTAGTCATTTCTGTGACCAGTCACTAGCAAATCACCCAGTTATTTCAATGCTAAATTCGCCTAGTTATTTCAATGCTAAATTCTCCTGTTTGATTTGTACTAAGTGCCTCGGTGAATGTGTATGCTCTGACTTCAACGTAACTATTTCTGTAGCAGTTACAAGCAAATCACTCAGCCATTTCAATGCTAAATTCTATGCTAATCCCATTATCAAGGGGTGCCTCTGCGGATGTGTATGCCTTAATTTAGCTATTTCAATGCTAAATTCTATGCTAATTCCTTTTAACAATAGGTGCCTCTGCGGATGTGTATGCTTTAACTTTTAACATAGCTATTTCTGTGACCAGTCACAAGCTAATCATTCAGCCATTTCAATGCTAAATTTTATGCTAATTCCTTCGTCAAGGCTCTTTGTTCCTCTCACACAGCTTAAAAAGCCGTGATCTGAACGTGGCTCTCTCACTCGAGCGCTGTCCTACCAGACAGTCTCGCTCCATTCACCTGATGAAGGCCGCTTGTGTTGTGGCCGAAACGTCGTGAGAATATTATTGTGTTATTTTATTTTATCAATTTATTATTTTATTCTCATTCTACGTGACTTTACCCAAAGAACCAAAGAAGATGAATCATTGCAGTCACGAAAGCTTTAAATCGAAATTTATGGGGACATCTGTTAACCTACTGGGACATCTGTGAAACTACTGGGACATCTGTTAAACTACTGGGACATCTGTTGAACTATTGGGACATCTGTGAATCTACTGGGACATCTGTAAAACTACTGGGACATATGTGAAACTATTGGGACATCTGTGAAACTATTGGGACATCTGTGAAAGTATTGAGACATCTGTGAAACAACTGGGACATCTGTTAAACTATTGGCACATCTGTTAAACTCCTGGGACATCTGTGAAACTATTGGGACATCTGTGAAACTATTTGGGACATCTGTTAAACTATTGGGACATCTGTGAAACTACTGGTACATCTGTGAAATTATTGGGACATCTGTGAAACTATGGGGACATCTGTGAAACTAATGGGACATATGTGAAACTATTGGGGCATCTGTGAAACTACTGGGTGATCTGTGAAACTACTGGGACATCTGTGAACCTATTGGGACATCTGTGAAACTATTGGGACATCTGTGAAACTATTGGGACATCTGTGAAACTATGGGGACATCTGTGAAACTAATGGGACATATGTGAAACTATTGGGACATCTGTTAAACTAATGGGACATATGTGAAACTATTGGGACATCTGTAAAACTACTGGGACATATGTGAAACTATTGGGAAATGTGTGAAACTATTGGGACATCTGTGAAACTATTGGGACATCTGTGAAACTACTGGTACATCTGTGAAACTATGGGAACATCTGTTAACCTACTGGGATATCTGTAAAACTACTGGGACATCTGTTAAACTATTGGGACATCTGTGAAACTATGGGGACATCTGTGAAACTAATGGGACATATGTGAAACTATTGGGACATCTGTGAAACTATGGGGACATCTGTTAAACTAATGGGACATATGTGAAACTATTGGGACATCTGTAAAACTACTGGGACATATGTGAAACTATTGGGAAATGTGTGAAACTATTGGGACATCTGTGAAACTATTGGGACATCTGTGAAACTACTGGTACATCTGTGAAACTATGGGGACATCTGTTAACCTACTGGGATATCTGTAAAACTACTGGGACATCTGTTAAACTATTGGGACATCTGTGAAACTATGGGGACATGTTAACCTACTGGGACATCTGTGAAACTACTGGGACATCTGTTAAACTACTGGGACATCTGTTGAACCATTGGGACATCTGTGAATCTACTGGGACATCTGTAAAACTACTGGGACATATGTGAAAATATTGGGAAATGTGTGAAACTATTGGGACATCTGTGAAACTATTGGGACATCTGTGAAACTACTGGTACATCTGTGAAACTATGGGGACATCTGTTAACCTACTGGGATATCTGTAAAACTACTGGGACATCTGTTAAACTATTGGGACATCTGTGAAACTATGGGGACATGTTAACCTACTGGGACATCTGTGAAACTACTGGGACATCTGTTAAACTACTGGGACATCTGTTGAACCATTGGGACATCTGTGAATCTACTGGGACATCTGTAAAACTACTGGGACATATGTGAACCTATTGGGACATCTGTGAAACTATTGG
The DNA here is from genome assembly GCF_048934315.1 of Petromyzon marinus. Classification (NCBI taxonomy): domain Eukaryota; kingdom Metazoa; phylum Chordata; class Hyperoartia; order Petromyzontiformes; family Petromyzontidae; genus Petromyzon; species Petromyzon marinus. The sequence goes on along the minus strand of NC_133681.1, from coordinate 17,257,665 downwards.
GACATCTGTGAAACTATTGAGACATCTGTGAAACAACTGGGACATCTGTTAAACTATTGGGACATCTGTGAAACTGTTTGGGACATCTGTTAAACTATTGGGACATCTGTGAAACTACTGGTACATCTGTTAAATTATTGGGACATCTGTGAAACTATGGGGACATCTGTGAAACTAATGGGACATATGTGAAACTATTGGGACATCTGTGAAACTATGGGGACATCTGTGAAACTAATGGGACATATGTGAAACTATTGGGGCATCTGTGAAACTACTGGGTGATCTGTGAAACTACTGGGACATCTGTGAACCTATTGGGACATCTGTGAAACTATTGGGACATATGTGAAACTATTGGGGCATCTGTGAAACTACTGGGTGATCTGTGAAACTACTGGGACATCTGTGAACCTATTGGGACATCTGTGAAACTATTGGGACATCTGTGAAACTATTGGGACATCTGTGAAACTATGGGGACATCTGTGAAACTAATGGGACATATGTGAAACTATTGGGACATCTGTTAAACTAATGGGACATATGTGAAACTATTGGGACATCTGTAAAACTACTGGGACATATGTGAAACTATTGGGAAATGTGTGAAACTATTGGGACATCTGTGAAACTATTGGGACATCTGTGAAACTACTGGTACATCTGTGAAACTATGGGAACATCTGTTAACCTACTGGGATATCTGTAAAACTACTGGGACATCTGTTAAACTATTGGGACATCTGTGAAACTATGGGGACATCTGTGAAACTAATGGGACATATGTGAAACTATTGGGACATCTGTGAAACTATGGGGACATCTGTTAAACTAATGGGACATATGTGAAACTATTGGGACATCTGTAAAACTACTGGGACATATGTGAAACTATTGGGAAATGTGTGAAACTATTGGGACATCTGTGAAACTATTGGGACATCTGTGAAACTACTGGTACATCTGTGAAACTATGGGGACATCTGTTAACCTACTGGGATATCTGTAAAACTACTGGGACATCTGTTAAACTATTGGGACATCTGTGAAACTATGGGGACATGTTAACCTACTGGGACATCTGTGAAACTACTGGGACATCTGTTAAACTACTGGGACATCTGTTGAACCATTGGGACATCTGTGAATCTACTGGGACATCTGTAAAACTACTGGGACATATGTGAAAATATTGGGAAATGTGTGAAACTATTGGGACATCTGTGAAACTATTGGGACATCTGTGAAACTACTGGTACATCTGTGAAACTATGGGGACATCTGTTAACCTACTGGGATATCTGTAAAACTACTGGGACATCTGTTAAACTATTGGGACATCTGTGAAACTATGGGGACATGTTAACCTACTGGGACATCTGTGAAACTACTGGGACATCTGTTAAACTACTGGGACATCTGTTGAACCATTGGGACATCTGTGAATCTACTGGGACATCTGTAAAACTACTGGGACATATGTGAACCTATTGGGACATCTGTGAAACTATTGGGACATCTGTGAAACTATTGAGACATCTGTGAAACAACTGGGACATCTGTTAAACTATTGGGACATCTGTGAAACTGTTTGGGACATCTGTTAAACTATTGGGACATCTGTGAAACTACTGGTACATCTGTTAAATTATTGGGACATCTGTGAAACTATGGGGACATCTGTGAAACTAATGGGACATATGTGAAACTATTGGGACATCTGTGAAACTATGGGGACATCTGTGAAACTAATGGGACATATGTGAAACTATTGGGGCATCTGTGAAACTACTGGGTGATCTGTGAAACTACTGGGACATCTGTGAACCTATTGGGACATCTGTGAAACTATTGGGATATCTGTGAAACTATTGGGACATCTGTGAAACTATGGGGACATCTGTGAAACTAATGGGACATATGTGAAACTATTGGGACATCTGTGAAACTATGGGGACATCTGTGAAACTAATGGGACATATGTGAAACTATTGGGACATCTGTAAAACTACTGGGACATATGTGAAACTATTGGGAAATGTGTGAAACTATTGGGACATCTATGAAACTATTGGGACATCTGTGAAACTACTGGTACATCTGTGAAACTATGGGGACATCTGTTAACCTACTGGGATATCTGTAAAACTACTGGGACATCTGTGAAACTATTGGGACATCTGTGAAACTATGGGGACATCTGTTAACCTACTGGGACATCTGTGAAACTACTGGGACATCTGTTAAACTACCGGGACATCTGTTGAACCATTGGGACATCTGTGAATCTACTGGGACATCTGTAAAACTACTGAGACATATGTGAACCTATTGGGACATCTGTGAAACTATTGGGACATCTATGAAACTATTGAGACATCTGTGAAACAACTGGGACATCTGTGAAACTATTGGGACATCTGTGAAACTGTTTGGGACATCTGTTAAACTATTGGGACATCTGTGAAACTACTGGTACATCTGTTAAATTATTGGGACATCTGTGAAACTATGGGGACATCTGTGAAACTAATGGGACATATGTGAAACTATTGGGGCATCTTTGAAACAACTGGGTGAACTGTGACATTACTGGGACATATGTGAACTTATTGGGACATCTGTGAAACTATTGGGACATCTGTGAAACTAATGGGACATATGTGAAACTATTGGGGCATCTGTGAAACTACTGGGTGATCTGTGAAACTACTGGGACATCTGTGAACCTATTGGGACATCTGTGAAACTATTGGGACATCTGTGAAACTATTGGGACATCTGTGAAACTATGGGGACATCTGTGAAACTAATGGGACATATGTGAAACTATTGGGACATCTGTGAAACTATGGGGACATCTGTGAAACTAATGGGACATATGTGAAACTATTGGGACATCTGTAAAACTACTGGGACATATGTGAAACTATTGGGAAATGTGTGAAACTATTGGGACATCTGTGAAACTATTGGGACATCTGTGAAACTACTGGTACATCTGTAAAACTATGGGGACATCTGTTAACCTACTGGGATATCTGTAAAACTACTGGGACATCTGTGAAACTATTGGGACATCTGTGAAACTAATGGGACATATGTGAAACTATTGGGACATCTGTAAAACTACTGGGACATATGTGAAACTATTGGGAAATGTGTGAAACTATTGGGACATCTATGAAACTATTGGGACATCTGTGAAACTACTGGTACATCTGTGAAACTATGGGGACATCTGTTAACCTACTGGGATATCTGTAAAACTACTGGGACATCTGTGAAACTATTGGGACATCTGTGAAACTATGGGGACATCTGTTAACCTACTGGGACATCTGTGAAACTACTGGGACATCTGTTAAACTACCGGGACATCTGTTGAACCATTGGGACATCTGTGAATCTACTGGGACATCTGTAAAACTACTGAGACATATGTGAACCTATTGGGACATCTGTGAAACTATTGGGACATCTATGAAACTATTGAGACATCTGTGAAACAACTGGGACATCTGTGAAACTATTGGGACATCTGTGAAACTGTTTGGGACATCTGTTAAACTATTGGGACATCTGTGAAACTACTGGTACATCTGTTAAATTATTGGGACATCTGTGAAACTATGGGGACATCTGTGAAACTAATGGGACATATGTGAAACTATTGGGGCATCTTTGAAACAACTGGGTGAACTGTGACATTACTGGGACATATGTGAACTTATTGGGACATCTGTGAAACTATTGGGACATCTGTGAAACTAATGGGACATATGTGAAACTATTGGGGCATCTGTGAAACTACTGGGTGATCTGTGAAACTACTGGGACATCTGTGAACCTATTGGGACATCTGTGAAACTATTGGGACATCTGTGAAACTATTGGGACATCTGTGAAACTATGGGGACATCTGTGAAACTAATGGGACATATGTGAAACTATTGGGACATCTGTGAAACTATGGGGACATCTGTGAAACTAATGGGACATATGTGAAACTATTGGGACATCTGTAAAACTACTGGGACATATGTGAAACTATTGGGAAATGTGTGAAACTATTGGGACATCTGTGAAACTATTGGGACATCTGTGAAACTACTGGTACATCTGTAAAACTATGGGGACATCTGTTAACCTACTGGGATATCTGTAAAACTACTGGGACATCTGTGAAACTATTGGGACATCTGTGAAACTATGGGGACATCTGTTAACCTACTGGGACATCTGTGAAACTACTGGGACATCTGTTAAACTACTGGGACATCTGTTGAACCATTGGGACATCTGTGAATCTACTGGGACATCTGTAAAACTACTGGGACATATGTGAACCTATTGGGACATCTGTGAAACTATTGGGACATCTGTGAAACTATTGAGACATCTGTGAAACAACTGGGACATCTGTGAAACTATTGGGACATCTGTGAAACTGTTTGGGACATCTGTTAAACTATTGGGACATCTGTGAAACTACTGGTACATCTGTTAAATTATTGGGACATCTGTGAAACTATGGGGACATCTGTGAAACTAATGGGACATATGTGAAACTATTGGGGCATCTTTGAAACAACTGGGTGATCTGTGAATTTACTGGGACATATGTGAACTTATTGGGACATCTGTGAAACTATTGGGACATCTGTGAAACTATTGGGACATCTGTGAAACTATTGGAACATCTGTGAAACTAATGGGACATATGTGAAACTATTGGGGCATCTGTGAAACTACTGGGATCATCTGTGAAAGTACCGGGACATCTGTAAAACTACTGGGACATCTTTGAAACTATTGGGACATCTGTGAAACTATGGGGACATCTGTTAACCTACTGGAATATCTGTAAAACTTCTGGGACATCTGGGAAACTATTGGGACATCTGTGAAACTATTGGGAAATCTGTGAAACTATTGGGACATCTGTGAATCTATTGGGACATCTGTGAAACTATTTGGGACATCTGTTAAACTATTGGGACATCTGTGAAACTACTGGTACATCTGTGAAATTATTGGGACATCTGTGAAACTATGGGGACATCTGTGAAACTAATGGGACATATGTGAAACTATTGGGGCATCTGTGAAACTAGTGGGACATATGTGAACCTATTGGGACATCTGTGAAACTATTGGGACATCTGTGAAACTATGGGGACATCTGTTAACCTACTGGGACATCTGTGAAGCTACTGAGACATCTGTTAAACTACTGGGACATCTGTTGAACTATTGGGACATCTGTGAATCTACTGGGACATCTGTAAAACTACTGGGACATATGTGAATCTATTGGGACATCTGTGAAACTATTGAGACATCTGTGAAACAACTGGGACATCTGTTAAACTATTGGCACATCTGTTAAACTCCTGGGACATTTGTGAAACTATTGGGACATCTGTGAAACTATTTGGGACATCTGTTAAACTATTGGGACATCTGTGAAACTACTGGTACATCTGTGAAATTATTGGGACATCTGTGAACCTATGGGGACATCTGTGAAACTAATGGGACATATGTGAACCTATTGGGACATCTGTGAAACTATTGGGACATCTGTGAAACTATTTGGACATCTGTGAAACTAATGGGACATATGTGAAACAATTGGGACATCTGTGAAACTATGGGGACATCTGTGAAACTAATGGGACATATGTGAAACTATTGAGACATCTGTAAAACTACTGGGACATATGTGAAACTATTGGGAAATGTGCGAAACTATTGGGACATCTGTGAAACTATTGGGACATCTGTGAAACTAGTGGTACATCTGTGAAACTATGGGGACATCTGTTAACCTACTGGGATATCTGTAAAACTACTGGGACATCTGTGAAACTATTGGGACATCTGTGAAACTATGGGGACATCTGTTAAGCTACTGGGACATCTGTGATACTACTGGGACATCTGTTAAACTACTGGGACATCTGTTGAACTATTGGGACATCTGTGAATCTACTGGGACATCTGTAAAACTACTGGGACATATGTGAACCTATTGGGACATCTGTGAAACTATTGGGACATCTGTGAAACTATTGAGACATCTGTGAAACAACTGGGACATCTGTTAAACTATTGGGACATCTGTGAAACTATTGGGACATCTGTGAAACTAATGGGACATATGTGAAACTATTGGGGCATCTGTGAAACTACTGGGTGATCTGTGAAACTTCTGGGACATCTGTAAAACTATGGGGACATCTGTGAAACTAATGGGACATATCTGAAACTATTGGGGCATCTGTGAAACTACTGGGTGATCTGTGAAACTACTGGGACATATGTGAACCTATTGGGACATCTGTGAAACTATTGGGACATCTGTGAAACTATTGGGACATCTGGTGGTAAAATGTGATGATAAGAGCAGGGCATACTGTAGTGGTACTTGCTATGATTACAAATGCATACTGAGGTTTTAACTTCTATGAATGGATCAGTGCGTACTGACTGTGGTGGCACCTGCTATGATTACAGCAGTGCATACTGTGGTGGTACCTGCTGTGATACCAGCAGTGCATACTGTGGTGGTAACTTCTTTAACTACAGCAGTGCATATTGACTGTGGTGGTACCTGCTATGATTCCAGCAGTGCATACTGACTGTGGTGGCACCTTCTATGATTACAGAAGTGCATACTGACTGTTGTGGTATCTGCAATGATTTCAGCAGTGTATACTGACTGTGCAGGTTCCTGCTTTCACTCCAGCAGTGAGTACTGATTGTGGTGATACCTGCTATGATTACAGCAGTGGATACTGACTGTGGCGATACCTGCTATGATTACAGCAGTGCATACTGTTGTGGTTCCTGCTTTAACTACAGCAGTGCATACTGACTTTGGTGGTACCTGCTTTCACTCCAGCAGTGCGTGCTGATAATGGTAGTACCTGCTATGATTAAAGCAGTGCATAATAACTGTGGTGGTACCTGCTATGATTACAGCAGTGCATACTGACTAAGGTGGTTCCCTGCTATGATTACAACAGTGCATAATGTGGTGGCACCTGCTATGATTACAGCAGTTCATACTGACTGTGCTGGTAGCTGCTATGATTACAGCAGTGCATACTGACTGTGGCACTACCTGCTATGATTACATCAGTGCATACTCTGGTGGTACCTGCTTAAACTACAGCAGTGCGTACTGACTGTGGTTGCACCTGCTATTATTACAGCTGTGCATACTGTGGTGGTACCTGCTATGATTCAGCTGTGCATACTGACTGTGGTGGTCCCTGCTATGGTTGCAATAGTGCATACTGTGGTGGCACCTGCTATGATTACTGAAGTGCTTACTGACTGTTGTGGAAACTGCTATGATTACAGCGGTGCATACTGACTATGGTGGCACCTGCTTTCACTCCAGTAGTGCGTACTGATTGAGGTGGTACCTGCTATGATTACAGCAGTGAATAATAACTGTGGTGCTACCTGCTATGATTACAGCAGTGCATACTAACTGAGGTGGTCCCTGCTTTTATTACAGCGGTGCATATTGTGGTGGCACCTATGATTACAGCAGTGCATACCGACTGTGGTGGTACCTGCAATCATTTCAGCAGTGCATAATGACTGTGGTGGTACCTGATATGATTATAGCTGTGTATACTGATTGTGGTGGTACCTGCTATGATTACAGCAGTGCATACTGACATTGGTGGTACCTGCTATGATTACAGCAGTGCATACTGACTGTGGTAGTGCCTGCAATCATTTCAGCAGTACATACTGACTGTGGTGGTACCTGATCTGAAAATAGCTGTGCATACTGACTGTGGTGGTACCTGCTATGATTACAGCAGTGTATACTGACTGTGGCACTACCTGCTATGATTACATCAGTGCATACTCTGGTGGTACCTGCTTTAACTACAGCAGTGCGTACTGACTGTGGTTGCACCTGCTATTATTACAGCTGTGCATACTGTGGTGGTACCTGCTATGATTCAGCTGTGCATACTGACTGTGGTGGTCCCTGCTATGGTTGCAATAGTGCATACTGTGGTGGCACCTGCTATGATTACTGAAGTGCTGACTGTTGTGGTAACTGCTATGATTACAGCAGTGCATACTGACTATGGTGGTACCTGCTTTCACTCCAGTAGTGCGTACTGATTCAGGTGGTACCTGCTATGATTACAGCAGTGAATAATAATTGTGGTGGTACCTGCTATGATTACAGCAGTGCATACTAACTGAGGTGGTCCCTGCTATTACAGCGGTGCATATTGTGGTGGCACCTGCTATGATTACAGCAGTGCATACCGACTGTGGTGGTACCTGCAATCATTTCAGCAGTGTATACTGACTGTGCAGGTTCCTGCTTTCACTCCAGCAGTGAGTACTGATTGTGGTGATACCTGCTATGATTACAGCAGTGGATACTGACTGTGGCGGTACCTGCTATGATTACAGCAGTGCATACTGTTGTGGTTCCTGCTTTAACTACAGCAGTGCATACTGACTTTGGTGGTACCTGCTTTCACTCCAGCAGTGCGTGCTGATAATGGTAGTACCTGCTATGATTAAAGCAGTGCATAATAACTGTGGTGGTACCTGCTATGATTACAGCAGTGCATACTGACTAAGGTGGTTCCCTGCTATGATTACATCAGTGCATAATGTGGTGGCACCTGCTATGATTACAGCAGTTCATACTGACTGTGGTGGTACCTGCAATCATTTTAGCAGTGCATAATGACTGTGGTGGTACCTGATATGATTATAGCTGTGTATACTGATTGTGGTGGTACCTGCTATGATTACAGCAGTGCATACTGACATTGGTGGTACCTGCTATGATTACAGCAGTGCATACTGACTGTGGTAGTGCCTGCAATTATTTCAGCAGTACATACTGACTGTGGTGGTACCTGATATGATAATAGCTGTGTATACTGACTGTGCTGGTAGCTGCTATGATTACAGCAGTGCATACTGACTGTGGCACTACCTGCTATGATTACATCAGTGCATACTCTGGTGGTACCTGCTTAAACTACAGCAGTGCGTACTGACTGTGGTTGCACCTGCTATTATTACAGCTGTGCATACTGTGGTGGTACCTGCTATGATTCAGCTGTGCATACTGACTGTGGTGGTCCCTGCTATGGTTGCAATAGTGCATACTGTGGTGGCACCTGCTATGATTACTGAAGTGCTTACTGACTGTTGTGGTAACTGCTATGATTACAGCGGTGCATACTGACTATGGTGGCACCTGCTTTCACTCCAGTAGTGCGTACTGATTGAGGTGGTACCTGCTATGATTACAGCAGTGAATAATAACTGTGGTGGTACCTGCTATGATTACAGCAGTGCATACTAACTGAGGTGGTCCCTGCTTTTATTACAGCGGTGCATATTGTGGTGGCACCTATGATTACAGCAGTGCATACCGACTGTGGTGGTACCTGCAATCATTTCAGCAGTGCATAATGACTGTGGTGGTACCTGATATGATTATAGCTGTGTATACTGATTGTGGTGGTACCTGCTATGATTACAGCAGTGCATACTGACATTGGTGGTACCTGCTATGATTACAGCAGTGCATACTGACTGTGGAAGTGCCTGCAATCATTTCAGCAGTACATACTGACTGTGGTGGTACCTGATCTGAAAATAGCTGTGTATACTGACTGTGCTGGTACCTGCTATGATTACAGCAGTGCATACTGACTGTGGCACTACCTGCTATGATTACATCAGTGCATACTCTGGTGGTATCTGCTTTAACTACAGCAGTGCGTACTGACTGTGGTTGCACCTGCTATTATTACAGCTGTGCATACTGTGGTGGTACCTGCTATGATTCAGCTGTGCATACTGACTGTGGTGGTCCCTGCTATGGTTGCAATAGTGCATACTGTGGTGGCACCTGCTATGATTACTGAAGTGCTGACTGTTGTGGTAACTGCTATGATTACAGCAGTGCATACTGACTATGGTGGTACCTGCTTTCACTCCAGTAGTGCGTACTGATTCAGGTGGTACCTGCTATGATTACAGCAGTGAATAATAATTGTGGTGGTACCTGCTATGATTACAGCAGTGCATACTAACTGAGGTGGTCCCTGCTATTACAGCGGTGCATATTGTGGTGGCACCTGCTATGATTACAGCAGTGCATACCGACTGTGGTGGTACCTGCAATAATTTCAGCAGTGCATAATGACTGTGGTGGTACCTGATATGATTATAGCTGTGTATACTGATTCTTGTGCTACCTTCTATGATTTCAGCAGCGCATACTGACATTGGTGGTACCTGCTTTCCCTCCAGCAGTGCGTACTAATTGTGGTGGCACCTGCTATGATTACAGCAGTTGAATCTGACTGTTGCGGTACCTGCTATGATTACAGCAGTGCATAATGTTGTTTCCTGCATTAACTACAGCAGCGCATACTGACATTGGTGGTACCTGCTTTCACTCCATCAGTGCGTACTGATTGTGGTGGTACCTGCTATTATTACAGCAGTGCATAACTATGGTGGTACCTGCTATGATTACAGCAGTGCATACTGACTGTCGTGTTCCCTGCTATGGTTACAGCAGTGCATACTGTGGTGTCACCTGCTATGATTACAGAAGTGCATAATGACTGTTGTGGTACCTGTACTGATTTCAGCAGTGCATACTGACTGGGGAGGTACCTGCTTTCACTGCAGCAGTACGTCCTGATTGTGGTGGTACCTGCTATGATTACAGTGGATACTGACTGTGGCGGTACCTGCTATGATTACAGCAGTGCATACTGTTGTGGTTCCTCTTTTAACTACAGCAGTGCATACTGACTTTGGTGGTACCTGCTTTCACTCCAGCAGTGTGTACTGATTGTGGTGGTACCTGCTATGTTTACAGCAGTGCATAATAACTGTGGTGGTACCTGCTATGATTACAGCAGTGCATACTGACTGTGGTGGTCCCTGCTATGATTACAGCAGTGCATATTGCGGTGGCACCTGCTATGATTACAGCAGTGCATACTGACTGTGGTAGTACCTGCAATCATTTCAGCAGTGCAAACTGACTGTGGTTGTACCTGCTATGATTATAGCTGTGTATACTGATTGTGGTGGTACCTGCTATGATTACAGCAGTGCATACCGACCGTGGTGGTACCTGCAATCATTTCAGCAGTGCACAATGACTGTGGTGGTACCTGATATGATTATAGCTGTGTATACTGATTGTGGTGGTACCTGCTATGATTACAGCAGTTGATACTGACTGTTGCGGTACCTGCTATGATTACAGCAATGCATACTGACTATGGTGGATACCTGCTATGATTACAGCAGTACATACTGACTATGGTGGTACCTGCTATGATCACATCACTGCATACTGACTGGTGGTAAAATGCGATAAGAGCAGTGCATACCGTGGTTGTACCTGCTATGATTACAGCAGTGCATACTGTGGTGGTATCTGCTGTGATACAGCAGTGCATACTGACTGTGGTGGTACCTGATTTCACTACAGCTGTGCATACTGACTGGTGGTACCTGCTATGATAACAGCAGTGCATACTGTGGTGGTACCTTCTTGAACTCCAGCAGTGCTTACTGTGGTGGTACCTGCTATGATTACAGCAGTGCATACTGACTGTGGTGGCACCTTATATGATTACAGAAGTGCATACTGACTGTTGTGGTATCTGCAATTTCAGCAGTGCATACTGACTGTGGAGGTACCTGCTTTCACTCCATCAGTGCGTAGTGATTGTGGTGGTACCTGCTATGATCACAGCAGTGAATAATAACTGTGGTGGTACCTGCTGTGATTACAGCAGTGCATACTGACTGTGGTGGTCCCTGCTTTTATTACAGCAGTGCAAATTGTGGTGGCACCTGCTATGATTACAGCAGTGCATACTGAGGTAGTACCTGCAATCATTTCAGCAGTGCATACTGACAGTCGTGTTCCCTGCTATGGTTACAGCAGTGCATACTGTGGTGGCACCTGCTATGATTACAGAAGTGCATAATGACTGTTGTGGTACCTGTACTGATTTCAGCAGTGCATACTGACTGTGGAGGTACCTGCTTTCACTGCAGCAGTGCGTCCTGATTGTGGTGGTACCTGCTATGATTACAGTGGATACTGACTGTGGCGGTACCTGCTATGATTACAGCAGTGCATACTGTTGTGGTTCCTCTTTTAACTACAGCAGTGCATACTGACTTTGGTGGTACCTGCTTTCACTCCAGCAGTGTGTACTGATTGTGGTGGTACCTGCTATGTTTACAGCAGTGCATAATAACTGTGGTGGTACCTGCTATGATTACAGCAGTGCATACTGACTGTGGTGGTCCCTGCTATGATTACAGCAGTGCATATTGCGGTGGCACCTGCTATGATTATAGCAGTGCATACTGACTGTGGTAGTACCTGCAATCATTTCAGCAATGCAAACCGACTGTGGTTGTACCTGATATGATTATAGCTGTGTATACTGATTGTGGTGGTACCTGCTATGATTACAGCAGTGCATACCGACCGTGGTGGTACCTGCAATCATTTCAGCAGTGCACAATGACTGTGGTGGTACCTGATATGATTATAGCTGTGTATACTGATTGTGGTGGTACCTGCTATGATTACATCAGTTGATACTGACTGTTGCGGTACCTGCTATGATTACAGCAGTGCATACTGTTGTAGTTCGTGCTTTAACTACAGCAGTGCATACTGACTTTGGTGGTACCTGCTTTCACTCCATCAGTGCGTACTGATTGTGGTGGTACCTGATATTATTACAGCAGTGCATAATAACTGTGGTGGTACCTGCTATGATTACAGCAGTGCATACTGACTGTGGTGGTCCCTGCTATGATTACAGCAGTACATATTGTGGTGGCACCTGCTATGATAACAGCAGTGCATACTGTGGTGGTACCTGCTTTAACTACAGCAATGCATACTGACTGCGGTGGTACCTGCTATTATTACAGTAGTGCATGCTGACTGTGGTGGTTCCCTGCTATGGTTACAGCAGTGCATACTATGGTGGCACCTGCTATGATTACAGAAGTGCATACTGATTGTTGTGGTAGCTGCAATGATTTCAGCAGTGCATACTGACTGTGGAGGTATCTGCTTTGACTGCAGCAGTGTGTCCTGATTGTGGTGGTACATGCTATGATTACAGTGGATACTGACTGTGGCGGTACCTGCTATGATTACAGCAGTGCATACTGTTGTGGTTCTTTTTTTAACTACAGCAGTGCACACTGACATTGGTGGTATCTGCTTTCACTCCAGCAGTGTGTACTGATTGTGGTGGTACCTGCTATGATTACAGCAGTGCATAATAACTGTGGTGGTACCTGCTATGATTACAGCAGTGAATATTGCGGTGGCACCTGCTATGATTACAGCAGCGCATACTGACAATGGTGGTACCTGCTTTCACTCCAGCAGTGCGTACTGATTGTGGTGGTACCTGCTATGATTACAGCAGTTGATACTGACTGTTGTGGTACCTGCTGTGATTACAGCAGTGCATACTGTTGTCGTTCCTGCTTTAACTACAGCAGTGCATACTGACTGTGGTGGTACCTGCTATGATTACAGTAGTGCGTACTGACTCTGTTGGTAACTGCTATGATAAGACAATTGCATATTGACAGTGGTGGTACCTGCTATGATTAGAGCAGTACATACTGTGGTGGAACCTGTTTTCACAACTGCTGTGCACACTGACTGTGGTGGTACCTGCAATGATTTCAGCAGTGCATACTGACTGTGGAGGTACCTGATATGATTATAGCTGTGGATACTGACTGTGGTGGTACCTGCTATGATTACAGTAGTGTGTACTGACTGTGTTGGTAACTACTTTGTTAACAGAAGTACATACAGACTACGGTGGTACCTACTTTGATTACAACATTGCATACTGACTGGTCGTAGCCGCTTTCACTGCATCAGTGCCTAATGACTGTGGTGGCACCTGCTATGATTACAGCAGTGCGTACTGACTGTGGTGGTTACTGCTATGATTAGAGCAGTGCATATTGGCCCCTGCCACCATCATCCAAAATAAGTTGTGCCGCGCCGTGTATTCACCACAAGTTGGGTGTAGGGGGTCAGAGGGTTGTTACGGCCATGTGGGCGCTCCGGCCGGGTCAGTGGTCGGAGTTGGCCCATAGAGTCGTCGCTGCAACCGCAGGATCCTTCGTGATCATTGGCTCTATCGAAGGGGTTGTGTTTCGCATGCTAGTAGACACAGGGGCATCCGCAACCATCATTTTGGAAGTCATTTTTAACAATCTTGATTTTAAGCTTTTGTGACTGCAGAAACCATGACGTTTCTATCGCAACACAAGCAATCGTCATCAGATGGTGGTAGGAATCCTGTGCCTGGCTGCCTCACCCTAGGGTAAGTGTGCAAAGCTAGAGAAGGAATTTGTACATAAATGTAATTGTGAGAGATTAGCATGTCAATGTGAGAAGGTCCCCAGCCACCAGAGGTGGTGGGAATCCTGTGCCTTGGCTGCCTCACAGATATTTTGCCTGGTGATGTACTCGGAGAGTCAGAAATAACACTGAAACAGGCAGGTAGGATGGAAACATCACAGTAATTTAAGACTTTACTTGTTTAATAACGTCCTTCCAATGATTGCTCAGTTTGTATCCATCTTCTCGGTTGAAGTTATGTCTATATTTCTGGATGGCTTCATGAACAAACCTTTGATAGTAGCCCGAAGGTTTGCAGAGCACCTTGGTCTCGGAAAAATAATATCATGAGAGCCCACAGCGTTATAGCAATGGTCAGCGGAGGTATTAGTTCTGCCGTGGTTCAGATCTGCTTTGTGCTCGCGAACACGGTCCGAGACATGACGTTTCGTTTCCCCAATGTAACAATCATCACAGGTGCAACTTAATTTGTTGACTCCAGGATATTGCATGTCAGGAATGACATCCTTCACAGATGGGATTAGATCACGGATTTTGTGTACTGTACTGAATCGGACCTGGATCTTGTGTTTGTTTAAGATTTTGGAAATCTTTTTGGTAACGCCTGCTATATATGGTAACGTGATGGTTTTGATCGGCATCTCAGGGGGTTGTTTCTCCATGGTTGGAGAAGCAGCTTTGTGGATAATGCGGTCCGAATATCCATCCATCTTAAGGGCCTGGTGTACGTGTTCCAGTTCACTGGCTAGGTGGTGTTGGTCAGAAATGCAGTGGGCCCTATGGTGTAGTGTTATGATGAGGGAATTCTTCTGTGCCAGATGGTGGTAGGAATCAGGTTTCAGATAGGAATCTGTGTGGGTGGCTTTCATGTAGACGGAGTATTGTTGTATATATAGGCCTTTTTCCAAAATATATATTAAGAATATTTCTGCCATTTTTAAAATAATAATTGATAAAATAAATAAATAAACACCCTCAAACCCGCTACCTCCCACAAACACCAAGCATCTGGAGGTCGTAAAAGGCAATTAAATAATCAACTCCAGGGCAAAGGTAGGTTAACGACGATCTGCAAAATCTCCAGATTGCCAAAGGACCACATGCCATGACCTGCTTGGCACTTTGGACAGTTCACAAACAAATATCCAGAATCACAGGCGCGGACACAGAGCACAGGGCAAACGGACATTATAACTGATATATATTTTGTACAGAAAAAGTTGAAGCTTGGCTATGAGAATAAGTCGACGTTATAGACTGCAGTATTCCTTATATAATAATAATAGTAATAATACATTTTATTTGTGAGCGCTTTTCTGAATACTCAAAGACACTTTACATAAAATCATAAAAGCAGCAAAAACAACATCAAATGGTAAAAAAACGAAAAACACATCAAACTTAGCTAAACATTAAAAGCAATTTTTAAAAGGTGAGTTTTAGTCAATGATTTGAACGCTGGAAGGTCGGTGCAGTCACGGATTTGTTTTGGGAGAGAGTTCCAAAGTGAGGGGGCAGCGATAGAGAAGGCTCTGTCGCCCCAGGTTCGATGCTTGGTCCTGAGAGGTGGAGTCAGGAGGTTGGTGTCAGATGAGCGAAGACTACGGGATGGGTTGTGGCGGTGGAGCAGGTCAGTGAGGTAGGATGGGGCCTGGTTATGAAGGGCTTTATGTGTGAGGAGGATTTTTAATTGAATTCGCTGTGGGACCGGGAGCCAATGGAGGTTCTGGAGGACATGGGTAATGTGGTCACCGGTGCGGGTGTGAGTGAGCAGACGAGCAGCACAGTTGTGGATGAACTGGAGTTTATTTAATGTTTTGTTTGAGGTGCTGTATAGGATGCTGTTGCAGTAATCGATTCTGGAGGTGATGAAGGCGTGGATGAGGGTTTCTGCAGCGGAGAAAGAGAGTGATGGGCGAAGTCTGGAGATGTTTTTGAGGTGAAAAAAGACATTTCTGGTGATTTGTTTTACGTGGTGTTCAAAGGAGAGATTATTGTCAAAAATGACTCCAAGGTTGCGACTTTGAAGGGATGGAGACAGGGTGTAGGGGTCGACAGTGACGGAGAAACTGCGAATGGATTTAGTGATAGATTTGGGACCGATGATGCTCATATCTGTTTTGTCGCAGTTAAGTTTAAGGAAACTGGTGTGCATCCACGATTTAATGTCAGCGAGGCAGTTAGACAGAGTGGAGTGGGTGGCGGAGGTGATGGATTTGGTGGAGATGTAGAGCTGGACATCATCAGCATAGCAGTGAAAGTTAAGACCATGGTGGCGAATGACGTTGCCAAGGGGAAGCAGGTATAGTATGAAGAGCAAAGGACCAAGCACCGAGCCCTGGGGGACACCTTGGGACAACGGAGCGGTGGAGGAGGTGCAGTTGTTGATGTGGATGAACTGTTGTCTGTCGGTGAGATAAGATTGGAGCCAGGAGAGGGCGGTACCAGTGATGTTGAGCGTAGATTTGAAGCGAGAGAGAAGAATGGTGTGGTTGATAGTGTCAAAAGCTGAAGTGAGGTCCAGGAGGATGAGGATGCTGAGGTGATCAGAGTCTGCGGAGAGGAGGATGTCGTTGGTAACTCTGAGCAGGGCTGTTTCAGTGCTGTGTTGTGAACGGAAGCCGGATTGAAATGGTTCAAACAGGTCATTTGAGGAGAGGTGGGTTTTGAGTTGTTTGGCGACAGTGCGTTCCAGTATCTTAGACAGAAAGGGGAGATTGGAAATGGGCCGAAAGTTTGACATAATGTTGGGGTCAAGTCCAGGTTTTTTGAGAATGGGGGTTACAGCAGCCAATTTGAGTGAACATGGGATTGAGCCAGAGCTGAGAGAGGAGTTAATGATTTTTGTGATGAGTGTGGAGATAGCTGGTAAACAGTCTTTGATGAGGTGGGATGGGATGGGGTCCAGGACACATGCTGATGTTTTCATCCCTGTCAAGATTTTAAACAGCTCCCCCGGCGACACTGGGGAGAACTGAGACAGTGGCTGAGAGGTGTGGTGGGGGGAACAAATGATGGGATGACAGAGCAGACAGTGGTAGCAGAAGAAGAGTACAGGTTGGTGTAAATGGTGTCAATTTTGGTCTGAAAGAATGATAGAAAGGTGTTGCATTTATCAGTTGTGAATAAGTTGACGATATTGTCACTGGGTTTGAGAAGTTTATTTACTGTGTAGAAAAGAGCCTTTGGGTTGGTAGAACCAGAATGTATGAGGTGTGAGTAGTAGGTGGACCGGGTAGTGTTAAGAGCTTCCTTATACTGCTGAAGGTAATCTGTGTAAGCTTGTAGACGAACAGTTAAACCAGTTTTCTTATGGAGCCTTTCAAGCTGATGCTTACGGGATTTCATTTTGTGCAGAATAGGAGTGTACCAGGGAGCAGAGTGAGTGAATGAGACAGTTTTAGTTTTGATGGGAGCCAGATGATCGAGACTGGTGGAAAGTATTTCATTGTAGTAATTGGTAAGGTCGGAAGGGTTGTCAGTCACGGGTGGGGGGGAAGAGGATATTTTGCTGGCAAGAGAGGCTGAAAGGGCAGGACTAGAGATGGATTTAAGATTTCTGAAAGAAATTGTCCTTTTGTCCTTGGTTGTAGAAATGGGGAGATCAATGTTCATGGCGATTGCCATGTGGTCCGAGATGTTGAGGTTGTGGGGCTCGGGGAGCAGTATGGTGAGACCAGTAGAGCAGACCAGATCCAAAATGTGACCACGGCTGTGGGTCGGAAAGTTGACATGTTGGGTTAAATTGAAGCAGTGTAGCAGTTCCAGGAATTCAGTAGCAAATTTACAGTCACTGTCAATGTGGATGTTCAAATCTCCCAGGAGCAGTACAGAAGGTGAGATGGCAGATAACTGAGTTAAAAAGTCAGAAAAGTCAGAGAGAAAGGAAGGATTTGGTTTGGGGGGTCGGTAGATTATGGCAGTGACCAGAGGAGTGGGACCAGAGAGTTTGAAAGTGATGTGTTCAAAGGACTGAACAGCAGGGATAGAGATGGTGGATGTTTTAATGTCCTTTCTGTACACTGCAGCGACACCACCTCCCCGCCCCTCATATCAGGGTTTGTCCATGTATGTATATCATGTAGGTGTAGTCTGGTTGAGTGCTACTGCATAACGAGGAGAGAACTCCTGGCCATTGTGAATTTTGTCCAGCAATTTGCCCATACTTGTACGGACGAAAATTTGCAATGTGGTCTGACCACACAGCACTACAATACTCGTTACATTTCGACCAACCCTCTGGTCAAATTAACCTTATGGCGGGACCCTGGGGTTCCATAAGCCCTCGGCTCTCGCATAAACTGCGTTGCGACGTCATTTTATGTCTGTTGAAGGCGAACGACATGGCAATCTATTCCTCTCGACGAGCTCTACACGATGCGCTGATCAAAGTTTAAAATTTTGTTTATGACTACGGCATTCGTCCTCGCTGAGCTTGGATGACATGACAGCAGCATGATCCGCACCAGGTGGGTTGTGGCGTTTATGTGCGCGGTGGGACGGAGTCACCAAAAATAATTTTATTACGATTTTGACCCCGGGGTCTCGCCATAAAGTTCAAATGTCCAGGTGGATTGAGAGGCCGCAATAATTTTTCTATGAGGTGTTCCATAGGAAGGAGTTGCACCACACCAATGCGGATGCTTTATCGCGTCTGCCCGAGGCAAGTACTTTTGCATGTGCTAAGGGCTCGCCTAGGTGTAAACCACTCTCACCTGATGCGGCGTGCCTCACAGCACCTGTGCACATGCGGGAAGGCAAACCAGACCCTCCCCTGGCCGATCGTGATTTAGGACGAGATCAAGAGAAATGGCGTCGATTACAAAGGGAAGATGAGACCCATGATTTCATTCGAGCCATAGCTAAATCCAGCCCAGAACAGGACAGGCCTCCAACAGCTTTGACATTCTTAGATTACAAAGGGCTGTTGATTCTTTGGGAGATCGACACACAGTCCTACTGTGTCGTCGTGCCAACCTCCATACGCAAAAATTGGTGGTGGAGGTGCATGGCCGCTGCCTCCTGCATTTGGGGGAGCTGAAAACACTTTACACCATTAAAACATTATTTCTGGCCGGGCATGATGGCAGATATTCGTACATGGACGGCCTCATGCATAGAATGTGCACGGTGGAAACCACCAGCGTCCCCGGTCAAAGTTCCCCTACGGTCAATCGAGGTTTAGCAGGTCAATGAGTTGGTGGCCCTGGATATATTGAGACCCCTACCTCCTACCGATAGAGATCACAAATATCTGCTAGTAGGAGTTGAGTATTTCACGCGATGGCTGGTAGCATGGCCCCTGGAAGATCAAACTGCTCAGTCAATAGCCAAAGCTTTTGTTCAGGGATATGTTATGGACAAAGGTGACCCTGAAAAACTTCTAACAAACAAGGGTAGACATTTTTCCTCAACTGATACAGGAAGTGTGCGACATCCTAGGCACTAAGAAAGTGCGCACTTCTCCATACCACCCACAAACTGATGGGATGGTGGAACAACTAAATCGCACTATCACTTCCATGCTGTCAGATGCTCAATGAGTCTCAGACAGACTGGGAATTACACAGAGGCAGGGTCCTGGCAGCATACTGGTTAGCCCCACATGCATCGACGGGATACTCCCCATTTTATTCAATGTATAGTAGGGAGCCTGACCCTCCTATCGAGCGCCAGCCTTGACCTCCCAGCTGGGGCTGCAAAATGGCCAATAGCGGTGTGACGTGTCATGCAGCAGTGGGAGACAGTGAGGAAGGCGGCACAAACTGCAGTGGCTTCTGCCCATTACGCGAATGAACGGGTCAGGCAAAAGGGAGTGATGCCCCTGCCTTTAAAAGTGGGAGAGCGTGGCTACACTGTCCACTGGTCCCCTTAGTGACCTCGCCAAAAATACACCATCCGTGGCAGGGCCCTGTAAATGTGGAGATTCTCAGGCACCAATTTGTATGTATGGGTCCAATTGGAACGCCAGTGATGGTGTGTGGACCCCGCCAGTCTAAAGCCGGACCGGTCAAAGCCTTACCACAGACGTGCCACTACACTCGGAAGAATACCCACAACACTCACCAAAACCGGGTTATTGTGAACACCTGCACTTTCACCCCTTCACTCACCTTTAACATCACTGCCGAGGTCAGGGAAGTCACTTGCCGCAATGAACCAACCTCAAGAAGGTTGCCTTCCTTGCCCAGGGCCGCCCGTGACCAAGGAGGTAAAACAGCATCCGACTGAGTTGCAGGCCCGGTGACCCAGACACGGGCCCCTGTGATGCAAGACCACGGGACTGCAGATAGAAACGACATTGTCGTTTTTCACATCGGAGGATGTTCATCAGTTGTTTGCATGTCGTGGTTGGGGGGTCCGATTGACCCCTTGTGTGTACCGTCTTGTCTTACAGTTATTTGTTTGTTGCTATCTTAGATTCTGTTCTGTATACAGGTGTTGTGCGGTGCAGGACGACTCGTAGACTGAACTCTTAGTAAGGGCTTGCGCCGGTTTATTAACAGGGGTAACAAAACACACCAGTGGTAGGTGTTCCTACACTTGGTTCTTCAGGCGGACCTCAGGCTCTATCTATTCCTAGCCTGGGCTATCTTTTGGGATCTCTCACTCGAGTCAGGAAGGGGGCTCATCCAACACCGCCCGACCGAGGAGAGCAGCACCCCACGTAAACTTAGCCGGCTCTTGCAGACTTCTCTGAGCCCTAACCCTGGCTATATCTTCGGCTGGGGATCAGCCAACACTGTCCGGTCATGAGCAGGAGAGACCTTTTCAGATGCTCACCATCCAGGGCTCCCACAATGACCCTGCTTTCATCACGAGGTCCCCCTTAAGTATATCCCGTGACATGATGTCATCGTGCCTCACAGCCCTCATGACGTCATGTCGTCATACTACTCCTGTACATTACCCCCCCCGTGAAAAAAATCAGCCGTCCTGGCTGTCAACTATACGAAAGCAGAGCCCCATCCAACCCGGTGAGCAGGCATCAACCAATAACAACAATAACAACAATGTGAAAGCAAGTGTGAAGGCGGAACCGCCTGCGGGGGAACCAAAGGTGAATGTTAAGGCAGAATGACAAATTAGGAAGGCCGGTCATCTCACGAAGCAATGCGCCGATTACGATGGCGACGGCTGGAACCCGATGACAATGGGCCCAGACGGAGGCGGTCTGTGGAACCGAATGCTCCTTGAGCGCGTCTGAGCCGCCGGTCCGCTCCCACATGCGGTGTCGGTCGTCGGGGCAGGCGGAGCATCAGCCGGCGACAGGCCCGTCGCCGGGGCTCCAACAGGAAGAGGCGGTGCCTCCAGAGCTACTCGGGGAGGTTCTGTGAGTGCACAGACAGAGTGTTTAACTTGTGCATCATCCTGGCCCGCTCAGGAAATGGAGATGAATCAACAGGGCTAGGTGGCACATCTTTTTTCAGCCGAGATGGGTGGACAATCCAGTGCCGGCGACCTCCAAACCTCAACAGGGCCCTGCCAAGGGCGATGTAATTTTTGGGAAGTTCCAACAGGCACTTGGGGACAATGAAGCCATGCTTTTTACCCTTTTTCCCACGGAAGCCCGGAGCCCTGATGCTTCGGAAAGCGCTCGTTAGCCGCTTGCCGGCTGGCCGAATTATCAACGGCCGCCTGCCGTGCCTCCCGCAGTCTTTCAAGTGCGGCTTTCATTGGAGCGGGCACTGTGGATCCCTTCTTCGAGAATCCCAGGTCCATTTGTACCTGAATCGGGGGTTCTGAATCTCGACCGTGCAAACATGATGCCTTGAATAAAGGTGTCAGTTTTTGTGCCAGTTAAAAGGGTAAAACCTATTACTATATCTTGTTACTGGCAAAGGAGGTCTCATAATGTAAATGCTCACCCCGAGCCCTCAATACTCTGATAGTGTGCTGTTTTTGAGTTGTACGCCTTTTGGCGTCTTCTGGTCCAACACCAGTGGAGACTAGGCTCTAAGAAAAGCCGTCTCGGGTGTGGACCAATCAAATTCAAGGACAGTGCATATTATTATCAGAGTTGTCTCTTTTGTTTGCATTTTGACTGCTTGTGTTGTGGTTATTGCAAACATGATGCCTTGAATAAAGGTGTCAGTTTTTGTACCAGTTAAAAGGGTAAAACCTATTACTATTAACTAAAAAGGCGAGAAACCCGTTGAGGCATGAGGGGGCAGCCTGTACGCTGCTTGGACCCCCGGAATGAAGAAGTCCCAGTCCGACTGGGACGTGCTCACATGGTGGCACATGGACGTGAGGGTGTGGTTCAATCGTTCGACCATCCCATCGGACTGAGGGTGATAGGGCGAGGCGTGACTTTTCTTGGTGCCAAGGTCACAGACCTCCTTGAGCAGTCGTGAAGAGATATTACGGCCCTGGTAGGTTAACAGTTCGGGAGCACCCTTGTTGAGAACGTAACCCTGCACAAACACCTCGGTGATGGACGAGCCCGTTTGGTCCACCAAAGGCTACGCCATAGGCCAACGTGTGAGGTATTCAACACCCACCAAGAAGTACTTGTGGCCCTGTTGGGATGTTGAGAATGGGCCCAAAATGTCGAGTTCCACGAGCTTATTAACACGAGAAACCCGGATGGACTGCAGCGGGGCCCAATCACGGCCAACTGGGGCCTTCCGCCGCGCACAATCGTAGCAACCTTTCAACAGGAGTGCCACGTCGCTCTCCACACCTGGCCAGTAGTAATTTTGCTTTAGCATTCAAATAAGTCTAATGGTAACCAAGGTGCATGAGTTTCTCGTGAATGGCTCAGGTCAATTATCCTCGCAGCGCAGTGGGCACGACTACACAATATCGCTCCAGTTCTGTATCCCAATGC
The DNA here is from genome assembly GCF_048934315.1 of Petromyzon marinus. NCBI lineage: Eukaryota > Metazoa > Chordata > Hyperoartia > Petromyzontiformes > Petromyzontidae > Petromyzon > Petromyzon marinus. The sequence goes on along the minus strand of NC_133681.1, from coordinate 17,234,353 downwards.
ATAAGGAGGCCGTTGTGCACAGCGACGACCGGAGTGGCTGACGGAGCTGAACTCCGGGCGCTCAGCCCAACACGGCGTCACCGCCTCAGCAGAGAGGAGTCCTCCATCTGCAATTTAGCCCAATCATCCCGAGGGAGACCCAGGCCAAAATCAGCAGGCAACAACACACCTGGAGGGGGGGCCGTGTCGGCCATTGTGATCAACTTAGCCGTGGTGTCAACTGGGGCCCTGCAGCGACTCGAACCCATGGTACACGCGCACCCGCCCTCCATAGGCAACCTGGACAGCCCATCAGCATTTCCATGCTGTGCCCCCTTCCTGTTGATGATGTCAAAGGTGTACTCCTGCAGCACCTCGAGCCAATGGGACAGCTGACCCGAGGGCTGATCGATCCGCAATGAATATTGCAGGGCCGCATGGTCAGTCCGCACAGTGAACTGCCTGCCATACAAATAGGGCCTATACAGTTGTACAAATAACACAATGGCAAGCAGCTCCCTCCGAGTCACACAATACCTATGTTCAGCGGGGGACAAAACGCGACTGCCATACAAGACGACTTTTTCCACACCATTGACCACCTGTGCCAGGACAGCCCCAATGCCTGTGTTGCTGGCGTCAGTGTCAAGTACGAAGGGCATGGAAAAGTCGTAGTACCCCAAGGGCGGCGCATCCGCCAAGGATATTTGAAGTGCTACAAAGGCCGCTTCCTCCTCTTTGCCCCAGCAAAAATTTTGACCCTTCGCAAACAGTGCATGCAGCGGCTTCGCCACCATGGCAAAATCGCACACAAAGCTGCGATAATACGAGGCGAAGCCAACGAAGCTGCACACTTCAGCGACAGATGTGGGAGTCGGCGACGCCCGAATGCAAACTGTCTTTTCAGGATCTGTGGTGACCACCTGACGCACTAACAATATGGCCAAAAATACTTCACCGATGGCTGTAACAAATGGCACTTTTGTGGTTTTAATTTTAAGCCCGCAGCACGTACTTTGACAAAGACCGACTCAAGACGACGCAAGTATTCGTCAAACGTATGGCTGAATGCAATGACGTCGTCCAAGTAAATTAAGCAAGATTCCCATTGCAGACCCGCCAAAACCATCTCCATGAGACGTTGGAAGGTGGTCGGGGCTGAATAGAAGCCCGTAGGAAGCCGATTAAATTAGAACAGCCCCTGGGGTGTGCGGAACGCTGTCTGGGGTCTAGAGGCCTCGTCCAACGGCAATTGCCAGAAGCCTGAGAGCAAGTCTAGGGTCTAAAAGAACCACGCACCCTGAGGGCGTCGAGGGAATCATCCATGCGGGGCAGGGGATAGGCATCAGCCACCGAAACCTTGTTTAATTTCCGGAAATCGACGCAGAAACAGAGACTCCCATGCTGTTTCGTGACTAGCACAATGGGGGCGCCCCAAGGGCTAGTAGAAGGTGAGATAATTTCTGCTGCCAACAACGACCAAATGGACATGATCTTTTTCTTTAGGGCTGAAACGATGCAAATTTAGCCAAATAGGGGGCGAATTTCTTGTGTCTATGCGATGTTCCAATAGGGTCGTACGTCCAATATCGAATTTACTCCGACTAAATACATCGGTGAACCGTTCAATGAGCGCACAGAGCCACTGTTTCTCCTCAGGGGACAATAGAGCATTCTCCTGACACAGCGCATCAATCCAAGACGCGTCAATCTTCCCATCCTGCATCACGCTCGCCACAACTCCCCCAGCCGGCACGGCGTCATTGAGTGGAGGAGCTGGGGTTGCGTGCGCCAAAACGGTGCCAGCCGGAATTATCACCTGTGAAGAGCCTGAATTGAGGATCTGTAAAAAGGGGTCCTGGTCCATTGACACGGCCGTCAGGGCACCCACCAAACAGGACGTCCTCGAAAAGTAATTAGAGGGAGAAAGAAGAATGCTCGTCTCTGATACTTATAGATCTTGAACAAGTCAAGATCTATAAGTACAATGGGGTCATCCTGGATTCAAAACTTAATTTTGAAGATCACATTGATTATATTGGTAAAAAGACAAAAATAATCATTGGTTTTCTGTATCGACACAAGCACTGCTTCCCCCCAATGTTCCGTTTGGAATTGATAAAAGCTACCATACTGCCTCTACTTGACTACTGTGACATCGTTTATAAATCAGCCCCAAGTACTGTACTGAAGAAGCTTGATTCCATCTATCACTCGGCCTTAAGATTTGCATTGAACTGCCCATATAGGACTCACCACTGTGATCTCTACATTGGGTCAAACTCAACATCTCTTAATGTTCGACGGCTTGTGCACCAGATCTTATTTATTCACGATGTACTTACAAAAAAATCTGCAGACTACCTACTGGATCTCCTCTCTGTTTCAAAGAACAAATTTGACCTCAGGTCTTCGCTCATTTACCAGCTTCACATTCCCTATTGCCATACAAAAACCGGAGGAAGGGCCTTTGCTATTGATGCCCCCAGGGTCTGGAATGCTATGCCAATAAACTGCAACTTGAATTACTACCTATGAGATCTTCACTCAAAACTGCTCTAGAGGAGTTGTACACCCCTAGCTGCCACTGCTATTCAGTGGCCTAAAATATGGCTCTAGATTTTGGTGTTATAATTTATTTATGTAGTTTATTGTTAAAAATTCGGTCACAGTCCCTATGATCACTGTTACATTGCATTTATGGCTTTTATTTTGGTGATTTCGAAAACGTTTTTTGTTTTGGCCATGTTTTTGTTTATTGTAGTACGGAGTTAGACTGATGGCCTTAATCTTAGTTGTCTTGTGGTTGTTGTTATTTGACTTGCATCCCACTGGGATTTTTGCACACAGCGTTGGTGTACGGTGCTATTTCAGGAATATTTTGATGTTTTTTTTCCTGGATTTTCTGTTTGCACAGTCACGTAATCACTTTAAGATGTTTTTCTTGTTCATGTTTTTGTTTGTTGCGGTTGCACCCGATTCAAGAGCCGAATGGCTCACAGGGCTATACCAAATAAATGAACTATGAACTAACTATGATCTGGTGACTGCAAATCCAGGGGATTGCGCAACCTCAGGCGTACTAAAATTTGTGACCCAAGTGGAATGGTCATAGAATCCCTGGACAAAGCCCATACACTGGCGACAAGGGGGGACAACACGGTGGGAAAATGCAGAAAGTGCAACCGACGGCCGTATGGGATCTCCACACAACCTTGGTCAATGAGAATACGAATGGGCATCTTTGCCAAGAAATCCGTCCCCAAAAGGCATGGCACCGCCAACTCTTTTGAGACGAGAATGGGCCCCTCCAATTCGATATCGCCAATCCTGATCGAGGCGGCAATGTGGCCGAAAATGCCCAAACTACCACCATTGGTGGCAACACAAGTCCCTTGAACTGGCCGTAATGGACCAATGCTATGTGGCAACAACCCGAAAATACATTCGGATATAATAGTGGCCAACGCACCCGTGTCCACCAAAACCCGTACTTCCACTCCCTGGACATAACCAGCGACCGCAGGGGAACCCGCCGTGGCTGCTACAACCCGAGGCGTGAGTGCATTGCATTGATGAACCCACCTAGGCCACCCAGCGAATGGTAACGAACGAGCACGGGGCGAAGCAGAGCACTTAGTGATGGCCGGGTGATCATGAACTATAACCCCGCTAGATGAGTGAGGTGAGGGGAGCGGCCGAGTGATCGATGCCTCGCGACTCGCCTGGGGCCCGGATGATGACGCTGACGTGGAGCCGGAGGATGATGAGGGCCTGCTGAAGGCCCCGGGGGCGTTATGGCAGCCTAACGCGATGTGGCTTTGCTGACCACAGCAGAAGCAGGCAGTGGACGCCGACCCCTGCGAGCGAGGAGCCCTCGTCCGCCACCGTTGCTCTGGCCGGCGGCTCCCGGCACCTCTCCCGCGTTGGTCGCCCGCAATGAAGGCAGCGAAGCCATCCTCCCCCTGTGGCGTGGCAGCCCCCGCGGGCACCAGAACCCCCGTGCACGCCGCCACATTGGGCGACTGGCATAGGGCAAGGTGTGCCTGAATGCCCTGCGCCACTCTCAGAGATGAAATGTCGGCCTCCTTGGCGATTGCAAGAACAACTCCCAGCTCCCGCATAGGGAGAGTAACCGCTCAAGAGTCAGCGAGTCCAGCGCCGATCCATCCATGTTGGGGAAAGCTGCCCGTGCCAGCGCCAGCGAGGAGCTGCAGAAGGTGAGCGGTGTCTCGGCTTCCTCTCACCTCCGCATTCAGAACTTGAGGCGCGCACTGGAAGGCGGCTCGAAGATAGCAGCCATCTGAGCATACGCAGCTGGAAGCGTTGCCCTATCCACCGGTGTAATGGATTTAAACGCCACTAAAGCTCTGTCATCCAGTGCTGTGGGGAGCACTTTGAGAGCCTCGTCCATGGGCCACCCTACTGAAAATTACGCTGCATCAAATCGGTCCTGGAAAGCCATCCTATCGCTGCCTGTCGCAATGAACGGGCGTACGGGAGGCAAGCGACGGAGTTTATGGCCGCCAGACGTAATTACGGGTGAGGGCGCACCCACGCCGCTGCAGGAGCCATAGCAACGCCGGGTTGCCGAGTCACATCGGTAATGGCAGCCGGTTGCGGAGTCGTGGAAAAAATGGTGCCCGGTTGCGGAGACACAGAGAAAATGGCACCCGGTTGCGGTGTCGCTGACAAAATGGTGCCTGAATGCTGCGTCGAATCCCGCGGAACAATGGCACCCAACTCCGGAGTCGTGTCCATTATAGAATTGGCACTAAATACGAACGAGGCAGGAGGCGCAATGGCGGGAATCCGCCGTTCCCGCGCTGAAAAAGTGTCGGGTGCACGCGGCTGGGCTCCCACCTCGACCATCATCGCGACGAGCTGCGCGGCGGACTGTAGAAGTTGTCTGAGCTGGCTCGTGAGGATATGCCAGGTGTTCGGCAGCGGTGAGGAGCCACCCACGGCTGCCTCCTTCTCCTGCTCCGGTTGGCCTGGCTCCACGGGGCGCATCTCCGGGGCCCCGGACTCCGGGGACGTTGCGGGAACATCCTCCATGCCGTCTTCATCGTCGAACCTCACCACAGGTAGGTACTTCCTCTTCACCGCCATTTAACATGGCGGCGAAGGCTGGAGACACTTCTGGCACCAGTTGTTGTGTGGTGCAGGACGACTTGTATACTGAACTCTTAGTAAGGGCTTGCGCCAGTTTATTGACACAGGGGTAACAAAACACACCAGAGGTAGGTGTCCCTACACTCGGTTATTCACGCGGACCTCAGGCTCTATTTATTCCTAGCCTGGGCTATCTCTTGGGCTCTCTCACTCGAGTCGGAATGGGGGCTCATCCAACACCCCACGTAATCTTAGCGGGCTCTTGCATACTTCTCTGAGCCCTACCCCTGGCTATATCTTCGGCTCTCCTGCTCGTAGAACCCGGACAGGGGATCAGTCAACACCGTCCGGTCACGAGCAGGAGAAACCTTGATTTGAAGCTTTCGTGACTGCAGGAATCCATACTCTTTGGTTCTTTCGGGAAAGTCACCTAGGTAGAAAAATAGATCACGACGTTTCGATCGCAACACAAGCAATCGTCATCAGGTGGGACAACCACAGCAAGAAAAAAATACTTTTTTTTTGCTATCGAAACGTCGTGATCTATTATTTTTCTACCTACGTGACTTTACCAAACCAAAGAGTAGGAGAGACCTTCTTCAGACGCTCACCATCCCGGGATACCACAACGACCCCTCTTTCGTCATGGGGTACCCCTAAAGTATATCCCGTTACATGACGTCATTGCTTCTCACAGCGCTCATGACGTCACGTCGTCATACTACTCTACACAGGCATTCCACACCTACACACACAAATGTCCAGGACTCCGGTTGAGTCTAAATTGCTTGTTTATTGACCAACAAAAGTGTTTTTTTCTGTCAGGGTTCCCCCAAATCCCTTGTATTTGCACGGGTTGTGTTTAGTCGAGGACGACTTTTTCTTCAGAGGGGGGTAATCTAGTGTTGATACGTGATTCGAGGATAGAAATACTCACGCGATCCAAGGGTAGAGTCTCAGGATGATGTTACGAGGAAAGGGAGAGGTGACATCATGGGGAGAGATGGGGTGATTGGGGCGCTTCTGGAGAAGAGCAGGGTGGACGTGTATGGCGTGCACCGGCACAAAGTAAAGAAAAGTGTTGACTCAAGCTTTATCTGGTAGACTCTATAGATGGATTCTAGATTTGAAGCTTTCGTGACTGCAAGGATTCATACTCTTTGGTTTTATTCGGTAAAGTCATGTAGGTAAAATAAAATAAAAGAAAACAATTAAATCACGACGTTTCGGAGGCAACACAAGCTTCCGTCTTCAGGTGGAAGTCAGCAGTAAATCTGTGTTGAGTACACAGCTCTAGACGATCGGGTTTATATATTGTCGCGGCATCTTTTGAGGAAGATCAACATCTCGATGAGCTGTGACTTCTTATCTCGTTGTCTGTTAAAAGCTCTCACAGATAGGTGAAAATCCTCCCCGTAGAAGTTATTAATTCTAGATTTGAAGCTTTCGTGACTGCAAGGATTCATACTCTTTGGTTTTATTCGGTAAAGTCACGTAGGTAAAATAAAATAAAACAATTAAATCACGACGTTTCGGAGGCAACACAAGCTTCCGTCTTCAGGTGGAATAGTCACAGCAGAAAATCTGTGTTTAGTACACAGCTCTGAGACGATCGGGTTTATATAGTCGTGGGATCTTTTGAGGAAGGTCAGCGTCTCGATGAGCTGTGACTTCTTATCTCGCTGTCTGTTAAAAGCTCTAACAGATAGGTGAAAATCCTCCCCGTAGAGGTTATTAATTCTATATTTTAAGCTTTCGTGACTGCAAGGATTCATACTCTTTGGTTTTATTCGGTAAAGTCATGTAGGTAAAATAAAATAAAAGAAAACAATTAAATCACGACGTTTCGGAGGCAACACAAGCTTCCATCTTCAGGTGGAAGTCAGCAGAAAATCTGTGTTGAGTACACAACTCTGAGACGATCGGGTTTATATATTGTCGCGGCATCTTTTGAGGAAGGTCAGCGTCTCGATGAGCTGTGACCAAAGAGTATGAAACCTTGCAGTCACGAAAGCTTCAAATCTAGAATTAATAACCTCTACGGGGAGGATTTTCACCTATCTGTTAGAGCTTTTAACAGACGAGATAAGAAAAAAATCCAGAAAAACGCATGTCAAAAATGTTATAAATTGATTTGCATTTTAATGAGGGAAATAAATATTTGACCCCCTCTCAATCAGAAAGATTTCTGGCTCACAGGTGTCTTTTATACAGGTAACGAGCTGAGATTAGGAGCACACTCTTAAAGGGAGTGCTCCTAATCTCAGCTTGTTACCTGTATAAAAGACACCTGTCCACAGAAGCAATCAATAAATCAGATTCCAAACTCTCCACCATGGCCAAGACCAAAGAGCTCTCTAAGGATGTCAGGGACAAGATTGTAGACCTACACAAGGCTGGAATGGGCTACAAGACCATTGCCAAGCAGCTTGGTGAGAAGGTGACAATAGTTGGTGCGATTATTCGCAAATGGAACACAAAAGAACTGTCAATCTCCCTCGGCCTGGGGCTCCATGCAAGATTCACCTCATGGAGTTGCAATGATCATGAGAACGGTGAGGAATGAGCCCAGAACTACACGGGAGGATCTTGTCAATGATCTCAAGGCAGCTGGGACCATAGTCACCAAGAAAACAATTGGTAACACACTACGCCGTGAAGGACTGGAATCCTGCAGCGCCCGCAAGGTCACCCTGCTCAAGAAAGCACATATACATGCCCGTCTGAAGTTTGCCAATGATTCAGAGGACAACTGGGTGAAAGTGTTGTGGTCAGATGAGACCAAAATGGAGCTCTTTGGCATCAACTCAACTCGCCGTGTTTGGAGGAGGAATGCTGCCTATGACCCCAAGAACACCATTCCCACCGTCAAACATGGAGGTGGAAACATTATGATTTGGGGGTGTTTTTCTGCTAAGGGGACAGGACAACTTCACCGCATCAAAGGGACGATGGACGGGGCCATGTACCGTCAAATATTGGGTGAGAACCTCCTTCCCTCAGCCAGGGCATTAAAAATGGGTCGTGGATGGGTATTCCAGCATTACAATAACCCAAAACACACGGCCAAGGCAACAAAGGAGTGGCTCAAGAAGAAGCACATTAAGGTCCTGAAGTGGCCTAGCCAGTCTCCAGACCTTAATCCCATAGAAAATCTGTGGAGGGAGTTCTAGTTGCCAAACGTCAGCCTCGAAACCTTAATGACTTGGAGAAGATCTGCAAAGAGAAGTGGGACAAAATCCCTCCTGAGATGTGTTCAAACCTGGTGGCCAACTACAAGAAACGTCTGACCTCTGTGATTGCCAACAAGGGTTTTGCCACCAAGTACTAAGTCATGTTTTGCAGAGGGGTCAAATACATATTTCTCTCATTAAAATGCAAATCAATTTATAAAAATTTTTACATGCGTTTTTCTGGATTTTTGGTGTTGTTATTCTGTCTCTCACTGTTCAAATAAACCTGCCTACCATTACAATTATAGACTGATCATTTCTTTGTCAGTGGGCAAACGTACAAAATCAGCAGGGGATCAAATACTTTTTTCCCTCACTGTATACAAACATTAAAAAAATCTGCAACATTTAACATACGTTTATGCGATGTTAAGTACATTGACTTAGCATCAAGGAAGAAGACAGCAAAGTCATTAACATCACACCGCAGTCAAATGCACAAATGGTGCACACTACCAGTCTCTATAGAGGATAGCACAAATACCCCACGAACCCACCCTGGACCCCTTCCGGACCAACCCCATACCACTGGAGACAGCCTTGACCAACCCAAAAAATAATCAGAACCTACCCAGAATCCGCTTGGAACCAACCCAGACCCCACCAGACCCACCCAGGATACCCCCAGGAAACCCCTCGGACCCACCCCGGACCTCCCCTAACCCACCGCTGACCCACACCAAACCCACCGTGGAACCCCGAGGACCCACCCCAGACCTTGCCCAACCCAACCTAGACTGCCCCGGCCAGATACCAGACCCCCCCAACCCCCTGAACCCCCCTGGACCCCACCCGAACCAACCCCAAACACATGCCGGACCCCCGCAGACCCATCCAAAACCTCCCTGGGACCTGCCCAAACCCACCCCAGACCCCACCTAGACCAAACCCGAACTCCCACTGGAGCACCCTGGACCCACCTTGGAGCCCCACCAGACCCACCCTGAACACCCCCCCCCCCCAGACCTCCACCAGACCCTCCCCCAGACCAGCTCCGAATCCCCGCCCCACCACACTTGCTGTTCTGCCTTCTAAAGACCATTCAACCTATAATTTATAACACACACAGATGTCTTAATGTACCTCCGATTAGCACGGTTGGCAACATATGGTGAAAAATAAGTTCAACATACATACAACCCACAAACCTCGCTCCCATTCTGTTGGATCACAGGTGCGTCTTACCACCGCCACCATGCCCAATGCACAGTGGTGCCTGAAAAGACCACAACCAGAAAGGATTGACACATTTTCTACAGACCAAACCCAGACAGGCATATTTCTCAGTCAGCGTAGGACCTTCGGTGTATCAATACTGTGCACTAAATTGTAATAAACTTAAACAGAATTCCACCAGATATCGGTACATATTAATTCCTGCCACCTCGACTGTCTTGAGTCGAAACCAGACAAGTGGCAGTCCTACTGCCAGTGTCAACATTTTTATTTATTTAGGGGCTTATGCTGGGTGACAGTCACTCAGTAAAACACGTGCTCCATGAGCGAGCGTCCCTCGCTGTTGTCTCGCCCTTTAGGAAGCTGGGCATCCCCTGCAGTCTCGGCCCAGCCCTCATCATGGTCCAGCCTCCTCAGCGGCATGGGGGCCACGGCAGCGATGATGGCGGTCGCCAGGTCAGAGCAGCTGTGGCGCTCGCACTCCTCTGCAAGGCCCCGCCAGCCGGGCGAGGGGCACACGGCGTCGTGCTCGATGGCTTCTCGGAGACAGTCTAAGGAACAACCGTGGAGTGGTGGTGTCAGCAACACAGTAAGTTGAGGTACAGGTGCACCATTGCAATTGCTTGTTTGCAGCACTGCTTGTGGAGGGACCTCCACTCGAGGCAGATCTTGAGAACCTGTCTACAGAGTATTTGGCCTATATTTACCGACGTCATGTAACAATACGGAAATGGCCAATCGACTAACTGTGGTGTACACCTTTTTACGGCAGGGTGACCAAAGGTAAGATCATTTTTAGATAGGAGTGGCCAAAAGTGGGAGAATTTAGATAAAAATTTTCTGCTGCCATGCCAGGGAGAAGGAACAACAGTGTGTTCACCATCACACCATGGTAGCTAATTATCTCAAATTCGACAGTTTCATTTGCAAGACAAAGTCCGTGTTGTAGATGGTGGATCCAGAGCTGCTGGGGAGGACCGTGGTGAAGGAGTGTGCATCATGGCGGCGGATTGACCTTCACTCACACTCGCCGTGCAGGTTGATGAAGGAATAATATTTCGTCTCACTTATTGCCGAGTTGCTGAAATTGGTTTGGGTGGCCCTTTACAGTTTAGCTACGCAGATCTACAAGGCACTCGAGCTTCTTTGCTACAGAAAGGCAATGCTTAATTGAAGATGAATTAAATTTGTTCAAAAAATTTTCATTGAATACTTCAATCATCACTATTGTATAGTTTTATCTGAGTCTGTTACCATGAGGCACACTTGTAATGCTGATTCTTAAACCGAAGAAAACATAAAAGGTGGCATTTGAAACACAAGAAGTAAGCTGATCCCCAAGGCTTGAAAAGGTATTGTTGAAAAAATATAGAACAAATGTACAAAAATATGATAGAGTGGGAGAGCAAGCGAGGGTAAGGAAGCATGAGAAAGCGAGATAGCGCAAGAGTCTGGCGAAGCGCATGGATGTGCGTGGAGTTCATGCATATGGCTTCAGCAAATAACACAGAGAAGTTCATGTGTTTACATCTAGAGAATTGCGTGTGCACATACGCATGTCGTGTCCTATCGCGCAACTTAATTAGCGAACTAACAGTGTTCCTGGTCAGCGTATTCCGGTTTATGTATATTTTTGCAGCTTTTCCAGCTTGCCCCGTAATCGAGTTCGGCTTCGAGAGGTTTTACTAGACTAACATTTGATTTTTCTCCAGTGCAATGAGCCATTCTCTGCCCCTGTTGGTGTATTTCGAATATTTATCTCTGGATCAGCAGAAACGTACAGAATCTTCTTAAGTGATATGTGCAGAGTAATAATTTCCTTTGGTGACTCTAAACAAACGGTGTAAATTCCACATTCCTATGGTCGGAGAGAGTCTATCCATGTCATGACCGATGCTCACTCTATACAAAGCAGCACATCAAAACCTTGCCCATCGTGGGGGTTACGTTCCTGACAATAGCCGCAATCATAAAAAACACAATTCGCAAACTCAAAAAATATGGTTTGGTTCCCGGTTCGTAACACGAAACCCCCTCCTTTGTTTTATGTTCGCCTACATGAACCGAAACATGAAACAGGAAGTATTTTTTTTATGTAAATGATCAGTAATATTATAGATTGAAAACGAAAATATGTATATTCTTCTGCGGCAGGATTGCGAGCACAGTGCAGTTAAGAGTACCTACATAGTACTTATTTACGATGCGCAATGTACAGGTGTGGTGCCACAACAGCGAAGCCACTCCGTGGGAGCCGTGCCTGCGGCGGGGGTGCTGCAGCAACAAAGCCACCCGGCTTCCGTCACAGCGCTTCCCCCAACACCCCCCACATGAACACACACACACACATCCCCACATAGAGCCCCGAGGGGAGGTCACCTGGCCGACAGTTTTTCACCCAGAAGCCCTCTTATGGAACAGAACTTCATAGTTTCCTGCGACCAGGGAATTGAGCGACCTCCCCGAGGCTAATGTGCACCGCGGCGCCGTGACCTGGGTTGTAATTACATGGTCACGACGGGGGTTGCTGAGCCACCGTGGATAGAGCACCTCGACACTCGACACGGGTCAGCAGGCAGGTAAGGGGTGGGGCGGAGTAGCGAGCGGCGGAAAAGCAGGGGGCCCTCCCCTTGCACAGCGTGTGTAGGGGGTGGACGTCGGAGAGAGCACTAATCCGATTAGCAAAGAGCGGGAAATCCGAGGCTCCGGATTGGACGAGAGGCCAGCGGATTAGCGGCACGTTATCTTTGATGTAGGGACGATAAAAAGGGAGGGAAGTCAAGGGCAAAGTCTCTTTTGTTCGGGTTCTTCTGGAGTGAGGGATCGGAGGAGTCATCGTGCCCTGCTACTGGAACGTCCGTGAGATGAGTCGCAGAGCAGCTAAGCCCGGTTCCCAGCAAAAGCTACGTGCAGCCTCGCCTTTCCACGGCTTCCTACACCTCGAAATCGGATTGTAAGTATGGAGGAGAGAGGTAAGACAAAGGGGAATATCCCTTAGGGAGAGTGAGTAGGGAGAGATGGGACATATTGAGTCCTAGACCGCCGGGAGATAGGTTAGACCTGCCCTGCTGGCCCACACTGACACGGGTAGATTAGCTTCGTTAATCGGAGAATAAATCGCCAGTAGACAATAAACCTTGTCGTGTTGTCCCTGCGAGTGCGGAGAGGGGTGCATGGTGTTGTAAGCCTTCTCGTTGTGGTTGCCTGTGTTTGCGCACGAGCGTGTAATTTACCCGCGTGGGTGCAATCGCCACTGTGCGGCTCGTGGTTAGCGTGTGCGAGAGGGGCACGGCGGCGTACTCGCGAGGTGGTTCATACAGCCCTTTAAATCATGCCTCGAGGGGCCGCAGCGAGGGGGGGGGGGAGTCGGAGAGCAGTGGGTCGCAGATGAGCGGGGAGTCGGGGGTCAGCCTCCCCGACACAGGAATCTCACGGTCAAAGCCGCGAATGGTCGAGCCATGGCAGCACAAACGGTGAACTGTACCTCAATAAACGTGGTGGAAATAGCCAAATCCACGATGGGAAAACCCGCGATGGCCAAGATTTTGGTGTACTTAATTTAATGAAATCAGACAAGTCAACAGCTGAGTCTGCCCTCAACTAAATTTTAACCTCCAACCTTCCAAATGCAAGTTGAGCACTCTGCTAACAGTGCCAAGCAGCTGGCTATTCATTGCCATGTGGCTGTGTAATTACGTGTTCTCTGTCGGAGAGATGCATTTGTCCTTCAGGGGCTCTATAGGTCCCAATTGCAAATGTAGTTAATTAAGTGCATGCTGTGCTGATCATGCAGCGGTGATGTACAGCTCACCTGGCCCGCAGCTGTAGATGGCACGCAGGAGCTGCATGGCGTAGCAAGTCCGCTGGGCAGACACCAGGACTGAGGCTACCAGTCCCAGGGATAGCATGGGGAGCCGTCCCCGCCAGCCCTGAGTGAGACCCCGGACTAGTTCCACGCTGGCACAGCGGAGAACCAGGTATATGCAGTCCTCTGCGAAAGCCACGGGGGCATTGATTAATTAATTTGCTTTGACCGCCAAACAGTCCAAATATCAGTGGTCACTACGCTCGAAAAAGCACAAGCACTTACTCATCTTTATTGGTGGCCCTGAACCACAGAAGGACATTCTGTAACTCCTCTGATGGGGGAAGGAATTTAAACAGGAAGGACTACCTTGATTTGGTGCTTTAGAGACTGCAGGAATTACTCTTTGGTTTTTTCGGTAAAGTCACGTGGAAATAAGAAATAATCATAAAATTACATAATAACATACGACGTTTCGATTGCAACGCAAGCAATCATCATCAGGTATAGAAGAGCTAAATTGAAGAGAGAGAGGAAACACAGAACCGCAGATATATATACAGACAACTAAGTAGAGGGAGTTAACACAGAGACACAAAGAGACACAACGTACGGAGCACAGAGAGATAGGGTCTATGTGCCGAGGCCTTAGCATGTAGGGGAGACAAAGAGAGATGGAGAAGCACATCAAATCGAACAAGATTTAGTAAAATTTGGAAGCAATATAATGCAGCACAGAGGGTCTATCAAAACACAATCAACGGATGGTCTGGCTGATTACGTTATTTCAAAGATTGCTAAATTATAGGTTAAGAGTGATAGAGTACAGATCGCAAACACATATATAGACATCTAAGCAGAGAGAGTTAGCACAGAGACACAGAGAGAGACACACACATGGGACACAGTGAAACAATGCTTCTGTGTCGAAGCCTTAAATAGAGGGATAGGGGGGGGGGCGGAGACAGAGAAAAGGAATACAAATTAGCATGGACTGGACTGAGCAAGTAGAGGAGCCACGCACATGCCGCTGCAGCGTGATGAGGGGGGGGGGCACAAAAATCAGATTAGCATGACCACAGGGACTGTGGAGAGAGACAAGACACATACACGTAGACACAAAGGCAGAAACACAGGTAGAGACAACACTGAGACACAAACTTAAGTTAAGTGTGACATTTGAGAGAGACAAGACACATACACGGAGACACAAACAGAGACAACGCAAAGACACATACTTGATACCTCCCCGTAGAGGTGGTTCAAACTTGATTTGGTGCTTTCGTGACTGCAGAAATTGCTCTTTGGTTTTTTTCGGTAAAGTCAGGTAGAAATAAGAAATAATAATAAAATTACATAATAGCATACGACGTTTCGATTGCAACACAAGCAATCATCAGACCGCAGCCCCTTCGCCAGCATTGACTCTTAATACCTCTCACACCACGGTTAATGGTATGGTTTTACAACATGGAGTATGAGTAGCGCCTCGCAGCTGTCTCTCTCCCCCTCCTCTGTTCCGACCATGGACGAACTCGTCCGTCTGAACGGGGCCCGTAGCTATCCGTGGTGCTAAAGTTGAGGCTTAAAGGCCGTGATCTGAACGTGGCTCTTTCACTCCAGCGCTGTCCTACCAGACAGTCTCGTCCCTTCACCTGATGAAGGCCGCTTGTGTTGTGGCCGAAACGTCGTGAGAATATTATTGTGTTATTTTATTTTATCAATTTATTATTTTATTCTCATTCTACGTGACTTTACCGAAAGAACCAAAGAAGATGAATCATTGCAGTCACGAAAGCTTTAAATCGAAAAATAGAAGAGCTAAATTTAAGAGAGAGAGAGGAAACACAGAACCGCAGATATATATACAGACACCTAAGTAAAGGGAGTTAACACAGAGACACAAAGACACACAACGTACGGAGCACAGAGAGATAGGGTCTCTGTGCCGAGGCCTTAGCATGCAGGGGAGACAAAGAGAGATGGAGAAGCACATTAAATCGAACAAGATTTAGTAATATTTGGAAACAATATAATGCAGCACACAGGGTCGGTCAAAACACAATTAACGCATGGTCTGGCTGATTACGTTATTATTATTTCTTATTTCTACGTGACTTTACCGAAAAAAAACAAAGAGTAATTCCTGCAGTCACGAAAGCACCAAATCAAGTTTGAACCACCTCTATGGGGAGGTATCAAGTATGTGTCTTTGCGTTGCCTCTGTGTCTCCGTGTATGTGTCTTGTCTCTCTCTCAAATGTCACAATTAACTTAAGTTTGTGTCTCAGTGTTGTCTCTACCTGTGTTTCTGCCTTTGTGTCTACGTGTATGTGTCTTGTCTCTCTCCACAGTCCCTGTGGTCATGCTAATCTGATTTTTGTGCCCCCCCCCCTCATCACGCTGCAGCGGCATGTGCGTGGATCCCTTTTCTCTGTCTCCGCCCCCCCCCTCTCCCTCTATTTAAAGCTTCGACACAGAAGCATTGTTTCACTGTGTCCCATGTGTGTGTCTCTCTCTGTGTCTCTGTGCTAACTCTCTCTGCTTAGATATCTATATATGTGTCTGCGATCTGTACTCTATCACTCTTAACCTATAATTTAGCAATCTTTGAAATAACGTAATCAGCCACACCATGCGTTAATTGTGTTTTGACCGACCCTCTGTGCTGCATTATATTGTTTCCAAATGTTACTAAATCTTGTTTGATTTGATGTGCTTCTCCATCTCTCTTTGTCTCCCCTACATGCTAAGGCCTCGGCACAGAGACCCTATCTCTCTGTGCTCCGTACGTTGTGTCTCTTTGTGTCTCTGTGTTAACTCCCTCTACTTAGGTGTCTATATATATCTGCGGTTCTGTGTTTCCTCTCTCTCTTAAATTTAGCTCTTCTATAACTGATGATTACTGCTTGCGTTGCAATCGAAACGTCGTATGCTATTATGTAAATTTATTATTTCTTATTTCTACGTGACTTTACCGAAAAAACCAAAGAGTAGGAAGGACTACCATTCACTTCCTGCAAATTTAAAGTAATTTTACCAACCCCCGTGAATTTTTGTGTACGTTGAACTTCCTTCAAGGAGTATGTAGCCAACCGTGCTAATCAGAGGTGCGGCAGAAGGACAACAAACTAAAAACAAAAAGCAGTTCTAAAGAAATGAGTTTTCAATCCAGATTTAAGAGTGCATAGCTCTAGTGGCTTCCTAATATCAGAAGGAAGAGCGTTCCAGGAAGTTAAGTTGATCTCAACCGGGAGTTGAACTCATGGGTTCTAAATTGCGAGTCATCTTTATCAAATCATAAAATATATCCATGCAACAGCTCTTCACTTAATTCACTTACACTGCTGGATTATATTTGTTCCGCCTGAGGACGACCGCTTGTGTTGCGATCGAAACGTCGTGATTTATTTTATTTTATACCTATATGACTTTACCGAAAGAACCAAAGAGTATGGATTCCTGCAATCACGAAAGCTTCAAATCAAGACTTAATTAACTTGTTTATATAACTGTAGACGTTTTAAAACCATGCTTCTGCACAAGTGCACCACAAATAGCAGGTAAATTGCCACCTACTGAAATAAAATCCATGTGGCTGAACAGTGTAGCGTGCGCACAAAGCACGCATCATAACCTCACCCATGCTGAAAGAGTCACAGGTGTGGACATAGGCAAGAGCTCCCTGCACTCGGCCTTGGCAGCACAGGGCCTCAGCTGCCTTCCCGTGGGCACCAGTCGTTGGCTCCGTCTCACCATGCCGGCAAATCACATCTCCTAGTGCTTCGGAGAATGTTAGCCTGGATGCAGACACACCATCACACCACAGACAAGCATCACCTCTGTACATAATGCCTGTATAGCAATCCCTTGCCAACCGCGGACTTGCCTACCACGAAATTCATGTATACACCTTCTTTGGTTCTTTTGGTAAAGTCACGTAGAATGAGAATAAAATAATAAAATAACACAATAAAATTCTCACGACGTTTCGGCCACAACGCAAGCGGCTGTCTTCAGGTGAAGGGAACAGACGTGTCGGGACGACAGAGCTTCAATGAACGATGTTAGGATTCGTAGCGACTTTTAAGCTGGTTGGGAGAAGTGAGGCACCTTGACAAAAGGATTTACATATCAATTAGCTGAGGGATTAGCTTGTGACTGGTCACAGAAATGGCTATGTTAAAGTCAAAACCTACACATCCACAGAGGCAACTAGTAATTTAGCATTGAAATAGCTAAGGGATTAGCTTGTGCAAATAGCTGAGGGATTAGCTTGTGACTGGTCACAGAAATGGCGATGTTAAAGTCAAAACCTACACATCCACAGAGGCAACTAGTAATTTAGCATTGAAATAGCAAAGGGATTAGCTTGTGACTGGTCACAGAAATAGATGTTAAAGTAAAGGCCTACACATCCACAGAGCTTCAATGAACGCTGTTAAGATTCGTAGCGACTTTAAGCTGGTTGGGAGAAGTGAGGCACCTTGACAGAGGGGGTCTACATATCAAATAGCTGAGGGATTAGCTTGTGACTGGTCACGGAAATGGCTATGTTATACACGTTTTATTATCTGTATACCAATTTACTAAACGCAGCCTGTAAGCACGGGTCTGCAACACGCAATTTACAAATGTTGTGGGGATGCGGTTCTACTCTGCACCTCCGCGCCACCCATGGGGCTGCGTCGTAGCCTATCAGCTGTCTGTCTGCTTTGTTGTGATTTTCGAAGGCCAAAGACCGTGTCGTATCGCAACCATAGAGGGAGGTGTACCGGAACTTACACTAAAAAAACACAGCATCCATGCATCCTAACTTTTTAAATGAAAAGTACCAACACCACCGATCCAGCCAGCAGCACAACTGATCCAGCCACCAGCACCACTGTGACTGCCTCCTCGCCTGCCTCCTCGCCTGCCCACTCATCTATCATTGATGACTCGGAGGAAGAGGGGAAGGGTGAGCTGAGCTCCTCCTTCTAACCACCCCTTCCCCCATCATCTTATTTTAGTATCTTGCCCTTCCCCCGCACATCCGAATAGGACGGTTGGCTATGTACGGTACAAAAGAAGTTCAATATAATACATACATTTTCATCATCACCGTTAATATTAAAGGTATGTAAAGTTAATGTAATGTTCATGTTTATTACGTTATTGTGTAATGTACTGTATTTTATTGTGTTTAGTTAATAAACAGGCAAGTTAATTAAGCTACGACGAGTCTGACCATGGCCCCTATACTTGACCAACCACGGATTTGCCTGCCGTGGCTTTTTCCAGGAACCTAACCCTCTCGATTAGCAAGCGATTTCTGTACTTCGTGTATTGTGTTAATATCAGCATTTGGGGTGACATAAGTGGCCAAATATGTGAAGGAAGTGGTGTGAGTGTGATTCTCATGTACATATCGGTGCTGTGTCTGTGTGTGTATCTGTATGTATGTCCATGTGTCTGGTAATGTATCTGTGTGTCTGTATTGGCTGTGTGATGCTGTGTGGAAGCTACCTGGCTTCTTTTAAAAGCTCTGGGTCTTTTGGCCACAATTGTGTCCTCTCTACTCTATGCTTACAAAATTTGGACCCCTTTAAACATACATCTGTGTTAGCTTGAAACATTCAGGCTGGCCTGCCTGCAATCCATGCTGGGTTTAAGCAGGCTGGATCGTGTGGGGAGCTCAAACATCTTGAAAGAACTGGAAAGAGTGCCATTCGTGAGCTTCTCCTGCAGGCAAGGTGACATTGGTTGGGTCATGTAGCCTGCATGCCAAGCCTCCTTGTGGCGAAGTAGGTTCTGTTTGACCACATGGAGAATGAGCAGGCAGAGAAGACTGGTGATGATTCACTGCTGAAGGGATCCGAGGAGGAATCAAGCAGCGAGGATTCGTCAACTGTCTTCTACAGCGTATAAATCTACTCTGACTTTTAAAGGAGGCTGCTATCCTAACTCTGTTTGCACGTGGACAAGGACATTGCTGTCGAGGACTATCTGTATATATATATTAATAAATAGTTAATGATTTAACATGTCTCAATCATCTCATGTCTTTTCATACGAATCACGATGTGAATGAGGAAAACTAGAAATTATTGTTATTTTGTATATATTTTTAATTGTGGTTTAGCACGTAGGCTTTCGGGCCCAATATCATTTATAGAGGTGTTTTTTGGGTTAGATCGCGTACATATTTAAACGTGTCGTTAAAACCCGCCACCACTCGACACAGCCAACTAGTAAGGGTTGTCACGGAAACAGAACAAGCCAATTCGTCACTGGTACTTTGGAGAGCCAAGCCACAACATTTACAATCGGAGTACGACGTTTTGCCAGTAATTACAACTAGCTTCATCAGGCGACAGCCAGATTTGTGACACTCTCGCGCAAAGTGGGGGGGGGGGGAGATTACCGAGTCAACGTACATTATGCATGTGCATTATGAGAGCCCTTTGATCTTGTCCTTCCTGTCTATTGTGTATTAAAATAGCCGTACCAATGGTAATCCCTATTGAAGTATGCTGCCCTTTATAGGCATGCATTTAAATAATGTATTATTTGTTGGCACCCGTGTTCAACAGTAACAGAGCACACGTGCCAACAAGGACACTCAGTTGATTTTAATGTTGAAGTTCTGTGCAAAACTAGCTACTGCTGGCCAAGAATAATTCGAGAATCTTTCGAAATTGAAAGAAAAATTTACAGTTCGGATAGCTACCGCCTTTGTGCTGTGTGGAAGCGACTCATCAAATAGTACATTAGATGAAACTCCGAGTACCCACTCAGGAGGTATAGTGGTAAAGCAGTGGAGGAAAAAAAAGCAAATTTTTAAATTTGCCCTTGTTGAATGATAGAGTCGATACACACAGCAAGCGAGATTAAGAAAGCGCATCAGAAGAAATAACGGAGGTGAGAGAGAGAAGACAATTGCCTGCTGGAGAAGAAAAGGCATTCCTACCGAGGGAGACAAGTTGAGAAAGATTTTGATCATGGGAACCGGTGGCGTGGCTCGATCTTCCCTATGTGCGCAACACGCTACCGAAAGAAAACAGAAAATCCTATTCAAAGGCTAAAATAAGCTCCATTTTTTGTATAATAGCCCGATAAACAATAACCCCATACATAGACTGAGGAAGAAAGGGAAGAGCCTGAACAAAGGGGAGGAGATTACGACGGAGATGGGTTGGAGGTGGAGAGAAGGGGAGAGGGGAGGTCGTAAAGGCGGCTGCACATTCAAGGAAAGCGGCATAGAAAGAGTTGAACGGGGACATGGAGACAACAGACAAAGGGTGGAGAAAGAGGAAGAGAGGATCTTTCAGTGCTCCCTACAGGAAACCCACAAAACTGAATTTCCTAAACTCGTGTCGCCTCCGTGACAGCAGCACCACCAACGCCACAGACTCACGCTCCCCTAATCGACAATACTATCTCCATTGCCGACCAGCCACGAGATGGCTGCTCTCAACACCTCGGTCGTGGTGTATGCAACAAAAGACTTCCGGCTGGTGAGCAACCGGCCATTGCGAGGGTTGGAAATAAACTGAAGCACGGGGCGACTCCCACAACCTTCGGGTATTTCCCAACTGGATGACGTCTTGGGATGAAGCCAGAAGTAAGCCAAATCCGCACTCAATAAATGGGACAAAAATCCCAGAGAAGCCTCCAGAAATGTCACAGGTGGCTCGGGTGTGAGAAACCAGACTCCATGTGGGGTCCTCCAGACCTTTGCCCTCCAGTTCATCAACATTTGTAAAAGCAGGACGTCTCATAGGTACATAGCATGGGTGAGGGACGATGTTGAGAACCACGTTCAAAGATTAGGCGCTTTGACAGGTTGGGGTCCGAGTAAACTTTTAATGGAGCTCACCCTACGACATTACGGATAGAAGGATAGTGTGCCGGCACAATCCGGACACCCTGCTACACCGAAACACTCTGCTGCATAAAACTCCCTGGTACAGCTAAACACTGGCACGATTACGCTCAAATACACACAAACTCTCGCTCGGCCAGTTGGTACACAGGTTGTCAGTTGTGGGGGACGATGGCCCCCGGCTCCCCCCCTGGGGGAGGGCTGATCTCGAGAGGGCTGCGGGCTCCGGACTCCTCGGTCGAGTGAGAGCAGCCGCTACTCGAATCCTCGCTCGCGGGGAGAGGGCTGCCGCTCTCCGGCTCCTCTCCTCATGCCGCAGCCCCTCGGGTCCGCAGGTCCTGTTTGTGGGGCATAGCTCGGGGCTGGCACGTGGCTGCCTGGAATCAATCCGTCGCTTCTCAGCCACTCAAACGCGACGTCTCTGCTCACACAACTCCGCGCACCACTCACACGAGCTGAACGGGGGGTCAGGGGTCAGAGCGAATGACGTCCTTCGCACACGCATTGCCGCCGAGGGCGGGCAATGGAGATTGTTTAAAGGGCTGCGGGGCGGGGATTTTTTTAGAGCGACACACCAATCGCACGCGCGGGACGGGGGGGTCGGGGGTCAGAGGGCAGGGACGTCACTCGTACACGCGTAGCCGATTGGGGGGTTGTATTGGAGTTTATTTAAAGGGCTGGAGGGGCGGATATTTGGGATTGGTGATAGCCCACACGCAGCAGGGCTGGAGTCCGGGGTCACAGGACGAAGCGCTCACTCGCCGAGTCCTTCGGGCGCGGCGTTTCTTCTACCGTGACACCGCGCGCCGACCACACGCGTTCCGGCGAGCGCAAACACACCACCATGCACTTTCCCCACACTCGTAGAAACCACACGAGGCTGTTATCGATCACTAACGATTTATTCCCGGCGTGTCTGCGAGCCACTATTACCCGAATCAGTCTGAGTCAGCAGGGTGTGGTGCCGCCGCAGCGGAGCCGCTCCAGCGGAGCCGTGCCCACCGCCGCGACGCCGTCACCGATGCCTCGGATTTCCCGCCACTCTCCCGGGGCCGGTGCCTTCTCAGACGTCCGCGTTTTGCCCACTGCACAGTCGTGAGGCCGCCGCAGCAGAGCCGCTCTGCCGAGGCCGTGCCCACCACCGTGAAGCCGCCACCGGGGGATTCCGACGCCGACGCGGTGCACCCTCGCCACCACCCCCCACCCCCCCCCCGCACGAAAGCACACACGCCCCACGTAGAGCCGGGAGGGGAGGTCACCCGGCCGATAGGTTTTTTTCCAGAAGTCCCTAATGGGATCGAACTTCATGGTTTCCTGCGGCCAGGAAATTGGGCGATCTTCCCCCTGTAGCTGACATGCACTGCGGCGCCATGACCTAATATTAAAGTTGCATGGTCACGGCAAGGGCCATCGTGCCACCGCGAGTGGAACCACACACGCACAAGCACGGGTCAGTGGACTGGTAGCGGGAGAACAGAGAGCGGACGTCGGAGAGATCACTGCGGCGACATCACCCGAGCTGGGATCCCGGTATCGAAAGGGCGGGAAAATCCGAGCCCCTGATTGGACGGGAGGCCAAGAGAGCAAAACGGCGAAATTCCTTTGTTGTAGGTGGGATAAAGGGAGGGGGATTCAGGTAGCAAGACAGTCTTCTTCAAAAATCATCGCGGTCCACGCAGGAGGGGAGTCAGCCGTTCGAGACGTCCGCGTGACGAACTTCAGACGGACACCTCAAAAAGTTTTGAGAATGGACACTTTTTTACAAAAAACTACGTAAAATAGTCTTCATTAAAAGTACAGTATAGTACTATTAATGGCACTTATAAGTGAACGTCATTATCTCTCATGCTAATATTACAATGTCAACTAGTTACCCAGGAAAGCTTCATTGAGTCTAAGTACTGCATTTTCAGAAAGGTCCCATTGCATTGAGATGTTTGTGTGAGTGGAACCCAGAGAGACCCCACCTTGCATATGGAGAAATAACACAACTCCACACAGATGGATTCAACCCACAAGCTCAAAGCATTCCCTGTTCAACAAAGTACTCAGTGTAATGTTTAATATTATTTATTTGGTATTATATAGTATCGTAATTGTATAGTCAATATACAGCAGTGTGGTATAGTAGGGTTGGTAAAATAATACATAGTGTAATATTACAAGTCTAATATTATTATAATCTAAGGTAGTGTATAGTAACGCAGTATATAATTCAATGTTGGTGTCTGTCTATGGCAGTTTATAATACAAATATTATTTGGAGGCATATTATAATAATTTTTGCGACATAGAAGTGTAATGTATAATAACTTATTGTTAGTAGCTCAGCTTAGTGGAGAATATATTGAGTACATTGATTATATTGATGTAGTTTATATTTAGTTATTTCACATCGGTTTATTGTATGATAGTTGGGTAGTTGCAGTTCTTTAGCGTCAATATACTAAATGCCTCTGTTGATATATAAACTCTGACTTTAACATAGCTACTTCCGTGACAAGTTACATGCTAATTCCTCACATTAACATCATGCTAATATCCCAGTTACATGCTAATTTATGACTTTACCATCCTGCTAATCTATCACATTAACACAGCTACTTCAATGTTAAATTCTTCTGTTGATATGTAAACTCTTTTGGCAAGGCGCTCTGCTCCTCCCACCCAGCTTAAAATATGCTGCCAAGCTTAGCAGTGTTCATTGGAGCACTGTCTTTCCGACAGTTCTGTTTCTTCACCTGAGGACGGCTGCTTGTGTTGTGGCCGACACGTCGTGAGAATTTTATTATGTTTTATTTTATTATTTTATTATTTCCCTTCTACGTGACTTTACCGAAAGAACCAAGAAGATGAATCCCTGCAGTCACGAAAGCTGTAAATCGAAATTTATTCAAATCAAGTTGTTTTCTTTTTACCACAGTACTTTATGGAATCCTCAAGAATAAATGCATTTTTAGAAGTATTAAACTACACTTGAAGATGTGTGAGAATGTAATTCTGCAGATGCAAGCACAGGCAAACTCGTATCTGCATATACAAGTTTCTGGGCCTCCTCACTTCACCAAACCCGCATTGACCGGCATGGTGAAGTATGGTTAAACAACTCCCACGAACGACATGGTGTGGGGGAGGCCTCTATCAAAACGCTGGATCGACAAAGGGCTGATACATGTCACGACATTGTACGTTAAGATCGTTCTCTCGTCAGCACAAGCCGTCTATGTGGACAATAGAGGACACGACACACGTGTACACGATGTTTGTGTGCGTATATTCAGCGTGTATATCACGTAATAATTATATAAGGTCGCGATTATGCTCAAAACGAACCAAATGTATAACATCACGAATAACTTTGGAAGTCTCCTGAGCCTGAACAATATTTGAAGTAGACACTGACCCAGTTACTATTAATAGCTCAGATGTGTAGGCTTTGACTTTAACATAGCCATTTCTGTGACCAGTCACAAGCTAATCACTCAGTTATTTCAATGCTAAATTTTCCTGTTTGATTTTTACTAGGTGCCTCTGTGAATGTGTATGCTTTGACTTTAACATAGCCATTTCTGTGACCAGTCACAAGCTAATCACTCAGTTATTTCAATGCTAAATTTTCCGGTTTGATTTTTACTAGGTGCCTCTGTGAATGTGTATGCTTTGACTTTAACATAGCCATTTCTGTGACCAGTCACAAGCTAATCACTCAGCTATTTCAATGCTAAATTCTATGCTAATTCCTTTGTAAAGGGGTGCCTCTGTGGATGTGTATGCTTTGACTTTAACATAGCCATATCTGTGACCAGTCACAAGCTAATCACTCAGCCATTTCAATGCTAAATTCAATGCTAATTCCTTTGTCAAGGCGCTTTGTTCTTCTCACACAGCTTAAAGGTCTCGAATTGAGCTTGGCTTTGTTTGCTCCAGCGCTGTCCTCCAGACAGTCTCGTCCCTTCACCTGATGAAGGCCGCTTGTGTTGTGGCCGAAACGTTGTGAGAATTTTATTGTGTTATTTTATTTTTTAAATGTATTATTTTATTCTCATGCTACGTGACTTTACTGAAAGAACCAAAGAAGATGAACAAAGATTATGGCGTGTAGATG
This sequence comes from Petromyzon marinus, assembly GCF_048934315.1. Lineage (NCBI taxonomy): Eukaryota > Metazoa > Chordata > Hyperoartia > Petromyzontiformes > Petromyzontidae > Petromyzon > Petromyzon marinus. The sequence goes on along the minus strand of NC_133681.1, from coordinate 17,209,074 downwards.
CTGCCATCTGCTGGCCACCAACGTGGCGTGTAGATTCTGCAAATTGAAAAATTTAAATAAAAAATTGAAATTAATAAGCAAAAATCCAGATTCATATTCTTGCTTCTTTCGGTAAAGTCACGTAGATTTAAAAATAATGAAATAAATTAAAGAAAAAAAAAATCGTAAATAATAAAATTACTTTTATTTGTAATTTTTTAAATTGGCATAATCTACACGCCATATGCTTGGTTCTTTCGGTAAAGTCACGTAGATTTGACAATAAAAAGAAAATAATTAAATGAAAATCATGAATTGTTATTATTATATTTTGATTTAAAGCTTTCGTGACTGCAGGGATTCATATTATTGGTTCTTTGAGTAAAGTCACGTAGAAAGGAAACAATAAAATAAAATAAATATTTTTTAAAATATTATTAAAATTTTTACTTTTCTTTTATTATTTATATTTTGTATCTACGTGACTTTACCCAAAGAACTAAGATTATAGCGTGTAGATTCTGCCAATTTAAAAATACAAAAAAATGGAAAATAATAAAAGCTTTTATTATTATTTTCAATTTATTCTTTTAAAATCAAAATTTTGTTTCATTTTTTTTTTATCTCTGTGACTTTACCGAAAGAACCAAGAATATGAATGTGGGTTTTTTTTGCTTTTATTATTTTCCATTTCACACTTTTTATTTGATTTTAATTGATTATTTTTTTTATTTTCTATCGACGTGACTTTACTGATAGAACCAAGAATATGGCGTGTAGATGCTGCCAATTTAAAAATTAAAATAGATTGAAAATAGTAATCAAAATCCAGATTCATATTCTAGTTTTTTTCGGTAAAGCCATGTAGGTTGAAAATAAAAATAATAAAATTAAATAAAAAAAATACAAAAGATAAATGGAAAATAATGAAAGCTTTTATTATTTCAATTTATTATTTTAATTTGCAATTTTTTTTTAATTGGCAGAATCTACACGCCATATTCTTGGTTCTTTCGGTAAAGTAACGTAGATTTGAAAATGAAAATAATAGAATTAAATGAAAAAATACTAAATCATGATTTTTTTAAACTTTTCTTTATTATTTATATTTTACCCAAAGAACCAAGAATCTGGCGTGTAGATGCTGCCACCTGCCAACGTTGGTGGCCACCAGATGGCAGCTTCTACACGCCAGATTCTTGGTTCTTTCGGTAAAGTCACGTAGATAGAAAATAATAATACAATTTTAAAAATGAAAATTATGAAAGCTTTTATTATTTTCAATTTATTATTTGTATTTTTAAATTAAGTTATATTATTTTTATTTTAAAATCTACGTGACTTTAACGAAAAAAACAAGAATTCGGCGTGTAGATGTTGCCACCTGCCGGCAACCAACGTGGCGTGTAGATTCTGGCAATTAAAAATTTAAAATGATAAATTGAATATAATAAAAGCTGAAATAATATTAAAAGCTTTTATTCAACTGATAATTTAAAATTGGATTTTTTTTTTTATCTCCGTGACTTTACCGAAAGAACCAAGAATATGAATGTGGGTTTTTTGCTTTTATTATTTAAAATGTCACATTTTTATTTGATTTGATATTTTTTTTTTATTTTCTATGGACGTGACTTTACCGAAAGAACCAAGAATATGAATTCCTGAAGTCACGAAAGTTTTAAGTCACAATCTACACTCAACAATGGTGGCCAGCAGATGGCAGCATCTACACGCCAGATTATTGCTTCCTTCGGTAAAGTCATAATACTGGTAGGAACGAAGTTGTAAACTGAGTGTACCAGCCTGCAATAGATTAATGTGTCCGTCCGTCCGTCCCCTTTCAATACTTTAACGAAGTGAAATACTGGTAGGAACGAAGTTGTAAACTGAGTGTACCAGCCTGCAATAGATTAATGTGTCCGTCCGTCCGTCCCCTTTCAATACTTTAACGAAGTGAAATCTCGTGCTGTTGGGTGTAAAATCAGCAATAGACAGCGCAGAGACTTGTCCTACCAGCCCACCCTGCAGGGACCTGTTAATAAAATTAAAATAATAAATTGAAAATAATAAATTGAAAATAATAAAAGCTTTTATTAGTTTAAATATTATAATTTATATTTTTAAATTAAATTTAATTATTTTTATTTTCAAATCTACGTGACGTTACCTGAAGAACCACGAATATGGCGTGTAGATTCTGCCAATTGAAAAAAATAAATAATAAAATTTTAATAATTAAAGCTTTCATTATTTTTTTTTATTTAAAGAGCTTTTAGTATAGCTTTTATTATAATATCATAATATTATAATCAAAGCTTTTATTATAATAAAAGCTTTTATTATTTTAGGATTCTCCTCCACGGCGGCCTTTGTCTCCCCCAGTAACGATGTTTACGACACACCGCACCAGGTACTCATCTGAGGCTGAGTCGACCTCACACTCTCTTACTGTCTCAAAACAACAACCACCATTCGCCACTAAGTGGCGGTGACGTCACCACGACACTTGTGCCAGGCTATGTGCACCTTGAGGCTACGTGAAGTGTCGATCGCCGGCTGGCAGGAGGTTACGGGGCAGACCCAGGTGCCACTGGTCGACTGACTGAGATGACTGAGATTACTGGCTGATGCACCACCTGTGCCCCCTACTGTGCCAACTTGCTGAGCTTTAGCCACCCGACGCTCCGCTCGTTTATCTGAGCGTCGCTCCTCCGCCCTCCGTTGTTGTTGGAGGGCGACTGCCTCCAACTGCCCAGTAGAGTCCTTCACGAGCCTCCTCCACAGAGGCCGATCTTGACACCGCTGGTACCAGTCATTGGCAAGTCCACTCAGCTCCACATCCTCCTGTACCACATCACTCCATCTCTTCTCTAGTCCGTGCCACGCCCGTTTAGATCCCTCGATCCGGCCGAACAAAAGCTGTTTGGGCATGCAGTGATTGGGCATGCGGGCTACATGGGCCAGCCAACGCAGCCTTGCCTGCTGGAGGAGCTCACCGATGGGACTTTGTCCAGATCTTTTGAGGATTTGTGAGCTCCTCACACAATCCAGCCTGGTTAAACCCAGGATTGATCGTAGGCAGGCCAGCCTAAATGTTTCTAACCAGTGAAGATGCTGCATTAGGGGGGTCCACGTTTTGCAAGCGTAGAGAAGGGAGGGAATGACTGTGGCCGAGAAGAACCGAAGCTTCATGCGGAGCGACAGACCAGGTAGCTTCCACACAACGTTACACAACCGATGAAAAGATAATGCCGCTCGACTAATTCGGAGTGAGACCTCTGCTGTTAAACCGGAGCCGATCATGAGCACACTGCCCAGGTATGGAAAACTCTCCACTCTCCCCAACTGCCCCATCACCGATTGGGAGTTGTGGGGGTAGAGTGCCCGATGGCACAAAATACCCAGGCAGGTGCTTCGTTTTGGTGGGGCTGATGGTAAGGCCCCACCTCTTAGTGGCACACTCCAGTTTCAGCAGCAGCGCCTCCAACTCCTCCTCTGAATGAGCAGCAATTACCAGGTCGTCGGCAAACATAATGTGGTTGACCAATAGGGAGACATCCCTTGACCGCCCCTGGGCATCGATCAGCCTCCCATTGTATCTGTACCAGACGTAAATTCCTCTGGTACAGCTACTGAAGGCTTCACGAACTATGTGGTCGAAATAAATGTTAAATAATGTTGGAGCCAGAGGACATCCCTGTCGCAGGGAATGGCTCTGACTCCCGGCTATGTAGTTTTACTCGGGTCTGCTCACCATCATGAAGGTCCTTAATGAGTGTGAGCAGAGGGTCAGGGACTCTGAAAGCACGAAGAACAACCCAGAGCCCAGGCCTACTGATGGTATCATAGGCCTTAACCAGGTCAATAAAGCAGAGATGTGGGTCTAGTTGGAATTCCCTCCACCTCTGCTGTAGCAGACGGACAGAAAATATGACATTTTTGCAGGACCGCCCTTTCTTGAAACCGCATTGGGGCTCCGCAAGCCTCTCCTTAGCGTACCTAGCAAGGCGATGTTGAATAATCCTTGCCAGGACCTTTCCCGGCACACTGAGGAGTGAGATGCCCTGTAGTTGTTACAGTCTGTGCGGTCCCCCTTCTTAAAGAGGGGGACCACCAGGGCATCCTTCCAATCCTGCAGAACCCGTCCAGTGGCCCAGACTGTTGTTATGATGTCATGTAGGGCAGTCTACGCACAAACGCCACCCTCCCTCAGCATTTCGCTTTGGAGATCATCTCTGCTCGGTGCCTTTCCTGTTCCCGGACTCTGGATCGCCCTCAGTACTTCCTCAACGGATGGCACCTCAGCCAGCCACTCACAGAGGGTGACTTCCTCCTCCAATATTTGAGGCACCGCATGATGTTTTCCAGGCTGAGCGATTCCCCCTCCCCCAGGACCTCACAGAAATGCTCAGCAAATCTGCAAACCTGTCGCTGGGGGTCGGAGATTGGATCACCCTTCGTTCCCCTAATGATGGTGTAGTGGGTATAAATTGACGAATAAACTTCTGATGAGGCAAAACGATATTTATTGTCTTGGCCCCTTTTTGGGCCATGGACATTAGCCCTGGCGTGATAGCGCTTCCGCCCCCTATTGACGATAAGGGGAAGCTACCAGCCCACAGAGTGGTGAGTGACGATTACCCCTACAATGGTAATAGGTGTGGCGCTGTAGGTTACTTTTTTAATGGAGTTAAATAGGGATTTGTGATCGCGGGCCACTGAGGCAGACTCCATCTCCTCAGCAACCCGCGACCACCACCCATCCTTGCAGCGCCTCACGGCTCTCCGAACCTCCGAGCGAAGGCTGCGGTAAGCCTCCTCATTCTCTGACGTGGAATGCTGTAGACGATTAGAGTGGGCCTGTCGCTTTTTCTCAACCATCCTGAACACCTCCTCTGTCAGCCAGGGTCTCTGGGGAGATCTGGACCGCGTACACAAAGCAGCCATTGCAGCTGCATGAGTCACAGGCCTAAACCTCACCCATTTACCCTCGACATCAGGAGGAGTGGGGGACGATGCTGTCTCACTCACACTCACTCACAGCGCGAGGCCGACTCATTACATCTCGCGGAGGATCGCGCTGCTGAACAAAAAAAGTTCCGCGGTTTCAGTTTGCAAGCGCGAGTTCGCGTTTTAAGGCGATGGGGGCCGTCCATAAATGACGTCACGCACCTGGGGAGGGGGGGTCAGACATTTGTGACGGGGGGGGGGGGTTTGGGAAATGTGACGTCACATCAAATGCGCAACTTTAAATAAATATAGACAACACGTTCTACTTAGGTAAATAGACTTTTTAATGTTTTCTCCGACAACAACTGAGTGCAGCACCACATTAAATACGCGCTACAATGACAATAGTTTACAGCGATTTGAAGCATGTTTAATTTTCAAAATGTAAATATGGTTTGGGGGGAGGGGCAGAGCTTTGTGACGTCATATTTGAGGGGGGGGTCTGACTTTTTGTGACGCCGTGTGACGAGGGGGGGGGGGTCAAAAATTGTCCAAAATCGCGTGACGTCATTTATGGACGACCTCATATAAAATAATTAATATTTCATGGCAGTTGGTTCTGAAGTCCGACTGTTTGTAATTTGGGCGTTCGTAAGTCGAGGACTGCCTGTAAATAAAAATTCCAATTGTGGATGTGGGACTTGCTGGTAACAGCTTCTCTTCACAAGGCAGCAGACATCGTGCTGCTCGCAGCAGACATCGCGGCTGTCGCGATTTTCACCTGAAGACGATGGCTTGTGTTGCTATCGAAACATCGTGATTTATTTTATTTTATTTTTCTTCCACAGTGACTTTACCGAAAGAACCAAAGAGTATGGATTCCTGCAGTGACAAAAGCTTCAAATCAAGATCGGTTTTAATTATTTATCGAGTGTGGGTAGAATCTGTGCAGAGTTGTGCTGTTTCCCCATGTGCAAGATGGGGGTCTCTCTGGGTTCTACTCACACAGAGCCAAACGCTCATTAATGTAATTGCCAAATATCTCATTGCAATGGGAAACTTCTGATAAAAAATCAGTCTTTAGACTCAATGAGGCTTTCCTGGGTAAATAGTTAATATTGTAATAATTAGCATGAGCAATAATGAAGTTCACTTATGAGTGCCACGAATAGTACTATACTGGACTTTTAATTAAGACTATTTTACGTAGTTTTTTGAAAAAAGTGTCCATTCTCAACACTTTTTGACGGGCCCTCATGCAGAAATTATATTGCAATCTTACATGGGGATTGGGAGTCAAGTGTGTCATGAATAGGAACTGAACGTATGGTGCTATAATTAACTTTCTGTTGTGTATATGCAGATAGGATCTCTGGTGGGTAACATTGGGAAAATAGAGATAATTAGTAATTGTTGTTCATATACAAAATCTTATTTTGGTGGTGATTTGAAGCTTTCGTGACTGCAGAAATCCATACCCTTTTGTTCTTTCGGTAAAGTCACGTAGGTAGAAAAATAAAATAAAAAATTATATATTACGTTTCGATCGCAACACAAGCGGTCGTCCTCAGGCGGAAAAAATAATCCGCTGCATCTCTGACCAGCGCCACCTAGCCAGTGAACTGGAGCACATATGTTGTGGGTAAATCATCGGTGGAGAACTTCTTGTGAGGCAACACGATATTTATTAACACTCTATTTTACAGGGTCCCTAACACAAAGGGGTAGCGGCCCCTTCACCCGATACCTGGGGAGGTATGGCCTCCGGACTACACGGGCCCTAACACTGGGAACCCGTTAATTCCCCGTCCTCCGGCTGGGGGCCCTAGGGGAGGCTCTGCTGACCCGACCGTGCCAGGGTCTTCGGGTCCTGACCACTGGCCTCACTGAGCTCCGGCCCTTGGAAGGACGACGGAGTTTGGGGTCCAGGGTCCTATCCCCCAGGACCTATCTTCCCTTGACCACTGGCCTCACTGAGCTCTGGCCCTTTGAAGGACGACGGAGCTTGGGGTCCAGGGTCCTAACTTCAGCCCAGGGGCCAGTGACGTGTGAGCCGGTCCCAATGTGCACCGGCAAACATTTACCGCCAGGTGGCCCCAGTGTTCATTGCCGTCCACACGTGGATACCTGAAGCCCATGTCAATCCACTGCTGGATGAGTCCCGCAATGAAGATACAATCAGTACATCCACTTTGCTTTTGGACTCCACCTGTTCCATTGGCGGCCGAATGCGAATCTAAATATGCATACGTTAGAGACTGGTTAATGCGCATAGAAATCAAACCAATAGACCTACGACCTTTGCCCCATCAACTTTTGTAGAATTTTAGATGTGCATTACAGCTACTTTAGCCGGATGGTTGTGGTGGCTATGTATGCCTGTAATCAACGACTACGTGGAGGTGAGGGTTGGTGGATCACAAAAATGTTGCGACAACTCCCACCCCTTGGTCGTCTAGGAGGTAGAGAAGGCAGTGTGGAATAATGTGGACTCCGCCTGTTCCATGTGTAGATTTGTGATAGAGCGTTGGCCCCTCATTTGCTTGGATTTCTCCAGGTGCTCCGATTTCCTCCCACATGTAAACACTCATTAATCTTGATTTGAAGCTGTCGTGACTGCAGGAATCTATACTCTTTGGTTCTTTCGGTAAAGTCACGTAGGTATAAAAAAACAAATAAAAAAAATCGTCAATTGCTTGTGTGGCGATCGAAACGTCGTGATCCATTATTATTTGTTCTACCTACGCGACTTTACATAAACAACCAAAGAGTACAAACCCTCATTAATTTGCCGATAACATCTTTATATAAAGAGGACAACAGAGCATGGGCAGGAGTGGTGGGGGGGGATGTTGCCAGCTGCTCACCATTTGACTGCCGCCTTCCCTCGTCTGTAGTTCCTCGCGCCAAAGTGAAGGAATACTGTGTGCCAGTTACAATTATCACTTGAACGTAACTTGATGTTTCAATGAAAACAGCCACAGATTTAATCCTGAAAATCTTTATTTTTCACATGCAGTGAAACAATGTTGTTAGTAGGCTTGTTTCCCTGGGAAAGCCTCACTGAGTCTCAAGACTCTTTTTCAGGAGGGGCCTGCCAACTTTTCGCAGGAGTAATTTGGATGTTTGGCTAGTACCAGTTACATTGTATGTTGTTGTTGTTTTGCTATGGGAGTAAACCCATGCAGAGAAAGGGACCAGAATGAGGAAAGCGAAGCCAGGCAGTCCTTCAGAAGATGTCATGCACGGGCGTGACCACTGCACCACCCTGCCGCCCAAACAAAAGTAATTTAAATAATGTACAATACTGGCAAATAAACCCTATTAGTATCAACTGAATTTCTGGCCAATATGGCACGTGTATAGCTGCATCGGTGTTTCTAAAAGTTGTGTTCACATTGCCTGAAATTAATAATATAAATAACAGATTTCCCACCTCTGGTTTCATTTGGATTACCGGTTGTCCTCATTATGTGTGTCACAGGTAATATGGAAAGGAAAATATTACGCAGCACGAGTTGTAGGATTAGGGCAATTATGGTGACACACGTGACCCCCTCTACACAAGAAACAGCTAAGATTCATATTCTTGGTTCTTTCGGGAAAATCACGTCGAAGGGAAACAATAAAATAATACAAATATAAAACAATTAAATTCTCGCGACCTTTTGACTGCAACACAAGCAATCATCATCAGGTGTGAAAACCACAACAAGAAAATTTGAAAGAACCAAGAATATGAATCTCTGCAGACACTAAAGCTTTAAATCAAAATTTAACAGCTGAGAGTCAATGCTGTGGTGTTGTGCGATTGGTGCAAGCGACCCATCATTGTGTTTTGATGTTGAGCTGTTAAAATTGCACTGTTGTGGGGTGAGGTCAAGGCCGATGACTGCTTCCAGCGGTGTCAAGATCAGTATTTTGAAGAGGCTCGCGGAGGATGATACTGGGCACTAGGGTGCAGTCTCCCTCCATGAACAACAGAGGGCAGAGGAGCGACGCTCACAACAACAATTGGCGGAGCACCGCGCGTATAAAACACAAAGTTGGAAGAAAGTTTATCTCGGGGAGTTAACCCACAACACCTGGGTCTGTCCCGCGTGTTCACACGATAACGCGTTTTCACTACAACGCGTTTTCTTTACTTTAGGGAACGCTTCTCGCACAACGCGGAACGCGCTCCGTCACAACGCGCTTTCTGAGCGGACTACTTTCTTGAGCAGTGAAATTTATTAAAATCTTTTGCTCTGCCATTTGATTTTAAATTACGACTCTTCAAAGAGCTTTGGTTGTAGTAAGCAATATTTGAATTTGTTTAAACGACCTGTATTTTCTTACAACATGTTTTATATTCCTAGGCATTAAATGTGTACTAAAGATTCAGACTAATTGTAAATCTAATGGGACCACTTTAATCGATGTCCGTTAATATATGTAGGCGTGGTAAGGTTTCGAGACGCACTCGGCGATGCGTGAAACGCAGTCCGTGTCCTTCCTCGTCCATTTGTCTTCATTCCAACGTCAACTTTGTTCTGCCGGTCTCTCTCATTAAGGCCACATGGCCACACTGTGTCTCTTAGTTCTTGCAAGCTAAGCTGGAGTCAGTCTCTCTCATTAAGGCCACATGGCCACACTGTGTCTCTTAGTTCTTGCAAGCTAAGCTGGAGTAAGTCTCTCTCATTAAGGCCACATGGCCACACTGTCTCTTAGTTCTTGCAAGCTAAGCTGGAGTGAGTCTCATTAAGGCCACATGGCTACACTGTGTCTCTTAGTTCTTGCAAGCTAAGCTGGAGTCAGTCTCTCTCATTAAGGCCACATTGCCACACAGTGTCTCTTAGTTCTTGCAAGCTAAGCTGGAGTCAGTCTCTCTCATTAAGGCCACATGGCTACACTGTGTCTCTTAGTTCTTGCAAGCTAGCTGGAGTGAGTCTCTCTCATTAAGGCCACATGGCCACAGTGTGTCTCTTAGTTCTTGCAAGCTAAGCTGGAGTCAGTCTCTCTCATTAAGGCCACATGACCACACTGTGTCTCTTAGTTCTTGCAAGCTAAGCTGGAGTGAGTCTCTCTCATTAAGGCCACATGACCACAGTGTCTCTTAGTTCTTACAAGCTAAGCTGGAGTCAGTCTCTCTCATTAAGCCACATGGCCACACTGTGTCTCTTAGTTCTTGCAAGCTAAGCTGGAGTGAGTCTCATTAAGGCCACATGGCCACACTGTGTCTCTTAGTGCTTGCAAGCCAAGCTGGAGTCAGTCTCTCTCATTAAGGCCACATGGCCACACAGTGTCTCTTAGTTCTTGCAAGCTAAGCTGGAGTCAGTCTCTTTTCGACATATGTCCCACCAAATTCTGTAATAATAATGTTCCAGTTTCTCTATATGTTTTTAAATTTAGATTTAAATAAATGTACATTTTAAAATCCACAAATCTGGCTGCCTCCTGATGATGCTGGTTGTAATTACTGGCGAAACGTCATACTCAGATTGTTAATGTTGCGGCTTTGCTCTCTAACACACAACCGGTGTGCTGTACTAGTAACGAATTGGCATGTTCTGTTTAAGTGACAAACCTTACTAATTGGCTGTGTCGGGTGGTGGTGGGTTTACCGACATATTTTTATATTTACGCGATCTTACCCAAAAAACCTGTATTATGTAAAAATACATTTATTTTCCCCCTTTCTTTTTGGACAGTTTCAAATCTCTAACGTCTTTCAAATTGTTCTGATGTACAGTGCTACATTTTAAATTACTGTCATGTTTGCAATGGGTTGTTTAAAATATATTCAAATGGTGTAGATTCATGTTTAAACTCGATTCGAATCTGCATTCATCATTTTCTTCTTAAGCAGTCCGTAACCACAATTGGTACATCGATGCATGACCCATTTGATTATGGTTTGTTGGTCTTAATTTATCAATTAAAATGTTATTGAGTGTGCCAAATCCTAAAGAGTGGCGTTTGAGTCGACCTTATTTTATATTCACATGTGAAACGCCTGTGCACATGAATGTAATCCCGTTACACACTCTCCTACTTGTTCATCAACTCTCTTCGTGGTGTAGATTTGATGGCTTGTATAGCAACCATAAACAAACGCAACAAATCCGGGTGACTCATGATCCATGATTCACGATGCCAGTGGGCCAGGTTTCACTTTCAACCTGTGTGGCATGAATTAAACGCACCTGTAAATTTGACCTGAAATGATTGCACAACAATTGCCCCGCCTTCATGGGATGTTTATCCTCCACTGTTTATCTGGCTTTGACCTGAATTATATAAAAGTGCGGCTCTGCAACTGCTGTAGAGTCACATTGGTATAAACGCATTTTACAATATGAACAGCGCATTGAAAACGCGTACTATTTTATGTATTGTTTAACAAGTGTGTTTACAAATCCACACTGTGAAACACGATGATTGACACAGGGGAGTAGATTATGTTTTCGATAGTGTATTTAAATAGAGCTACTGTAGGTAAGTAGTTTTCAGTTTTAAAGGCATAGTTTAACAAGACAACACTTGCCACCATCCTTCAAACCCATTGGTGAAAAAAACCACAGTTTATGTTTACATTATAATATGTTTACATTATATATAATATAATGTTTATATTATAATATAATGTTTACATTTTATATAATATAATGTTTATATATAATATAATGTTTACATTGTTTACATTATATTATATATATGCAAGAGCCGGGGACTTATGGGACCCCGGGGTCCCACCATAAGGTTCATATGAATGGTTACCTAATAACTTTTGAAACACGGTAATCGCTGTGAAGTGCAGTTTCCAATTCTTATTGTTGACTCAATCTCTATGGCCTTTCTATGCAATATGAAGAAGGGGCATTGCCCGAAACGTCGCTTATCGGATGTTTTCCCTTTTTCAAGGCCCCAGTGCTACTGATGCATGAATTTGTTTGGTATTTGAAATGATACGAAGGCTCAGCAAGTGATTCCGTGCAGACATAAACAGAAGCGATACGCGCCACCCCAGCCACCCATGTCGCGAATCAATCGATTATAGCGATTGAGGGCTCGTGAATAAATTCTAGATTCAACGCCTTGTTTTAAAACGTGAACACAGCCGGCTCTAGTGACTGGAGTGGGTGCGTGTTGGACAATGTGAAACAATGACACGCAACGTATACAAATCTAAAACATAAATTCTTACGCACGCGATCCGGTGTGCATATCGCGATCTTCAGGATGAATGATCACATCCGAATCAATGCGTCGTCGTTGCTCCCCTAGCATGCGCTCTGCGTAACCCGCTCGTGTTGTTGTTGTTTGCGGCAGAGTTTAGGACCTTCGTGGCCAAGAGCCGCAGCTCCCGAGGCAAAGGAGTGATGGCACGCTTCAAGGTGCCGGACTTGCTGAAGCATCTCATGGAACGATACGGGGCTCCGGATATTCACGATCTGGGCATCCGCATCACCAGCATACCTCTGGGCATTTCCGTACGTGCCGTGCCTGCGTGTATGAGCGTGTGTGTACGTGTGTATGCATTGCGTCGCTTGTTGACTGCGAATTGTATTATTATTATTGGATGCCTCAAGTAGACTCTTTGGTTCTTTCGGTAGAGTCACGTAGGTATAAAATAAAATAAATCACGACGTTTCGGGCGCAACACAAGCGTCCGTCATCAGGTGGGAAAGCCTTGGTGTGCTGCTGAGGCAGACTGTTTTAAATGGTTTGAAATGTGTGTAGCCCATGGGTCATAAAGAAGTGGCCAGGGCTAGTGATGTTAACGTGAGAAATTAGCGTGTAACTGTAAGGTAGGAAAGCGGCCTCCTCCTCGATTTTACGTGACTTTACCGAAAGAACCAAAGAGTATGGATTCCTGCAGTCGCGAAAGCTTCAAATCAAGATTGCCTCAAGTATGTATTGTTGTTGCCCTTGAGGGGGTTTACTTTCTGAATTAAATGCGTTCTGGAATTGCTGACACACAGCCACAACGTACGTGTCGCTGTGTTCACACCTGAGAGTGACACTGCATCAGCCTTTTACCAATATTCCCCCGCCCCTGCGTTTGCCTTACACGGCCACAATGCTGAGCTATCCTCAGTTGCTCAGGCACGCAAGTTTCACACCTGTCTCCCTGTCAAGTGAATGTGGTGTATCCTTTTGTCATGCAGTCTGAGACAGACTTCCAACACGACTTCAGTTTTGTGGGTGCAGTGCTGTGACAAGAGCACTGAAGTAACTGCTCGTGTAAGTACATCATGTTAATATATATCGTATAGAAGGCTGAGGCCTATTTTACTGTACCACTCCTTACAGAAATCTTCTTTCCCGAGTGGTTGTGCATTTGTCGCTTGTTTCAGAGGTTCGCGATTCGATCCCAGGAGTCGCCCTAGTTAATATTGCGGGTGTATTATCCAAAACTGCATTTCTATATGCTTCACAAATAATGTAAAAAAATAAATCCCGTGTTGTTATTAATGAATGAGGAGGACGTGTGTGCCGGCGTCAGAATCAAAATTTGCAAATCTAAACAGGTACTCAGAAATGACTGGATTGGGTAAAACCACAAGTATATATGTTGAACTTCTTTCGCACTGTACGTAGCCAACTGTGCTAATCGGAGGTGTGGAGGACAACAAACTGAACACAAAAAGCAGTTCTAAAGAAATTGTTTTCAATCTAGATTTAAAAGTGCATAGCTCCAATGGCTTACTAATATCGGAAGGAAGAGCATTCCAGTTGGCCGCAGAAGCGCATCTGAAAGCGAGTGATGCGGTGACTGTCTTTGTTCGATGGCTTGCCAAAAGCCACTGCTGCTAGGATGATCCACCAATCCCATCTCTCGATTGCAATCGTGCATTAGCAGCACACCTTGCATTCGCTGTTGAACCACTCGTCCATCACGTGTTCCATCATCGCAACTACAGCACTGCCCTGCACCTGTGGCCACCACAGTTGCTAACATTGTGTTGTTTGTTTAGGTGATCGGCAAGGCCCAGAAAGGCGAGCGGGAGGTGATGGACCGTGGGCTGGCTCGCATTGAGTGTGACATCAAGCAGGAGGTGGAGGGCCGGCCACACAAGATCAAGAAATACCTGTTGGAGTCGTTCCCCTTGCCAGGGACGTGCGCCGATCTTCGCCAACAGTTCACGACACAGCCGGCGGCCGAGATGGTGCTGCAGGTCTTCCAGAACGCCGATGACATCTTTGTGAATAAGCTGAAGAAGGTGGGGCCATGGCGTCTGGACTTAATGCAACAAAATTACCGTGCGAGAAAGTTCATGCATTTGCTTAGATTTGTCAAAGATTTTCCAAAATACATTTGTTCTCAGAATTATTTAATGAGTGATAATTGCCATACGTTTCAAGTCTGTCGATACTTCCACCAGTATCAATGGCTTGTTCTACCACTGAATTAACTCTCCTCTATAATATTTAGGGCCATCGCTTTCACAAAATTCAGTCACACGTTGAGACAAAAGTAAGGGGGGCATTGAAATCGGTAGGACATCTATGCATGTGTCACCCTCTATTTGTCCCAACAGAGTGATATGGCTGCACGTGGTTTGGGTCCTTTGTTGTTTCCACCAACAGTGTGTGCAGGACTTCTTGGGGCAGGTGAAAGGGGACACGCTGGCCCAGAAGCTGTTTCAGTTGGCCCTGTGCTGTGGCTCCCTCGAGACTCCTCGCGACCTCGTGGTCAAGGAGAAACCGGCCGCGTTTCTCGGCAACATCAGCACTCCCGACACCAGACCGCCGCCTCCTCCGGGGAGTAAGGAGACAAATTTGCATATACAGTAGACTCTCGATTGTCCGCGCTAATTACGGGGAAGATGGCTGCGGATGATAAAAAAATCTCGGATTATCCAAAGATATCTATTTTCTGCGGATCTCTATGCCACAAACTAACGATCGACCGATCGATGCACATGGTCGGTGATAAAACTTTCCTGCTCCTGAGCAGAGGACTCGGCCCTCTAAGTGGATAGCAGAGCCACGCCAATCACCATCAATCAAACTCCACCCACTGTTGTAAAGATATGCAACTACTGTACTGTCGAGGTGATCACGTAGATTTCGGATTCATGGGCGCACATATTTGCTCGATATAAGCACGTGACTTGTAACAAACATTTCCAAGAATTACAATGTATAACTATTTTTAGATTATTAATTTGGGCCTAAGGGAAAATCCATGAGTTATTAATAAGTTAAAATCTCATGTGCGTGGTTAATCCGCAAATCAGATAAACCGCACACGGATAATCAAGAGTCTACTGGATTGCACGTGCGCTGAATTGTCGTAGCTTCTCTAAACACCTTATTTCACATCTCGTCTCGATTATTACTAATGCATTAGTAAGAGTTTGGCATATCACGACGCATCAGTTTGTTAAATTTACATCGAGATGACCCGGGTGGATGAGAGAGATTATTTGCATTGAGCTGGAAACGCTGAGATCCTGGGTTCGAATCTGGGTAACCACCTGTGATTAAACTTGCTTTTGTCAAGTGCAGCCAGTTGATGGTCTCAGCTCGGTCATTAATGACTGTCAAAAAAACCCAAAACATACTCAGTAAATGGCTATGCACTTAATTTGACCAAGTCCAATATCGGCTCAACAGAGTGGGTGGGAATGTGCTTCCCTTTACTCTGTGGACCAGAGGTCACTAGAAACAATGTCAGAGGTAGCTTTGTGATGTTCTCTTCTGCGGGCCATTCTCCAATAGGACGGGTTCCGCTGCTCCGTGAGAGATCTCCGTCTCATGACACGATATCGAAAGCACAATTTGAATAAAATGTAGTTTCTTATATTGTACATAAGGGGTCAGACCACGGAGGACCTTCAGAATGCTCAGTGTGAACTTGAAATTGATTCTGGACTGGTTCAGGGGATAGTTGAACAATTCGAATATTGGGGCGATATCGTCTTGCATACGGGTGTGAGTGAGAAGTCTGCCAGTGGTTTTTTTAGGCCATCATCTAGATTTTTGGGTTAGATCACGTAAACATGCACTCAATAATACGCGTTAATATGCACTTTTTACGTGACCTAACCCAAAAATCTCAATTATGGATAATATGGGTCGCGAAGGCCTTCGTGTTAAACTTGTTTTTTGAGTCATCTGGAGAGTGATGATGAAACTTATCGGGAGGCCGTCAATGAGACGTGGGGGGGGGGGGGGGGGGCAGAGAGAGAGTTGCAGTTGTTGAGCCTATTGGAGCGAGTTACAGAATCGTTGTCCTCTCCTACAATGGCATTGCTTCTCTCCTTCGCAGAGGTGGTAGCCGAGCATCTCGTCCGTCTGCTGAGCCACGCAAGTAAGATGGCAGAGCCCCTGGGCCTACCCGCGCTGTCACGCCTGGAGAAGCAGCTTGCCGAGCACTTTGACTCGCGCGACCTCCCCAGCCTGGGCCTCGGCTCCTTCTTGGACATCCTCCATCGCAACGCCCAGGTGCGTACGTGGCGTGCGTGAGCCCACCCGCCTCCAGCTGGTAAGAGGCAGTACAGCAAGTAGGTGTACGACACTGCCCGTGCAAAGTTTGAGTGTACTTACCGCCTCCGAGTGGCGCTCAATGTTAAGTTTGTTTCCAAAATTGTGTGCGGTAATATTAGTTTATTATTACGAACTTAAAACTCATTTGTCGATAACTCAAATACGTTTAAGCGTTATGTAATAACTGCCAATTCAGAGCGCAACAAAGTGTCACGTAAGATGCATGGGTTTTCTCTTGTCACTCTTAAAAAAATATCTGTGAATTTGGCAAACATCCCAAAGGTAGATATTGAAAATCACCGTTAAAATTGAGTGTACAGCGGTGACATTCAGATAAAATATATGATAACACTATATATGCAAAGTGGCCAGGTGGCTCAGAGATCAAAGCGGTGCATTGGCAATAATGAGATTCTGGGCTTGAATCTGGATTTTGACCGCTTGGGTTGAAACCGAGGTCTCAAGTCTTATCAAGTCGATCGTCCGAGCCCCGTCACCAGCGACTGCACAAAATTACAGTCTCATTAAACTTGAGTTTTGCACTTCATTTTCCTAATTTCATCTTTGAGAATAACAATTTCAGCTTGACTCTCGTGCGTCGCACAATCTCATAACACAGCTAATGTGAAAGTGTTGGCTCCTATTGTGTACAAGATAAAAGGCCACCCCTCACATTTTATGACACGGCCTGCACGGCTATGCGAGATTTACGAATGGATGATTTATTTGTCTCTTGACATTACGTCGATAGTGCATTTGGAAAACTAAAATTGAGAACGAATTTTGTGTTAATTTGCAAACTTAAATCTGTAATATTTAATCAGTTTTCGTGCACTGCATTGTGAGATGCAGCTCCATGCGTATCGTTTAGCTTTAAGCCGGTGTTTGCCTTGCGGTCGCCTCGGTGTCAACCAACTGATGTTGACGGATTTGTTGTGTCTGTGGTAGCTGTTGGACGAGACTGGGGTTGTGATCTCTGCCCTGGGTGGATCTGGAGCCACAGCGGGAAGCTTCTGTCCAAAGCGTGACGAGCTGCATGGAGTTCATCCACCAGTGCGGCAGCCTCGACACCGCAGCGGTGAGACACGGGCCCCAGTAGGGGCCACAGGGGCGGCTCAAAGATGGGGATAAGGATTTGGAGATTTAGGGCGCTCGCGGAAATAAACTCTTCAACTCAAAGCGCCTTACAGCAACGTCTCATCTCAACCATTCCATTGCTCTGCGGCAGTCTACCCGAGGAGACCCCCCCCCAATGGCAGCTGTTCCTATTTGGCACGTGGTGCACGCACTACCGGCCTGTGAATGGACATGTCTGCCAATTGGGAGCGATGTTTGAGTTTCCTACATGGTTTTTTCCCCGATAAAGTAATTTGCAAGTATTTGATCTGATTTGGAAAATTTGGAACATGATGCGGTTACACGTGGCCAATTCTATTTTTTTAATACAGTGTAACATGATTATTATCATACATTGTGAAACAGATCTCTTTGTTTATGGTGAATAAACCGGCAACATTAACCAGGGCGGATGCTGGGCTTGAACCGAGAACCACCACTCAACCATGTTTCCATAAATTTGTGCAGTCATATTAACGCTGTTCACGTCGTACGCAATGAACACTTTATTATTAGCACCACCTCTGGACCTGTTTGGCCCCTGGTCCATTTTGAGAGGTCTTGTAAGGGCGGCGTATACAGTTTGATTTTATATCGGCAGAGCAAATAGCCAATGGAAAACCACCCGTTCCGTGGGGGTGCTACGCGCTGGCACGGATCTGATGCGCCAGTGGAAAAGGGCTGCTAGCAACCCGGCCGCCTCCAAACGAAAGAGAGAGGGTTCCAGGTCTCTGTTGTTGGCTGTGTGCTCTGCAGCTGCCGGCCGTGGACTGCGCTGTGGGGCAGCACTACGGCGTGCATTCCTGCCGCAACCTTGGGCACGGCCCCATGGCCAACCTGGTAAAACTGGCGCAGAAGGCCAAGCCCGGTGGCAGCAGCGGCGGTGCCCATCGGTGCGCCGTCTTGTACGAGGAGACGGCGCTGTGTGCTCGCGACTCGAGGTTTGGCAGCCCCCTCCAAAGTGTCCTCCTCACCCCTCTGCACACCTCGTGATTTGCCTGACCGCCACGGGTCGCTCCTCAAAATTGTTGAGTCGGCGACAGACACTTTGGGTTCTTTAATCTTTCACATCAAAGGGTCAGTGAGCCACACCAATATGCCATTGGTAATGTAACTTAAGGATTCAATGTTCAAGGCAAGTGATTGTCGAGACAAACTGATGATTGTGTGTGTTACACCCCTCTGGCAGTCCACTGCCTGATGAAGGCCTCGCCACGTTGCTTTGGTCATGGGGGTTGTTGCACCAAACTTTACCACGCTTGGTGAAGGGGGCGCGGATTAGGTTCAGGACTTGTTCAGATATCAGTCACCACTGACGTTAGCCATGGCTAGGAATCCAACTCGGATCGCCGCGTTAGTATCGCAGTGCACCAAACATTGCAGCAGTGCTTCAGAAATCATTCCGAAGTTGCTTGATATTGCACACAGTTTGAATAAACCATCATTACTTCAGGACATATATATTTGTAGTTAAAAGTTTACTTTATACATGCTGTGATCGTTATAAAGAGTTGTGCTAGTTAGTAGTAACAGCGCGATACATCGGTTAAATCGATTAATATGTATTATTCAGCTGACAATTCATGTATTGAATTGCACGTGTAAGAATCAACTTCTAAAAAATTGTATCGCTTTTTATTTTAATAGTTTCACATTGCCACTGCAGAGAGTCGACATGATCAGTGTAAGTTCAAAAGAACTGACACACCTTGTGAAAAACCCAACGCAGAAGATCCCTGGGCTTGATATTCCACGAAGATCATGGTCCCCCTAAACCGCATCTGCACAAAACATGGCAGATGCGGATACCTGATGCACAAATGGAAAATTTTAAACTCTCCAGTGTTTGACTGTGGTCATCCAGAACAGATCGCACAACGTGAAACGACGCAATAGAAAATTAAAGTCAAGCCACAGTGCGATTGTGACCATCCAACCCAAGCTATTCACGATATTGTGAACCACAGTCGTTTGTGCTCCTTCAACGGAGTAGTTTAGTTTAGTTTTCATTTATTTGGTATAGCCCTGTGAGCCATTCGGCTCTTGAATCGGGTGCAACCGCAACAAAAAAAAGCATGAACAAGAAAACATCTTAAAGTGACTTTGTGCATGTGCAAACAGAGAATCCAGGAAAAAAACATCAAAATATTCCTGAAATAGCACCTTATACACCAACGCTGTGTGAAAAATCCCAGTGGGATGCAAGTCAAACAACAACAACAACAACAAGAAAACTTAGATTAAGGCCAAACCTAAAAACTTTTAGAACTCACCAAAATAAAGCTATAAATGCAATGTAACAGTGATCATAGGAACTGTGACCGAATTTTTAACCATAAACTACATAAATAACATGTATCACCAAACCCTAGAGCCACAGCTGGCTGCATGAGTCACTCCACAAACAACAGGAGGAGCAGGAATAGTAACCCTACATGAAGCCCTCTCGTCGTGACCAGCAGACCTCGGACATTGGCTTATGGCTCCTGAACATGTTGCCCTCATGCGCAGGAATAGAATAGCTCAGGGGTTGGCAATCTGAGTCTCCCGGTGCCGCATGCTGCTCTTTAAAGACTGTTTGGTGATGTTATTTACGAAGGACCACTGTCTCATATTCACCACAGTGCATTGCGCCTCTTGAAATATTGAGTTGAGTAATCCCGGTAGTTGAGAAACTAAGGTAGTTGAGTACCCCGGGAACACGCTGTGGTTCGTGTCGCGTTAATAGCTCCGTACCGTGCCGTGTAACTCACTAAGCAGCCGATTGCTCGCGTGCAGTGGTAGTGCCGTGTTCATTGATAACACTGCACACTCCGTGCAGTGGTAGTGCCGTGTTCATTGATAACACTGCACACTCCGTGCAGTGGTAGTGCCGTGTTCATTGATAACGCTGCACACTCCGTGCAGCGTTGTGTGAGGATGGCTCACTAATTGAAAGGGGAGTCGTAGCTATCGCACTGTGGGGTGGTCATCGCCCTCCTCCCCCTGGGCATGTGCCGTGTGTGTTGTGTCGTCGTGAGTCGTGGCGATGTAAACCCGGGGTAGCTCCTCTCTCCGTCTCTTCGTTTGTTGCTGTCCCGGCGAAGCTCGAGTTGGTGAGCGCAACGCGTGGCAGATCCGGCTTCACCCGTTCCCACTCCTCCCAGTCAGCGACTCCCAAACCCCCACTCAATAATCGCAGATCACTACCCAGGTCCTTATCAACCAAATGATTTTTAACTAAACTATTTTTTGTATTCTTAATGTATCAACAGTTCAGTTTTAAAGTATAATTTTACCGAGGCACTGTATGTTTTCCTGGTGTGGACTGTGGCTGTTTTTGCTATTGTTTTACTGCCTTTCTCAAGCTTGGAAATGTATATATGAATGAAATTGGAACTTATATACTTCATTTATTTACTAATTGACAAACTATTTTTATTTTACCAGGTAAGGCCCACTGAGCATATATAGCAGTTTTTCAGAAGCGACCTGGCCATCGCAAATGATAGCTCAACGAAGTGGCTTATCGTCACGTGGACATTTATAGCAGACAAATATACAGCATGCGTCAGGGTTGGGATGGAACCCACGACCTCCTGCGTACCAGGGGAGGTAGTTAACATCTCCCAGCCACCGTGGTGCCCTGTGGTCACGTGAGGCCTTCCACTTCTGAATGGCTTGCGATGCATATTTGAACATTACTGCAAGCGTCTTAGCCTCGTTCATTCGGTATTCGAGGGGAATATTGCCATTTAGTAACTTTGTTTCAAATATCGCGCATTGAACTTTCGATTTTAATTTGCAATGTAATTGAGGGACTGTGCGTTGTCTTGTCGTGGTCTGGTGCTGTTGTGTTGCTGAATTGCCCAAACTAGCATTTGTTGACAAATCGGCAGGAATCTATGTACTTTGTATTTTTAGCAACATGCTTACATTTTCTCCGTCTTGCCTCTATTATCGTTTTTGAACATACCTCGCTGACCCGCCCCTACTGGACATATGTGAAAAGAGCTTCATAGCTCATTGGATTCCTCCAGGGTGAAAAAAAGATTCTAATTAATCAGTGGCACTGCCAACAACCTGCATCCACACACGACTAAGCACCCCTTGTAATGCCATACACATGGTTTCTTTCCCATAGACATGTAATTCTGCAAATTTTCAGAAATATCTGCCGTATGCGAATTACTCCAGACAAGTTTAGAGTATTAAACGTGACCTGTTGTGACTCGTCTAATGTGTATCGCGTGGTCGTTAGCACAGAAAGATGCGTCTGGTAACGTCCTAATGGACCAAACATCGTAAAAAGGAGGCTGGGTCTGCGTTGTTCAGAGTGACCACCATATACAGGGACTCTTCTACTTACGGACGAGTTAGGTTCCAGAAGTCTGTTCGTAAGTCCAACTTTACTCCTGTCGATTCCAAACATGTTGTACGGCGTGTACACTAAACACAGGGAATGGCTTTAAGAGTTGTATAATCTCCTGTAGACGTAGACGCCACTGGTTCTTCACGTTGTGTAGATGTAGATGCCACCACCACCATCTATTGCGTGGCGGTTGAACTTATGAATCTCGGTACAAACAGGCAACTGGACATATGGACAGGTTTCTTCGTATCTCTGAGACTTTCTAAGTTGAATGGTTGTAAGTGAAGGAGTCCCCGTAAATATTTTTGAGGACCACTGGGATCTTCAGTTTAAACCGTGAGTCTTTGAGTCATTGGACCAGAAAGAAGTGAGATTAAAACAACAGTAACATTGAAAAATATGTACACAGGGCAGGGAGGGCCCAGCCGCATGACAGGATTTATTCAGCGGTATCGTCACGGTAACAGAAACAGTGCTCCCGAATGAATCGCAGAATCCCCCGAATATTCCGCCTCAGGCGGGAGAATCTCCGTCCAGGCCCGCGTGACGCCTTTGGCCCAATCTTGTCGACGGCATCATCATCATCATCCTCCTCGTTGTTGTTGTTGCCTGGTTGGAGAGCAGGGCCCCGCCTGGCAAATGGACGCACGCGCCATCGTTAGCACGGTCGGCTACAGTTAGCACGGTCGGCTATGGTTAGCACGATCGGCTACGTACGCGTTCAAAATTATTTCAATGTACAGACATGCGCGTGTTCATTATGCCACCGTCTGCCCCATCATGCATTCTCGGCTGTGCTTACACTGGTTGCTGCAGTGCACCTCATATGTGTCCGGCCGCTCAAATGCGAGGTAGGAGGATGCCACACATCTCTCACTATGGCCAGTAGCGGAATGCTACATTCCTATAACAGGAGCCAATGGTGGTGTATAATAGGATCACCGCTGTTGACTTCCCACAAAATGGGATTCATTATTTGACTATAGCTCAGGTTGATAAATAAGCTGTTAACCTTCTTGACCTGGATTTTGAACTCACAAGCGTACAGTGATCATGGAGTGCTCTAACCGCAGCACCTCCAAGTGGGATGCAGTGCAATTCATATATTTATAATTAAGATATATATATATATTTTACTAGGAATGCATTTAGCTGCAGATTGGTGGAGATGAGGTTAGGGATAAGATATTACATCCTTTGGAGCCCTGGGATATTTACATCTTCAAGTGAGATGAACTAAAGAGGTGAATGCCATTACAGAATCCTCATTTCACAACTCCTCATGAAACAGATTCCCCGTTCTTACAATACAGAACTTGTCTCATCTGATACAGAACCCAAATCTCATGTGTCCTCAATATTTTTTACTTCCTCTCAATCGTGAATACCACATTGTGGGAATCAACAGTGGTTGTAATATGAATAGACTTGCCCTTGCTATAGGAATGTGTAATTTACTCAAGTGACTAATTTATGATGATCGATGGTGTTTGCTATATGCTAATTTATATCAGGAGACACATTGTCTGAATGACCTCCCCAATACACATTTTTCTCAAGGTGCACTTCTGCGTGGAGGCTCACTCTTGTCTCGTAGCCGACTCCATCTCCTCCTCCTCCGTGATGACGTAATTGGTGCCACCACTTTTGATTGGGGAATTTTTCAGACAGGCGTGTTACCGCACAGTCACCTGCTGACTCCACTCCCCACTCCGACTCCATTCCCCAATCCGAGTTTGAAGCCCACTCGCTCCCAGAAACTGAGCCTGCAGTATTCTGATTTGTCCAAGTGGACTCCGAAGTCTGCTCGCTTGCAGCAGTGACTTGGAAATCTCCCTCACAGAGACATGGGATTGCCGAGAGGCTGCAGGCCACCATCGGTTCCATTTCCTCTTCAACGATGACGTCATTGGTGCTGTCACGTTGATCGAAGAGTTTTTCAGACAGGCGTGTTACTGCACAGTCACCTGCCAACTCCACTCCCCACTCCGACTCCATTCCCAAATCCGAGTTCGAAGCCCACTCGCTCACAGAAACTGAGCCTGCAGTATTCTGATTTGACCAAGTGGACTCCGAAGTCTGCCTCCTTGCAGCAGGGACTTGGCAATCTCCCTGGCTGAGACGGGGGACTGCCAAGAGGCTGCAGGCCGCCACCGGCTCCGTGTCCATGGCTGGGCAAGGCGGGAAGTTCGCTTGCGGTGGCAGGGCCCTGCCGCCCCACAATAATGGGTGGTTGAGGGCCTCCGTGGGTGTGAGGCGACGTTGGGGATCCCACCTGCCAAGGAGGCAAACGGAGGGAGTCAGGTGCCTGTTGCATTCTAAAATGGCTTCATTGAATCGTGGTCTGGGGTGAAATGCGCAATTCTATCCTCAACACTTTTGTCAGAAACGATATTTATTTTAAAAAGCGACGAGATGAAGAAACGATGCCCCGGTGTGACACGAAACTTTGCAGTCCTAGCCCAAACGACACGTGAGGTCTAAGATCGTTTCCAGTAATGTTGATGGCAGACGCAAAGTGATTTATATTTAATTATTTGTACGAGGTGAAATGTAGACAATAGTAACAAGTCTCTTACTGAAGGCACTCGCGGAGAAAATTGATGAACTTTTGATTGCGGGTTCCCAGAACCGCCTTCAAAGACACGGAGCACGGGACGATCCGTTTCCCGTTGACGACGGGGCGATTCTTTTTGTCTGTTTATCGGAGAGAGAAAAAGAGAGAAACACTGAATTAGTTGTGGCGATCAGTACAATGCGGGGGCGGTCCTTAACCCTCCAATTGCGATGTTTGCAAATATGATTCCATGTTGGCGGTCGACTACAGCCTGTCATCCCTCCAGGGTCGATAAAATTTGTAACCGTTTGTGAGACGTTTGCAGTAGTCGTGTGGAAAGGATGGCTCCTAAGCGTGAAAGTGAAATTCCCACTCTCAACTCTGGGCCACCGGAGGAGACGAGAACCTCCTGATACTTGTTTGAGCAAGGAGACACTTTGATGTTTATTTTAGTATTATATTATTATTTGCATCACTTGGAGAGGATGGTAATTTGTTGTACAAGCGTGCTTTTAAGCATAATATATTTCTCAATCAAGGACCCACAGTTTGTGTGGAGGGTTGTTCTCTGTGGTTGTTTTGTACTATGGTAGAACTGCTCTATGCTGATTTAGGATACCGTCGCATCTGCCACACAATTTTTAAAAATTGTGCTAAGTCATGCTGAAATAAAAAAACGGCCACTCATCTTTATTAAAAATGTGATGGCCAGAATTCCATGTAATTAATACACACGTCCTCTGTTGGATTGCAAATCCCTATAAGGTTTTCCAAATATACTCTGCTACCTAAACATAACCGTTCCTTTTAAAGTATTTTTTCATAAGACTCCTTACTGTCACGATAATTCAACACGTACTGACGAGTACGTTGCCAAGACCGTTGTGACTTTTAAACCCAAATAAAGCACAGTTCATTTTTAAATTACGCGAAGCAGTTTCCATGCCTTTCTATTCAAGCACAGAGCACGAGACACGCGGCTGCACAGCCACGACTCTCCGGGCAGTGACAGCAGCAGCAGCAACAGCTACGAACTCCAACACCACCACCTCACCACCCCCCCTGTCCACTCACCAAAGGAGATGATGTTGTGGGTCGAGGCGTCAATCATGGCTTTGGGTGGGAGCCCCAACATCTGAAACCAAGATCACAAGAGGGATGAGTTGGATGAGGTCCGACGCTCGAGTGAACAGAGCGTACATACTCTGCACTTTGTCTCATTGGAACGTCGATGAACAATGAACTTTGCCTGCTCTTGTACATACTGTTTGCAGATATTTATCTCTATCATCAGGCGAAGCATACATATTTGGTCTTTAATTGATGACGTGGTTACTACGTGCGGCTTCGTTGCTCTCCAACACAGGCTCTGAAAGCCTCGGGGCTTAACAACAAACCACAATAATCATAACAATAGTAATCATTCCGAAGGACATCAGCCTGACGCACTGATTATCTGGTATTACCGATGATCCCGAAATCTCTCTTTACTTCTTTACTCATGCAAATGGTGCGTGATCACGCAGTGAACACGTCCACTCCTCTCCCGTGTACCGGCAGCTGAGCGACATTTTTTGACCAGTGAAGGGCCCAGAGGATGACGACAGCCCTGCACGTAACCAGCTTTGTCGCATGAGCCATCGCACAGCGGGTCTGTACGCTGGTGGATCGTCGTGCGCCATCAGTCATAACCAACCCCCTGCTGCTGCTGCTGTTGTTTATCGTGGACTCCATCGTTGGTTCAAATTCGAATTAAACCCTCCCTCCTCCTTTATATGGCGCAGTTGGAACGGTCCCATGGGAAATATGACGCCCGGTTTGGTGGTGCCGTATCGGGCTCGAGGTTTGTTACAATAAAAATTATAGAATTCATCAGTATGTATATATTATAATAATTAATATTTGTAAGGCGCATTTAATCCGATGATCCCAATGCGCCCCGTGTATGGAAAGCAGGGAAATGAGACGACCAAAACGAGGAAATGAGACGACCAAAACTATGGGGAATAGGCCATTTTACCGAGGTGAGTTTTCATGGCGAGATTTAAATAGCTTTAAAAATGCTGTCTTGTTATCAGAGGCCAACGCGTTCCATAGTCTTGGAGCTGCACTGGCAAAAAGCCCGATCGCCCCCAGGAATTGAGACATGACCTCAGAAAACTGAGTAGGAGATCAGAAGATCTCAAGGACCTCATTGGTGTACATGAGTGGATCAGCTCCTGTAAGTATTGTGGGGCTAACCCACTAACAGCCTTGTAGCTCAACAGCAGGACCTTATAACCAACTGGATATATATGCGATGGTGTTTTCCTACGCGTCAGATACCTGGATGAGATAGCCGATGTGGTCTTCCGAGCTTGTCTTGAAGAGCGGGTTCCCGAGGAGCATCTCGGCCACCACACATCCGAGTGACCACATGTCCGCGCTGCATGTGACCGGGAGCCCAAAGTACATTTCGGGGGCCATGTACCACATCGAGCCAAGACACCAAGCTCCTAGCAGCACACGGACAGACAGGTGACCAAACAAGGTGGCACTTGCACATTATTCACCTGTACTTGTGAAGTGCAGAATAGATGAGGGTATGCACACGCAGTCACGTATGGCACTCAAAATGCGCACAATGACAAAGATCGCCCACATAAATGCGTGTATCAGCTGGGTAGCACTTAAAAATGTAAATTATTTTCATTACACTGGTGCCAGCTATCATAGAGTGCAGCTGTCGTGTCGCGAGAGTGCTCTGCGGTGAGTAACAACTTCTTTAAAAGCAACGGCGCTGCGACGCCTCTCTGAATAAAATTAACACCGAGCCGCTTTGCGCGTTTCAAGATTCAGTGATGAACCGGGGACGCCTACCACCACCCTGTAATGTGCAGACGTCTCGGAACGGGAAAAGGTTAAGTGAGGAATGAGGACAAAGGTACTTAGGGCTGCCATGCGATCTGTACATTTGCAATCGTAAATCACATGTAAATCACACGTAAATCAGCCATCCGCGACAAAAATTCCAATGGGATTGTCTACTGGCTCCAGACTTTCAATACCAGCAATCGATTATGAAAATTGCTACCGGTTTACTGGTTACTGTTTGACAACTACCCTCCTCAAACCTGGGAGGTTGAGAGTTGAAATCCTGGCCAAATGATTGACGAAATGTAACGTTTGAAGGGTATCAGTGTCACTACCACACTTTGTTTAAGCGGTGCTAACCACCACGCCACCACAGCACGAAGACAAAAACCCCCCCATATAGCTTAAACAGGCTTGTAGCGCAGCGTTCTAACCATTAACACCACCGCTCCCCACAAACACTGTGACACGCACACACACACATGCTGCTACACACGTACACACATTCACAGGGCAGCTAGATCACTCATTTGGGCAGGTCTCGCTGATGCTCAGGCCAAAATCCGTGAGCCTGATATTGCCACTGATGTGGTTTTTGACCAAGATGTTTGCCTGCAAAAAAGACAGTGGTTGTCAGTGAAACTCGTGGTGTGTCGGTGAGATTTGCGTCTTGTTGAATTGGTTCATGGCGGTTTACTCAAATATTTCATGTACTCATTTTTGTTGAACACTTAATGCCCTTTGTAAATGTAATCATGCTTGAAGATCTCCTTACCCCATGCCGTGTTAATCAAGGGGGTTGTATGGGCCATACCTCACCATGCTGCTCAGGGGGCTGTTGAAGGCAATGGGATCCAGGACCGGTTCAGATATCGCCCAAACCCTGGTTTTAGCCGTGGCCAGAAATCGAATTCGGGTCATTAACCTCTGAGTGCAGTTTGCGAACTACCCCACCACTGCTACGCCCATCATTTAGCTTTGGCATTCGGAATTGTTGCTTAGGGCAGTTGTCGTTGTTGTTTAACGCTAATTAGAAAATATTAAATGTTCCGCGGAGCGTTGGTTGTTGAGAGCAAACAGAGATCGACGTGAAAAGTTGTATTTCTATGCAAGTTTTGGCTATCTGTGTTTATGAAATAGCAAGTCGTGGCATGAGTGTTGTTGTGGTGTAGAATAAGATATCTCGAAATCCTGTTACTAAGGTTTACAAGAGTGTTCTCATATTCTTAGTTCTTTCGGTAAGAAATAACTAAGAATATGATTTACTGGAGTCACGAAAGCTTTAAATCAAAATTTAAGAGTGTTCTCATTTTCTACAACTGCACGAACTGAGGCACTAACTCCATACTGACGGACAAAAGACGCAGCGGGCTGCTTAGTTTACTAACCGGCTTCAGATCCGCGTGAATGATGTGCATCGCCTTCAGCTTTGCCAGGGCCCGCAGCATGGAGCCCACGTACGGCTTCAATTCCGTCATGTATAAGCCATAGGTCTCGTCCAGCTTCTGGAGGAGGTCTCCGCTGTGTGACGGCACAAAACGTGAACGGTTACAGTTTCTTCCTGCTTGTGACCCATTCCCTGATTGGCCCCTTGAACGGGAGCACACGTGCTTGACTGAGGTGAAGCCGCACGGAGTAACCATACAGGGTTGCCGCTCAACTCAAAACATAGTCAATGAGGCAGAAGGCATTATTAACAGTTATGTCTGACCATGGAGCCGCGTACAAAGACAATAATTCTAGGGCATTCTGAAAGCCTACGGACATTTATTCTACATCCAAATGATTCATGTGTGTGAACACACGGACGCATCGGTGTTTGGGGGAGCGGTGATGCGGCGTTTAGCGCGTTGCTCTACAATTCCCGCTCACGGCCAAGACCAGTGACGATTATCTGAACCAATCCTGGGCCTCCTCTAGGTCGACTCAGCCTCAAATGAGTACCTGGTGCGGTGTGTAAACATCGCCACGGGGGAGACAAAGGCTAAGGGCGTGGTGCTGCCCACCCACCCCCTCGTGTGCCTTGCCCGTCTTCATAGGCGCTACTTGCTAACAGCACTTGCCCCAACAATCTTCTCAGGCTATACTGGTTAATTTTTGTCTTTGGATCGGTGTTCACCGGACGCCATGACACTCACCTGATGAGCTCCAGGACGACGCAGTTGTGTCCCCGGAAGGTGAAATTGTCCAGGAGGGTGACGATGTTGTTGTCAGGGTCCCCCTTGCTCTGCAGGATCTTCATGATCTCCAACTCCAGCTGCTGTCTCTTGTTGTTGATGCTGTGGGGTGGGGGGGAGAACGCACGGAATGAGAGTTGTCACCTCGCTCTGAGCATCGCAACACGCAGGGGCGGAGGCAATGCTCATTCATCCTCCATGAGTGGTCCTAAGCCAAGAGTGTGAATCCCACTGGCTGAGGGAACCATTAAACACACCGTGAACACGCTGTTTGTGTTTAGTTTGTTGCCCTTCCTCTGCACCTCCGATTAGCATGGTCGGTTACATACGGTGCGAAAGAAGTTCAACATTACATACTTACAATGAATGTCAGAATCGGCATGTGTATTTATACTGGAGGAATTTGATGAGCTGCAAATAACTTTTTCACAGATATAATTATATAATTTTATATTTTTTTCTCTTTAAACCAAAGTCGCAAATATGCACACATTTTAGATTTTGGACTAAAATTGGGGGTGGGTGGGGGGGGCAGCTGCATACATTTGTATTCATTTGTGATCTCTGTGTGTGGCCAAATGTGATCTATGACACGAGTTACAAGGCGATATAAGTTATTTGGGCTAAGGACAGGCATAGGGAGATTAATTTAGTGTCTGACGAATGTACAGCAATGGGGAAGCTGGCTTAAAATAATGTTAAAGTGGACACCACTACAGATTATCGTTCTGTATGTTTACTGTATAGATGTGTGCTGTCTGCTCGTATTTAAAAAAACGAAGTAGTTGACTATCGTTTAAAATATTACATCAATAAAAATATTTATTTTGGGTGAATATTGTTGCTGAGGAGCAGTTATGTTAACGTGTTAAGATGGTGATTTTATCTCAAAGTGATTCCCATCCGATATTTTGAGGGGGTAATTGACGAAAGTAACAGGCCTCATATCATCGTGGGAGAGGAATATTGGCGGGCCTATTGCGTCTCTGTACAAGGATTGTTGTTGTTGTTGTCACGGTAAACTCTCAGTGACAGTGGTGTGCTACGTGGAGCAAAATCCCAACGTGAGGCTGAAGAGGAGGTGGACGAGGTGGTGACACCGCCGAGAGGAGGAGGAGAGCCATCAGGGGTGGCCAGGCCTTGCCGAGAGGATCTCAAGGAGCGCTCCCCCCCCCCCCCCCCATTGACACCACAAGGGAGGAGGAGGAGGGAGCAGACATCGCGGAGTTGCCGCTCATCTCCCGTAGCAGCAGCAGCAGCAGCCAGAGAGCCCCACCACGACTGCCGTGCCACGCGACTGTCACTGCGACTCTGGGAGTCGGGGCCCTCACCACCACCACCGCCGCCCTTCTGCGTCGACTCACAGCGGAGCTCCACAGCAGCAGCAGCGTGACCCCTGCCGACCCGCGCGGTCTTCTACGCCGTCTTCTTGCGCGGCGGGGACATTGAGTTTGCGGCTCCTTACGGCGTACGGACGTTTCAATAGGGGTTAAAAAACACAATGTCTCTGTGTGGTGTTTCTCCCTTGTCATGGGGACTTTGTAGGATGAACGGTGGAGATTGTTAAGGGGTGACCAATAATGTCTGAATTGGTCTGTAATAAGGTAGGGCACTGATAAGGTAATGACGACACGTGTGCACTAGCGATGAGAACATTGACGAACTTTTGTCGAAGCGTTACTGAGTTTCAAGTCTCTGTTCCCAACAGTTTTGTTTGGTGGAGGGGATATTTGGGGCCTCCTGACAAAGGCTTTTCTAGCTAAGCTCTACTAGCATGGTAGAGTAACAACAACAACAGCAGCAGCACTGTCCTCATAATAGAAACACTCCTCCTCCTCCTCCACACGTGCGTGCATTCACTTACTGCCACCTAGACACCGCTGGAAGTTGTGCAGAGACATTTCGTGAGGTTCAAATGTCAAAGTTTGTGCTCAGAGAGCCAGCCGGAGCCGTCGAGAGTTTGCGGATTGGCGATGCCTTTGTCGAGGCAAGACGCAGCCACACTCGGGCACAATTAGAACCTTTAGATAACTGCAATTGTCTGAGAACTTTGAGTGCACGAGTTATGTGAAACAGTTCTCGGTGGCAATTGTTATTTTGTTAGTTTTAGATGTTTGTTTGGCCTCCTCCATACAATTGTCCTACTGGTGGTGTATTTAATGGGCTGTGAGGTGCTGTTGGTCATTGCTGGTCGATGATGATGATGATGTGTGGATGTTCAGAGTTGGGACGTGGCGGTGGTGGGGAGGTGAGGACAGAGAACTTTGGGCATAACCCCCCTGACTCTACTCCACATTATCATCATCACATTCAACCTCCTCATTATCTCGCTGCTGCTGCTCATCATCATCATCATAGACTTCACAAGGCAGCAGCAACAGCAGCAACAGTATGATGTGTGTGGTGGTGGGTGCCTTGTGTTTCGGCTCTTAGCAATGTGATCACAAGTTCCACATCGATACCCACACACGCCTCAATTACATTCATTGGCGGGAACGTTTATTTAAAATATTTATTTAAAGCAGTCCTGGGCACAATGTGAGGAGATATGTGTTGCTGGATGTTGCTGTGCTCGTGGATATGAAAGAAAAGCGAGACCACTGTGTGTTGTAAGGACAACATTGTGGTGCTCACTCTGTGAGGAGTTTGTGTGCACCTTCCCAGGCAGGGTCGCCATCCGAGCCCCGTGGTCTCATCGCGGCCTACCTAAATATTGCTTCCTGCGTGTCTACCGCATTATTACAGCTGATTTAAGTTGTTGTCGCTGTCCAGCTCATTATATGACCGCTCCATCTTCGTGAACCAGCGTGTTGGGACGCTAATTCACTACTTTGAAGGAACAAACGGGTGTGGTAGGATGTGGCAGTGCATTTGTCTGCGTGGTTGTTGATACTGCGAAGGGGCAGTGGTGGCTGCTGAAGTGCGACTTCTGGAGCTTCTTCCTCCTCCTCCACACATTATTTTAAGTACACCACAGTACTTACAATAATTATTAGTCCATCTGTGGGTTGTATGAATGTCTCCTAACGCCGTGTTGGTCACAGGAAGTATTTGACTATACTTCACCATTCCTGGTGGGTGAGGGCTGGGGAAAGCCCTCCGATTCTATCCACCACACGGGGAATGTTAACAACACGCACTGCGCTTCTGGTCAAATAACTCGCACGGCATGGCAAGGCCCTCATCCAGCAGTGGATGGACCAGGGCTGCCCACGCTGCCTGCGTTGTGTTTGTGAGCGAGGGTGTGGGGAGCGGTGGCACAGCGGTTAGCGCTACGCTGCGCTACGAACCCGGCGACCCGAGTTCGATTCCCGCTCACGGCCACCAACACCGGTGACGATTATCTGAACAGGTCTTGGGCCTCCCCTAGGTCGACTCGGCCTCAAATGAGTACCTGGTTGCGGTGTGTAAACATCGCCAATGGGGGAGACAAAGGCGGCCGGGCGTGGTGCTGGCCACCCACCCCCTCGTGTGCCGTGCCGGCCTTCGTAGGTGCTCGCTAACAGCACTTGCCCCTACAGTCTGTTAAGGGTTCACTGGGGATCTTTGTTTTTGTTTGTTAGTCTGTGAGTCTGTGTGAGTGAGTTACTTTGTGAGTTCATGTGAGTTACTCCGAGTCTGTGAGTGTGTTACCCGGTGAGACTGAGTTGAGTGGGAGTGACTGTGAGTTACTGTGTAAGTCTGTGAGTGTGTGAGTTACTCTGAGTCTGTGTGAGTCTGAGTGAGTCTCCGAGTGTCTGAGTGAGTGAGTGACTCTGTGAGTCTCTGAGTGAGTGACTCCGTGCGTCTCTGAATGTGGCTCTGTGAGTCTGTGGCTCTGAGTCTCTGAGTGAGTGACTTTGTGAGTCTCTGAGTGAGTGACTGTGAGTCTCTGAGTGAGTGACTGAGCGTGAGTCTCTGAGTGTGGCTCTGAGTCTCTGAGTGAGTGTCTGAATCTCTGAGTGTGGCTTTGTGAGTGCGTGCGAGTTTCTGAGTGAGTGACTGTGAGTCCCTGAGTGAGTGACTGAGCGTGACTCTGTGAGTCTCTGAGTGCGTGTTACTCTGCGAGTCTGTGTGTGTGTCAGAACTAGTATGTGGGTGTGAGTCTGTGTGTGAGTTACTCTGTGAGTCTGTGTGAGTGAGTCTGTGGGTCTGCTTGAGTGAGTGTGAGTCTGTGTGAGTGACTGTGATTCTCGGAGTGACTCTGTAAGTCTCTTGAGTGTGGCTCTGTGAGTCTGAGTGAGTGACTCTGTGAGTCTCTGAGTGTGGCTCTGTGAGTCTGAGTGAGTGACTCTGTGAGTCTCTGAGTGTGGCTCTGTGAGTCTGAGTGAGTGACTGTGAGTCTCTGAGTGTGGCTGTGAGTCTCTTGAGTGTGGCTCTGTGATTCTAAGTGAGTGACTGTGAGTCTCTGAGTGTGGCTCTGTGAGTCTAAGTGAGTGACTGTGAGTCTCTGAGTGTGGCTCTGTGAATCTGAGTGAGTGACTCGTCATCACCATCGTCATCAACATCATCATCACCGTCGTCACCATCTTCATCACCACCTCCATTACCCAGGTGCCATGGGGTGACACGCTGAGATGGGATGGGTAGCCAGCACCACGCCTGACCGCCTTGGTCTCCTCTCATTCACCGAACCTGGATACTCATTTTAAGGCAGAATAGACCTGGGATGGGACCGAGATTGGTTCAGATACTCGTCACCGATGTTGGCCGTGAGTGGGAATAGAACTCGGGTCGCCGGATCCCGTCGCTCGGTGCGCTAACCACTTCGGCACCGCTCCCCATGTAATCCTCACTTCAAGCACACACCTCATCACCGACACAGCTTCCACATCGTCATATCCACCACTCCTCCCCCAGCCCCATCGCTTACAACACTCTCACCCCTTCCCTCTCCACAATGCCGATGCACCTCACACTCCCCACACCTCCCATGCTCCCACCAGCAGCTTCCACTCCCGATGACGCCTCCTCACAATACCCCTTCACTCCCTCCCATCGGACCGCCATTCTCAAACTATAACTTTTAAACTAAACTATATTTTGATTTAAAGCTTTCGTGAATGCAGGGATTCATATTCTTGGTTCTTTCGGTAAAGTCGCATAGAAGGGAAACAATAAAATAATAAAAATATAAAACAATAAAATTCTCACGACGTTTCGACTGCAACACAAGCAATCATCATCACCTGATGATCATCATCATCATGATGATGATCATCATCATCATGATGATGATGATCATCATCAGGTGATGATGATTGCTTTGTGTTGCAGTCGAAACGTCGTGAGAATTTTATTGTTTTATAGTTTTATTATTTTATTGTTTCCCTTCTACGTGACTTTACCGAAAGAACCAAGAATACAAACTATATTTTTTATTTTACCAGTTTGAGGCCCCACTGAGCTATGGAGCAATTTTTCAGAAGCAACCTGGCTATCACAAATGTTATCTTCAACGAAGTGGCTTATCCCGTGGAAATTTATAGAGGCCAAATACTCTAACCGCGTGATGTTTATTCTAAATGTAGTGAGAGAGACATGCAACCTTAAAATATA
Organism: Petromyzon marinus; assembly: GCF_048934315.1. Classification (NCBI taxonomy): domain Eukaryota; kingdom Metazoa; phylum Chordata; class Hyperoartia; order Petromyzontiformes; family Petromyzontidae; genus Petromyzon; species Petromyzon marinus. The sequence goes on along the minus strand of NC_133681.1, from coordinate 17,174,072 downwards.
CAGCAGGCGACAGGGTCGGGATTGAATCCACGGCCTCCTGCGTACCAGGCGAGGTAGTTAACATATTGCCACTGTGGTGCCCTGTGGTCACGTGAGGCCTACCACTTCTAAATGGCTTGTGATGCATATTCGAACATTACTGCAAGCGTCTTAGCCTCATTCATTAGTCAGGTATTCGAAGGGAATATTGTTATTTGGTAACGCTATTTCAAATATCGCTCATTAAACGTTCAATTTTAATGCAATGCAATTGAGGGACTTTGTGGAGTCTTGTCGTGGTCTGGAGCTGTGGTTGTTGTGTTGCTACCTTGCCCAAGCTTGCATTGGTTGACAAATTGGCAGGAATGTATGTACTTTGTATTTTTAGCAATTTGCTTACATTTTCTCCATCTTGCCTCTCATCGGTTTTGGAAATAGCTCGCTGACCCGCCCCTACTGGACATATGTGAAAAAGATCTTCATAGCTCATCGGATTCCTCTAGGATATAAAATAGATTGTGATTCTGATTAATCAGTGGCGCTGCGAACAACCTATTCCCTCTTGCTGCGGGAATCTGCATCCACACATGATAAAGCACCCCTGTCTAATGCAATACACATGGTTCCTTTGTCATAGGCATGTAATTCTGCAAATGTGCAGAAATGTCTACCGTATGCGACTTACTCCAGACAAGGTTAGACTATTAAACGTGACCTGTTGTGACACGTCTAATGTGTATTGTGTGGTCGTTAGCACAGAAAGATGCATCTGGTAATGTCCTAATGGACCAAAAATAGTAAAAAGGAGGCTGGGTCTGTGTTATTCAGTGACCACCATATACAGACTCTTGTACGTACAAACGAGTTCGGTTCCATAGGTCTGTTCGTAAGTCGATTTGTTCGTGAGTCCAACTTTACTCCCGTCGATTTCAAACACGTTTTACGACTTGTACACTAAACACGGGGAATGGCTTTAACAGTTGCCTCTGGTTCTTCACGTTCTGCAGATGTAGATGCCACCATCACCACCTATTGTGCGGTGGTTGAACTTGCGACTCTCGGTCCGAACAGGAAACTGGACATACGGACAGGTTTGATCATATCTCTGAAAGTTCGTAAGTCGAATGTTCGTAAGTAGAGGAGTCCCTGTGTAGTGGCATAGAATCGTAATGTAACAGCATAGCGCCGTCTGCTGGCAGGGAAAGGGATCTGAGGCTTACGGCCCTGACGTCAGCAGGCCAGGTTATACACAAGAGGGGGATCTAGGGAAAGGTCGCAGAAGGGGCACTGAATTCATAATGATACAATAATTCAGTAACACTGTACAAGTGTACAGCACGTCAGATCATTACATGGCCTAACCCTGGTTGGAAACACCGTGGGAGTGAAGAAGAAGATTGATTAATAATCATTATTTACATTTGTAAGGTGCATTTTATCCGTATGCCACCAGACTTAACTTGGAGTGTCTAAATTCTCTTTGCCCACCAGAATGAATAGACCTCATCTTTCCCACCCCTGCAGACTTGGTATTAAAGTAGATACATGCTAATGTTTACAAAGTAACGGGCTCTTGACCAATTTCATTTCCACATAAATCAATCATTTGGAAATAGGCCCCACTATACCCCACCGACTACAGCACTCTAATCTTGCCTCCTCGTTTTTCCTCTTCCACCTGCCTCATGCTCGTCAGCACCGCCTTTCGTGCAGCCATGCGGGTGTGAGGTCATCATCACGAGAGGCCGTGCACTTCATCGTTCGCACGCGGCGGAGGAACCACTGAAGTCAAACGTTTAAATACGTGCGGTTTAGTGGGGTCATTTCCGAGCGAACTCGGTTTTAGAAGTGTTTATCGTTGAATGTGGAAGGGTTTGGGTTAGTTTTCGGGTTACCACCTTTTCCACTATGGAGATCAAACCCAGACCTATGTTTCAGTCTGTCTAGGTCTGTCAACAACCATTCAGTAGTAAAGTTCAGCACAGTACTGGTACCAGATCTCGGTACAAATTAATTCATGCCACCCAAACACAGATGCCAATTCACAGACTGTCTCGGCTGGACCGGGACAGGAGGTAACCCAAGGGTAGTGGGAGGATAACCGCTTTGTGAGCTATTTGTAAGTAATGCGTTTAGAGTATTTGGCTACTATAAATTTCCACGTGATAAGCCACTTCGTTAAGCTATAATTTGTGGCCAGGTCGCTTCTGAAAAAGAGCTATATAGCTCTCAATGGGCCTTACCTGGTAAATAAAAAATAGTTTACTTTAATGGTATACATACTTGAATTTTACTGCGGATGTTTTAAAACATGTCCTGTTTAACTGTCAACTTTGTTTGAATTTCAGTGGGAGAAGATGCTTCTCACAGACGTTAAAGCAGGTACCAGAGTCCACCTGAAGCTACTGCAGTGTGCGCCTCATATAGGATTCCATCCATTACTGTTGGTGCGATGGTTTGGATTTTCAAGTTGAAATCTCCTAGTTCATTTTATTTTTACCCAGGCGACAACTCAATTGTCAAGGGTAGTCCTGTTTGGAAGAGGCATCCATGTCTCTTGAGTTCCACATCTTGGAGAGGATGTGATTAGTCAGCATCGATGCCATTTTAGTTGGTGTCACGCATCATGCGTGCATTCTTAAATTACTGACGCTGACTGAAGATGCAAGTGTGCCATCTGACAATGATAGTTATGAAGCCATTTTTTTGCCATTGCCAATCTTCCTTTGTGCTCTGTCAGATTCTGGGATAACACGGCCTTGGTGAAGTCCCCTGGACTTGTGTAATTTCTGTATCAATTTTTTTGTTTCATTTTGAAATCTCTGCTCCACTTCCTTCAATTGCATCCATCTGCACCTCCGATTAGCACGGCTGGCTTACGTACGGCGCGAAAGAGGTTCAATGCACATACCTACAAGGAGTGTAAATTCATACGGTGCCAGAAACTCTGCACGAGTTCGTGCCGCGTTCTCCCGATGTTGCCGTCGATGTTTGTCCAGCGACAAGCCATTCGTTGCCACGCGCGAACCTGTCTCACCTCCACAATCACAGGGCCGAGTGCGTGACGTGTCCGGCAAGCCGTGTGATGTGTCTGCGGATGATAATCTTCAGCAGAGGCCTTTGCCTTCTCCCACAGACGCCGCGCAACTGACGCCGCTCCCAGCGCCGCCGACCTCTGCTTCACCGGCCACGGCCACGGGGAGTTCCTCTCCTCTGCTGGACACCCCGTGTGCTGGACCTGCTGCTCCACCACACTTGCCTGCCCACTACACAGGCACAAAGAGGTGCGGGCAGAACTAATGCATAAATGCTTTCAACATAAGTTGGAGAGAACTGAGCCTTTCTAGGAATTCGGCAATGCTTTCCCACATGTGACTGCTCCCGATATATGACTCGAGAGCATGTAGGTTTTGCTTGCAGGCCACACACACACACATGAATGATGTGTTTGGTATTATCTCATGGAAAATAATAAGTTGCACAAGGGCCAGGGTCATGCCCCATTCATTCTGAACGATTAAACCAAACTGACCCACGTTCACACACGAGAGCAGAGAGGTTGGCTGCAGGGTGACGCACGCGAAGAACGCGTCACTGTGAAAGAGTTAGAAGGTTCCCCTTCGTACCTTCTTACTCTCCCTCCCACCCCCCTCCTTCCGGTCAGGTGATTTTGAAGTGTCGTCGTCACGCGAGGACGTGGACCGAGACAGCGCGTGGAACCAGTCGCTGCGCTCCGAGATCCCGGGGCTCTTCCTGCTGGCCCTGCACACGTTTACCGTGAGTCGGCGCAGATGTGGCCTCGCGACTGGGGCTGCCACCTGTCCGCGTTTGACCCCAGGACAGTGTTCGGGTGGCAGCAGGAATTGATTTGGGCCAAGATCTGGTACCCCGGGTATGGCTATGGTTGAATTTTATCACCGTGCACTGCACAGTTTTAACAATAGACCTGGGCTCGCTGAGAAATGTGCCTGGGTTTGCTCTGTCGTGGAAATGGTGGCAACTGTACTTGGGGCATCGGCACGTTTATTCGCGCTCCGGCTCCATTTACACCGAGAGTCACGTGCTTGTCTCGTGTGGGGAGTGGTGGTGTAGCTATTAGGGGGCATCCATTTAGTATGTATGCATGGAGGCGGGAGGAGGGGTTAACCCAAATGTGTACGCTTGCGTATGGGGGGTCTACTGACAATGTGTAAGCCGACTGCAACGGCATGAATCTGCCCATCGCAGTGACATGGGGAAGTAATTGCTTCCGACAAAGGCGTTCTATGACCTTTTAAATCGTACTCAGGTTTGAGAACGGGGACAGTTTGCATTCATGATCCTGAATCATAACAATTCCTTGACTCTCCGGCAGTGGTGAATCGTTTCAACTGTGCTTTTTTATTTCGTGGAATATCACTTGCTGTACTCCACGCGGTGAGTGCTTTGTGTAGAGAATATGAATCTAATTCAGTACCTCTATATGTCTCCCACAGACGAGCGGGGAGACAGCAGCCAGGCGATGAGCCGGCACTCCCAACAATCGCCCAAGATCTGCGGTTCTCTTTACATTCCGATATTTGCAGCCACTTACTGAGTGTTTACATGTGGGGGGAAACCAGTACACTCGCAGAAAACGAATGAATGTGAGCAAGGGGGCAACGTTCTATCCCGTGCAGATGGAAAGGATTCCACAGTTGTGATCCACTGCCTCCTGGCAAGCCAGGGTATGACTCATCCTCGATGCCCACCGGAAGGGAGATTGCACACTTGCAATTGAATTCCCTGAGATTATTTATATCATGGGGTAGGCAGTGACAAAGCCCCTGACTCACTTAACACGAACATGCGGTCCAGTGCATTGTACGTGCAAGGATACTTGCTTTCCAAAATGTATGAATGTGTGTTGAACTTGAATCTTGACTTAAAGCTTTCGTGACTGCAGGAATTCATATTCTTTGGGTCTTTCGGTAAAGTCACGTAGATAGAACAATCAAATGATATAAATAAAGTGAATACGAAATAATAATTCAAATATCACGACGTTTCGATCGCAACACAATCAATCATCATCATTTTTCTCCTGATGACGATTGCTTGTGTTGCGATCGAAACTTCGTGATATATTTTACTTTATTATTCACTTTTTTTTCATAATTTTATTGTTCTATCTACGTGACTTTACGGAAAGACCCAAATAATATGTGTTGAACTTCTTTCGCAGTGTACGTAGCCAACCGTGCTAATCTGTGGTACATTAACACCTTGCCACAAATGCCCTGTTGCTCATGAGCACAGCGACTCAAATGAATCAGGCGCAAGGTTTGCGTGATTAATGCTTACAAAGTGGGGTCTATAATGAACAATATGGCTGAAGCTCGAGTTCTATTCATTTAAAACCAAACGTGTTTCTTACCAACCATACCTGGTGTTTGCACACATACAGATTATGGGCGATGCGTTCTACACCATTCGGAATGTGCTGTTGCAATGTGCAGCCACAGCTGCTGCAAAAATATTTGTCTCGGTTTGATCCACTGAACAATATCCACCGACCACACCGCACGCGCAACAATGATATAACTATGAACAAAAATATGAATAAATTAGGATGGTTTATTAAATATATTGCACGTAAGAAAATACAGCAATAGACGTAAAAATACATGGCAGTTTAACACGTAGGCTTTCGCGACAAATATCCATAATACAGGTTTTATGGGTTGGATCAAGTAAATATATAAATGTGTCGTTAAAGCCGCCACCACCCGACAGCCAACTAGTAAGGGTTGTCACGTAAACAGAACATGCCAATTCATCACTAGTACAGCACACCGGTGTGTGGTGTGTTGGAGAGCCAAGCTACAACATTTACTATCGGAGTACGACGTTTCAGTAATTACAACTAGCTTCATCAGACAACAGCAAGATTTGGGAGAAGTCCACCTGTTTAATTCCTTGTATAGAGGCGTAGATGTGGTGACAACACTTGTGCGCTCTTTGAGCGCAAAGTGGGGGGGGGGGGGGGATTAATGAATCAGCGTACATTATACATGCACATTATGCTAGCCCATTGAGCTTGTACTTAGTGTCCATTGTGTGTACTAAAATAGCCGTACAAACGGTAATTTGATGATTCGCTTCCATGCAGCACTAAGTCGGTAGCTATCCAAACGATTACAATTATTTTTATTTCTTTAAATTTCGATAGATTCTGTAATTTGTTTTGGCCAGTAGTAACTAGTTTTGCACAGAACTTCAACATTATCAAAATCAATTGAGTGTCTTTGTGGGCACGCGTGTTCTGCTACTGCTGACAGTTGTATTTGTGAGCATTTCATATTTCTGTGGTGTTATTTTAGTCTCGTGCTGATCATTCATCCTGTTTGCCCAACATAGCATTTGCCACAAGTGCTATTAATCCGGTACACACCTTCTGTTGATAGCTTCAGTAATAGAACAGCAAATAAATATCCAATAGGCCTTTTCGTAGGTTTCCATATGCCTTCTGAATTTGCCTGGCTGATCAAAGTTTCGACCGCAGATGCCATTGGTCAGGGGTCTCTTTGTCCGTTCTCATGTGGGACTCTAGGCATGATGGCAGTTGGAATGCTTTCCCACAGACTTGGCAAGACATTTGTTTTCTCACTCTAGTGACTATGGGAGTGAGGTGGAGTCGAGACGGGCGCTGGTCAGGCGTGGCGTTTGCCAGCAGGCGCCTTTGTTCCATGCGCGGTCGCTGTGATAGCAATAACTTCGTTGCACGCAGGTGCGCCCTTTGCAGAAGGTGGCATTGTCTGCAGCTCTGCCTCCTCACCACCAGGACTCGACAAGCTGCTGCTGCTGGAGCTGCTGGTGCCATCCATGGCAAAGGCAATTCTTCCAGCACCATGACTCGCAGACGAGTAGCTCTGACACACCTTCAACACCGCATTGGCAAAATTGCCGTCATTCACCATGGCACGTGCGCCTCTTGAGTTCTTTCAGTGGGTTACTCCATATGCCTTCTGAGTTTGTAGGGCTGACCAAAGCTTTGATCGCAGATGTGGCAGCTTTCACCACCGGTCTTGTGCATTCTCATGTGGGACTCTAGGCACCATGCCAGTTGGAATGTTTTCCTGCAGACGTCGCAAGAGATTCGTTTTCTCACTCTAGTGACTCTATCGGATTCCAGTGGCTCTATCAGATTCAACACCGCATTGGCAAAACTGCCGTTATTCACCAAGCCTGGTGCACCCTTTATCATGTAATACTTTTCGTGGGTCTTCATATGCCTTTTGAATTTCCCTGGCTGATCAAAACTTCGTCCGCATATGCCGCACCATTGATCACGGGTCTCCTTGTGCGTTCTTACGTGGGATTCTAGGCACCATGCCAGTTGGAATTTTTTCCCACAGACGTCACAAGAGATGAGTTTTTTCGCTCTTGTAACTCTACCGGATTGAGGTGGGGTTGAGACGGGTGCTGGTGAAGTGCCATCGATGGTAAAGGCAATTCTCCCAGCACCACCATGACTCGCAGCGGAGTTGCTCTCGCACATCTGATACAAAAGACAAAGTTCACGCGCATGACACCCATGTCACGAGTGTACTCACAAAGGCATACTTAAGGTGACATAAGATTCATTACAACAGATTCATTATAACAGAACTCCTCAATAGTGCAGATCCTATCATCTACTATTTTACTCCTTATCCACCAAAATAAGTACTCTTTGGTTCTTTCGGTAAAGTCACGTAGGTAGGAAAAATAAAATAAAAAATAATATATCACGACCATAAATAACGTCACGCGATTTTGGACGATTTTTGACCCCCCCCCCTCGTCACACGGCGTCACAAAAAGTCAGACCCCCCCCCCTCAAGTATGACGTCACAAAGCTCTGCCCCCCCCCCCACAAAACCATATTTTCATTTTGAAAATAAAACATGCTTCAAATCGCTTTAAACTATTGTCATTGTATTTAATGTGGCGCTGCACTCTGATGTTGTAGGAGAAAACATTTATTTAAAAGTCTATTTAACTAAATAGAACGTGTTGTCTATATTTATTTAAAGTTGCGCATTTTGACGTGACGTCACATTTCTCAAACCCCCCCCCCCCCGTCACAAATGTCTGACCCCCCCCTCCCCAGGTGCGTGACGTCATTTATGGATGGCCCCCATCGCCTTAAAACGCGAACTCGCGCTTGCAAACTGAAACCGCGGAACTTTTTTCGTTCAGCAGCGCGATCCTCCGCGAGATGTAATGAGTCGGCCTCGCGCTGTGAGTGAGTGTGAGTGAGACAGCATCGTCCCCCACTCCTCCTGATGTCGAGGGTAAATGGGCGAGGTTTAAGCCTGTGATTCATGCAGCTGCAATGGCTGCTTTGTGTACGCGGTCCAGACCTCCCCAGAGACCCTGGCCGACAGAGGAGGTGTTCAGGATTGTTGAGAAAAAGCGACAGGCCCACTCTAATCGTCTACAGCATCCCACATCAGAGAATGAGGAGGCTTACCGCAGCCTTCGCTCGGAGGTTCGGAGAGCCGTGAGGCGCTGCAAGGATGGGTGGTGGTCGCGGGTTGCTGAGGAGATGGAGTCTGTCTCAATGGCCCGCGATCACAAATCCCTATTTAACTCCATCAAAAAAGTAACCTACAGCGCCACACCTATTACCATTGTAGGGGTAATCGTTACTCACCGCTCTGTGGGCTGGTAGCTTCCCCTTATCGTCAATATGGGGTGGAAGCGCTATCACGCCAGGGCTAATGTCCATGGCCCAAAAAGGGGCCAACGATAAACCCTAGCAAATGGATCCTGGGACACATTCCCCGGGGCCCCGGGAGGGGGGAACCGGGGGATGATGTCACCTTCCAGAACGTTCTAGAAGGGAAGCGTGGCTAGGGCGGAGCAAGCCACGAACCATAAGCCGGACCTCTCAGAGGTCTGGCTCAGTCATCTGCAAGCTGAAGAACGAAGACCTGGGCTGAAGATAGGACTCTGGACCCCAAGCTCCGTTGTCCTTCTAAGGGCCAGAGCTCAGTGAGGCCAGTGGTCAGGACCCACGGACCGGGTACGGTCAGGTCAAATAGCCTCTTCTATGGTCCCAGCCGGAGGAAGGGTAACGGGGTACCCAGTGATAGGGCCCTATAATCCGGAGGCCATACCTCCCCAGGGATCGGATAAAGGGACCGATATACCCTTTGTGTTAGGGACTTGTAAGGAAGACAATAAATATCGTGTTGTCTCATCAGAATTGTATTCGTCAATTTATACCCACTACATCATTAGGGGAACGAAGGGTGATCCAATCTCCGACCCCCAGGGACAGGTTTGCAGATTTGCTGAGCATTTCTGTGAGGTCCTGGGGGAGGGGGAATCCCTCAGCCTGGAAAACATCATGGGACAAAGTGGGGATGACTCTGCTGAGGATGCGGTGCCTCAAATATTGGAGGAGGAAGTCACCCTCTGTGAGTGGCTGGCTGAGGTACCATCCGTTGAGGAAGTACTGAGGGCGATCCAGAGTCCGAGAACAGGAAAGGCACCGAGCAGAGATGATCTCCAAAGCGAAATGCTGAGGGAGGGTGGCGTTTGTGCGTAGACTGCCCTACATGACATCATAACAACAGTCTGGGCCACTGGACGGGTTCCGCAGGATTGGAAGGATACCCTGGTGGCCCCCCTCTTTAAGAAGGGGGACCGCACAGACTGTAACAACTACAGGGCATCTCACTCCTCAGTGTGCTGGGAAAGGTCCTGGCAAGGATTATTCAACATCGCCTTGCTAGGTACGCTGAGGAGAGGCTTGCGGAGCCCCAATGCGGTTTCAGGAAAGGGCGGTCCTGCACAGATGCCATATTTTCTGTCCGTCTGCTACAGCAGAGGTGTAGGGAATTCCAACAAGACCTACATCTCGGCTTTATTGACCTGGTCAGGGCCTATGATACCATCAGTAGGCCTGGGCTCTGGGTTGTTCTTCGTGCTTTCGGAGTCCCTGACCCTCTGCTCACGCTCATTAAGGACCTTCATGATGGTGAGCAGGCCCGGGTAAAACTATGTAGCCGGGAGTCAGAGCCATTCCATGTACACCTTGGGGTGCGACAGGGATGTCCTCTGGCTCCAACATTTAACTTCTATTTCGACCACACAGTTCGTGAAGCCTTCATTAGCTGTACCGGAGGAATTTCCGTCTGGTACAGATACAATGGGAGGCTGATCGATGCCCGGGTGCGGTCAAGGGATGGCTCCCTATTGGTCAACCACATTATGTATGCCGACGAACTGGTAATTGCTGCTCATTCAGAGGAGGAGTTGGAGGCGCTGCTGCTGAAACTGGAGTGTGCCACTAAGAGGTGGGGACTTAGTATCAGCCCCACCAAAACGAAGCACCTGCCTGGGTATTTTGTGCCATTGGGCACTCCACCCCCACAACTCCCAATCGGTGATGGGGCAGTTGGGGAGAGAGTGGAGAGTTTCCCATACCTGGGCAGTGTGCTCATGACCGGCTCCGGTTTAACAGCAGAGGTCTCACTCCGAATTAGTCGAGCGGCATTATCTTTTCATCGGTTGTGTAACGTTGTGTGGAAGCTACCTGGTCTGTCGCTTCGCATGAAGCTTCGGGTCTTCTCGGTCACAGTCATTCCCTCCCTTCTCTACGCTTGCGAAACGTGGACCCCCTTAATGCAGCATCTTCGCTGGTTGGAAACATTTAGGCTGGCCTGCCTATGATCAATCCTGGGTTTAACCTGGCTGGATTGTGTGAGGAGCTCACAAATCCTCGAAAGATCTGGACAAAGTCCCATCGGTGAGCTCCTCCAGCAGGCAAGGCTGCGTTGGCTGGGCCATGTAGCCCGCATGCCCAGTCACCGCATGCCCAAATAGCTTTTGTTCGGCCGGATCGAGGAGGCTAAACGGGCGTGGCGACGGGCTAGAGAAGAGATGGAGTGATGTGGTACAGGAGGATGTGGAGCTGAGTGGACTTGCTGATGACTGGTACCAGCGGTGTCAAGATCGGCCTCTGTGGAGGAGGCTCGTGAAGGACGCTGCTACTGGGCAGTTGGAGGCAGTCACCCTCCAACAACAACGGAAGGCGGAGGAGCGACGCTCAGATAAACGAGCGGAGCGTCGGGTGGCTAAAGCTCAGCAAGTTGGCACAGTAAGGGGCACAGGTGGTGCATCAGCCAGCCACAAGCGTCGTGGTGACGTCACCGCCACTTAGTGGCGAATGGCGGTTGTTGTTGTTTTGAGACAGTGAGAGAGTGTGAGGTCGACTCAGCCCCAGATGAGTACCTGGTGTGGTGTGTCGTAAACATCGCTACTGGGGGAGACAAAGGCCGCCGTGGAGGAGAATCCTCCAGGTGCTCACCGACAACACTCACCATGCAACTCACCAACCTGACTCACCACCCCAATCACACCTCACCAACCGCACTCACCTCTCCAATCACACCTGGCAGCATCGACACGCCACAGGAGTGGCGACCAATGTGGCGTGTAGAAGCTGCCACCTGCCGGCCACCAATAGGGCGTGTAGATTTTGACTTAAAACTTTCGTGACTTCAGGAATTAATATTTTTGGTTCTTTCGGTAAAGTCACGTAGATGGAAAATAAAAATAAATAATAAAATAAACTTTAAAAATTAAAAATACAAAAAATTAATTGAAAATATTAAAAGCTTTGATTATTTTCTATTTATTATTGAAATGTTTAAATTGGCAGAATCTACACGCCACGCCATATTCTTGGTTCTTTTGGTGAAGTCACGTAGATTTGAAAATAAAAATGATATAATTTAATTTAAAAATATAAATTATAAATTGAAAATAATAAAAGCTTTTATTATAATAAAATTGAAAATAATAAAAGCTTTTATGAAAAAAATACAAATAATAAATTGAAAATAATAAAAGCTTTGATTATTTTCAATTTATTATTTTATAATTTTTATTTTTCTGCCACCTGCCGGCCACCAATGTGTCGTGTAGATTTTTCCAAATTGAAAAGTTACAAATAAAAATAAGAAATTGAAAATAATAAGCAAAAGCCCAGATTAATATTCTTGGTTCTTTCGGTAAAGTCACGTAGATAGAAAATAAAACTAAAAATAAAATAATAACAAAATTAAAACTTTTATAAAAGCTTTTATTATTTTCAATTTATTTAAAAAAATAAAATACAAATAATAAATTGAAAATAATAAAAGATTTTCTTATTTTCAATTTATTAGTTAATTTTTTTAAAATACAAATAATAAATTGAAAATAATAAAAGCTATTATTATTTTCAATGTATTATTTTAATTTTATTATTCTTTTTTATTTTCGATCTACGTGACTTTATCGAAGGAACCAATAATTTGGCGTGTAGATGCTGCCATCTGCTGGCCACCAACGTGTCGTGTAGATTGTGACTACAATCTTTCGTGACTTCAAGAAATAATATTCTTGGTTCTTTCGGTAAAGTCACGTCGATAGAAAATAAAAAAGAATCAAATTTAAAATAATAAAAGCAAAAAACCCACATTCATATTCTTGGTTCTTTCGGTAAAGTCACAGAGATAAAAAAATTAAATACAATTTTTAAATAATCAATTGAATAAAAGCTTATTCTAAGCTCTTTCGGTAAAGTCACGTTGAAAGGAAACAATAAAATAATAAAATATATTTTTCGATTTAAAGCTTTCGTGACTGCAAGGATTCATCTTCCTTGGTTCTTTCGGTAAAGTCACGTAGAATGAGAATAAAATAATAAATTGATAAAATAAAATAACAATAATATTCTCACGACGTTTCGGCCACAACACAAGCGGCCTTCATCAGGTGAAGGGACGAGACTGTCTGGAGGACAGCGCTGTCTGTGGCCGAAACGTCGTGAGAATATTATTGTGTTATTTTATCAATTTATTATTTTATTCTCATTCTACGTGACTTTACCGAAAGAACCAAGGAAGATGAATCCTTGCAGTCACGAAAGCTTTAAATCGAAATTGAACCGCCTCTACGGAGAGGGATTCCACACAACCTTAAGATCATTCAACAGACTCCGGGATAAGAAGGCTCAACTAATCGAGTCTCTCACCTTTCTGAAGAGATGCCGTGACTCTAAGGCAGTAGTTCTTAACCTTGTTGGAGGTACCGAACCCCACCAGTTTCATATGCGCATTCACCAAACCCCTCTTTAGTGAAAAATAAAATGTGATTTTTTTCAAATTTAAGACATAGATATGTTTTTTACTGGTACACAAAATGAGCCGTGCATGAACATTACCTTGTTCAAAGAATAAAACCAACACAATGCATAAACTCACAACAAATTACATACCTGGAAATCAATGTGACTTCTGCTGTTGCCTTTGAGAGATCAGTTCAGATATGCGTGGCTTCACCTTGGCAAGTGCCACTCTCATGTCATTTTCACAGCAAAGTCTGTTCCTTTTCTTCGTTTTTATGTCCAGCATCCTCGAAAAGGATTGCTCACAAAGATATGTTGTAACAAATGGTATAAAAAAATCCAGGGCTTTCTTAGCAATAACTGGATACTTGTTCATTTGTCGACACCAACACGTTGAGAGCGTTGTTGTTCTGAAGAGTTGCTGTTGAACCTGGCTCTGCTGAATTTCAATGATTTTGTCGAGGAATTCATCATTGACATCTGCTGTTTCAACAGCAAACGTGAACGGCTGTCTCACCCATGCTGGATATGACTCTCTTGTAGGGAAATATCCGTCGAGAGACTTTGCAAGCTCATCTAAGTGCGTGGCAATTGTTTGCTTCAGTTCCGTGGATACAGAAATATCTCCGATTCCAGACACATCTTCGATCTTACTTGCACAGTCGTCCAGAAGCGGGAAGTTTGCGAAGTTATTGTTCTCTGTTCGTCGTTTCCATAACGGTAGCTTTTTTGAAAAGCCTTCAGGTGTTCTTCCGCTTCCATGATATTGACTCCACCACCCTGCATCTGCTGATTGAGATGATTGAGAGCTGCGAATATATCAGCCATGTACGCTAAAATGAGAATGAACTCAGGATTTTTGAAGCAATCTGCATGCCAGTGTTGGTGCTCTTGCAAAAACAGGGCTAATTCCACACGCATGGCAAAAACACGATTCAGCACCTGTCCCCGGGATAACCACCGAATATTAGAATGGAACAGAAGTACCTCAAATTCAGAGCCCATTTCTTTACACAGCTCACTGAAGATGCGGTGCCTCAGAGCACTTTTTCGCACATAGTTCACACATTTCACCACAGTTTTTAATACTTCTGCCATTTTTGGAGGTAAGGTTTTTGTTGCCAACGCATGCCTGTGCAGAATACAATGCGTCACAATGATGTGTGGTGCATCGGCCTTTACTAGCGCACCAAAACCAGACTTTCTTCCCAGCATGACTGGAGCTCCGTCCGTACAAACTGCAGAAACCATATCCCGTGAAAGATTGTTGTCTCTGAAGAAGTCATCCACAAGCTTCTTCACATCGGCTGCCTTCGTTGTTGTTGTAAGAGGCTTACAAAATAAAAACTCTTCTTTTATCATGTCGTCTTTCACATAGCGTACAAAAACAGCAAGCTGGCTTAGATCAGAAACGTCTGTGGTTTCGTCGAGTTGAAGGCTGAATTTTGCCGGGCTTGAAATCAGATCCGCGACTACTTGAGCCAAGATGTCTTTACTCATGTCTTCTATTCTGTCACTGACGGTGTCATTTGAAAGGGGAATTTGGGATAATTTACCTTCGGCTGCTGTTCCGAGTATCAGATTCGCCATCTTTAATGCAGCTGGTTTCACAAGTGTTTCACCAATGGTGTGTGGCTTGCCCTGCTTTGCGATCAGGTAAGCAACTTCGTACGATGCTGTCAGGATCGGTTTGTTAACAGGTACAAATCCAAGAGCAGGCAGAGTGGCCCTTTCATCGAATCTGGCTCTCTTCACCCTGAATTCAGCAAGTGTTGTGTTCTTGTATTCCCCGTCTCCATGCAGCTTCAAGAAGTGTTCCTTTAGTTTTGCCGGTGCAAGACTAGAGTTGCTCAACTTGGCGTTGCAAATCATGCAGATAGGACGCTCACTCCCATCACGTTCCGTGATACATGAGAATCCATGTTGTACATATTCGTCCGACCACTTTCTTCTTTTGCCCGACATAGTTAGTATGGATAAAATATTAAAGAAATCACACGACGTACGACAACAACAGTCACACGTTGACTACTGAGTACGCACTAAATTCCCCGCAGCGCTGATTGGCCAAGCAGTGTAGCATGATCATCTGCAGCCAGTGATGGCCAAGCGGGCCGTGTGTGTCATCACAAATTTACACAATAATTCAAGTGTGTCCGGACCTCCGTGGCGGGGGCTCTGCCGAACCCCTGAGATCGACTCACCGAACCCCTGGGTTTCGATCGAACCCAGGTTAAGAACCACTGCTCTAAGGTAATACCAACCGCATTTACACTAACCTCTGCTGCTGCAACTTCTCTCAATGCAAAACGAATTCTAGCTAGAACTAGCTTCGCTCTTATCTCGGAAAAAATCAGACTTACACGCACCGAACTCGATCAGTTAGACAAGACACTCTACAAATCACACTTAACATTGACAGCAACAATGTCTACATCGGATTGGGAACATGTAGACAATATGACTACCTCTTCGGCTGCCACTTTGTCGACCAAATGTAGGGACAATTTGATTTCAAAATTCAATCACCTCTCCAACAAAAAATCGGATCCGCACACCGAAAAGATAGACGTCAACAAAGTCGTAATTAATCGCAGTAACAGTTCCATTTCTGATGGTCTGAAATCCGTTTTAGCTAAAGGTCTAAACTTTGCTGTCACACCGAGACACTTACCGGTTAATGATATCATTGCCCATGTCGACGTTGCACTCAAGGGCTTGAGTCACATCTCTGCAGACGTAGCAAGATCTGAAATCGCTGCAACCCTCAAAAACGCTAAGTTGCCACCCAGCAACATCAGCAAAGACGAACGTTTTGAATTATCTCAATTAAAAAAGAGAGATGATATTGTCGTCCTCTCAGCCGACAAGGGCAATGCCACTGTCATCATGGGCAAAACAGAATATAACAACAAAATTCAAGAACTACTCAACGATGGCAGCTATACAAAAATAAAAAGAGATCCCACTAACAGCCTGGTTACCAAAACGAACAAAATCATCTCTGATTCAACAGCATTAATTGATGAGACCAAACAGTTCTCGTTGAAACCCTCTGCTGCCAGACCACCAAGATTATATGGCCTTCCAAAGATACACAAAGAAGATACACCCCTTCGTCCCATCGTCTCTACTATCAACTCCCCCACCTATAAACTGGCACGTTTTCTTGCTGATATACTGCGACCTTTCAATGGAAAAAACACCTCTGCGGTACTAAATTCTACTCACCTGGTATCGACAATCAAAGGCATTTTCCTGTCCCCAGACGACCTGCTTGTCAGTTTTGATGTGGTGTCCTTGTTCACCAAAGTCCCGGTACCTGACACCATCGCTATAATTGAAGACCTGGTTCATCAAGGACTGCATACTGATGTACCCCCCCTGGTGAGACATTGCTTAACCAACACATACTTCACCTGGAATGGAACTTTCTACAAACAAACTGAGGGCACCCCAATGGGCTCCCCCCTATCTCCGGTTGTAGCCAACGTATTCATGGAAAAATTTGAAACTGACGCCATCCAGACTGCCACTCTACGCCCGACCTTATGGAAGAGGTACGTGGATGACACCTTTGTCATCTGGCCACATGGCCAGCCTGCTCTAGACCAATTCCGCGACCACATCAATTCCATACACCCAGCCATCAGATTTACCATGGAGGTGGAAAAAGATGGGAAACTACCCTGTTTGGATGTCTTGATTAAAAGGAGACATGATGGTTCAATGAGCCACTCTGTCTACAGGAAAATTACCCATACAGATGCTTACTTGAAACCGGATTCCCACTACCATCCATCCCAGAAAAATTCCCTCATCAAGACTCTATACCATAGAGCCCAATGCATTTCCGACCAGGAACACATTACCAGTGAACTCAAGCACGTACACCAGGCTCTCAGGGCTAATGGTTACTCCGACTACACAATCCGCAAAGCCATCACTCCAGTCATGAAGAAGGATCCTCTTGTGGAGCCACTCAAAACCATCACCTTACCCTACATTGCAGGGGTCACTCAAAAGATCTCCAAAATCCTGAATAAACACAAGATCCAGGTCCGATTCAACACAGTACATAAAATCCGTGATCTAGTTCCATCTGTAAAAGATGCTGTTCCACACATACAGTACCCGGGCGTTTACAAATTAAAGTGCCTCTGTGGTAGTAGCTACATTGGAGAAACCAAACGACATATCTCGGACCGCATCCGCGAACATAAAGCAGACTTGAAACACGGTAGAACGGACTCCTCTGCCGTGGCAGATCACTGTTATAATTCAGTGGGCTCACATGACATTGACTTCTCCAAGACAGAGGTTCTTTGCAAACCAACCGGCTACCATGAGAGATTCGTTCATGAGGCCATTCACATATACAAGCACAGAGACAATTTCAACCGAGAAGATGGATTCAGGCTTAGTAACCATTGGAAAGATGTTTTAAACCATTTCCGTTCTTAATTAATTGTATTTTACAATGACCTTCAGACCGCAACTCTTTCGCTGGCATTGACTCTTAATACCTCTCACACCACGGTTAATGGTATGGTTTACTACATGGAGTATAACAGCGCCTCGCAGCTGTCTCTCTCCCCATCCTCTGTTCCGACCATGGATAAACTCGTCCCTCTGAACGGGGCCTGTAACTATACGTGTTGCTAAAGTTGAGGGTAAGAATCCACCCATTTTTTTCGCCATATAGCATTGTGATATATAACGACTTATTGTTGGTAGCTTAGCTGATTGGAGAATATATAGAGTTTATTGATAACATTGAGGTAATTTATATTTTAGTTTTTTTTTTTATTGGTTCACTATATAGTGTATACCCAGTTACTGTGAATAGCTCAGATGTGTAGGCCTTGACTTCAACATAGCCATTTCTGTGACCAGTCACAAGCTAATCACTCAGTTATTTCAATGCTAAATTCGCATCGTTATTTCAATGCTAAATTCTCCTGTTTGATTTGTACTAGGTGCCTCTGTGAATGTATATGCTCTGACTTTAACATAGCTATTTCTGTAACCAGTTACAAGCTAATCACTCAGCTATTTCAATGCTAAATTCTATGCTAATTCCTTTGTCAAGGGGTGCCTCTGCGGATGTGTATGCTTTAACTTAGCTATTTCAATGCTAATTTCAATGCTAATTCCTTTGTCAAGGGGTGCCTCTGCAGATGTGTATGCTTTAACTTTAACATAGCCATTTCTGTGACCAGTCACAAGCTAATCACTCAGCCATTTCAATGCTACATTCTATGCTAATTCCTTTGTCAAGGCGCTTTGTTTCTTCTCACACAGCTTAAAGGTCGCGATCTGTGCGTGGCTTTTTCACTCCAGCGCTGTCCTCCAGACAGTCTCGTCCCTTCACCTGATGAAGGCCGCTTGTGTTGTGGCCGAAACGTCGTGAGAATATTATTGTGTTATTTTATTTTATCAATTTATTATTTTATTCTCATTCTACGTGACTTTACCGAAAGAACCAAAGAAGATTTACCGAAAGAGCTAAGAATATGAATTACTGCAGTCACGAAAGCTTTAAATCAAAATTGAATAAAAGCTTTTAATATATTTAAGCTTTTATTATTTTCAATTTATTATTTAAATGTTTTGTCAGAATCTACGCGCCACGTTGGTGGCCGGCAGATGGCAGCATCTACAGGTAGATGTGAAAATAAAAATGATAGCATTTAATAAAAAAAGATATATACAAATAATAAATTGAAAATAATAAAAGTTTCCATAATTTTCATTTTTTTTATTATTTTTATTTTCAATCTACACGACTTTACCGAAAGAACCAAGAATATGAATCTGGATTTTTGCTTATTATTTTCACGCACTCACAGTGCGAGGCTGACTCATTACATCTCGCGGAGGATCGCTCCGCTGAACAAAGAAAGTTCCGTGGTTTCAGTTTGCACACGCGAGTTCGCGTTTTCAGGCGATATAAAATATTTTATATTTCATGTCAGTTGGTTTTGAAGGGCGGCTGTTTGTAATTTGGGCGTTCGTAAGTCGAGGACTGTCTGTAAATAAAGATTTCGATTGTGGATGTGGGGCTTTAACCGTGGGGTGAGCTTGGCCCGATCCGCGGGGGGCGTGGCTTGATCGATAGTGGGCGGGGAATACCCGGGAAGGGCGTGGCTTATCCAGGAAGTGGGAGGAGGAGTCTCACGCCTACGTGGGGGCGTGAAATAACAAAGGGGGCGTGGCGTGTCACCCTGGGTGACGCCTGCGCTGACCAATCGCAGAGGAGACCGCGATCGCCGGACTGCAAGCCAGAGAGAAGCGCGCTCCTTTTAAAGTTAACAACAACATTGTTAAATGTAAGTAGCGCCTCGCTACTTTATTATTGTTTTATTTGTTTAATACATTACTTGTGGTGCCGTGAGTCGAGTGAAATGAGTCAATAACCTTGCTAGACATGGCTAAGCTTTTAATAAGGGGCGCCGCGGTGTCGAGATGTTAACTACCTCGCCAGGCCTACAGCAGCGTGGAGGTTCCATCCAGACCCTGACGCCTGCTCTGTATTTGTTTATTTTTTTCTCCTGTGGTCGCGTAGATTCTTCTCCTGGTCCTTCGGTGTTTCCCTCCACATTTAGAAACGTGAGTTCAGAGTACTTGGCTGCTATAAATGTCCACATGATAAGCCACTTTCGTTGAGCTATCATTTGTGTCCAGGTCGCTTCTGATAAGAGTTATATAGCTCAGTGGGCCTTACCTGGTAAAATAGAAATAGTTTCGTTTATAGTTCATAAGAACTCGTGACAAGGGTCAGTGTCTACTTCAAATATTGTTCAGGCTCTGGAGACCTCCAAAGTTATTCGTGATGTTATACATTTGGTTCGTTTTGAGCATAATCGCAACCTTATATAATGATTACGTGATACACACGCTGAATATACGCACACAAACATCGTGTACACGTGTGTCGTGCCCTCTATTGTCCACATAGACGGCTTGTGCTGACGAGAGAACGATCTTAACGTACAATGTCGTGACATGTATCAGCCCTTTGTCGATCCAGCGTTTTGATAGAGGCCTCCCCCACACCATGTCGTTCGTGGGAGTTGTTTAACCATACTTCACCATGCCGGTCAATGCGGGTTTGGTGAAGTGAGGAGGCCCAGAAACTTGTATATGCAGATACGAGTTTGCCTGTGCTTGCATCTGCAGAATTACATTCTCACACATCTTCAAGTATAGTTTAATACTTCTAAAAATGCATTAATTCTTGTGGATTCCATAAAGTACTGTGGTAAAAAGAAAATAACTTGATTTGAACACTTTGTTGAACAGGGAATGCTTTGAGTTTGTGGGTTGAATCCATCTGTGTGGAGTTGTGTTATTTCCCCATATGCAAGGTGGGGTCTCTCTGGGTTCCACTCACACAAACATCTCAATGCAATGGGACCTTTCTGAAAATGCAGTATTTAGACTCAATGAAGCTTTCCTGGGTAACTAGTTAACATTGTAATAATTAGCATGAGAGATAATGACGTTCCCTTATAAGTGTCATTAATAGTACTATACTGTACTTTTAATGAAGACTATTTTACGTAGTTGTTTGTAAAAAAGTGTCCATTCTCAAAACTTCTTGACGGGCCCTCGTACATAAATTATATTACAATCTTATATGGAGATTGCGAGTCAGAGTGTTTTGAATAGTGGAGTGAACGTGTGGTGCAATCATTATATTGTTGGTGTGTATATACAGAAAGGCCTATTTGGTGGGTAACATTAGGAAAATGGAGGTAGTTAGTCATTGTTGTTAAACAAAATATGATTTGGGTGGATAAGAGGACTAAAATGGTACATGATAGGAACTGAAATATTGTGGAGTTCTGGTATAATGAGTTGTAGTATATATGAATCTTATGTCACCTTAAGTATGCCTTTGTGAGTACACTCGTGACACGGGTGTCATGCGCGTGACCTTTGTCTTTTGTTTCAGATGTGCGAGAGCAACTCCGCTGTGAGTCATGGTGGTGCTGGGAGAATTGCCTTTACCATCGATGGCACTTCACCAGCACCCGTCTCAACCCCACCTCAATCCGGTAGAGTTACTAGAGTGAAAAAACTAATCTCTTGTGACGTCTGTGGGAAAAAATTCCAACTGGCATGGTGCCTAGAAGCCCACGTAAGAACGCACGAGGAGACCCGTGATCAATGGTGCGGCATATGTGGACGAAGCTTTGATCAGCTAGGAAAATTAAAAAGGCATTTGAAGACCCATGAAAAGGATTACATGATAAAGGGTGCACCAGGCTTGGTGAATAACGGCAGTTTTGCCAATGCGGTGTTGAATCCACCGTCGCCCTATGAGATGTGCTCAGTCTGCGGATTTTTATGTCCTATTGAAATCCTGAAAACTCATGAAAGTCTTCACGCACAGTTCTTGTACAGACCGAAGCCTGAACATGATTACGCAACGACAAAAGATAGCGGCGTTAAGATAAATGACATGAAAACCAATTTTCCTGAATGCTTTGGCCTAGTTCCACACTGTTGTATATGTGGGTGTGTGAAAATTTATGAAAAATAATTAAAATTAAATGAAATTCGAAATTTGCATAATTATTCCGAAATTATGCTAATTCGTGTAATTATGCGTGTAATTATGCTAATTAGAGAGGTAATCGTATTAATTTATACGAGTGGGTGTGGTTGTGTTAATGATAGCCTTTATGATAATCAGGCCCCGCCTCGTTTACGAGGTGGGGTTATCAATCAGGATAAAGCAATCAATCGTGTGCAGTTACGCTAGTGTCAATTCGGCCTCGTTGTCTAACTTCGTATTATTGATCAGCATAATACAATCATTCTCGTTTTAACACTCCCCGAGTGTTCATATTTTAGGTCCCATGTTCATATCGTTCGCTTTAGTTTAATGAGTGTGTATTGGTGTGTTTATAGTTTAGGTTCCCGAGTTCCTATCTCGCCGCAGGATACAGATCTTATGCAAAAATTTCAGGAAAGAATCACACGACCACTTCTGTATTAATCAATTTATTTTCTAATTAAACCTTAACTATAATATGTATGTGAACTCTCAATCTCGGAACTTCAACACGGTATCCACACGGTATCAAGACAGTATCATCAACGACTGTACGATTTCACTTTGATAACACATGGACCCCGCATAAAGCGATTGCTGTTAGTGAGAGAGAGAGTCAGGACATGCAAATGCTATGCTACACAAAAGCTTATACATTATAATATGAACGATCATTATGCTTGAAATGGTCAGCACATTATCACAGGCGATTGATTAACATGCAACGGTATTCATATAAAAAAGACAATCAAACTGTTATTATTTCCAAAGGCATAAATGTAACAACAGATCCACCGGACAGACTATAAGATTACCGAAATGGCTTAGTGAGAGGGTATGCGGCGGAACGTGTTATCTCACGGGAGATTAATTAATTCGTGAATAAGATTGTATGATCAGAAAATCGGTTTAGCACGATTCCTCCCCGGGAGCGTAGCTCCGTGGCGAAGGTGCCAAGGGTTAATTCGTATTGATGGATCGGTTGGTAACTTATGCGATTAGAAGTACAGCCCAAAACAAAATATTAAAGAGGGAAATTATGAATATACTTATAAATGACGGACTGTTATCACACGATCCATGCTTCCACAGCCAGATGGTTCACGGACTTGAGTGTTCGCTTCTGGTTAAGGACCCGTGTAGGTTTGAGTGATATGAATTGTTTTGAATAGTCAGTGTTTGGAATTAATTCTTTGCGTTGCCATAAGCTGAAGTTGACAGTGCATCATACGTATCGCCGCCCTCCTCCATGCAGCAGCCAGCCTCTGTCCACGGGGGAGAGTTGCTTGATCGCTCTCAGTTCTGCTCAGTGGACACCTGTCTCCACTGCTGGATGAGCTGCGCGATCACGCTCGTGCTGGTTCGCTGACAGCAGTTTCTCTCCGCTGTTGGATGAGCTGCATCGGCACGCTCCCTCTCTCTGGGTGGAGAACTCGAACGTGCTCGTTGCTGGTTTGCTGAAAGCAGGTTTTTCTCCACTGCTGGATGACTCAAGTCGCACGTGCTCTTGCTCTGGTTTGCAGAAGCTCTTGCTTGGTGCGTCGGTCGCTCTGCAGCTGGACTCAATGTAGAATAATCTTTCAGCAATACTCTTGTCTTTCAGCTCTTGGAAATCACACTAGGTGACGCTTCACTACCCTGCGAGTCTTGCCAACATCAGTGGGTAGCGACGGGGCCACTTTGGCTTCTGCTCGCCGCCCCCTGCTCTGCAGCTCGCTGACTGGCGACCTGTTGCTCTCGTTCCCGATTGGAACTGCTCCTGAGCCGACCCACTGGTCGAACTCCCCGCATTCCGACCCCTCCGAGTCGAACTCCCCGAGTTCCGACCCCCCTGGTCGAACTCCCCGAGTTCCGACCCCCCCTGGTCAAACTCCCTCGAGTTGAACTCCTCCGAGTCGAACTGTCTCCCGAGAGTCGACCCCCCGGTCGAACTCTGGTGAGCCGACCCCCTCCGGTCGAACTCTGGTGAGCCGACCCCCTCCTGTCGAACTGTTCCGAGTTGCTCCTCCGAGTCGAACTGTCTCCCGAGAGTCGACCCCCCGGTCGAACTCTGGTGAGCCGACCCCCCCCCCCCCCCCGGTCGAACTGAGGTTTCAATGCTCAGGATCCTCTTTTTATGCCCAAAAATCCATTCACTCGGATCTTGCCCACAAGGCGGGGTTTCTTTCGATTTTTGCTGTGTCAGGATTTGTCCGTATGTATCTGCGTCCGTGTGTGTCCGTACATGTGTCAGTGTGTGTCATTGTGTGCATCACCCACGGTATATTCCGTTGTCATACTCCTACCATAAAACCCACAAGTAAAACAATCAAATGTTATAAATTGTCTCGAAGGCGCCTCTCTGTCTGGGTGCACAACCTGGAGGGAGGGGCGATATTCCCTCCGACTTTCACCGACGCACAAAGAAATGGTTAAAAAGTTTTAAGTTAACATTTCATTTAATCAGAGTTCCACAGTTATGATTCTGTATTAATCCAAGGTCTGGGTCAGCTTCCCGTTGTGGTGTTTGACTCGTGTTTCCCCGAGCGTATACACACTCCTACCCCGCGCTGCGGGGATACAAAGACGGCCGGGATCTTCCTTTCTCTCCGACCCTGGGTTTAACATCGCCCTTTGCTTACGTTGCAGTTTTGCTGTGCGCGTGCATTTCTTTTCCTCTCTTACTTTAACCCGGCTAATTATTTGCGTATGGGTGGATTAGAGCATTCATGTTGACTTAGGAAAACCTGATTGTTAGGCTTCGGGTCAAGTCGTATAGAAATTATTCAAATATGTAAATACATTTCATATTAAATTAATAGACGGGTGATGGTTACATTGACGTAGCTTGTGGCAGGGTTCAATTGAAGTGGGTGTGAAGATCAATAACTTTAGCCTACCCTGTCGTTAAATTCCGACTTTAAGTTACTTTAATAGTAATGCAGAACCAATTTAGCTTTTTTGACTTAACTAGATCTAGGCTAACGCAACCTCCCAGTGACCCTGGCTTTGTGTTTACGTCAGCCCCTTGCAATCCGCTGTGCTCTGCTCTCTATCTGCTCCCTCTGACCCTGGGAGGGCTCTGAATGTCAAAATTGTGTTAGTGGTTCAAGGTAAATATGACCTCCACATGCCATGCTGAGGCCTGGTTTGGTGTTTTTATTCATTATTAAAAGTAAAAGAAACAATGGAAATATGAATATATGTTTTGAAAAATTACATGTTAATATTAAGATGGAAAGGGGGGCATATACAACATCCACCCTTTTAAAAATGATCGGGGGTCATTTGGCCACAGGTCATTTTAAAAATAAAGAATATATGCACTTTTCCATAATGAATCATCAATATTACTCAAGTAATTTTTCCTTACAACGCGTGCACGTCACAACTTATGATTACATTTGAAATAAGAAAAGAAATACTAAAAGGAAGGTAAAACAAGGGAAAATTCTTTTACTGGCTACATGTTATAGGAGATGTCGTTATTCCATGTACCCACGTTCAATACTATCCGCAATCGGAATACATTTTCGGGTTTGACCAGTGGGAAATTCAACAAAAATGCCAGCTGTCTGGTCTGGGAGTCCCCATGTATGGGTGTGACTGTACCCATTTTAAAGGCAATTTGTGCCTGTGTTGTACTGATTGTTTCCAGGGATGCTGATGGTAGCACATTTTTTTAGTGTTGGAGTTACCAGATATGAAGGAATTTGTCCTTGGAGAAGATCACTGATGCTGCCGCTGGTGCAATGCAACAAGTCTTTGGATCAACCATTGAATTGGCTGTCGAGTATTCTCTTCTTCGTACAGATCTCGGATTGCGAAACCCAATTCTTGGATTGTTAAGTTAACCATGGCGGAGTGCAGGTTAACGAGAACCACGGTGTCTCTCTGTCTTTCTCATGTTACCTCTCTGCCACCTTTGTACCAAGTCATTGATAACCTGACTGACTCTTTTAGTCACGAGTGTATCGTACCTCTCATGGCCAGGTATCTTAGAGTTACCTATGACCCTTCCATGCAACATCATCACATCGTCCTGGCTCATCGTCGTGATGGCTTTGGCCAAATGAGCACGGCTCACTGGTTCGTATCGGTAATTTCTTTTATCACTCCCTTTCCATGTGAGATTGTGTGGCGTGAAGTTATGCTGTGCGTAACCAGGATCAACATACACCACGAGTTTCCGTGCTCGACTGTTGGGGTCATTTGCATTCTCCGCAGCCCTGTGCACATCTGCTGCCTCTGGGAGTCGATTTGACTCTGGGCCACGATTCCCTTCTGTGCCACGATTCGATTCCGTGCCACGATTCGATTCTGGGTCACGATTCGATTCCGTGCTTTTGAGTGTGCTGTGTTTCAATACAATTCCCGATCCGTCACGGATATTCTTCTCCTCCACTTCAACACTCTGATCTCCATCCCTCCTTAGTGTGCCCGAGCACAATTTATCATCCAAAGGCTGATGTCTGCATTCATCTGCCTCTTCCACAGTACACTCACGCACTTCCGCGACACAAGGAGTGGCATTTCTATTTACCAGACAATCCTTCCCCTCCCTGCGGTTGGTTATCATCTCCTGTCGGATCACACTTTAATGCAGTTATGTTTCCCTGCTCGATAGGTGTGTCAATTACGGGATCAACACTTGCGCTCTCCACCACATTATCAGAACTGGTGCCCGACGCATTTATTTTTTCACAATCATTGGGACCCTCCTGGTTTACCTTGTCAACAGCAGCCTGCTTAATTTTTTTAACGGGTCCGTGATTTCCCTGCAGCTCCGCGGACACCGTTCTCACTGAAAGCTCCCTCTCAACCAATGTGATTGATTAATCACGTGCCCGTGTCATTTTTTGTGTCTCAGCCAAGCTCACGCCTGTCTCCCTATTTCTCATGCCTCTGCTCTCTCCTGGTAAAATTGGTGGGGGAATCGATCGGAAGTGGGCCGATTGTGTTGGATCCCTCGTGTGTCGTGGCATTGGGACCCGGCATGATTCTGCTCTTGGTCTACACACACCGCGATCCTCGCAAATATGCGTCCCTGCACGCTGCGATCACTCCCAGCCTGCGGGCCATTGCCTCGCTGGTGGTGCTGTGTTTCTGCTCACGTGATTTTTATTTCCCTCTGAAACGCTGGTTACATCATCCCTCTCCCTGGGTGTCGTAGAACTATTGTCTTTAGCTCTGTACAGCCAAGCTCTGTGCGCCTTATCCTCTATATGGTGTAAGGAGGCTGTTTCTGGATTCAAAACCATTCCCACAATTTCTGTAATCTCTGGACTCAAAGACCCAAAAAACATAACTTTGAACCTTTTGTCACCTTCATGATACTGATCCACATCACCCGCGTAGTACGCTCTTTTAAACCGTAGGAGGTAATCTCGCGGATCCTCGTCTGTGCACTGGGTCATAGATTTTGCAGCGTTAAATCCCTCAGACCATGTTAAATATTCTCCAAACTTCCGAATCACTGCCAGGCTCAGCTTTTTGAAATCGTTCCGAATCTTGCATGATAGCGACTTTACCCATGGTATAGACTGCTCGTGCAAGCTTCGTCTCAGTAAACTGGCTTTCTCATTCGTTTTCCTCAAACCCCTGATCACTGCTTCTGCTCCTACCGTTGCGATGTGAGCGTGTATGTCTCTGTTCCTATCGTGTGGATCGAAGTAGGGAATTCTGACGAGAGCCTTGTCCATCAATTTCAGAGTTTTACTACTGAATGAGTATTCGGACAGTTGATCATCGTCAGAGGCGTCTGTTCCTGAGGAGTGCTCACTCGAGCTGTCACCATCACGGTGGCGCTGCTCAACATAACTTTTGTAGTGCCTCTTGCACCTGTAACGTGAGTCAACTTTGCTCGGTGACTCCTGCTTATCCCATGGCTCATGCTTGGGTGATGTGCATCTTCCTGGAAAGTAATCTCTGCCATAGGTTCCACGTCGGTCGTGCTTGCGTGGAATGTGTCTACCAAGTGAGCTGTCTCTGTCATGTCGCTCGTCTCGCCCCAGCTCCGCCCTTTTTTGCTCTATCAGTACAGAATATCCTGCTGACTTAGTGTTAATTTTTTTCCTCTCTACCCTCGAAGTTGTCAGTCCCATGTTTCCCTGTTTTCATCCGTATCTCTCCCTCCCCTCTCTCGAGTCGCGAGGGGGAATCTCTGTCAAAACCACTTTGATTGGTAGCCACACCTCCTGTGTGACCTGTCTCTGGTTTACGTCCGCGTGGCTCGGAGTGTGGTAAACTGTTACTCCCGTATGTGTTATATGTATCAACATCTGGGGGTTTCGCTGGTGCAGTTAGTGCTGACTCTTTCTCTCTCACGAGGGTGTGCAGACGCTCTACCTCCTCTATTAGGGGCAGTTTCTCCTTTCTTTCCCTTTCAAATTTTACCTCATTCCATAATCTTTCTCTGTATGTCTGTGTGAGGAGATATGAGTCTAACCTTACTATTTCTGCAATTTTTACATCACGTTCGGCTTTGTTACATGTCATCACGTCCTTAAGTAGTTTCCTCCTATGTGCCTTAACATCTTCTATATGTCTCCCCTCCCATACGTCTCTCTGCTCTGTCTGCTGTCTAGCAGTCCGTCCAGTACATTTTAACACAAATTCACGATATTGTTTTTCCATAGATTACATCTCCTCCTAGGAGGTCCCCTCTATATCGGTGTTATGCGTTGGGGTGTCAAACTCAGAATGTTGCGGGTCATGCCGTTCTGTATTATGTAGTGTAGTTAATAGACTTAAGAGTGTATCTTAATTCTAACATCTCATGTGCGGCGTGAGTTACTCTGGAATTCCACTTCAGAACACATATAAAAACATTTGTATCACAGGATGTCTTGGTTCAACTCGAGCAAATAATCTTACCCCCACTGTCTTTGTTATCCACTCCTACTCTGGTATTTTCCTTCAGAGTGCGTTTATTTGTTTGTTTTACATCGTTTACAGTCACAGGGCAATGTTAGTTCACAAAACCTTGATTAATACAACAGTGATTCGTTCCTTAATTTAAGCATAAACTGTCTGCGAGAGATCCCGGACTAGCCCCCAATTTGTTGAATATGTGGGTGTGTGAGAATTGATGAAAAATATTGAAAATTAAATGAAATTCGAAATTTGCATAATTAATCCGAAATTATGTTAATTCGTGTAATTATGCGTATAACTATGCTAATTAGAGAGGTAATCGTATTAATTTATACGAGTGGGTGTGGTTGTGTTAATGATAGCCTTTATGATAATCAGGCCCCGCCTCATTGACGAGGTGGGGTTATCAATCAGGATAACACAATCAATCGTGTGCAGTTACGCTAGTGTCAATTCGGCCTCGTTGTCTAACTTCGTATTATTGATCAGCATAATACAATGATTCTCACTTTAACACTCCCCGAGTGTTAATATTTTAGGTCCCAAGTTCATATCATTCGCTTTAGTTTAATGAGTGTGGATTGGTGTGTTTATATTTTAGGTTCCCGAGTTCATATCTCATCGCAGGATACAGGTCTTATGGAAAAATTTCAGGAAAGAATCCCATGACCACTTCTGTATTAATCAATTTATTTTCTAATTAAACCTTAACTATAATATGTATGTGAACTCTCAATCTCGGAACTTCAACACAGTATCCACACGGTATCAAGACAGTATCATCAACGACTGTACGTTTTCACTTTGATAACACATGGACCCCGCATAAAGCGATTGCTGTTAGTGAGAGAGAGAGTCAGAACATGCCAATGCTATGCTACACAAAAGCTTATACATTATAATATGAACGATCATTATGCTTGAAATGGTCAGCACATTATCACAGGCGATTGATTAACATGCAACAGTATTCATATAAAAAGACAATCAAACAGTTATTATTTCCAAAGGCATAAATGTAACAACAGATCCACCGGACAGACTATAAGATTACCGAAATGGCTTATGTGTGAGGGTGTGCGGCGGAACGTGTTATCTCACGGGAGATTAATTAATTCGTGAATAAGATTGTATGATCAGAAAATCGGTTTAGCACGATTCCTCCCCGGGAGCGTAGCTCCGTGGCGAAGGTGCCAAGGGTTAATTCGTACTGATGGATCGGTTGGTAACTTATGCGATTAGAAGTACAGTTCAAAACAAAATATCAAAGAGGAAAATTACGAATATACTTATAAACGACGGACTGTTATCACACGATCGATGCTTCCACAGCCAGATGGTTCACGGACTTGAGTGTTCGCTTCTGGTTAAGGACCCGTGTATGTTTGAGTGATATGCATTGTCTTGAATAGTCAGTGTTTGGAATTAATTCTTTGCGTTAACATACGCAGAAGTTGGCATCACTTGTAGGAGAAATAGACTTGCTCCCTTTAGAGCGGTGAGGTGTGTAGGAGTGCATCATACGTATCACCGCCCTCCTCCACGCGGCAGCCAGCCTCTGTCCACGGGGGAGAGTTGCTTAATCGCTCTTAGTGCTGCTCAGTGGACACCTCTCTCCACTGCTGGATGAGCTGCGTGATCACGCTCGTGCTGGTTCGCTGACAGCAGTTTCTCTCCGCTGCTGGATGAGCTACATCAGCACGCTCCCTCTCTCTGTGTGGAGAACTCGAAAGTACTCGTTGCTGGTTTGCTGAAAGCAGGTTTTTCTCCACTCCTGGATGACTCAAGTCGCACGTACTCTTGCTCTTGCTTGGTGCGTCGGTCGATCTGCAGCTGGACTCAATGTAAATTAAACTTTCAGCAATACTCTGTCTTTCAGCTCTTGGAAATCACACTCGGTGACGCCTCACTACCCTGCGCGTCTTGCCAACGTCTGTGAGTAGCGACGGGGCCACTTTGGCCTCTGCTCGCCGCCCCCTGCTCTGCAGCTCGCCGGCTGGCGACCTGTTGCTCTCGTTTCCAGTTTGAACTGCTGATGAGTCGAGCCGACTGGCCGAATTCCCCCGACTTCCAACCCCCTGGTCGAACTCCCCGAGTTCCGACCCCCCTGGTCGAACTCCCTCGAGGTGAACTCCTCCGAGTCGAACTCCCCGAGTTCCGACCCGCTGGTCGAACTCCCCGAGTTCCGACCTCCTCCGGGTCGAACTGTCTCCCGAGAGTCGACCCCCCGGTCGAACTCTGGTGAGCCGACCCCCCCCCCGGTCGAACTCTGGTGAGCCGACCCCCTCCTGTCGATCTGAGGTTTCAATGCTCAGGATCCTCTTTTTATGCCCAAAAATCCCTTCACTCGGATCCTGCCCACAAGGCGGGGTTTCTATCGATTTTTGCTGTGTCAGGATTTGTCCGTATGTATCTGCGTCCGTGTGTGTGTCCGTACATGTGTCAGTGTGTGTGGATCACCCACGGTATATTCCGTTGTCATACTCCTACCATAAAACCCACAAGTAAAACAATATAATGTTATAAATTGTCTTGAAGGCGCCTCTCTGTCTGGGTGCACAACCTGGAGGGAGGGGTGATATTCCCTCCGACTTTCACCGACGCACAAAGAAATGGTTAAAAAGTTTTAAGTTAACTTTTCATTTCATCAGAGTTCCACAGTTATGATTCTGTATTTATCCAAGGTCTGGGTCAGCTTCCCGTTGTGGTCTTTGACTTGTGTTTCCCCAAGCGTATACACACTCCTACCCCGCGCTGCGGGGATACAAAGACGGCCGGGATCTCCCTTTCTCTCCGACCCTGGGTTTAACATCGCCCTTTGCTTACGTTGCAGTTTTGCTGTGCGCTTGCATTTCTTTTCCTCTCTACTCTTACTTTAACCCGGCTTATTATTTGCGTATGGGTGGATTAGAGCATTCATGTTGACTTAGGAAAACCTGATTGTTAGGCTTCGGGTCAAGTCGTATAGAAATTATTAAAATATGTAAATACGTTTCATATTAAATTAATAGACGGGTGATGGTTACATTAACGTAGCTTGTGGCAGGGTTCAATTGAAGTGGGTGTGAAGATCAATAACTTTAGCCTACCCTGTCATTAAATTCCGACTTTAAGTTACTTTAACAGTAATGCAGAACCAATTAGCTTTTTTGACTTAACAAGATCTAGGCTAACGCAACCTCCCAGTGACCCTGGCTTTGTGTTTACGTCAGCCCCTTGCAATCCGCTGCGCTCTGCTCTCTATCTGCTCCCTCTGACCCTGGGAGGGCTCTGAACGTCAAAATCGTGTTAGTGGGTCAAGGTAAATATGACCTCCACATGCCATGCTGAGGCCTGGTTTGGTGTTTTTATTCATTATTAAAATTAAAAGAAACAATAGAAAAATGTATCTATATGTATTGAAAAATTACTTGTTAATATTAAGATGGATAGGGGGGCATATACAACAGTTAGTAGAATAATACATAGTGTAAATGGACTCGTCCGTCTGAACAAAGCTCGTCGCTCTCCGTGGTACTTATCCCTCACACCAACATCATGCTAATCCCCCAGTTACATGCTAATGTATATGTAAACTCCTCTCCCCCCTCCTCCGGTCCGAGCTCGTCGCTCTCCGTGGTGCTCATCCCTCACACCAACATCATGCTAATCCCCCAGTTACATGCTAATGTATATGTAAAACTCCTTTGTCAAGGCGCTCTGTTCCTCCCACACAGCTTAAAAGACGCTTCCAAGCTTGGCAGGGTTCACTCAAGCACTGTCTTCCGGACAGTCCAGTTTCTTCACCTAAGGAAGGCTACTTGTGTTGTGGCCAAAACGTCGTGAGAATATGATTCTGTTATTATTATTTTTATTATTTTATCTCCATTCCACGTGACTTTACCGAAAGAACCCAGAAGATGAATCTCTGCAGTCACGAATGCTTTAAATAGAAATTTAAGCTCTAGCACTGGCTAGCGGGATGAGGGAAGACTGGTGAAACTTGCTGATGACTGGTCCAAGTGAGGCAGACTTGCACAGCTCTTCACTGGCTGCTGACACAGTCAGAATCAGAATATTAATGTATCCTGGAGGAATCCAATGATCTATAAAGTTCTTCACAGATGTCCAAAAGTGATGTGCACGCACAGCATTCAACCTTTTACTCTTAAATCACTGTGTATTATTTCTGAAGATATTTTTTCCATTGTTTTTGCAAAAATAGGAGGGCAGAAGGGGCCCTGCACGGTTGACTTCATTATAACGGAATTAGTTTCCCAGATGATTTGTTGACAGAGGTATCACTGTGTATCAATTGTAGTGTTGTATTTTAAAACTGTTTAAACCGATTACATTGTTGTATGTCTCAAGGTGGCTGCTTTTTTTGTTTCCACAGATATCCAGACTACTCCTTCTACCCCTCGGTCTGCTGTTGTTCCTTGTCCTTGTAGTTTACAATATTTCCATTGCCATTATAAACAAGGTGAATATTTTTCTCCATGTTTCATTTTTGTAACTATTTGACCAGATGGTGTCAGTAAATACAAGTGATAGCAAGGAACTCGCATAAAAAGGCAGATTTAGCCACTTCACAGAGCTTCATATAGGGAAAAAATACACCGCATTCCCATATTTATTTAATAGTGGACTGACCTATGTTTGGGAACTGGAAAAGTGGGTCAAGTCGGGGTTCCCACGGCAGTGGGGCACAACGTCAAGAAAGCTGTGATCGGGCCACTCGACCTGCTTTAGCTAGGATGGAAACAGTGCTGACTTCATAGTAAACATTTTCAAAACATTGACAAACCAAACATAAGTTCTTTATATATTTTTTGTATGGATTGTTGCCTTCCAGCCATGCAGGGGATGGCAGGGAAGGGGTTTAATCCAAGTCAATCTTGGGAGAAGAACCAAGCCAATCAATTCCAGGAACAGCGCAGCTTGCGTCTCGTTTGTAATCGCAGAGACGTAGCATCAGTTTGCTTTTAGGACAGCGGTGAGGAACTTACGGCCTGTGGGCAACATATTGACCACAAATTAATTTTATATGGCTAGCAGCCACATGATGCTGACCACTTCAAAACTACCCACAAATCATACTTATCCATAACGGCAAGCATCTTAGCCTCACTTATCCGGTGCTGCAGGGGAATATTTTTGACCGGGAAACACTTTCTAATTCTAGCACACTCAATCAGTGCAGTCTTTGTTATGCTTGGTCAGCGTGCACTTTGTTTTCCCTGTTATTTTATATAGCTAAGGTGTGTGCTGATGTGTAGCCAGCCAAAGTTATTTGAGAGCTCTTAATTGGTGTTTCATAAAGAAAAGGTTCAATATGAAATCCAAATGTAGATCTTCAGGGTCGATATCAAGGCTTTTAATCTGTTTCTGGTCTATAACCAATTGCCTTGGATGCATCTGATCTCAGAAGCGAAGTAGTGTTGAGCCTGGTGGATAGTGCTTGAAAGAGCACCCACCACAGCAGGTTCTTTAGAAGAAGCTGGAGTGCTGCGTGATTTGCAACAGAGGGCAGTGCAGCAACATCCATTTCCACGCTCCCACATCTATATACTGGAAGCCTTCACTAACCTGCACCGACTAGCCTGGTGAAGTATGGCCAATTAACTCACACGACCCCCACTTTGTGTGGAGGTCCTCATCCAGCAGAAAATGTTGGAAAGGGTTACAAATCTATATTCATATTTTGTTGTATCCATGTTTATTACATGATAGTGCGTGCCCCATTCATGTTCAAACTGCATACTTTGGTAAACATGCAAATAAATGTGTTTCATCGCACAATTAATTCCATTGAGCAATGGCCATTTCACATCGGTAATTAAAAACTGTCCCGAATGTACCTTATTTAATACATACAGTACCTCATGGCTTTCAATGTGAACCGTTACAGGAAGAGCGCTTATGAAATGGATGAGAATTGTGATGAAATTCAGTCTTCAGCTACGTGCCAGAGCAACGATCTAAATTAGACCAATTTAATGAATGGCTGCAACTCTTTAAGGTAAGTTTATATCACTCCACGGGTCTCTTCTGACATAACTGTGGTGTTTATGAGCAGGGTGGTGTGTAAAGTTTTCGCATTTGGCTCATCCATTTCTCTGCATAAGCAACCACCCTTCTGTGGAGGGAGTCATATTTCATTCCCAATTGTGATGTTCACCTTTTAATCCATACTTACATGTATTAAGCCAATCCACAGTTTCTGAATGAATGTATTTCTGTGGTTAATGACCAGCAAGGGTGCTTTCTTAATACTACGAGGGGAAGCTCCTATCTTTTACTGTTTTCGTATTCAAATTTGAACATCATAATGCGTCCGAAATATGTAAAAAACAATAAAAGATGAAACAATGGTTCTCGATTAAATGTTATTTGATGTTTAATGCTCTATCAAACGAAAAAAACCGCAATCTTATATTTTGAACGGTTTCTGAATGACAAACATTTTTAGGGGGTACTTTTATGGGGCCTTCAAATGAAAAATCTCAGATTCTCATATTTCCTGTCATTTGTCCTCAAAGCTACCTTTGTGCCTAATTTCAGATTTTTACCATGTCGAGAAGTACCCTCGAGGTTTTTGAGACATGCAGATTAAGGTCTTTATATAGATATTTTAGTGCAATCATTGATCTCTAGGTTGCGACCATAAACTCACTACCTTGAGAACCTAGATTTAGTTAAAGGCATTAAAACCTAGGATCTGAGTGGTGTTAACTCAACACTAACATCTGAGTCATCTCGTTTTCTAATTTAATTTGTAAATTTCCTGAACATGATCCTTAATATCTACTCAGGAATGGTGCTCTGTAGCCATATATCTATCCATTTTCAATGAAGAGCATTACCAACATTGCTGTTGGATGCTCACGTTTTTCTTAAAGTAAAACATTGACAATTACTATGATTAGTTTTAGCACGTGCATTATTTTGCATGTCTTTAACGGTGCACTTAATATTTTATACCACAATTCACATTTCAAAGACCATTAATGAGTAAATAAAAAAAATGTTCTTTGCTTAGGTCCTTGGTTACCTTGAACACCTATGATCTGCTCGAAAGAATACTGCATGGTCTGGATACATCCTTAAGGGCAAAGCAACAATAACGTTGAGCAACGTTCAGAAGAATGAAAGTGGGGAATATATTTTCCAAATAACACTTCCAAAACCTTGCAGTGGTGAAAGATAATATAATTCTTGATGTAAATCCCAGAGGTGAGCAAAAACTCCTGCTTTATGACATAGGGGCTATTGTTATGTGCAGACTGTTGGGGAGAAGTTTTAATCATATGCAGTGGATTTATGAAAAAAACTGAATGGATGCAGAAATATTGGCATATAAACGGTACTTAATGTTTTAAAAAACTACACTGATTGTTAGTTTATAATTGTGATGGATAGTTTGTTGATGATCTTTAAAAAATGTGTCACTTTGGTATAAACGTTTTATTTCACATAAATGTATTTCGTCAACATTTGTCATCCAAACCTCCTCCAACTGCCCACGATGCCTCCCGGATACCCCTCAAACATACAGGCATGCCTTTTGGGAATGTCCAGACATTAACAAGTTTTTTCAAATCAACACTTGCTACTTTAACCACATTCACAAAACGAGCGTCTCACCCTCACCAGACACATCCCTATTGAGGTTGAAACCTCAAGGCCTTTCCAGGGGGGCAAATACATTACTGTGTATTCCAAATGTTCAATGTTATGGCAAAACGCACCATTACAGCCAACTGGAAAGAGCATGCTCCCCCAACAGTGCAGGAATGGGCCAATAAACTTTCAAAATTTGCCACTAGAGCATCTAAGTGCCAAACTAAGAAGCTTACCACCAACCATGGAACCCTTTCACGACCTCTCCTCCAGTAGGCATTGATTCTTAAGAGTATTCATTAGGACATTTAGGCACTTCCCCCCCTCCCTTTTTTTTCCTACAGGGGTATCAGAGCTTAGGAAGACTGGGGTTGTCGATTTTATTTCAACATGCAGTTTAGACAGGTTTCCATTGAACTGTAATTCGTAACGTGTGTTTGTACTGGTGTCAACCCCCTTTCACATCCTCTGTACCTGATATCGTTTTGTTGATTAAATACTTTTGGGGGAAAAAAAATCGAGCCATCTACGCTCCTTCATACTGGGGTCAACAAGGGTCCCTGGCACAATCGGCAAATACGAAATCCACAAACTCTGAGGCATAAGACAAATAGGGTTTGATTTGTACTACGACAACTGGAGCGGGAAGTATTTATTTAAATGTAAAATATGATTAATGTGTTTTTAGTGTAATCTCTAGTGCTGTACTGTACACGCTAAAGTAAATATGAAAATTAAGATGAGGTTAATAACATGTACTTTTTTTTGCAGTTTAAAACATGAACTAAAAATACTTTTACATACTATGAAAGATGATTTCATGTGGTTTTCATGGTCTCATCATCGGGAGCAGTGCAGTTAGAGTATAGTACTTCTTTATGATGCATAAAGGAATCTCATGGTCAACTGTGGATGGTCAAGCCGCAGGGGCACGATGGGCAAGCTATACCTCAATAAATTTGGCAACGGTCAAATCCGCGAAGGCTGAAATTAGAGTGGGCAAAGTAGCTCTTCGTTGGTGATGGAGCAATGCCTGTCATGTTGTACGCTTGCTGGCGAAATTTAATTCTTAATTTTATAGAGGGCCGAAGGCCCTGCAATCGAATCTGTATTTGTTAAACCATGCTATTGGATTTCAATAATTCAAATTTGGAGTCTTCCTTAAAGAAAACTATAGCTACTCTACAGTTCTCATCAAACTATTGACTACACTATCGATAGTTAAAATTTCTACTCATCGCATGTGTTTTGGTCATATTAAAATAGGATTTAAGAACTCCTTCCCTAGGGAGTCTTAAGATTGGCAAATAAAAGAAATCGGAGAGCTAAAACTTACCTGTGTGCATGCAACTTATAATCTGTTAATACATAGTGTGTGTATAGTAATACCTCGGTTAACGAAGTAAATGCATTCCATGACGTCACTTTGTTATCAGAAACGTCGTTACCAGAGTTAGGTATAACATCTGAGGCATAGGGGATGCGTTTCCGGACTTCAGAGAAGGGGGTACAATAGCAAAACATTGCTGCACAGTCGCCTTCACTTCGTCTGCTTGGTTTAAAATGGTCCTGAAGGTGCACGGCACCAACCCCAACGAATGTGTCACTTCACTTTTCATCTTTCCCGCCTCTACCCCTCCTCTTTATGATCTGCATTTTCCTTTACAAATATGAATAACACAATTCATATGGCAATATATAGTTATCGTAATTGTATAGTGAATATACAGCAGTGTGGCATATAGTGGGGTTGATAAAATAAGACAGTGTAAAATTACAAGTCTAATATTTTATAGTCTAAAGTATAGGGCAGTGTAGAGTAACGCATTGTATAATTCAAAGGTGAATTTTTTGTCTATGGATATGATATTATACCATGTAGTTTAGATTGAAGGTATAATATTACATTGTATAGTAGTCCAATTTATAGCATAGTTATTAACGCAATACAGGACAGAGCAGCGCACCTATCCTATTCCTTTTTTCTTTCCGTTTTTCTGTGTACCCGCCGCCACCCTCCCCCGATCTGGTGGTGCTGGTACTGGTAACATGCTAATTCATATGTTAATTCGGCCCACACAGCTTAAAAAGACGCGATCCAGGCTTTGCAATGTTCACTCGAGCGCTGTCTTCTGGACAGTCCTGTTTATTCACCTGAAGAAGGCTACTTGTTTCATGGCCGAAACGTCGTGAGAATCTTTTTTATTGTTTTATTTTTATTATTTTATTTCCATTCCAAATCCACCCATTTTTTCGCCATATAGCATTGTGATATATAACGACTTATTGTTGGTAGCTTAGCTGATTGGAGAATATAGAGTTTATTGATAACATTAAGGTAATTTATATTTTAGTTTTTTTATTGGTTCACTATATAGTACTGTGAATAGCTCAGATGTGTAGGCCTTGACTTCAACATAGTCATTTCTGTGACCAGTCACTAGCTAATCACTCAGTTATTTCAATGCTAAATTCGCCTAGTTATTTCAATGCTAAATTCTCCTGTTTGATTTGTACTAAGTGCCTCGGTGAATGTGTATGCTCTGACTTTAACGTAGCTATTCCTGTGAGCAGTTACAAGCTAATCACTCAGCTATTTCAATGCTAAATTCTATGCTAATTCCATTGTCAAGGGGTGCCTCTGCGGATGTGTATGCTTTAACTTAGCTATTTCAATGCTAAATTCTATGCTAATCCCTTTAACAATGGGTGCCTCTGCGGGTGTGTATGCTTTAACTTTTAACATAGCTATTTCTGTGACCAGTCACAAGCTAATCATTCAGCCATTTCAATGCTAAATTATATGCTAATTCCTTTGTCAAGGCGCTTTGTTCCTCTCACACAGCTTAAAGGCCGTATCTGAACGTAGCTCTTTCACCCCAGCGCTGTCCTACCAGACAGTCTCGTCCCTTCACCTGATGAAGGCCGCTTGTGTTGTGGCCGAAACGTCGTGAGAATATTATTGTGTTATTTTATTTTATCAATTTATTATTTTATTCTCATTCTACGTGACTTTACCGAAAGAACCAAAGAAGGATGTGTGAGTG
Organism: Petromyzon marinus; assembly: GCF_048934315.1. Classification (NCBI taxonomy): domain Eukaryota; kingdom Metazoa; phylum Chordata; class Hyperoartia; order Petromyzontiformes; family Petromyzontidae; genus Petromyzon; species Petromyzon marinus. Next base: position 17,134,894 of record NC_133681.1, on the reverse strand, counting down.
TTTGGGAACGTGTAGGCTTAGGTGTGAGTGTCGGGATAAAGGGGTCATCCTGTAACATTGTGAGCGCACCGTGTTGTCCCAGAGATACGCTACTGCGTGACAACTGGCAGGGTGGCTTGTATAAAAATTTAAGACAGACCAACCCTATTGAATCGCCTCAGGTGAATGGGCACGACTGTTCTCACTAGACTTGACCCACAATACACAGGAGTGACTTGGCTTACCGAAAATATAATAGTAACACCGATAAAGGTGAGCCTGGAACAGCAGGCAAGAGACTAGGTGCCACACCTAATGCTGCGTATAATCAAAAATCCCTCACTGTCCACAAGACGGTATGCTTCTAGTCTATAATTAAGTTTCGGTGCCTCTAGCCGGTCAAGGATAGGGGTGTGCAGAGTGATCAAAGTTCTTGTCTGGGGTTTTGGTGATGGCATCCCACTAATCTGTCGGTTCCTTAAGAAATGCGACCAGGGGATGTTATAACTTGCCTGTACTTGCTCAAAGGATAACAACCCTACTTTTTCCACTCCTGCCACTTTCCAGCTGGGCCATTTGATGCCCTTACCCCTTATTCTCAACGAAGTGTTTACCCCATAGCGGGGATCATTACATCAGCCATACGAAAGAAGATGATATTACTGGTTTTTAAAAATCCAAAAAATGTATTTTTATTATTTTACGAGTGTTTTTAAGTCTGTACGCTCTCCCGTTTTATGTACGTTAACGAGAACGTACTCAACTTATTTATACCCTATCCCATTTTACGTACTGTGGCACGTTGCGATAACATACTCGAGATTTACGAACTTTACCATTTAGACCCAACATTGTTTACGCTGTTTAGCGACATTTACGTGCCAGGTGGCGCCGAAGCGTTCGCGTCCCTGACTGATCCACCATCCCATCTCTTTACTTCGATAAAATTTCTGGTTTTTAGGGATGCATCCTGGGCGTAAATCGGGGAATGTCTGTTTGTAAAAGTATGGTCTTAATTTTGCCGAAGTGCCTTAAACTTTGTGGATGACATGTGCTCGACAATAAAGATTTTAAAAATGTCGGACTTGTGTATTCACCCATTACTTAAAGGATACACAATACTGCATTACTTTGGCTGTTGAAAATCACTTGTTTTTCTTGTAAAGGATGATGGCCTATTTAGGTTGTTTTTCATGGAGTAGAGGGTAGCCCTGGCCTTTCTCCACTCTACTTACTGGTTGTTATTCCACCATTAGTGTCACCCTTGCTATGTTGCCCACCCTCAACAATCACCAGACATCATGGGACCTCCCTTGCCAGTATCAAAATATAAGAATAGGTTTTACCCTTTCTGGCAATAAAACAGGTGTTAAGATTTTGATTTAAAGCTTTCGTGACTACAGGAATTCATATAATAAAAGGTGTTAAGATGTTAAAACACCAAACTGAAACATTTTGCAAGCATCCATGTCTGCATCAAGCACATATACTTGTGGTGAGCATGCAAACAAATACGTGCTTTGATAGTATATGCATTGTCTTTGAAACGGATTGATCCACACCAGAGATCGCTTTCTTTAAAGCCAAGTCTCAAACAGTGTTAGACCAGAAGAAGCCAAAGGGCGAACAGCACAGAGACAATCAAAATATAAGAATTTGTTTTATTGCCAGAAAGGGTCAAACCTATTCTTATATTTTGATACTGGCAAGGGAGGTCCCATGATGTAGCTGCTCACCCCGAGCTCTCACTGTCCTCATAGTGGCATTGTCTTTGTGCTGTTCGCCTTTTTGCGTCCTCTGGTCTATCACTGAGATTTTGGTCTCCACTTCCATGCTGGGGCAGACATGTTGGAAGAGGTGGGAGTACCTCTCAGAAGCCAAATGGCACGGGGGCTTCCACAAACTCCTAACATTTCTGTCAGGCTGCGCCTATACAGCTGTGCAGTAAACTATAAAATTTCACATAATACCACCAGATTTGGGCATACATCACAATGCCTGACCACTTCCTACACAGTATACACTTTTATTATATGATACACTAGCTTTACTACCCGGCTTCGCTCGGGACTTGGATTCACCACGCCTGGCCGCCGTTGTCTCCCTACACCAGTAACTCGTTTGAGGCTGAGTCGACCTAGGGGAGGCCTAGGATCGGTTCAAATAATCGTCACCGGTGGTGGCCATGAACGGGAATTGAACTCAGGTCGCCGGGTTCGTAGCGCAGCGCGCTAACCATAGGTACACATAGACGCGCTTGCTGCAGACACACAACTTTCAGGGTGCATTCGGCAGTAAACGACTGAAATAATAAAGCAATGCTGCGCGAAGAACGCCTTAGACCTGCAACACATTTGGATTTCACTTCAGCCGCGATCAGCAGGCACACTCCGTTTCGCTTCCGCAGACGGGTCACATGACAGATGTGACATCACAGCTCACTTGCCGTGCAAAAAATATATGCATTATTGAGCCCCCCCCCCCCCCCCCCCCAAAATACAAAAGTCTGTTTTATACTTTTTGCATGGTGTACAGTCTGGAAAGTACCCACACGGCAAATTTAAAGTTTGTTGCATGTTGGGAAGTACACTAAACATTTTGAACAAACACACAATCACAAATTTCCCTTTTATATATATGGAGATTACAGCACTTAGGGTGAAGCAATACACAATCACAGTGCAAACTGGAGAAAAATACCAAGCTGGAACTAATGCCAAAGTTTCCAATTAAATAAACGGCAGCGACAGCAAGGCCATTTTCAATCCAGAAAAACGCATGTCAAAAATGTTATAAATTGATTTGCATTTTAATGAGGGAAATAAGTATTTGACTCCTCTGCAAAAGATGACTTAAAACATGAGTAATTGGTGACAAAACCCTTGTTGGCAATCACAGAGGTCAGACGTTTCTTGTAGATGGCCACCAGGTTTGCACAGATCTCAGGAGGGATTTTGTCCCACTCCTCTTTGCAGATCTTCTCCAAGTCATTAAGGTTTCGAGGCTGACGTTTGGCAACTCGAACCTTCAACTCCCTCCACAGATTTTCTATGGGATTAAGGTCTGGAGACTGGCTAGGCCACTCCAGGACCTTAATGTGCTTCTTGAGCCACTCTTTTGTTGCCTTGGCCGTGTGTTTTGGGTCATTGTCATGCTGGAATACCCATCCACGACCCATTTTCAATGCCCTGGCTGAGAGAAGGAGGTTTTCACCCAAGATTTGACGGTACATGGCCCCGTCCACGGCCCCATTGATGCGGTGAAGTTGTCCTGTCCCCTTAGCAGAAAAACACCCCCAAAGTATAATGTTTCCACCTCCATGTTTGACGGTGGGGATGGTGTTCTTGGGGTCATAGGCAGCATTCCTCCTCCTCCAAACACGGCGAGTTGACTTGATGCCAAAGAGCTCCATTTTGGTCTCATCTGACCACAACGCTTTCACCCAGTTGTCCTCTGAATCATTCAGATGTTCACTGGCAAACTTCAGACGGGCATGTATATGTGCTTTCTTGAGCATGGGGACCTTGCGGGCGCTGCAGGAGTTCAGTCCTTCACGGCGTAGTGTGTTACCAATTGTTTTCTTGGTGACTATGGTCCCAGCTGCCTTGAGATCATTGACAAGATACTCCCGTGTAGTTCTGGGCTGACTCCTCACCGTTCTCATGATCATTGCAACTCCACGAGGTGAGATCTTGCATGGAGCCCCAGGCCGAGGGAGATTGACAGTTCTTTTGTGTTTCTTCCATTTGCGAATAATCGCACCAACTGTTGTCACCTTCTCACCAAGCTGCTTGGCAATGGTCTTGTAGCCCATTCCAGCCTTGTGTAGGTCTACAATCTTGTCCCTGACATCTTTCTGATTGAGAAGGGGTCAAATACTTATTTCCCTCATTAAAATGCAAATCAATTTATAACATTTTTGACATGCGTTTTTCTGGATTTTGTTGTTGTTATTCTGTCTCTCACTGTTCAATTAAACCTACCATTAAAATTATAGACTGATAATTTATTTGTCAGCGGGCAAACGTACAAAATCAGCAGGGGATCAAATACTTTTTTCCCTCACTTTTTTTCCCTTACTCGTTCAGCACACCGGTTGTGTGTTGGAGAGTAAACCCACACCATTAAAAAGTCGAGTACGACGTTTCGACAGTAATTACAACCATCCTTATCAGGTGACAGCCAGAATTGGCTGTGTTTTGTAAATAACATCGCATCAGTTCATCTTATATGATAAGTCATCTCGCCAGGTAGCAGAGCACCCATCCCACAACAGGCAGATAGATCATATGCTAGTCGAAAGTTGACTCAACCCATCGTCCATTCTGGGGTAAGACAAGTAAGGAGCACTTGGATAAGAATGAGTATCAGTGGCCCTTTGGAGAGACTATGTGGTGCCACAACAGCGAAGCCTCTCCGTCGGAGCCGTTCCTGCAACGCCACCACGGGAGAGCGTCCGGGCCGACACTGCTTCTCCCTCACCACCCCCCAAATGAGCACACACAACACCCACACCCCCACGTAGGACCTCGTGGGGAAGTCACCTGGCCTCCAGGTTTTCACCCAGGGGCCCTCTTTGTAGGGACATCCCCCACGGTTTCCTGGGGCCAGGGAATTGGACGACTTCCCCCAGGTTGAATTACACCGCGGAGTCATGAATTGACGTGCAATTGCATGGTCACGACGAGGCTACTCAGTTACCGCGGTTAGGTCCACACGAGCACCAGGGGAAGCATCCGATTGGCCGGAAAAGTATGTTTGCACGCCGTGGCCAATGGCAACGACCCAACGGCGGCCCCTGTTGATGGGTAGAGAGGGAAGCGGATGTCTGTGAAGGCACCGAGACGGGCACACCAGTGGCGGTGGGGTATCGTGGGTTAGCCGGGCAGACCTTTGATGTAGAGAAGGATACGCCTCACCAAAGAGAAGCAGTTCCAGCCATCACATTAGGGGGCGAGTTAATTAAATGTTTGACCAAATATAACAGGCTAATTTTAAGTTGATAATTTTGTATGGCCTGCGAATGATGTTATAAATATACAAATGGCCCTTGGCAGATAAAAGGTAACCCACCCCTGCCTTAGGTGAACGCAAATAGTGAGTGTGGAGTGAGTTGGAACCTTGCCTCATATAAATTAGCTCGAGTAGGATTTGCAGTTCCATTTATAAGGTGCTTGCCTCAGAAACTCGCATCTTCCATCTCATCTCAATCATTCCAATACTTAACTTTATTTTTAGCCCAGGGGAGCCCCTGATGGCAGCTGTCCCCATATGGCACAAGGTGAACACAGCCCCAGGCTGCAAGTAGGTAGCAGTTTGCCAGTTGCCCGAAATGTTTCAATGGGTTTTATCAATTGGGTAATCTGCAAATATTTGTATTTATTTGAACCATGACCCTAGTGCACGTGGCCTACTCTTTTTCCTAATCGCGTCACGGGATTTGTCACATCCACTGTGGAGCATACGGCATATATTTTCTGGTAATACACCCACAGCATTAACCAGGGTGGCCACGGGGATGAATCGTGAACCTTGCCAACGAGTGGCAATGCCACCGCCAACAACAACTTCTGTTGCTTCCACCGTTGCTGATCGGGGTGTGGATCATTCGTTGTCTTTGCTGTGCAGGTGTCCCAGTGCAGGAGCTGCAACAGGAAGTACCAGCCAGTGCCATGGGACAGGGAGTGGGGGAGTGGAGCGCTCTTCAACTGCACAACCTGCGATAACACCTTCAGGTTGACGGCGATAAAAGGGACAGCTTGTATGTGTGTATTGATGCATTGATTCGCAAAGTTTACGCGAGTTGTGCGCGAGTGCGCATGAGATACGGTGTTTTATAAATAAAAATGTATATCGTAATACGAGAGGAGCAAACCATTTAAAAGGATGTCGCCACTCAAATACATTTGCATAGTGATGTAGAGTATAAAGTGGGGGGTGTGAAAGCAAACTGAGAGCAAATCCTCTGGAACCACAAAAGCCGTGTTGAGGACAGATAGTGGCAGCAGGCAAGGAATGAAACGCATCTCAGAGAGTGTCCACTGCGGAGATGGAGCGACGACATCGGCTCGCGCACAGGTGCTCGTGTTCGGTGGATTATTAAATTGTTTGGGGGAGGCCTTCATCCGGCAGTGGATTGAACATTGCTGCTGATGATGAGAACGAAAATCATTGAAAATAATTAGCGCAATGTATTTTGTATACGATTACGAAAGTAGTAAATATAGAGTATTATCAAAATAAACAACAGATTAATAATGAAGACGTATCAAATAAACCTTCTGAAGTGATCACAAGCATGGAACAAATCGATGGGGTCGTCAAGACCTTCCCCAAGCATGGCACGTCTTCTGATGCCCTGGGCGCTCATGGTTCAGAAGGCCTTACCAACTATATATTGTTTGAAACTACCCCTAATTTGTCCTGCTGTCGTGTTTTTGTATTATTTGTGGTTGTAACGTTCTGATCCGCCCCTAACTGGACATCTGTGAAAAAGAGCTTCATAGCTCATGGGATTCCTCCAGTATAAATCAATATTCTGCTTGTTTGTGAGCAGCGGCTGGGGACAGATGGGCGTGCCCACATCGCCGTGCTACCGGTGCCAGGCGGCGTGTGGCCCACGCGCGTGCAGCGCCCCGACACGCACAGCGCTGCGCGCCCTTCCGGGCAGCAGCTCAGCTGCATGGCCGAGGACTGCTACAACCCCCAGGGTGAGCGCAGCTGGAGGGCCACAGCGCCACTCCGCCGACTCTCGCGATCGCCAGCCACGAGCATTAATAAGCGACGATCCAATTCTCTCTGTCTCGCAGACCCGCAGGAGTTTTGCGGGGGGGAGTGGGAGGGGGGGTGATGTTGCTGTGCATTTCTCCTAATGAGTGGCTTTTGCAGACAATTTGCACAATTTGGACCGTGACGCCGACATTCCCTCCCATCGTCTCTTTCCCAAGATCTTGTAACCTCGCTCAATGCAAGAAATATATTTTGTTTTTTTCAACTTCAGGAGTGCTGTTTGTTGATGGCCGATGGGCATTTTGGGCCTGTGCTAAGCAACTGTGATAGAAAAAAAGATTTGGGCAAGGCAGCATATTGTTCCGGGGGTAGTTACCGACAGCATCCCGATGAAGAAATTAACACTGCAGTAAAGCGCGTGAGTGAATCGACATAATTCTCTGATCCGTTCTCTATACCGCTATCGTTTTATCAGCATTATATAAACACAAACCTCACTTTAAGACATCATGACATGCATAAATAACCAACCCAATAAGTTTTGTTGCTGTAATTGTTTGGGTGGAGCAGTACAGTAGCATTAAACACGTACCACTGATGAAAACCCCGTGCCCCTAAGTTTGATTCTCAGCCAAGGCTAACGTGAGCGACACTTAAACCAATCCTATTTAGTTTGTTTTCCTACCCCCGCACCCCCGATTAGCACGTTCTCTACGTACGGCGTGAAAGAAGTTCAACATACATATTCATTGGGTAACAATGATTACGATGACAAGTCTCGGCAGATGGTTGACGTTGGATGACGATCGCGAGAGACGGAGATTGGCTGCCTCATCATGGGGGTGGTGAGGACGGATAGGAATTGGCTGACGACGATGGTGGTGAGTATCTTTGTAACGATGGCAGTGGTGAGGATAGTAGTAGAGACGTACGTACGTTGAACTTCTTTAGCACCGTACGTGGCCAACCGTAGACGACTGCGATACGCTGGTGGTAGTGTGGTGAGAGTCTCAGGTCGGTGTGCTTTGTGCACCGTGAGCACGCGTGGCAGGGCCCCCGGGTCCCCGGGACGCACTGTGTGCACGCGCGCACCCTGCACGTGACGAGGCTCGTCACGTGCTGTGTGCACGCGCGCACCCTGTACGTGACGAGGCGCGTCACGTGCTGCACGCGAGCGAGCCGCACGTCAGCAGCGCCTCCACGGTGGCCACGTGCATCAGCCAGGGCAGCCTCGTGGAGCACGAGGACGTCCTCATCGAGCAGGACCTCTTGGAGGAGGACGAGAATCGGCGCCACTGAGCGTGCCGCGAGCGAGGTTCCAACGCGAGTAACGCGCGAGCCTCCTCGGCGCCTTTGCGTTGGGTCGTGTTTTTAAATCGAGCTGTGAAAGTGCCTTGTTTTCTTCAGCTTTTAAAAAATAGCACTTGCCTAGAGTTGATTTGCGTTTAACCGAAGCACAATATTTACAATGCGTTTCTAAAGCCAACGATGACCCCTTGTTTATCGAAGATGGGGGTGGATGAACGGCGCGGTGGTTTTCGTGCATTGCGCTGTGAACCCAGCGAAGCAAGTTCGATCCCCGGCCACCGCTAAAAAGCAGTGCGGAGTGGTATCTGAACTGGTCCTGGATGCCCCCTTTGTTAAACAGCACTGACAAGCTGAGTGAAGTATGGTCAAACATCCCTCGTGAACAGCACTGCTTGAGGATATTTGACCATTTCTTTTTTGGCCCAAATTTTTATTCATGAAAAATATTTTATTCCACATCCTCCCTCGCATCATACATTGCAATATTTTGACACTCCGGGCAGCAGTTCCAAGGGGCATCTAAGGTATCGGGCATACCGGACTTATCGGGGCAGGCGGGAGGTTTTTTCCTCCTTTTTAAAGTGCTCTTGTAATTCATATTCTTAGCTCTTTCGGTAAAGTCACGTTGAAGGGAAACAATAAAACTGCCAAATCGCTGCGAAGGGCGCAAACGGTTTTTTAAAAATAAATAAATAAATACACCGTTTAAAAATAAATACATTAATGCAAACCGACACACCTGATGATGACCGTTTGTGTTATGGTCGAAACGTCGTGAGAATTTTTATTGTTTTATATATATTTTATTGTTTCCCTTCAACGTGACTTTACCGAAAGAGCTAAGAATATGAATTACTGCAGTCACGAAAGCTTTAAATCAAAATTTGCTCTTGTAATTGTTTTGATTTTAACCGTATTTCGATTTAAAGCTTTCGTGACTGCAATGATTCATCTTCTTTGGTTCTTTCGGTAAAGTCACGTAGAATGAGAATAAAATAATAAATTGATAAAATAAAATAACAGAATAATATTCTCACTTATTCTCAAAACACAATAATATTCTCAAAACTAAAGTGAGAATATTATTGTGTTATTTAATTTTATCAATTTATTATTTTATTCTCATTCTACGTGACTTTACCGAAGGAACCAAAGAAGATTAACCGTGTTTTTTTACTTTTTGTGTTTATTCACATAAACAGTGATGCGCACGAGGTGAAAAATGTTACGAAAAAAGTATTTACAGTCGGCATGTGAGACGTGATAACAATGGCTCTTTCATGCATCATGCTATCGTGCTGTATAGTCAGAGGGAAATTCAGTAGGTACCTTGAAACACGCCGTAATTGTTTCTGAGGTGGTTTATTTGAAATGTATCGGTTAGTGGAGGTCCACTGGCCAACTGGAGGGCATCTACTCTATAAGTGGCTAATCTGTATGCTTGGCTGTACGTTTGTTTCTATAATCTCCACGAAATTCAATTAACAAGGAGTCATTTTAAAACTAAAGTAGTTTATATTATATTAAAACAATACAAATACTTTTTACCTGATCAATCTTCTAATTTGGCGTTTTGGGGCCCTCGGACTGCTTAGCTGCTCTATCATTTACAATAGCTTGGCATGTGATGGCAAGCTCTTGTAAATTCGTACAATAGATAGGGTTATAGAGGGCGGGGTGGCACAGAGAGCTGTTGAAACTCAATGGCTTCTCTTTAGTCTCCAATAAAACCACCTCCATAACAAGGATCAACAACTTATATACAGCACGGCATATCTCAATGTAAAATCAAATACACTTGTATGTACGTGTAGCGCAGGGACGTGCGGTCAGGGGAGGCACAGCCTCACCTGTCATACTCCAATGAGAATAGCTGTTACGAAAAAAAAGAATAATCAAATAAAAATTTAAATTTTCCCACTGATCTGTGTTATAAATGTCATTTCTGTACGATTCCAAACATTTTTATAGTCAAAGTCGCCAAATTTGCGGAGCTCCGCTGCAAATACAGGAAGAGACGAGAGGTGAGGCAGCGACGCGCTCAGCCTCCCCTCTGATTGCGCAACCCCTGTTCTGTAATGCTGCGTGTTTTCATAAGGCGAATTGGATATAATTCTATGAATGTATTAGGGAACACATTTTTATAACGCGCATACGAATTGGTTATAAAGCAATCGAGTGAACAGAACTACGTTGCGCGAGTAGGAACAAGCAGTTGTAAGGCGACCTCGGTGTAGCATCACACAAGGTGGGATGCTGCTGGATGCTCTTGATGCTACCCACACGCCTCAGTCTTTGTTCAGGCTGCGTACGCACATCACGTGTTATCGCAGACATTGCTTTACCCTATATTATGCAGGGTGCTTCAACATGTTTTTAACACTTATATGGGACTATCGTTTTTAATGGAAAAAGAACGGATAATACACTGTAACATGATAAAGAAATGTATGTTAATAGCTGCAAAAAGTCAAAGAGTCTCCACTTGCTCGCCATCATTGTCAACACATGCCTGGAATCTTCTCTAGGTGGTCTCCAGAGCCCGGAGGCACATTTCTTGTGGTATTGTTGCACATTCTCACAAGTATTAAAACAATTTAAGCACCCCGTACATTATTTATTGTAACGCGATTTTCCATAACGCGGTGTTCTTCAGGAACGCAACTACCGCGTTATAGGAAAATAGAACTGTATAATCATGCAGGGTCTCGAACTCAGGACACTAGAGGTCGACTAAATTTAAGCTCGATTTCAATTTCTAAGGAATATTTTAAAAAGTGATTCAATATAAAACTGCTACATCTTCCGTGTCGCCTCACAATGAGTTTATGGATAGGAAAGGGGTAGGGGCAAAACAATTTCTGCTCGGGGTCACCAAATAGGCCAGCACCACCACTCAAGGGTGGGAAAACCCCGATTTTTTTTTGCCCGACAAATCGGGTTATTGGTTTTAATGGAATTAAACCCGATTTTGCCGATTAAAACCTGGTATTATCGGCGTCTCGTGCACACTTCAATCCTGCTCGTCGTCGTCGTCCGCCGCCGCGTCGTCTTCGTCGTCGCTCTCGCCGCTGGACTCGGTGTTGTCGTGGCCATCGCCGGGCGTGGGGCAGTCGTAGAACGCGTTGAGGTTCGACTTAATGAAGACGAGCTTCTCGACTGTGCTGGGCGCCAGGCTGTTCCTCAACTTGGAGTGGATAAATCCCATCGTCGAGCAGTTTCGCTCAGACGCAGCAGCAGCGGCGGTCGACGTGGCCATGCCGCCGTGCGCGTGACTCACGCGCACGGCGGCTGAGCCCGGGCCCCGGCCCGAACGCTGCTAATAGGTGCGTGCGACTGAAATCCCGACTTCACTTTAATAAAACCGAATAAAACCGGATTTGGGCAGGATCCAGGTGCTCCGGTTTTATATAAAAAAACGATTAAAGCCCGAATGAATAAAACCGGGCCGTGCCAGCCTTGCAAACCACTGCCTGCATGTACCACGAGGAGACGTTTCCATGTCTTGCGCTCGCAGTCTCAGTCTCGCATACTAGACATGCCCCTCACCCATCGCCCACAAACACCGCCTTGTTGTGAAAGAGCCAACGCAAGAAGATCCCTAGGTTTGATCTTCCACGAAGCTCATGGTCCACCCTAAACTGTATCCACTGCACAAACCACGGCAGTAGATGCGGATACCTGATGCACAAGTGGAAAATTAAAAACTCCCCAGTAGTGTGTGACTGTGGTCATCCAGAACAGACCGTACAGCATATAACGACGCAACGCCCGATCCACAAATACGAAAGAGACATCACAGTGATGATACACTCCACTGCTCTTGGCGCGGTTGTCTGGCTTGACCACCTGAATGTGAGATTGCAGTTGTTGCTCTGCGTCTACATTAGCCAGCTTGAGGGCGGGGTGGGGTCTAAATCAGGAATTCACCATAAAAACACATGATTTCAGTAAAACAAATCCATATGATCTCGCAAGTGCGTGTCACATAACGGCATATCAAACACAATGTGACAACGAACTCACCTGCGATATAGCAAACTCAAGGTATCCGTGTGCTACCGATTTTGTCTTTATAGTACTGTATTCGCTATTCATGGTTTCCTGCTGCAACAAAAAAATGTTACAGCAATTGTTTTTACCTTTAGCTGGATCCAAGATAATGGATGGAGTGATGATGCAGTGGTTCATGCACTGCGTCATCTGAGTTTGATTCCTGGCCATGGCTGACATCGGTGACATCTGAACAGATCCTGTACCCCCCCCCAACCCATACCGAGCAGCATGGTAAAGTATGGTCGAACAACAAAAATGACCGACACGGTGTGTGGAGGCCCTTGTACAGCAGTGGACTCGCAAATGAGCTGTCAGGTTTGCTTTTGTAAATGAAAGTGTATTTTGGCATAAACTGAAAAATCTGAGTCTTGCTGCTCCAAACGAGCATGGGCTGCAATGCCATTCTGTATGCAGCTCTCAGCAAGGTGGTCAATATTCCACTTTCCTTTGGGAGGGGGAAACTCGATGTAACCACCACTTCTGCTCCGCCCACCCTCGTCCTAGGCTCTGTGTTCGATGTGTTCAATACTCACGTGGGTCTCATTCCTTTGACATTTGATGGTGCTGTTTGTTGCTGGACGCTTGGCGTCTTTGGGACTCTGCACAGATCAACTTGAATATTTTGATTGTGTGGAATAACCTCCAATATTTGCAATTAATCAATTACACTAATATTCGATTCTGAAGATTGCAATTTAACCGCACTGTATAGCAGCACTTTCAAAACAATTTTGCAATATGACCCTATTTGAAGACAAAATTCCTATTAAACTGACAATAACCATAATTTAAAAACATTTCAAGTGACAGGATATTTCTGTACGTTCATTTTGTGTCGGTATTATAGAACAACAAATATGAATTTTTTTGATAAATAAATGAAGCAATAATTTGGACTCACCAGGTCGAGTGTCGAGACGCGTGTTGCTTGAGGCATGCGACACAGCTTCTCAAAATCTTGCGGTGTGGCTGACATTGCACATCCCACCTTCAGCGGTCACATCCAAAGTCAGTGCGCTCACTCACGTGTACACTACATGCTTGCAAAGGGTACCATCGGTTTCGAGGCACGCGTTAAGATGTCGGGGTTTGCGGATTCTCTCTTTTCCGTGAGAAAAAAAAAACTCATCACGTGACATTTCAACGAGTTGTTTCGTTTCAGCCGCGGTCACATCCATTGTTTTAGGCTGGGCATTGAAATGGGTTTCGTGCCTAGTGACACCTTTTCACGTCGAAATCAGGGAAATTGGTTGCGAAGTGTGCGTCCAGGCAGCTGAGGTGGTGAGTCTTCGCCCAAGTGGAAAGACACTTTGGAAATTGAGTGGAGCCGGCAGTTCAACTTCAACAAACTCATCTTGCACACACCATCTCTCACGGATGCTGTGATTTGATCGCTCATTTGTATATTTGTGGTTTCATTGCAACATTTGCATTCACGTCGTTTCGTTTCCCAACCACAGGCGCGTCTCGCTTAACGAGCGTTCTCCTTCACGAGAGTCTGCTATAACTCTCAATTTGTTCGCAACACGAGAACATGTTCCCGAAACAAGCGGAGGCCGATCAACCAAACGCGTCCCGTGTTGGCAAGGGCCGCTACGCTACAACAATGGGATCGTATTACCACGTTCCCTACGCCCAGCCATCAGATTCTCAATCTCCTGTGCTGCGCGTGCCGCCGGAGCACGCGCCGCCTGAGCACGTGACCCAGGTGGGGGCCACGTGGTGTTGGTGGCGAAACTGTCATGGCGGCGCGTGGGGAGCTACTCGCGACTCCCGCTCACGGCCAACACGGGTGACGATTGTACGAGGTGGTCCTGGGACACTCCGAGGTCGACTCGGCATCAAATGAGTACGGTGTGTAAACATCGCCACCGGGGAGACAAAGGCGGCCGGGCGTGGTGTGAGCCACCCCACCCACACCCGAGGATCGGCGGGCGGGGCCGCCATCGCAAATTGCCAGCCCTCGCAAACAACAGCGGTCGGTAAGTAAGCTCTTGACTATGCATATATTATTGTTGTGTTACATATAGATTTTATATATCAGGTATGTAGTCTTCTCTTTGTGCCCGACGCTTAAGGGCTGCAGTTTTTGGTAGCGGCAAGTTTGAGTAAAACTCACGTGTACAGTATTTTGGCGGGACAAATGGAAATATCACAGAATCGTTTTGCGCGTTACCCCCTCCCCCCACCTAGAGGTTCACTCAATGTTTATTTTACTTTCTATCGAAAACAAGTGTTAAGATAAGCGTTTAAAAGTCAAACTTAACCAAGTCGTCAATTTAAGTGTCTTTTGTACATTTATGTTCGTAGGTTTGAATATATTCTGTCTAGATTCGTTTAAAAAGAATGCAACCTTCTCTGGCTACTATTAGCCCTCTTTTAGAATTGTGTTTCAACCGATTACCCTCGCTTGCCTGACCCATCACGGCTCTGAGAAATAAATGTATGACTAATGGACGTCAATGTTAACCAGTTGTCCATTTTGTGAGGTATCCCTAACTAGCCAGTAACTTGTAAGCGAATAAACAAATCAACGGCGTAATTTGTTCGCGCTCGCTGGTTACTTTTGGAAACAACATTGTTGATAATTTATTTAGAAAGGTCTTTTATACCGATCTAGGTCACGATATGGACTTCGATGTTAGCGTCGTAATTTTCTATTGGCAGATTCATACGTGATTATTCACCAGTGACTCATGTTTGCTATAATTTCACACATTTATAAATCACCTCACGTACTCCCCCCCCCCCCGGTTGCGAACCACTGGCCTAGAGAAGCCATTAGTGACATTACCATCACATCGACAGTGAGGATGGCTTTATGAGACCCAAGGCGACATGGAATGCACAAAAGACGTTTGAACTGCCAATGTGTTCTTTGCGCGGCATTGACCTGCAAGGCTGTGAGCCTGAAATCGGTGAACTAATGCAAAACGATCCCACCCAGTTGTGTCGCGTCATTGACAATGACCCTGAAGAAGAATGCAGTCGTGTATTTTGACGGTACAATATATGAAATGCACAATCGATGATTCATCTAGATGAAGGGTGAGCAGTCAGATTCATTCCCTCACCCATGTTAACAATTTTGGTCTACCGCACCGACTGTTTGCTCTCATGTACACAGCGCACAGCGAATGACTTGGTGTTTCTACTTTGGCAGTGGTACACAAGCACAACAACAAATACATGGACGCATTCGTCAATAACACTGGCTTCTTCCAGGATAAAATATGGACAGTAAACCCTCTCAAACCACAAGGGTTATGTTCTTGAAAACGCGCGCGAATGTAGAAACCTTGTTGACCAGGAAAAATGGGGTTGCGTTCCTGGCACGAGTGAACATAGGGGGGAATAGTAAATGTTTAATACCACTGACTACAATAAATAATAAAATATGAATGACAATTCGTTTTTATTACCTTTCATGATGATTTGATGACAATGGAGATGGTGAGGAATTCAGGTGGACGACTCATCGGGAGATGCAGGTGTTTGATAACAACAACGCACAGTTATCATTTTAGCACTCGAGAGCACGTCTGTGATAGGCCGACATTTTGGCGTGGACTGTGAGATCCATCAAGAATGAGGCGAATGCAATCAGGGAAAGTGTTGCGGCTATCGCCCCCCAGTGCTGTGTTCTCTTATCAATAACTATCACATTTTTACTGTGAACAATATTTCTACATATTCTTGGTTCTTTCGGTAAAGTCACGTTGAAGGGAAACAATAAAATATATATAAAACAATAAAATTCTCGCGACGTTTCGACTGCAACACAAGGCTGTAACCCTCGTGAATAGAGAAGGTTTACTATATTGGCATAGTCACTCTGGTTTGTCAGTGCGTCGTCAACCGCGAGCCGGTGGGGAGTGTCAGGGAAAGCTGTCCCAGGTAGTCCAGGAAGCCGGTAACATGACTTCTATGATTTCATGGGTGCCACATTTCTATTTACAGCGATGTTCAATGTACTGCTGGATCACGGCTTTCCTACTAGAGTTCCTTCTACTGGAGGTCCCTTCCACCAACAGTGACGTGAGCAAGCAATTCCAGGGTTGCACCTTTACATTTTTAAAATTAATGTATTTATTTGGTAAGAGCGTGTGTGTGTGTGTGCGAGTGAGTATCAGAGCATGTGGATTCTGTATGTTCGCCCGCTATTCCGCAGTGTGAGTATGCAAGAGGTTGAGTGAGTGAATATAAGAGTGAGTATAAGAGAGCGTGGAGTTTGTATGTTCTCCCCCATTAACATTGCATTTTACTATATCAACATTGATAAATGGTAACATATATTACAATACAGTAGCCTCTTGACTATCCGTGCTAATGCCGAGGACAGCCATGGCTAATAAAAAATTGCGGACCATCCAAAAATATCCATTTTACGTGGATCTCTTTGCCAAAAACCACTAATATAGATATACATTATGTTTAAGTTAAGGAAATTGAGTTTGTTAATGAACAACATTTTTTTAGTAAAGAATGTATTGATCTTGTTTTTTGTTACAAAAGTATTTGATTTAGAACGAATGCTAACGATCGACCGAACGATGCACATGCTCAGGGATAACTTTCCTGCTCCCGCGCAGAAGACTCGGCCCACTAAGTGGACAGAAGCAGAGCCACGCCAATCAACATCAAACTCCGCCCACTGTTGTAAAGATATGCAACTAAAGTACCGTAGGGGCGATCACATGGATTTCAGATTAACCGGAGCACGTGACTTGTAATAAACATTTCCATGAATAAGTGTATCACTGTTTTTAGATTATTAATTTGGGATTAAGGGAAACATCCATGAGTTATTAATTTGTGTCAATATCAGGTGCGTGGTTAATCCTCAAATGGGATAAATCGCAAGCGGATAATTGAGTCAACTGTATTATGAACTAAATCGACATTAACAACATTGCATTCTTCTATATCAACATTGACAACCTTTATAACATTCTTAACATTGTTTAGAACAATAAACTATGATAAAATTAACAACATTGCATTCTACTTGATAAACAACGATAATATTTCGAAGGTGGTAACATTATTCATGACTATAATAAACTGTTATAACAATTTCTGTGCTCCCCTCTGTCACGCGCGCTCCTTTATGGCGTGCCTTCCTCTACTACTGCTGCCACTAAACACTGAGGGGTTAGCATCTTCATCATTAGACCTCCTTTGCCAGTACCAAAATATAATAATAGGGTTTTTCCCCTTTTTTTTGGCAACGAAACTGAAACCTTTTTACAAGGATCCATGTCTGCATTAACCACAATACTTGCAGTCAAAATGCAAACAGGAAAACATACTATGATAATATATGCATTGTCCTTGAAACTGATTGGTCCACACCAAGGGACGGCTTTCTTTCGAGCCTCGACCCAATTGGTGCTCGACCAGACATGAATCCTTGTAAATAGGTTTCAGTTTCGGTGCCAGAAAAAAGGGGAAAAACCCTATTACACTGAGGGGTTGTTTTCATGGAGGTGGACACCACCTGCATCATGAACATGGCGAGTCCACCTCATCGGAAGCCAAGTTCACATTTCTTCCTGAGAAGTGGAGCTGCTTTGGCTGCATCTGCTGCTGCTGCTGCTATAGCAGACGGACAGAGAATACTACATCCGTGCAGGCCGCCCCGTCTGAAGCCACACTCGGGCACTGCAAGCCTTTCCTCGGTGTGTTTGGCGAGAGGGCGATGTTGAACATTTTTTTGCTAGGACCTTTCCCGGCACGCTGAGTAGGAAGATGCTCCGGTAGTACGGTCCCCCTTATAGAGGGGGACCACTAAGGTATCCTTCCAATCCTGCAGCACGTGTCCTCTGTGGTCCAGAAAGTTGTGATTATATCATATCGGGCAATCTGCAGACACACGCTACCTGGGAAAAGTGCTGTTCGAGAGCACCTGTGAAGGTCGACACATCACACGAGAGGGTGGGTGGCCAACACCACACCTGGCTTAGTCTCCCCAGTGCTGATGTTTTACACACAGCACCAGGTACATGTCGTCCCCGGGTTACGAAAGGGTTAGGTTCCTGAGAACGATCCGTAACCCGAATTTTCCATATGTCAGTAATTGAACAATTTGTCCCTGAATTAAAGCTAAAATCCAATAGCCAGAAATAGTTGTGCCTCCCCTACCTGAATACTAGTTCGTTTTCCCTCAGGACTGTATTGTGCTGTTTTCTATTGCTACCTATATTCTATTGCTCTACATACTCTGCACTTCATATTCGTTTTTCATTTAATCGAATAACACTACCCATAATTAAACTAATGGGACATATTCTGGATCCAATTGTTTATGAATACCACGAAACATTTTAATAAAAATCGTTAACAGAAAGCAGTCACTTCCGAATGTTTGTTTACCGTGCATTAGGCTAGGCCTAGACTTTACATACATACACACGCACACACATGCACGCACATTAAATACAGTAAAAACCTAACAATAGAAACATGGGGGAAAAGATAATTCGAAGCATAGAGAACAAACAATAATGTAATGGTATACAAAAATTACATTGCCCATAATCGTGGTGGGGCTTGGTGAAGGAGGCGTTTTGGTGGAGTGAGGCGTAAGGCGGCGTGCCTTATGCGTCCCTCCGCGGTATTCATCCGCAACCTCACCGCGCTGCACTATTTGCGCTTAACTTAAGCAAACATTTCTGCATCTTAATTTTTTTATGCATTTATCAGAGCATTTTCATAAAACAATAAAATTCTCACTAAAAGAACCAAGAATATGAATCCCTGCAGTCACGAAAGCTTTAAATCAAATTTCATTTTCATAAAGTCGGGTCTTCCGTAACCCAGGAACTGCCTGTACTCATTTAAGGCTGATTTAGGGGAGGCTCGGAACAGGTTTGTATATTTGTCACTGATAATGGTCGTGAGCAGGAATAGAACTCGGTTCGCTGGGTTCACGCCACTACGCTACTGCTCCCCACTCGCAAACACTTGTACATTATCACACACTCAGACACGCTCCCAAACACATATATACTCGCTCACACTCTACACTCTGCAAAAAAGGGAGACACCATACAAACTCAGCACGTGGTTTCAACTCGGCACTTGCCCCAACGTAGCATTGAGGCTATGGGGGAATCTTCGTGTTTGTTGTTGTTTCAGGACCAGGACCCCCCGGTGGCGGAGAGTCGATCTGCACGATCGTCGCCGGCGCGTGGAGCCACCGGCTCACCGACTACTCCCAGAACGCGTGCGGGAAGGGCAGGTGGTGCACAGCGACACGTGATACATGTGCAGTGGATTCCTAAATATCAGCCTCTTGTCTCCACTTACACATGGCAGGTTTTCTCCCGGGGTCTCCGGTTTCCTCCCACATGATGCTAATCTGTGACGAGTAATGGAATTTGTCGTCAAACATCCAAATGTGGCGGCACCCGCCTCACGGTGTCTTAGTTCAATCGCCGGCATTGCTGTTACGATGCGATGCAGCCGTGGAGACAGGCGTCCTCATTATATGTTGTCTCGCTACTCGTGAAGCCGTCCCACCCCGATTGTCCCCGCCCACCAACACCGCCTTCCCCACAGTTCCTGCACGAGCTCCCAACACGTGGAGCAAGACGTCGCTCATCGTGCTGAACCACGCCTCGCGGCACGACCCAGAAACACACCTGTGAACCAGACACGATTCTTAAGTGTCCCAGAGTTGATTTTATGTCACCAGGTGAGGACTCGAGAGAGGAGCTTGGAAGCATTTGCAAGGGTGAAATAGAGTAAGAACAACCGTATCCTGTGAGGAATCAAGAATATTCCATGAACTCCCTGTGGTGGGAGTCTGCTCGGGCAGATCCTGATCCTGTTCCTCCCTCCTGCGCTCCCCCTCTGCACGTCGATGCGCTGCCACGTCGTCCACCCAGCAGCGAATCAATCGGCGAGCATCTGCTTCTCTCTGTGTCTGCCCCCCGCCCCTACAGCGCAGCTGGGGTCTGCACCCAGCTGTGGCGCGGCGAGTGTGGTGGGAACTCAACACCAGCGGCGCCACTCGCCTACCTGGAACTGCGCGCAGGTCCTGGCGCTCCCCGGGGCAGCTGGCATGGCTACAATGCAACGCAAACTCGCAGGGAAGAAACAGGTGAGTTTGTGGAGGGGAGTAGAGTAAGATGGAAGGGGAGTGTGTGGAGGAGAGTAGAGTGGGATGGGCGGGGACAGAGGAAGCAGAGTGTGTGGAGGGGCGTAGAGTGGGATTCCAGAGGAGCGACAGTGAGTGTGTGGAGGGGAGTACATTGAGATGAAGGGAGAGACTGGTGAGTGTAGAGCTGAGTAGAGTGAGATGAGCGGGGAGAGACGGGTGAGTTTGTGGAGGGGAGTAGAGTGGGATGAGAGAGGAGAGGCAGTTGAGTGTGTGGAGGAGAGTAGAGTGAGATGAGAGGAGACAGGTGATTTTTCTGAGGGGAGTAGAGGGGAATGAGAGGGGTGAGACAGGTGAGTGTGTGGAGCTGATTCGAGGGAGGTGAAAAGGGAGAGGCAGGGGAGTGTGTGGAGGGGTACAGTGAGATGAGAGGTAAGATACAATTGTGTGGATGGGAGTCTAGTGGGATTAGAGGGGAGCGACAGGTGAGTTTGTGGGGGCGAATCGAGTGGGATGAGAGGGGAGAGACAGGGGAGTGTGTGGAGAGGTGTCGAGTGGGACGAGAGTGGGTGACAGGTGAGTGTTTGGAGAGGAGTAGCGTAAGATAGAAGGGGAGAGTCAGGGAAGTGTGTGGAGGTGGAGTACAGTGGATGAGAGGGGACAGAGGAAGGAGAGTGTGTGGAGGGGCGTAGAGAGGGATGAGCGGGGAGAGAGGGATGAGTTTATTGAGGGGAATAGAGTGGGATGAGAGGGGGAGACAGGGCAGTGTGTTGTGAGGAGTAGTGAGATGAGAGGGGAGAGATAGGTGAGTGTGTGGAGAGGAGTACAGTGGATGATAGGGGACATAGGAAGCAGAGTGTGTGGAGGGGCGTAGAGTGGGATTCGAGAGGAGCGACAGTGAGTGTGTGGAGGTGAGTACATTGAAATGAGGGGAGAGACTGGTGAGTGTAGAGTAGAGTTAGAAGAGAGGGGAGAGAGGCAGGATAGTGTGTGGAGAGGAGTAGAGAGAGATGCGCGGGGAGAGACGGGTGACTTTGTGGAGGGGAGTAGATTGGGATGAGAGGGGGAGACAGATGAGTATGTGGAGTGGAGTAGAGTGAGGTCAAAGGGGAGAGGCAGGGGAGTGTGTGAGGGGAGTACAGTGGGATGACAGGTTAGTGACTGTGAGTGTGTGGAGAGGAGTACATTGAGATGAGGGGAGAGACAGGTGAGTGTGGAGCGGATTTGAGTGAGATGAGAGGGGAGAGATGGGTGAGTTTGTGGAGGGGAGTAGAGTGGGATGAGAGGGGAGTGACAGTGAGTGTATGGAGAGGAGTAGTGAGATGAGATGGGAGATACAGATGAGTGTGAACTAGAGTGAGATGAGACGGGAGAGACAAGTGAGTTCGTGGAGGGGAGTAGAGTGGGATGAGAGGGGGAGACAGGTTAGTGTATGGTAGGGAGTAGAGTTAGATGAAAGGGGCGAGACATGCGAGTGTGTGGAGTGGAGTCGAGTGAGGTGAAAGGGTAGAGGCAGGGGAGTGTGGAGGGGACTGCAGTGGTATGAGAGGGGAGTGACAGTGAGTGTGGGGAGAGGAGTAGAATGAGATGAAGGAGAGAGACAGCTGAGTGTGACCTAGAGTGAGATGAGAGGGGAGAGAGACAGCTGAGTGTGGCCTAGAGTGAGATGAGAGGAGAGAGAGACAGCTGAGTGTGGCCTAGAGATGAGAGAGGAGAGAGACAGCTGAGTGTGGCCTCGAGTGAGATGAGAGGGGAGAGAGACAGCTGAGTGTGGCCTAGAGATGAGAGAGGAGAGAGACAGCTGAGTGCGGCCTAGAGTAAGATGAGAGGGGAGAGAGACAGCTGAGTGCGGCCTCGAGTGAGATGAGAGGAGAGAGAGACAGCTGAGTGTGGCCTCGAGTGAGATGAGAGAGGAGAGAGACAGCTGAGTGTGGCCTAGAGTGAGATGAGAGGAGAGAGACAGCTGAGTGTGGCCTAAAGTGAGATGAGGGGAGAGAGATGGATTGGTGTGTGAGGGGAGTAGAGTGAGATGAGAGGGGTGAGACAGGTGACTGTGTGGAGGGGACTACAGTGGTATGAGAGGGGAATGACAGTGAGTGGGGAGAGGAGTAGAATGAGATGAAAGGAGAGAGACAGGTGATTGTGGCCTAGAGTGAGATGAGAGGGGGAGACAGGTTAGTGTATGGTAGGGAGTAGAGTTAGATAAAAGGGGCGAGACAGGTGAGTGTGTGGAGAGGAGTAGAGTAAGTTGGAAGTGGAGAGGCAGGTGAGTGTGTGAAGGAGAGTACAGTGGGATGAGAGAGGAGTGACTGAGTGTGTGGAGGGGAGAACATTAGGATGAGGGGAGAGACTGGTGAGTGTGGAGGGGAGTAGAGTGAGATGAGAGGGGAGAGACGGGTGAGTGTGTGAAGGTGAGTAGAGTGAGATGAGAGGGTTAGGTGAGTTTGTTGAGGGAGTAGAGTGGGATGAGAGGGGTTAGGTGAGTGTGGAGCGGAGTCGAGTGGTATGAGAGGAGGAGACACGTGAGTGTCGAGGGTAGTAGCGCTAGATGAAAGGGGAGAGGCAGGGGAGTAGAGTGGGATGAGAGGGGAGTGACAGTGAGTGTATGGAGAGGAGTAGTGAGATGAGATGGGAGATACAGATGAGTGTGGACTAGAGTGAGATGAGACGGGAGAGACAAGTGAGTTCGTGGAAGGGAGTAGAGTGGGATGAGAGGGGGAGACAGGTTAGTGTATGGTAGGGAGTAGAGTTAGATGAAAGAGGCGAGACAGGTGAGTGTGTGGAGTGGAGTCGAGTGAGGTGAAAGGGTAGAGGCAGGGGAGTGTGTGGAGGGGACTGCAGTGGTATGAGAGGGGAGTGACAGTGAGTGTGGGGAGAGGAGTAGAATGAGATGAGAGGAGAGAGAGACAGCTGAGTGTGGCCTCGAGTGAGATGAGAGGAGAGAGAGACAGCTGAGTGTGGCCTAGAGTAAGATGAGAGGGGAGAGAGACAGCTGAGTGTGGCCTAGAGTGAGATGAGGGGAGAGAGATGGATTAGTGTGTGAGGGGAGTAGAGTGAGATGAAAGGGGAGAGACTAGTGAGTGTGGGGAGGGGAGCACAGTGGATGAGAGAGTACAGAGGAAGCGGAGTTTGTGGAGCGGCGTTGAGGGGGATTCAAGAGGAGCGACAGTGAGTGTGTGGAGGGGAGTACATGGAAATGAGGGGAGAGACTGGTGAGTGTGGAGTGTAGTATAGTTAGATGATAAGGGAGACACAGGTGAGTTTGTGGAGGGGAGTAGAGTTCAAAGAGAGGCAGGGGAGTGTGTGGAGAGTAGTACAGTTGGATAAGAGGGGAGTGACGGTGAGTGTGGGGAGGGGAGTACAGTGGGATGAGGGTAAAAACAGGCGAGTGTGGCCTAGAGTGAGATGAGAGGGTAGAGACAGGTTCTTGCATGTGATGGGGAGTAGAGTGAATGGGTTGATTGGGGAGAGACAAGTGAATTTATGGAGAGCAGTAGAGTGAGATGAGAGGTAGGAGGCAGAGGAGTGTGTGGAGGGGCATGGACTGGAATGAGGTGGGTGAGAAAGGTGAGTGTGTGGAGCGGAGTCGAGTGGGTTGAGAGGGGGAGACAGGTGAGTCTGGTGTGGAGAAGAGTGAGGTGAAAGGGAAGAGGCAGGGAAGTGTGTGGAGGTGGAGTACAGTGGATGAGAGGGGACAGAGGAAGCAGAGTGTGTGGAGGGGCGTAGAGGGGGATGAGCGGGGAGAGAGGGATGAGTTTATTAAGGGGAGTAGAATGGGATGAGAGGGGGAGACAGGGCAGTGTGTTGTGAGGAGTAGTGAGATGAGAGGGGAGAGATAGGTGAGTGTGTGGAGAGGAGTACAGTGGATGATAGGGGACATAGGAAGCAGAGTGTGTGGAGGGGCGTAGAGTGGGATTCGAGAGGAGCGACAGTGAGTGTGTGGAGGTGAGTACATTGAATTGAGGGGAGAGACTGGTGAGTGTGGAGCAGAGTGGAGTGAGAAGAGAGGGTAGAGACAGGTGAGTTTGTGGAGGGGAGTAGAGTTAGAGGAGAGGGGAGAGAGGCAGGATAGTGTGTGGAGAGGAGTAGAGAGAGATGAGCGGGGAGAGACGGGTGACTTTGTGGAGGGGAGTAGATTGGGATGCGAGGGGGAGACAGGTGAGTATGTGGAGTGGAGTAGAGTGAGGTCAAAGGGGAGAGGCAGGGGAGTGTGTTGGGGGGGGGGGGGGAGTACAGTGGGATGAGAGGTTAGTGACTGTGAGTGTGTGGAGAGGAGTACATTGAGATGAGGGGAGAGACAGGTGAGTGTGGAGCAGATTTGAGTGAGATGAGAGGGGAGAGATGGGTGAGTTTGTGGAGGGGAGTACAGTGGGATGAGAGGGGAGTGACAGTGAGTGTATGGAGAGGAGTAGTGAGATGAGATGGGAGATACAGATGAGTGTGGACTAGAGTGAGATGAGAGGGGAGAGACAAGTGAGTTCGTGGAGGGGAGTAGAGTGGGATGAGAGGGGGAGACAAGTTAGTGTATGGTAGGGATTAGAGTTAGATGAAAGGGGCGAGACAGGTGAGTGTGTGGAGTGGAGTTGAGTGAGGTGAAAGGGTAGAGGCAGGGGAGTGTGTGGAGGGGACTGCAGTGGTATGAGAGGGGAGTGACAGTGAATGTGGGGAGAGGTGTAGAATGAGATGAAGGAGAGAGACAGCTGAGTGTGGCCTAGAGTGAGATGAGAGAGGAGAGAGACAGCTGAGTGCGGCCTCGAGTGAGATGAGAGAGGAGAGAGACAGCTGAGTGTGGCCTAAAGTGAGATGATGGGAGAGAGATGGATTAGTGTGTGGAGGCGAGTAGTGAGATGAAAGGGGAGAGTCTAGTGAGTGTGGGGTGGGGAGCACAGTGGATGAGAGAGTACAGAGGAAGCGGAGTTTGTGGAGCGGCGTAGAGGGGGATTCAAGAGGAGCGACAATGAGTGTGTGGAGGGGAGTACATGGAAATGAGGGGAAAGACTGGTGAGTATGGAGTGTAGTATAGTTGACGATAAGGGAGAGACAGGTGAGTTTGTGGAGGGGAGTAGAGTTAGAAGAGAGGGGAGAGAGGCAGGATAGTGTGTGGAGAGTTTTGAGTGCAATGAGCAGGGAGAGATGGATGAGTGTATTGAGGTGAGCAGAGTGGGATGAGAGGGGTGAGACAGGTGAGTGTGTGGAGGGGACTACAGTGGTATGAGAGGGGAATGACAGTGAGTGGGGAGAGGAGTAGAATGAGATGAAAGGAGAGAGACAGGTGATTGTGGCCTAGAGTGAGATGAGAGGGGAGAAACAGGTTAGTGTATGGTAGGGAGTAGAGTTAGATAAAAGGGGCGAGACAGGTGAGTGTGTGGAGAGGAGTAGAGTAAGTTGGAAGTGGAGAGGCAGGTGAGTGTGTGTTAAGGAGAGTACAGTGGGATGAGAGAGGAGTGACTGAGTGTGTGGAGGGGAGAACATTAGGATGAGGGGAGAGACTGGTGAGTGTGGAGGGGAGTAGAGTGAGATGAGAGGGGAGAGACGGGTGAGTGTGTGAAGGTGAGTAGAGTGAGATGAGAGGGTCAGGTGAGTTTGTTGAGGGAGTAGAGTGGGATGAGAGGGGTTAGGTGAGTGTGGAGCGGAGTCGAGTGGTATGAGAGGAGGAGACACGTGAGTGTCGAGGGTAGTAGCGCTAGATGAAAGGGGAGAGGCAGGGGAGTAGAGTGGGATGAGAGGGGAGTGACAGTGAGTGTATGGAGAGGAGTAGTGAGATGAGATGGGAGATACAGATGAGTGTGGACTAGAGTGAGATGAGACGGGAGAGATAAGTGAGTTCGTGGAAGGGAGTAGAGTGGGATGAGAGGGGGAGACAGGTTAGTGTATGGGTGGGAGTAGAGTTAGATGAAAGAGGCGAGACAGGTGAGTGTGTGGAGTGGAGTCGAGTGAGGTGAAAGGGTAGAGGCAGGGGAGTGTGTGGAGGGGACTGCAGTGGTATGAGAGAGGAGTGACAGTGAGTGTGGGGAGAGGAGTAGAATGAGATGAGAGGAGAGAGAGACAGCTGAGTGTGGCCTCGAGTGAGATGAGAGGAGAGATAGACAGCTGAGTGTGGCCTAGAGTAAGATGAGAGGGGAGAGAGACAGCTGAATGTGGCCTAGAGTGAGATGAGGGGAGAGAGATGGATTAGTGTGTGAGGGGAGTAGAGTGAGATGAAAGGTGAGAGCCTAGTGAGTGTGGGGAGGGGAGCACAGTGGATGAGAGAGTACAGAGGAAGCGGAGTTTGTGGAGCGGCGTTGAGGGGGATTCAAGAGGAGCGACAGTGAGTGTGTGGAGGGGAGTACATGGAAATGAGGGGAGAGACTGGTGAGTGTGGAGTGTAGTATAGTTAGATGATAAGGGAGACACAGGTGAGTTTGTGGAGGGGAGTAGAGTTCAAAGAGAGGCAGGGGAGTGTGTGGAGAGTAGTACAGTTGGATAAGAGGGGAGTGACGGTGAGTGTGGGGAGGGGAGTACAGTGGGATGAGGGTAAAAACAGGCGAGTGTGGCCTAGAGTGAGATGAGAGGGTAGAGACAGGTTCTTGCATGTGATGGGGAGTAGAGTGAATGGGTTGATTGGGGAGAGACAAGTGAATTTATGGAGAGCAGTAGAGTGAGATGAGAGGTAGGAGGCAGAGGAGTGTGTGGAGGGGCATGGACTGGAATGAGGTGGGTGAGAAAGGTGAGTGTGTGGAGCGGAGTCGAGTGAGTTGAGAGGGGGAGACAGGTGAGTCTGGAGTGGAGAAGAGTGAGGTGAAAGGGAAGAGGCAGGGAAGTGTGTGGAGGTGGAGTACAGTGGATGAGAGGGGACAGAGGAAGCAGAGTGTGTGGAGGGGCGTAGAGGGGGATGAGCGGGGAGAGAGGGATGAGTTTATTAAGGGGAGTAGAATGGGATGAGAGGGGGAGACAGGGCAGTGTGTTGTGAGGAGTAGTGAGATGAGAGGGGAGAGATAGGTGAGTGTGTGGAGAGGAGTACAGTGGATGATAGGGGACATAGGAAGCAGAGTGTGTGGAGGGGCGTAGAGTGGGATTCGAGAGGAGCGACAGTGAGTGTGTGGAGGTGAGTACATTGAATTGAGGGGAGAGACTGGTGAGTGTGGAGCAGAGTGGAGTGAGAAGAGAGGGTAGAGACAGGTGAGTTTGTGGAGGGGAGTAGAGTTAGAGGAGAGGGGAGAGAGGCAGGATAGTGTGTGGAGAGGAGTAGAGAGAGATGAGCGGGGAGAGACGGGTGACTTTGTGGAGGGGAGTAGATTGGGATGCGAGGGGGAGACAGGTGAGTATGTGGAGTGGAGTAGAGTGAGGTCAAAGGGGAGAGGCAGGGGAGTGTGTTGGGGGGGGGGGGGGAGTACAGTGGGATGAGAGGTTAGTGACTGTGAGTGTGTGGAGAGGAGTACATTGAGATGAGGGGAGAGACAGGTGAGTGTGGAGCAGATTTGAGTGAGATGAGAGGGGAGAGATGGGTGAGTTTGTGGAGGGGAGTACAGTGGGATGAGAGGGGAGTGACAGTGAGTGTATGGAGAGGAGTAGTGAGATGAGATGGGAGATACAGATGAGTGTGGACTAGAGTGAGATGAGAGGGGAGAGACAAGTGAGTTCGTGGAGGGGAGTAGAGTGGGATGAGAGGGGGAGACAAGTTAGTGTATGGTAGGGATTAGAGTTAGATGAAAGGGGCGAGACAGGTGAGTGTGTGGAGTGGAGTCGAGTGAGGTGAAAGGGTAGAGGCAGGGGAGTGTGTGGAGGGGACTACAGTGGTATGAGAGGGGAGTGACAGTGAATGTGGGGAGAGGTGTAGAATGAGATGAAGGAGAGAGACAGCTGAGTGTGGCCTAGAGTGAGATGAGGGGAGAGAGACAGCTGAGTGTGGCCTAGAGTGAGATGAGGGGAGAGACAGCTGAGTGTGGCCTAGAGTGAGATGAGAGAGGAGAGAGACAGCTGAGTGCGGCCTCGAGTGAGATGAGAGAGGAGAGAGACAGCTGAGTGTGGCCTAAAGTGAGATGACGGGAGAGAGATGGATTAGTGTGTGGAGGCGAGTAGTGAGATGAAAGGGGAGAGCCTAGTGAGTGTGGGGTGGGGAGCACAGTGGATGAGAGACTACAGAGGAAGCGGAGTTTGTGGAGCGGCGTAGAGGGGGATTCAAGAGGAGCGACAATGAGTGTGTGGAGGGGAGTACATGGAAATGAGGGGAGAGACTGGTGAGTATGGAGTGTAGTATAGTTAGACGATAAGGGAGAGACAGGTGAGTTTGTGGAGGGGAGTAGAGTTAGAAGAGAGGGGAGAGAGGCAGGATAGTGTGTGGAGGGTTTCGAGTGCAATGAGCAGGGAGAGATGGATGAGTGTATTGAGGTGAGCAGAGTGGGATGAGAGGGGTGAGACAGGTGAGTGTGTGGAGGGGACTACAGTGGTATGAGAGGGGAATGACAGTGAGTGGGGAGAGGAGTAGAATGAGATGAAAGGAGAGAGACAGGTGATTGTGGCCTAGAGTGAGATGAGAGGGGAGAAACAGGTTAGTGTATGGTAGGGAGTAGAGTTAGATAAAAGGGGCGAGACAGGTGAGTGTGTGGAGAGGAGTAGAGTAAGTTGGAAGTGGAGAGGCAGGTGAGTGTGTGTTAAGGAGAGTACAGTGGGATGAGAGAGGAGTGACTGAGTGTGTGGAGGGGAGAACATTAGGATGAGGGGAGAGACTGGTGAGTGTGGAGGGGAGTAGAGTGAGATGAGAGGGGAGAGACGGGTGAGTGTGTGAAGGTGAGTAGAGTGAGATGAGAGGGTCAGGTGAGTTTGTTGAGGGAGTAGAGTGGGATGAGAGGGGTTAGGTGAGTGTGGAGCGGAGTCGAGTGGTATGAGAGGAGACAGGTGAGTGTCGAGGGTAGTTGTGCTAGATGAAAGGGGAGAGGCAGGGGAGTAGAGTGGGATGAGAGGGGAGTGACAGTGAGTGTATGGAGAGGAGTAGTGAGATGAGATGGGAGATACAGATGAGTGTGGACTAGAGTGAAATGAGACGGGAGAGACAAGTGAGTTCGTGGAGGGGAGTAGAGTGGGATGAGAGGGGGAGACAGGTTAGTGTATGGTAGGGAGTAGAGTTAGATGAAAGAGGCGAGACAGGTGAGTGTGTGGAGTGGAGTCGAGTGAGGTGAAAGGGTAGAGGCAGGGGAGTGTGTGGAGGGGACTGCAGTGGTATGCGAGGGGAGTGACAGTGAGTGTGGGGAGAGGAGTAGAATGAGATGAGAGAAGAGAGAGACAGCTGAGTGTGGCCTCGAGTGAGAGGAGAGAGAGAGACAGCTGAGTGTGGCCTAGAGTAAGATGAGAGGGGAGAGAGACAGCTGAATGTGGCCTAGAGTGAGATGAGGGGAGAGAGATGGATTAGTGTGTGAGGGGAGTAGAGTGAGATGAAAGGTGAGAGCCTAGTGAGTGTGGGGTGGGGAGCACAGTGGATGAGAGAGTACAGAGGAAGCGGAGTTTGTGGAGCGGCGTAGAGGGGGATTCAAGAGGAGCGACAGTGAGTGTGTGGAGGGGAGTACATGGAAATGAGGGGAGAGACTGGTAAGTGTGGAGTGTAGTATAGTTAGACGATAAGGGAGAGACAGGTGAGTTTGTGGAGGGGAGTAGAGTTAGAAGAGAGGGGAGAGAGGCAGGATAGTGTGTGGAGGGTTTCGAGTGCGATGAGCGGGGAGAGATGGATGAGTGTATTGAGGTGAGCAGAGTGGGATGAGAGGTGTGAGACAGGTGAGTGTGTGGAGGGGACTACAGTGGTATGAGAGGGGAGTGACAGTGAGTGGGGAGACGAGTAGAATGAGATGAAAGGAGAGAGACAGGTGATTGTGGCCTAGAGTGAGATGAGGGGGAAGTGATTGTGTGTGTGGGGAGGGGAGTACAATGGGATGAGAGTGGACGATAGTTGTGTATGTGGAGTTGAGTAGAGTGAGATGAGAGGGGACAGGCAGCAGAGTATGTGGAGGGAGTAAAGTCGGATTAGAGGGGAGTGACAGTGAGTGTGTGGAGGGGCGTAGAGAGATGAAAGGGGAGAGGCAGGTTAGTGTGAAGGGGAGTCGAGTAGGGTGAGTGGGGAGAGACGGATGAGTTTGTGGAGGGAAGTAGATTGAGGAGAGGGGAGAAACAGGTGAGCGTGTGGACTAGAGTGATATGAGAGGGGAGAGGTAGGTGAGTGGACGAGAGTGTTGAGCAATTGAGCAATCATTGGAAGGATGTTATTAACCAAGTTAAACTTTAACTGCCTTATAGTTTATATTCATATCTCCGGTCTTTTACTCCCAGCCTTACACACTACCATCACTATGAAATTTGACGTGCAATGTTTCAGTCGTGCAAATTTGTCCCTCATCCCACTCTCCCCCCCCCCCCATCCGTGGTACATGAGTACCATGCCCAGGAGCTTCTCTAATCTCCGTCCCCCAACACCCCCCCACCCTGCATCCGTCCTCCCTGGCTCCTCCCCCCTTCTTACCCGATATAATCTCTTGTCACAAACAGCTCTCTCGACTCACCACAGTAATTTTGCTGTGACTGTTGCCACCTGATGACGGAAGCTTGTGCTGCCTCCGAAACGCCGTGATTTGATTTAGTTTTCACTTTTTGTTTTATTTTATTTTTTACCTACGTGACTTTACCGAAAGAACTAAAGAGTATGGATCTTTGCAGTCACGAAAACTTCAAATCTAGAATGGGAGACAAGTCACTTTGTGGAGGGGAGTAAAGTGAGATGAGAGACAGGTGAGTGTGTGGAGGGAGGTAGAGTGAGATGAGAGGGTACAGGCAGGAAGAGTGGTGCTGAAGGTCACATGTCAGACTTTTGTGCCATGGGGTTGACTGGTGGTGCCAGGCTATGTGCAGGATATCACAGGACACACCCAGGTGTCAAGGGGTTGACTTATGGTGCCAGACCAGGTGCAGGATGTAACTGGTAGATCCTTGTGCCATGGGGTTTATAGATTGTGCGAGGCTATGTGCAGGAGGTCACGCTACAGACCCAGGTGTCAAGGTGTTAACTGGTGGTGCCAGGCTAAGTACCGGATGTCACAGGACAACCCCAGGTGCCAAGGGGTTGTTGAAAATGCCAGGCTATGTGCTGCAGAAGATCACAGGATAGACCCAGGTACTTTGGGTTGTCTGATTGTGACATGGTTGGTGTAGGAGGTCATTGGACAGACACATGTGCCAAGGGGTTTACTGATGATGCCAGGCAAGGTGCAGAAGGTCATTCTGCAGGCCCAGGTGCCACGGGTTTGAGTGATGGTGCCAGGCTAGGTGCAGGAGGTTTCGTGACAGACCTAGGTGTTATGGGTTAACTGATGTTACCAGGCAATGTGCAGCAGGTCATATGACAGACCCAGGTGCCAAGGGGTTTAATGATTGTGCCAGGCTAGGTGCAGGAGGTCACGGGGGAAACCCAGGTGCCATGAGGTTTACTGATGGTGCCAGGCTAGGTGCAGAAGGTCACGGGGGAAGCCCAGGTGCCATGAGGTTTACTGATGGTGCCAGGCTAGGTGCAGAAGGTCACGGGGGAAACCCAGGTGCCATGAGGTTTACTGATGGTGCCAGGCTAAGTAGAGGAGTCGTATCTCCAGAATAGTCTATTGTTCTTTACGTAAGTCATCGGTGATTGAGCTGAGACCATCAACTCACTGAAATGGAGGATCAGGTTTAATCACAACTCATTGGGAGTCTGTGTCTCTATGTGCGCTTATGGGTGTCTTGTGCGACACACTGGGTCTTGATGTAAATCATTGGTGGCTGTGCTGAAACCATGAAATCAATACAACTCGAGGATCCATTTTAATGACAACTCTGTCTATGTATGTGTAGGGTGTAGGTGGATTCCTGCTCACGGCCACCATCGGTGACAACTATCTTTGCCAGCCACACGATGGAGCTACGCGTGAGGGTGCACGACCTGCAGTGGCAGCCACAGCCTCGTGCCCGACCCCCCACGCAACGGTGAGAGGGACGCTGCCTTGCTCGCGACTCACGCGCTTGCTCACTCACCTTGGTCTGTCTCACTGTCACACTCACCTCTCTAGGGTTCCCTCTAGTTGAGGCCCTGCAGCCAGCAGTGGTTTCAGTCATACAGTTCAGGATTGTATCTCATCCTCCCTTAAACAATGTGTCTAATGCACTCTGCTTCCTGGTGTAGTGTTTAGTGAGTGCTGTGCGAGGGTTAATTGAGTTTTGTTTTTTGTGCCCGCTATGCCATTATATTTGATGAAGCACATGAGTGGACACTGTACACCAATATTCATTACGCTTGGGCTGCTGAGAAAGTTAGAACAATTTACCTTATTTATATGGGAACGTTTTAACCTCGGTGTAATGAGCTAAGATTGACAGTAATCGTAATGGAACAGCTGTACTTTCTGTACAGAATTAATCGTCAATGTACTGTATATGTAAATGTACATTGTCAACATCAGCCCTGGTATCTGCACTGCTGAATGAACAGATCCCCATGCCATCGGCATCCCTCATTGCCCTGCGCGGTGCCACAATCCATCGCGCTCTTGAACTAATCTCATCGCTCTGTCTTGCCCTTGTTTTCTTCTTTGGCTGCAATTCCGGCACCGGTTTTGTCCATCGGCTATCATCCCATCGAGTGGTGTCCAGCCTAAGCCCCTCCTTGCTTTTCTTAACAGTTTGATTGGCGTGGTTGGCTTTATACTGTACGAAAGAAGTTGTACATACATATGTAGTGTTTATAATGATAAATACACTTCTTATGAGGCACACTCTTTATTGTCTTCTCTTACACAGTCCTTAACACACAAAGGGGTATACGGTCCCCTCACCTAAGAAGGTACAGCCTCTAGACTTAGCGGGACCTACCCACAGGTCTCTTCCTAACCTAAGGAGGCACAGCCTCCAGACTTAGCGGGACCTACACACAGGTCTCTTGCTAACCTAAGGAGGCACAGCCTCCAGACTTAGCGGGACCTACCCACAGGTCTCTTCCTAACCTAAGGAGGCACAGCCTCCAGACTTAGCGGGACCTACACACAGGTCTCTTGCTAACCTAAGGAGGTACAGCCTCTAGACTTAGCGGGACCTACACAGGTCTCTTGCTAACCTAAGGAAGTACAGCTTCCTGTCTTGGCGGGACTTACTCTCGAGTCTACCGCTATCCTAGAGTCCTCCGGCTGGGACCTAGGGGAGGCTATCTGACCCACTGCTGGCCCGGTGGGTCTTGACCATTGGATACGCTGAGCCTTAGCCCTCAGAAGGGCTGGAAGGCTGGGTCCAGGGTCCTGGCTATCTTCAGCCCGGGCTTCGGTCTTCGTGTAGGGAGAGAACTCCCCGCGCTTCGCGCGCTCACCCTTCTTATACCCGTTTGTGGCCAGGTGTAACCAATCCCACATTCCCACGTGGAACTGTCTGATTGGTTGTTACCAAACTGTGGCTACGATCCAGTTCACCTCGTCTGACCCCAACCGTTATTCACACAGAGGTAGCGCTGCACTGCCCCTTTGATACCTAGTGGCAATGCAGGTTACCGAACAGTGAGTAGTTAGCACCTCTACATCTACAATAAGATTTCTCTGATTCTGTTTGTTCCCTGAATCACATGTTCCCCTATCTGTCTTTCACTGCAATCCCAAGAATGCAACTCTGTTCTTTGCATAAGTTTCAGCTTAGTGTCATTGTTTTCTGATCATTTTCACAGTGGGTAATGTGTACCGATTGGAAACAACCTTTATTATTCAGGCACTTTGTCGTGCTGCTTTTGATGATCAAATCGATATTCCAAAAGCACTATCTCCTGCCCTAATTGTCTTTATTTCATACTTTTATTCACAATTCACCTTAAATTTCCACACCTCCGATTAGCACAGTTGACTTTGAATGGTGCAAAAGAAGTTTCAACATACATACTTACACATGGTATTCTTTTTATTGGCAAATCAAGAAGAAGAGAGAAGAGCTGAGGATTATTACATCTGCTACTTTTGATATAGAGGTTTGAGTTGATTGTGTGGTTGATGCTAGCGTGGCTTTAAAATGCAAGTATCGATGCCGTGCTATTGCATGTGATGAGCAGGCCGTGTTGGTTCTCAGTGCTACGGTTATACTGACCCATGCTGCTTTGTTCCCATTATTGTAGGTCAACTCTGAGTAAAAGTAGTCGGTGGCTTCTGATGTATCAACAGGAGCGTTAATTTTGTTAG
Source organism: Petromyzon marinus (assembly GCF_048934315.1). Taxonomy (NCBI): domain Eukaryota; kingdom Metazoa; phylum Chordata; class Hyperoartia; order Petromyzontiformes; family Petromyzontidae; genus Petromyzon; species Petromyzon marinus. The sequence goes on along the minus strand of NC_133681.1, from coordinate 17,100,526 downwards.
TTACCAAATACCTGTGGAATTTACGTAACGTCTTATTCTGTGGATTTCATTTAGTTGGCATGTTTATTTTAATGTCTAAATAAAACAGATGATGGGTTGACTAAAATGTTGCAGGTTATTGTAGACGAATACTAAACGAGTGAAATGCTGACGAAATCAACACTGATGATCACCAACCTCAGGAACACAAAGGCCTCGCCACTGCTTGGTGCACCAGCCACTGCACGGTCTCTCGAGTGGAGGCCCTTCTGCCAGCAGTGACACAAGCAAATAATTGTAGAACTGCACCATGACTTTCTACTTTTAATCCAGAAATTCCAAAGCTCTTCAACCACAAGTACACGAGCACCGTCCTAACCGTGGAGGGATGCAACCATCTCTCAGAGATGTTCTACAAGTACAGATGACTTCCCGACGATGTCTGCTTCTGCCCAGGCTAGGGGCACTTTGAGACCATGTGGAGTGACAGACTCACGGGCTGAACTCGTGCGAGTCCGATCCAAGTGTCACAGGTAAACATATCGGGTTGACCGGTAGTTGCGGTTACCTGGGTTCCCAACTATGTCAATGCAGTGGTTTGTAAGCGTTCATCGTAATTTTATTCGCAATTCACCTTCAAGTAGCACACTTTCCTTTAGTATGGTTGCCTAGATCAGTCTCTGAGTGCGGAGGAGTGCAACATTCCTTCCCATACAGATGGAACAGGTGGCGTCAAGATTTGTGCTGTGCTGCATTCTAACAAACATTTGTGTGACGCCAACTCTTGCCTCCACAGTACTGGATCACAGGCTTGCGCCACCTCTGCCTGGCTGAAGTGCAAAACCAAATGTAATGTTACATGTTGCATGACAACTCTTATCTCATTGCTCTTGTCCATCTCTTGTCGTCGTTATAACCGAGGGTTGATGCCCAAGAACGATGCTCTTCATCTTTCGTGATCTTCAGGCTCTTCTCATGGAGAGTCCCGTCTAACTGTTCACATTTTTCCACCAACTGATCAGTTCCTCCCTCTTCCCCTTCTCCTTTCCATTTTTATTTGCAGCGTTATCTTCATCAAATCCCCAGCTGACCCAGGATATTTCCCACATTGCCAACTTTCTCATTATCTGCTCTTACCCGTGGACAAATACAGATAAGGCGAAAATTGAATCACAGATAATTGGATTTTAATTTTGATTTGAGTCTTTCGTGACTGCAGGAATCCATACTCTTTGGTTATTTCAGTGAAGTCACGTAGGTAGAAAATTAAAAAATATATATCACGTTTCGATCGCAACACAAGCGGTCGTCCTCAGGCAGAAAAAATAATCCAGCAGCGGAACTGCTGAAGCAGCGCTTGTGTTGCGATCCTAACGTCGTGATATATTATTTTTTGTTTTATTTTTCTGTCTTCGTGACTTTACTGAAAGAACCAAAGAATTGGATTTGAGTCACTATTCCCAATGTGTGTGTTGTGTGTCTTGTTTTCCGCTCCATCTGCATGAGTAGGAGATGCCAACCCCGTGCATTGTGTCCGGTTTCTTCACCAATGCTGCCAAACTGCACCACAGTGAATCTTACAGGTGCAGTTTCTCCATCCTGCCTCATGTTTTAATGTGACGAAGTGGTCATGTGCCTTAGGGGTTTTTGAGATTATCGCGAAGGTTAGAGAGGTTAGACTTTGATGGTATGTGTTGAGAAGAGACAAAGGAGGTGGAAGGGAAAGTTGCTATGGAGATGCTACCGATGCAGCACCAAAGGAGTAGAGCGCGACCGAGGGGGAGATGGGAGGCTGCGGTGGCACGAGACACGAGGACGGTGGATATGACGAGAAAAGAGGCACGGAATGGAAGCTCACGGAGAAAGGAAATAGAAGCAGCTGACTACATGCAATAATGGAACGTTTGGCTTGGAATAAGAAAAGTTGGTTGTGTGGTTCAGGGCAATCAGAATGGCTATGTCCTACATGAAGTGAGCACTGCTGAGCTCCTGGATTAAGAGGGGTATCTACCTGCTGCTCTGAAAGAGTTCACAATGGCCAGGGTCAGATACACTACGCTGGCACTGTTGACACCTGAGGTTGGATCCCTGGTAATTTCTGTTTGTTTTTTCAGGGGTCTGAGTGTACGTGTGTAGAAATTGGCGTATGTGTTGCAGGAGGCTAGTGGCTACAAATCCAGCGACCTAAGTTTGATTCCGTGCCATGGCTCACATCAGTGGTGAGTGATATCTTAACCAATTCGAGTCTCCTGTATGTAGACTCAGCTCCAAATAAGTGCATGTTTCAGCGTGTATTAACATCAGCAAAGGGAGCTAGGCTTGGAACTGGCCCCACCACCCCCTTGTGCACACATTGCCAGTCTTAATAGGCACATACCAGCAGCACTTGCCTGGCAGCCTGTATAAACGATGTGACTCTTTGTGTTTTTGTTTTGTGTGTGAGTGTACGTATGTGTGCAGTGGTGGGGAGTGGTATTGTAGCGCTTAGCGAGCTGCACTACGAACCTGGTGACCCGAGTTCGGTCCCGCTCATGGCCAACACCAGTGACGATTATCCGAACCGGTCTTCGGCCTCCTCTATGTCGACTCAACCTGAAATCAGTACCTGGTGCGGTGTGTAAACATACCCACTTGGGAGACGAAGGCGGCCGGGCGTGGTGCTGGCCACCCAGCTCCAAGTATGCCAGCCGGACTTCATGGGTTCTTGCAAAAACACCACTTGTTCCAAAAGTTTGGTAAAGGCTATATGGGGTATCTTTGTCTTTGTATGTGTACATGCTTCTGTGTCAGTGTCTTTGCCAGAGAAACTGATCTAACAGTACTGAGATTCTTCATGCTGTCCCCAGCTTTGACTGTCTCACTGGGTTCATCACGGCCATGTTGTAGACGTGGACAATTTCATGCAAATGTGTGTGTTATATATTTTTTGTTGATATTAATGGCAGTAGACGTCTGTTGACTAGTACTCTGATTTTACACTTTTTATTGGAACAGGAAGGTATGAGATGACTTTCAGCTCCACATCCACACCCACCTCCGTGCTCAATGCCAAGAAGCCACTGTATTGGTAATAAACCCGCAATGTTTTTTATTCGTAAACCTGCATTTTTTTCCATATTTTCCCAATTTACCGCGACTGTGCTCTCGCCATCATGTCATGGGTCCCCAAGTAGTCATTCGTGTCTTACAGAGCAATACAAGCCTTGTGTTAGATCATAGCCCACTAAATCTGATATCACAGAGCTACTTTGTACCCTTTAAATTGACCTTTCGTCCACATAGTAAAGGGCAGGACTTTCCCACCCGTTCCTCATATGGAAGTAATGTTAGTCGTAATAATGTTGTGACTTCTCATAGCTGGAAATATATCCCAATAAAGTGCAGAGTGACAGTAATGTGATGCATTATTTTGTGCAGTCAATGACGACCGGACTGAGACCATTAACTCACTCGATTTGAGAACCCGCTTTAATCACAGGCAGCTGCCTGGATTCAAACTCAGGTACTCGGTGGTGCCAGTTCAGTGCTCTGGCCTCTAAACACCCACGTGTTAAATACATAAGCAACCTTTTTAATTAGCAACATTCTTTGACCACTTTGCCAAAACAATTGGGATTGTGGAGCTGTGGCACAGTCATGATATTGCTTTTTCTCATGCCTCTGCTGGCAGAAAGAATTTCCACGAGGATGCTCGTGTGAGAGCCCCTTTACAAAATATTTGGTCTACTCTTCCACACTGGTCATATGTTTTACCGCTTGGTAGATAGGCAGGGGAATTTAAGATTACTTGACCATTTGTTTCAACTGCTGTGCCAGAGGGTCTAACGAGCAACCTCTCTGTTGCCAGGCCAGCGTGCTAGGCATTGCACCACAGCAGCCCCCTCCAGTATTTAATTCTAAACGAAGGTCACTCTCTGCGTGCTTTTGTGCACGCGCGTTTGAGTGGTGTTGAACGAGATGGTGCAGACGTCTCGCTTCTTCGTGAGGAAAGTGATGGCACTGGAGCCGGCCTGGCTCACGGGACTCGCTCCGCGCTTCTGGCAGAGCGCCGTCTGGAGGCTCCATTGTCGCCACTGCGCTCCGGTGACATTCACCGGGTCACGGTTCATTTGGTTCGTGAAATTAGTGGCGAAAACAAACGTCAACAAAGTGATTTGTTTTCATGCAAAGATAATGGGAGGTCGAAAATCAAATGGGCGGTGACCGCCTAGCAGTCGTGCGTTTGCCGCTTATTACGAAGGTGCGCGGTTAGAATCCAGCGGCTGCTCGGATTTGATACTGCGGGTTTATTAACTGTAAACATACACTCAGTCTGCTTCAGAGTGGACATTAAAGATCTTGTGACGTCATTCGCAAGGTTAGGCCATTGTGTGGCGGCATCATGAGTCATGTTATTCTCATGAACAATTGTGCCCGAATGATTCAATTGGGAATATACATAGCAATCGTAACCCCCTCCTGTGAGAACCTGGCAAGACTCTTCTGAAAAATAGTCACTGCTCAGTGACGCTTTGCTGGGTAAATCAGCATGATAACCACTGTGACATGAGCCTGTGAACCAGTGGTTTGTAGTTGGGGTTTGGTGGGATTTGTGGAGATGGAGCCATCGTGTTTGCTGGGGGCACGCGCCTGCAGGGTGATGGGATGGTACCTGTAGGATTTGGTACAGCAAGAATGCTTGACATAGAGTACGTTGCATGTTCGTCCTGATCAATTCACCGGCCACACCCAGTGCAGCATCTTTGCATGTATTGACTGTCATTGTATATAGATGTTCAGTCACATACAAACGTTTCACCGATATGCCTATACCACACTCCCCAGCAAGTCGGATATGCGACGTAGTACTGAATGACTTAGCTTGAGTGTTATCCCGTGGTTTCTGTGGGCTTTCTCTGGTTAATTTCCATACGTATAATATTCAAAGGGACAGATTGCAAACAAACATTGAAATGAAATGTTTTCCTTTTTAAACACAAAAAGTTTGTACAAAATTAGAGAAAGTCATGTTCAAATACTGCTTGCAATGTATATATTGTAGGAAGATTACTTTTACGGAATGTTTTGTTGCACTATACCCATAACAAAACTCTACTATTAAGAAAAAATGTTGTGGTAATCCGTCGTGAAACATTACTGTATGCTCTCAATCAGCAGCCATGATGGTCACTGATCAAGGCCACTTACCACCCTGCATTGTCCTGTGATGCCAGGACCCGTCCCCTGCACACAGCCCATCTCATCGTTCCATTTCCACCATGGGCAACTTCCTGCGTGGCGAGTTTTCTCCCCATTGAGTGTACATGACAACGTTGCAAGACCCATGCTGCAAATTTACATCTAAAATACAAGCACATACACTTTCATATGAAGTGTAACCTTCCGGCTACAGACAGGAGCAAATGTTCGGAATAGATTTAGGGGTAGGGTGGATAGTATGGTTATGAGTATTAGTTGTAATAATTGTGCCTTGTATGTATCCAAAGTAAACCATAAGGGAGGGCCAATTTAGGTTTGTATTAACTTAAGGCTGATTTGACCTAGGGGAGACCTAGTATAGGTTCAGACTAATTTAAGGCTGGGTTGACCTAAAGGTGAAAGCATGTTTCCTAAATTCACAGTGCCTGTCCACCCAGCAGTAAAATAGGCGCACTGCAACGAGTTTATCGGCAATACGCATGTGGGTACTTCCTTTCCAAGACGCCTGTCCATCTTTAAAGATAATTGATAATCCTCGAGGAGCTCTCCAGAGCTCCCCCAGTTGAGTTCCTTCTGCCGGCAATGGTGTGAGCAATCAGCTGCATGTGGATATTTCTGAGATGAGCACTTACACTAAAACAATGTGAAGTTAAATGTACTTATTTTCACATTTCAAAAGAAAATTTGTGACCAAAGATGGAATTTTACTCATCGCCAATATTTGTTTTGTGATGCTGGCAGATTCGTATGTGGACGTCTCCGATTCCAAACAGTATTCCTCTTCTGTGAAGATGTGGACGACGGACTTGTCCCAGACCCCCATTCTCCACCGAGGACCACACGCGCTGCACACTTCGAGTGAACCCCAGCAGCGACGTCTCGATGTTCCTGCCTGCCCACTGAATGACACCTAGCAGCGCAACAACACTGGATTAGAGTTGCAGTGCACAGTAGTGCAGAGGCGGGTCTATAAACTTCGTAACGGGAGAGACGGTAGCGCCGACATTTTAAGCTGCTTAAAACACGTCTTACTGGTAAATATCAATAAAAGATTATTTGGGTCTTTTGGGAAAGCCACGTAGATAGAAGAAATAACACTAGAAAAGCTATTTTGGCGTCTCAAGGGGGATGCGATCACCCCCATCGCCTCACCCTTGGATGGAACCCGCACTAATGGCGTGATCACAAAGGTGTACAGCAAGCGCCGGGCATCTTAAAAGTGTTGAGCAGCCAGTCTATGCAGACGAGGGCTCTCCCATGTTCTCTGCAGCAGGGCTCGGTGCAGCCGCACGTGACCCTTGCGCCATTCCGGTTCCTTCAGAGGCTTGTCCATCTGAACCACTTGACAGTGGAGAGATTGAGATGGGGAAGCAGGGAGCATCTGTTTTAGTAAAGGAGACGGTATCCAACACAGTCCCTACACGTTTGTACTGTGATTGCTACTTTAAAGAAAGTCTCATGGTTTAAAAATGGAAGATGTTGCTCACGCACTATTCTCTCTCTCTTTTGTGTGGAAGAGGATGATGACGGCCCAAGATATCTGTTTTTGAAAGATGTTACATCCAGGTGCTCCAGCATTAACTAACATTATTTAGAACTGATTTAAGTACTTATTAGCATGGTTGGATATGTATGGTACGAAAGACGTTCCACATACGTCCAGCAACCTGCTGTGTCAGAATATTTCTTCAAATTCAGCCTAAAAAGTCAATAGTGCACACTTTCAATTGAGTATTAATTTTTTGAGAATTATGAATGTGGATTATGTGATATCCTATGGTTTGCATGTTGAAAGTTTTGTGCAACCCCGTAGTGAATTTGACTGATTTTGAATAAGGCTAGTCCTTAAAGGCAACACAGTTTTGTATAAAATTGTATTTCATCCAAGATGCTGTTTAGTGCAGTCCTAGTGGTACAGTACATGAGTTGGGGGAATCTTTGCATGTCTACATGTCTGTGTCAACCATACTACGTATGCGGATTATCTGGCGATTGCTTCCCACTGAGAAAGAGTTGCAGATCCTACTGCTGAACCTGGAGCATGCTACTTCAGAAATAGCGCCTTGCCATTGGCCCCACAAAAACAAAGTACCTGCCTGGGTATTTTATGTCATCACATGCTCCCCTCCATTAACTCCTCATAAGTGATGGGAGAGTTGTGGGGAGAGTAGAGAAGTCTCTGTACTTGGGCAGTGCGCTTATGACCAGCTCTGGTTTGGCAGCCGAGGTCTCTGAATCAGTCGAGCGACATCTTTTCATCAGCTGTGTAACGCTATGTAGAAGCTACCTGGCTTGTTATGCCCTCTATGCTTGTGAAACGTGTAGCCCTCTTAATGGAACATCTGCGTAACTTTTAAACCTTCAGGCTAGCCATACGATCCATTCTGGATTTAACCAGACTGGATTGTGCGAGGAACCCACAGAACCTTGAAAGATCTGGACACTTCTATTGGTGACATGTAGCCTGCATACCTAGCCACTGCATGCCAGCTTCTGTTTGGCCAGATAGATAGGGCTAAATGGGTGTGGCACATACTAGGGAGATGGAATACAGTGGTGCAGAAGGATGCGGAGCTGATTGGACTGCCGATTACTGGTACCAGCGGTGTCAAGATCGGCCACTGTGGAGGAGGTTCGTGAAGGACGCCGCTGGGGAGTTGGAGGCAGTCGCCCTCCAGTGACAACGAGCAGAGCGCTATACGGTTAAAACCCAGGTTAGCAGTTGGGACCATGGTGTGTCTTCCAGTCAGTCATCTCAGCCCACGGCACCTGGGTATGTTGTGCACTTCGCCGTTGTTATCGGCGCCGACACCTAGTGGTGAATGGCGGTAGTGCGTGCATTGTTTACTGGCGATGTTCATGAGCGGGCACGTGACCATTCCTCGAGTCGATGGGCGTGGCCTTGTTCACCACGCCCCCTTCCCTACTACGTCGCCTAGCAACAGAATGCACAACGGCGGAAGTTGCGGCAGCACGAAGTCGTCTCGCCGCACGGACGCGGTTTTAAGCTCTGTCGACATTCGAAACGACAGACATCCAAGTGGCGGAGCAGATACGGGTGAGTACGTGTGAATCAGGTCACGTTGAAGGATACATCATCAATTACAAGTAGCTACAATTGCGCTACCACTGCGACTTATTACGTTGTACGAATACACTACATTCTATACCGCTTAATCACGCCGTTTGCTATACCCGGCCGTTGCTAGGGGCGCCGTCGCTAAGGCTGGACCAACGGTCAAGCGACCGCCGGGCTCCGTACGTTACAGTCGTGTTTGTGTCACGTCTGCTCGTGTGGTTGTTGCGCTGCAACGTTTCGTACAGCGCCCTTTGCGTTTATGGGCGTGAAGGAAGGGGGCGACGTCTACCACGCCCTCTTATTACGTCGCGGCGGAGAGCGCCAAGTCTTTGGGCGTCTCTCCGCACGCACGCGGTTTGAGCCTCGAGTGGAGTCGACGGACATCGAGGGGCGGGTGAAAGTGCGGTGCGGGTCAAACTTAAGGCGACATCAATTTCAAGTTGGCTCAACTGCGCTCCGCCTCACGACTGCACTGTACCACAACACTACCACACGACTATTAACACGCTGTACACTTCCACCACGACCGCACAACTAGACACCGCTTTACCACAACATTTGCTATGGCCAGCCGATACTAGGAATGCCGGCGCTAAGGCTGTACACTCGTGTGAGTGTTTCACTCGTGTGAGTGTAACACTCGTGTGAGTGTAACACTCGTGTGAGTGTAACACTCGTGTGAGTGTAACACTCGTGTGAGTGCTACACTCGTGTGAGTGTAACACTCGTGTGAGTGTAACACTCGTGTGAGTGTAACACTCGTGTGAGTGTAACACTCGTGTGAGTGCTACACTCGTGTGAGTGTAACACTAGTGTGAGTGTTTCATTCGTGTGAGTGCTACACTCGTGTGAGTGTAACACTCGTGTGAGTGCTACACTCGTGTGAGTGCTACACTCGTGTGAGTGCAACACTCGTGTGAGTGTAACACTCGTGTGAGTGTAACACTGGTGTGAATGTTTCACTGGTGTGAGTGTTTCACTAGTGTGAGTGTTTCACTAGTGTGAGTGTTTCACTAGTGTGAGTGTTTCACTAGTGTGAGTGTTTCACTAGTGTGAGTGTTTCACTAGTGTGAGTGTTACACGAGTGTGAGTGTTACACTGGTGTGAGTGTTTCACTAGTGAGTGTTACACTCGTGTGAGTGTAACACTCGTGTGAGTGTAACACTCGTGTGAGTGCTACACTCGTGTGAGTGCTACACTCGTGTGAGTGCTACACTCGTGTGAGTGTAACACTCGTGTGAGTGTAACACTAGTGTGAGTGTTACACTAGTGTGAGTGTTACACTAGTGTGAGTGTTACACTCGTGTGAGTGTTACACTCGTGTGAGTGTAACACTCGTGTGAGTGTTTCACTCGTGTGAGTGTAACACTCGTGTGAGTGTAACACTCATGTGAGTGTAACACTCGTGTGAGTGTTTCATTCGTGTGAGTGCTGCACTCGTGTGAGTGTAACACTCGTGTGAGTGCTACACTCGTGTGAGTGCTACACTCGTGTGAGTGCTACACTCGTGTGAGTGTAACACTAGTGTGAGTGTTTCATTCGTGTGAGTGCTACACTCGTGTGAGTGTAACACTAGTGTGAGTGTTTCATTCGTGTGAGTGCTACACTCGTGTGAGTGCTACACTCGTGTGAGTGTAACACTCGTGTGAGTGCTACACTCGTGTGAGTGCTACACTCGTGTGAGTGTAACACTCGTGTGAGTGTAACTCTCGTGTGAGTGTAACACTCGTGTGAGTGTTTCACTCGTGTGAGTGCTACACTCGTGTGAGTGTAACACTAGTGTGAGTGTAACACTAGGGTGAGTGTAACACTAGTGTGAGTGTTTCACTCGTGTGAGTGTTTCACTCGTGTGAGTGTAACACTCGTGTGAGTGTTTCACTCGTATGAGTGTAACACTCGTGTGAGTGTAACACTAGTGTGAGTGTTTCACTCGTGTGAGTGTTAGAGCGACTCGTGTGAGTGTTACACTCGTGTGAGTGTTTCACTTGTGTGAGTGTTTCACTTGTGTGAGTGTTTCACTCATGTGAGTGTTAGAGCGACTCGTGTGAGTGTTTCACTCGTGTGAGTGTTACACTCGTGTGAGTGTTTCAGTCGAGTGAGTGTTTCACTCGTGTGAGTGTTTCAGTCGAGTGAGTATTACACTTGTGTGAGTGTTTCACTATCGTGAGTGTTTCACTAGTGAGTGTTACACTCGTGCGAGTGCTACACTCGTGTGAGTGTAACACTCGTGTGAGTGTAAAACTAGTGTGAGTGTTACACTAGTGTGAGTGTTACACTCGTGTGAGTGTAACACTCGTGTGAGTGTTTCACTCGTGTGAGTGTAATACTCGTGTGAGTGTAATGCTCGTGTGATTGCTACACTCGTGTGAGTGTAACACTCGTGTGAGTGTAACACTCGTGTGAGTGTAACACTCGTGTGAGTGCTACACTCGTGTGAGTGTAACACTCGTGTTTGTGTCACGTTCACTAGTGTGAGTTACACTCGTGCGAGTGTTACACTCGTGTGAGTGTAACACTCGTTTGAGTGTAACACTAGTGTGAGTGTTACACTAGTGTGAGTGTTACACTCGTGTGAGTGTAACACTCGTGTGAGTGTTTCACTCGTGTGAGTGTAACACTCATATGAGTGTAACACTCGTGTGAGTGCTACACTCGTGTGAGTGCTGCACTCGTGTGAGTGTAACACTCGTGTGAGTGTAACACTCGTGTGAGTGCTACACTCGTGTGAGTGTAACACTAGTGTGAGTGTTTCATTCGTGTGAGTGCTACACTCGTGTGAGTGTAACACTAGTGTGAGTGTTTCATTCGTGTGAGTGCTACACTCGTGTGAGTGCTACACTCGTGTGAGTGTAACACTCGTGTGAGTGCTACACTCGTGTGAGTGTAACACTCGTGTGAGTGTAACACTGGTGTGAGTAACTCTCGTGTGAGTGCTACACTCGTGTGAGTGCTACACTCGTGTGAGTGTAACACTAGTGTGAGTGTAACACTCGTGTGAGTGTAACACTCGTGTGAGTGCTACACTCGTGTGAGTGTAACACTAGTGTGAGTGTTTCATTCGTGTGAGTGCTACACTCGTGTGAGTGTAACACTCGTGTGAGTGCTACACTCGTGTGAGTGCTACACTCGTGTGAGTGTAACACTCGTGTGAGTGTAACACTGGTGTGAGTGTTACACTGGTGTGAGTGTTTCACTGGTGTGAGTGTTTCACTAGTGTGAGTGTTTCACTAGTGTGAGTGTTTCACTAGTGTGAGTGTTTCACTAGTGTGAGTGTTACACGAGTGTGAGTGTTACACTGGTGTGAGTGTTTCACTAGTGAGTGTTACACTCATGTGAGTGTAACACTCGTGTGAGTGCTACACTCGTGTGAGTGTAACACTCGTGTGAGTGTAACACTAGTGTGAGTGTTACACTAGTGTGAGTGTTACACTAGTGTGAGTGTTACACTCGTGTGAGTGTAACACTCGTGTGAGTGTTTCACTCGTGTGAGTGTAACACTCGTGTGAGTGTAACACTCGTGTGAGTGTAACACTCGTGTGAGTGTTTCATTCGTGTGAGTGCTGCACTCGTGTGAGTGTAACACTCGTGTGAGTGTAACACTCGTGTGAGTGCTACACTCGTGTGAGTGTAACACTAGTGTGAGTGTTTCATTCGTGTGAGTGCTACACTCGTGTGAGTGTAACACTAGTGTGAGTGTTTCATTCGTGTGAGTGCTACACTCGTGTGAGTGCTACACTCGTGTGAGTGTAACACTCGTGTGAGTGCTACACTCGTGTGAGTGCTACACTCGTGTGAGTGCAACACTCGTGTGAGTGTAACACTCGTGTGAGTGTAACACTCGTGTGAGTGTAACACTCGTGTGAGTGTAACTCTCGTGTGAGTGTAACACTAGTGTGAGTGTTTCACTCGTGTGAGTGCTACACTCGTGTGAGTGTAACACTAGTGTGAGTGTAACACTAGGGTGAGTGTAACACTAGTGTGAGTGTTTCACTCGTGTGAGTGTTTCACTCGTGTGAGTGTAACACTCGTGTGAGTGTTTCACTCGTATGAGTGTAACACTCGTGTGAGTGTAACACTAGTGTGAGTGTTTCACTCGTGTGAGTGTTAGAGCGACTCGTGTGAGTGTTACACTCGTGTGAGTGTTTCACTTGTGTGAGTGTTTCACTTGTGTGAGTGTTTCACTCATGTGAGTGTTAGAGCGACTCGTGTGAGTGTTTCACTCGTGTGAGTGTTACACTCGTGTGAGTGTTTCAGTCGAGTGAGTGTTTCACTCGTGTGAGTGTTTCAGTCGAGTGAGTATTACACTTGTGTGAGTGTTTCACTATCGTGAGTGTTTCACTAGTGAGTGTTACACTCGTGCGAGTGCTACACTCGTGTGAGTGTAACACTCGTGTGAGTGTAAAACTAGTGTGAGTGTTACACTAGTGTGAGTGTTACACTCGTGTGAGTGTAACACTCGTGTGAGTGTAACACTCGTGTGAGTGTTTCACTCGTGTGAGTGTAACACTCGTGTGAGTGTTTCACTCGTGTGAGTAATACTCGTGTGAGTGTAATGCTCGTGTGATTGCTACACTCGTGTGAGTGTAACACTCGTGTGAGTGTAACACTCGTGTGAGTGCTACACTCGTGTGAGTGTAACACTCGTGTGAGTGTTTCACTCGTGTTTGTGTCACGTTCACTAGTGTGAGTTACACTCGTGCGAGTGTTACACTCGTGTGAGTGTAACACTCGTTTGAGTGTAACACTAGTGTGAGTGTTACACTAGTGTGAGTGTTACACTCGTGTGAGTGTAACACTCGTGTGAGTGTAACACTAGTGTGAGTGTTACACTCGTGTGAGTGTAACACTCGTGTGAGTGTAACACTCGTGTGAGTGTAACACTCGTGTGAGTGTAACACTCATATGAGTGTAACACTCGTGTGAGTGTTTCATTCGTGTGAGTGCTGCACTCGTGTGAGTGTAACACTCGTGTGAGTGTAACACTCGTGTGAGTGCTACACTCGTGTGAGTGTAACACTAGTGTGAGTGTTTCATTCGTGTGAGTGCTACACTCGTGTGAGTGTAACACTAGTGTGAGTGTTTCATTCGTGTGAGTGCTACACTCGTGTGAGTGCTACACTCGTGTGAGTGTAACACTCGTGTGAGTGCTACACTCGTGTGAGTGCTACACTCGTGTGAGTGTAACACTCGTGTGAGTGTAACACTCGTGTGAGTGTAACACTCGTGTGAGTGTAACTCTCGTGTGAGTGTAACACTAGTGTGAGTGTTTCACTCGTGTGAGTGCTACACTCGTGTGAGTGTAACACTAGTGTGAGTGTAACACTAGGGTGAGTGTAACACTAGTGTGAGTGTTTCACTCGTGTGAGTGTTTCACTCGTGTGAGTGTAACACTCGTGTGAGTGTTTCACTCGTGTGAGTGTTTCACTCGTGTGAGTGTAACACTCGTGTGAGTGTAACACTAGTGTGAGTGTTTCACTCGTGTGAGTGTTAGAGCGACTCGTGTGAGTGTTACACTCGTGTGAGTGTTTCACTTGTGTGAGTGTTTCACTCATGTGAGTGTTAGAGCGACTCGTGTGAGTGTTTCACTCGTGTGAGTGTTACACTCGTGTGAGTGTTTCAGTCGAGTGAGTGTTTCACTCGTGTGAGTGTTTCAGTCGAGTGAGTATTACACTTGTTTGAGTGTTTCACTATCGTGAGTGTTTCACTAGTGAGTGTTACACTCGTGCGAGTGCTACACTCGTGTGAGTGTAACACTCGTGTGAGTGTAAAACTAGTGTGAGTGTTACACTAGTGTGAGTGTTACACTCGTGTGAGTGTAACACTCGTGTGAGTGTTTCACTCGTGTGAGTGTAACACTCGTGTGAGTGTTTCACTCGTGTTTGTGTCACGTTCACTAGTGTGAGTTACACTCGTGCGAGTGTTACACTCGTGTGAGTGTAACACTCGTTTGAGTGTAACACTAGTGTGAGTGTTACACTAGTGTGAGTGTTACACTCGTGTGAGTGTAACACTCGTGTGAGTGTTTCACTCGTGTGAGTGTAACACTCATATGAGTGTAACACTCGTGTGAGTGCTACACTCGTGTGAGTGCTGCACTCGTGTGAGTGTAACACTCGTGTGAGTGTAACACTCGTGTGAGTGCTACACTCGTGTGAGTGTAACACTAGTGTGAGTGTTTCATTCGTGTGAGTGCTACACTCGTGTGAGTGTAACACTAGTGTGAGTGTTTCATTCGTGTGAGTGCTACACTCGTGTGAGTGCTACACTCGTGTGAGTGTAACACTCGTGTGAGTGCTACACTCGTGTGAGTGCTACACTCGTGTGAGTGCAACACTCGTGTGAGTGTAACACTCGTGTGAGTGTAACACTCGTGTGAGTGTAACACTCGTGTGAGTGTAACTCTCGTGTGAGTGTAACACTAGTGTGAGTGTTTCACTCGTGTGAGTGCTACACTCGTGTGAGTGTAACACTAGTGTGAGTGTAACACTAGGGTGAGTGTAACACTAGTGTGAGTGTTTCACTCGTGTGAGTGTTTCACTCGTGTGAGTGTAACACTCGTGTGAGTGTTTCACTCGTATGAGTGTAACACTCGTGTGAGTGTAACACTAGTGTGAGTGTTTCACTCGTGTGAGTGTTAGAGCGACTCGTGTGAGTGTTACACTCGTGTGAGTGTTTCACTTGTGTGAGTGTTTCACTTGTGTGAGTGTTTCACTCATGTGAGTGTTAGAGCGACTCGTGTGAGTGTTTCACTCGTGTGAGTGTTACACTCGTGTGAGTGTTTCAGTCGAGTGAGTGTTTCACTCGTGTGAGTGTTTCAGTCGAGTGAGTATTACACTTGTGTGAGTGTTTCACTATCGTGAGTGTTTCACTAGTGAGTGTTACACTCGTGCGAGTGCTACACTCGTGTGAGTGTAACACTCGTGTGAGTGTAAAACTAGTGTGAGTGTTACACTAGTGTGAGTGTTACACTCGTGTGAGTGTAACACTCGTGTGAGTGTAACACTCGTGTGAGTGTTTCACTCGTGTGAGTGTAACACTCGTGTGAGTGTTTCACTCGTGTGAGTAATACTCGTGTGAGTGTAATGCTCGTGTGATTGCTACACTCGTGTGAGGGTAACACTCGTGTGAGTGCTACACTCGTGTGAGTGTAACACTCGTGTGAGTGTTTCACTCGTGTTTGTGTCACGTTCACTAGTGTGAGTTACACTCGTGCGAGTGTTACACTCGTGTGAGTGTAACACTCGTTTGAGTGTAACACTAGTGTGAGTGTTACACTAGTGTGAGTGTTACACTCGTGTGAGTGTAACACTCGTGTGAGTGTAACACTAGTGTGAGTGTTACACTCGTGTGAGTGTAACACTCGTGTGAGTGTAACACTCGTGTGAGTGTAACACTCGTGTGAGTGTAACACTCATATGAGTGTAACACTCGTGTGAGTGTTTCATTCGTGTGAGTGCTGCACTCGTGTGAGTGTAACACTCGTGTGAGTGTAACACTCGTGTGAGTGCTACACTCGTGTGAGTGTAACACTAGTGTGAGTGTTTCATTCGTGTGAGTGCTACACTCGTGTGAGTGTAACACTAGTGTGAGTGTTTCATTCGTGTGAGTGCTACACTCGTGTGAGTGCTACACTCGTGTGAGTGTAACACTCGTGTGAGTGCTACACTCGTGTGAGTGCTACACTCGTGTGAGTGTAACACTCGTGTGAGTGTAACACTCGTGTGAGTGTAACACTCGTGTGAGTGTAACTCTCGTGTGAGTGTAACACTAGTGTGAGTGTTTCACTCGTGTGAGTGCTACACTCGTGTGAGTGTAACACTAGTGTGAGTGTAACACTAGGGTGAGTGTAACACTAGTGTGAGTGTTTCACTCGTGTGAGTGTTTCACTCGTGTGAGTGTAACACTCGTGTGAGTGTTTCACTCGTGTGAGTGTTTCACTCGTGTGAGTGTAACACTCGTGTGAGTGTAACACTAGTGTGAGTGTTTCACTCGTGTGAGTGTTAGAGCGACTCGTGTGAGTGTTACACTCGTGTGAGTGTTTCACTTGTGTGAGTGTTTCACTCATGTGAGTGTTAGAGCGACTCGTGTGAGTGTTTCACTCGTGTGAGTGTTACACTCGTGTGAGTGTTTCAGTCGAGTGAGTGTTTCACTCGTGTGAGTGTTTCAGTCGAGTGAGTATTACACTTGTGTGAGTGTTTCACTATCGTGAGTGTTTCACTAGTGAGTGTTACACTCGTGCGAGTGCTACACTCGTGTGAGTGTAACACTCGTGTGAGTGTAAAACTAGTGTGAGTGTTACACTAGTGTGAGTGTTACACTCGTGTGAGTGTAACACTCGTGTGAGTGTTTCACTCGTGTGAGTGTAACACTCGTGTGAGTGTTTCACTCGTGTTTGTGTCACGTTCACTAGTGTGAGTTACACTCGTGCGAGTGTTACACTCGTGTGAGTGTAACACTCGTTTGAGTGTAACACTAGTGTGAGTGTTACACTAGTGTGAGTGTTACACTCGTGTGAGTGTAACACTCGTGTGAGTGTTTCACTCGTGTGAGTGTAACACTCATATGAGTGTAACACTCGTGTGAGTGCTACACTCGTGTGAGTGCTGCACTCGTGTGAGTGTAACACTCGTGTGAGTGTAACACTCGTGTGAGTGCTACACTCGTGTGAGTGTAACACTAGTGTGAGTGTTTCATTCGTGTGAGTGCTACACTCGTGTGAGTGTAACACTAGTGTGAGTGTTTCATTCGTGTGAGTGCTACACTCGTGTGAGTGCTACACTCGTGTGAGTGTAACACTCGTGTGAGTGCTACACTCGTGTGAGTGTAACACTCGTGTGAGTGTAACACTGGTGTGAGTAACTCTCGTGTGAGTGCTACACTCGTGTGAGTGCTACACTCGTGTGAGTGTAACACTAGTGTGAGTGTAACACTCGTGTGAGTGTAACACTCGTGTGAGTGCTACACTCGTGTGAGTGTAACACTAGTGTGAGTGTTTCATTCGTGTGAGTGCTACACTCGTGTGAGTGTAACACTCGTGTGAGTGCTACACTCGTGTGAGTGCTACACTCGTGTGAGTGTAACACTCGTGTGAGTGTAACACTGGTGTGAGTGTTACACTGGTGTGAGTGTTTCACTAGTGTGAGTGTTTCACTAGTGTGAGTGTTTCACTGGTGTGAGTGTTACACGAGTGTGAGTGTTACACTGGTGTGAGTGTTTCACTAGTGAGTGTTACACTCATGTGAGTGTAACACTCGTGTGAGTGCTACACTCGTGTGAGTGTAACACTCGTGTGAGTGTAACACTAGTGTGAGTGTTATACTAGTGTGAGTGTTACACTAGTGTGAGTGTTACACTCGTGTGAGTGTAACACTCGTGTGAGTGTTTCACTCGTGTGAGTGTAACACTCGTGTGAGTGTAACACTCGTGTGAGTGTAACACTCGTGTGAGTGTAACACTCGTGTGAGTGTAACACTCGTGTGAGTGTTTCATTCGTGTGAGTGCTGCACTCGTGTGAGTGTAACACTCGTGTGAGTGTAACACTCGTGTGAGTGCTACACTCGTGTGAGTGTAACACTAGTGTGATTGTTTCATTCGTGTGAGTGCTACACTCGTGTGAGTGTTTCATTCGTGTGAGTGCTACACTCGTGTGAGTGCTACACTCGTGTGAGTGTAACACTCGTGTGAGTGCTACACTCGTGTGAGTGCTACACTCGTGTGAGTGTAACACTCGTGTGAGTGTAACACTCGTGTGAGTGTAACACTCGTGTGAGTGTAACTCTCGTGTGAGTGTAACACTAGTGTGAGTGTTTCACTCGTGTGAGTGCTACACTCGTGTGAGTGTAACACTAGTGTGAGTGTAACACTAGGGTGAGTGTAACACTAGTGTGAGTGTTTCACTCGTGTGAGTGTTTCACTCGTGTGAGTGTAACACTCGTGTGAGTGTTTCACTCGTATGAGTGTAACACTCGTGTGAGTGTAACACTAGTGTGAGTGTTTCACTCGTGTGAGTGTTAGAGCGACTCGTGTGAGTGTTACACTCGTGTGAGTGTTTCACTTGTGTGAGTGTTTCACTTGTGTGAGTGTTTCACTCATGTGAGTGTTAGAGCGACTCGTGTGAGTGTTTCATTCGTGTGAGTGTTACACTCGTGTGAGTGTTTCAGTCGAGTGAGTGTTTCACTCGTGTGAGTGTTTCAGTCGAGTGAGTATTACACTTGTGTGAGTGTTTCACTATCGTGAGTGTTTCACTAGTGAGTGTTACACTCGTGCGAGTGCTACACTCGTGTGAGTGTAACACTCGTGTGAGTGTAAAACTAGTGTGAGTGTTACACTAGTGTGAGTGTTACACTCGTGTGAGTGTAACACTCGTGTGAGTGTAACACTCGTGTGAGTGTTTCACTCGTGTGAGTGTAACACTCGTGTGAGTGTTTCACTCGTGTGAGTAATACTTGTGTGAGTGTAATGCTCGTGTGATTGCTACACTCGTGTGAGGGTAACACTCGTGTGAGTGTAACACTCGTGTGAGTGCTACACTCGTGTGAGTGTAACACTCGTGTGAGTGTTTCACTCGTGTTTGTGTCACGTTCACTAGTGTGAGTTACACTCGTGCGAGTGTTACACTCGTGTGAGTGTAACACTCGTTTGAGTGTAACACTAGTGTGAGTGTTACACTAGTGTGAGTGTTACACTCGTGTGAGTGTAACACTCGTGTGAGTGTTTCACTCGTGTGAGTGTAACACTCATATGAGTGTAACACTCGTGTGAGTGTTTCACTCGTGTGAGTGCTGCACTCGTGTGAGTGTAACACTCGTGTGAGTGTAACACTCGTGTGAGTGCTACACTCGTGTGAGTGTAACACTAGTGTGAGTGTTTCATTCGTGTGAGTGCTACACTCGTGTGAGTGTAACACTAGTGTGAGTGTTTCATTCGTGTGAGTGCTACACTCGTGTGAGTGCTACACTCGTGTGAGTGTAACACTCGTGTGAGTGCTACACTCGTGTGAGTGTAACACTCGTGTGAGTAACTCTCGTGTGAGTGCTACACTCGTGTGAGTGTAACACTAGTGTGAGTGTTTCACTCGTGTGAGTGTTTCAATCGTGTGAGTGCTACACTCGTGTGAGTGTAACACTAGTGTGAGTGTAACACTAGGGTGAGTGTAACACTAGTGTGAGTGTTTCACTCGTGTGAGTGTTTCACTCGTGTGAGTGTAACACTCGTGTGAGTGCTACACTCGTGTGAGTGTAACACTCGTGTAAGTGTTTCACTTGCGCAAGTGTTTCACTCGTGTGAGTGTAACACTCGTGTGAGTGTTACACTCGTGTGAGTGTAACACTCGTGTGAGTGTTTCACTCGTGTTTGTGTCACGTTCACTAGTATGAGTGTTACACTCGTGCGAGTGTTACACTCGTGCGAGTGTTACACTCGTGCGAGTGTTACACTAGTGTGAGTGTTTCACTCGTATGAGTGTAACACTCGTGTGAGTGTAACACTAGTGTGAGTGTTTCACTCGTGTGAGTGTTTCACTCGTGTGAGTGTTAGAGCGACTCGTGTGAGTGTTACACTCGTGTGAGTGTTTCACTTGTGTGAGTGTTTCACTCGTGTGAGTGTTAGAACGACTCGTGTGAGTGTAACACTCGTGTGAGTGTAACACTCGTGTGAGTGTAACACTCGTGTGAGTGTAACACTCGTGTGAGGGCTACACTCGTGTGAGTGTAACACTCGTGTGAGTGTAACACTCGTGTGAGTGTAACACACGTGTGAGTGCTACACTCGTGTGAGTGTAACACTAGTGTGAGTGTTTCATTCGTGTGAGTGCTACACTCGTGTGAGTGTAACACTCGTGTGAGTGTAACACTGGTGTGAGTGTTACACTGGTGTGAGTGTTTCACTAGTGTGAGTGTTTCACTAGTGTGAGTGTTTCACTAGTGTGAGTGTTTCACTAGTGTGAGTGTTACACGAGTGTGAGTGTTACACTGGTGTGAGTGTTTCACTAGTGAGTGTTACACTCGTGTGAGTGTAACACTCGTGTGAGTGCTACACTCGTGTGAGTGTAACACTCGTGTGAGTGTAACACTAGTGTGAGTGTTACACTAGTGTGAGTGTTACACTAGTGTGAGTGTTACACTCGTGTGAGTGTAACACTCGTGTGAGTGTTTCACTCGTGTGAGTGTAACACTCGTGTGAGTGTAACACTCGTGTGAGTGTAACACTCATATGAGTGTAACACTCGTGTGAGTGTTTCATTCGTGTGAGTGCTGCACTCGTGTGAGTGTAACACTCGTGTGAGTGTAACACTCGTGTGAGTGCTACACTCGTGTGAGTGTAACACTAGTGTGAGTGTTTCATTCGTGTGAGTGCTACACTCGTGTGAGTGTAACACTAGTGTGAGTGTTTCATTCGTGTGAGTGCTACACTCGTGTGAGTGTAACACTCGTGTGAGTGTTTCACTCGTGTGAGTGTAACACTCGTGTGAGTGTTTCACTCGTGTGAGTGTAATACTCGTGTGAGTGTAATGCTCGTGTGATTGCTACACTCGTGTGAGTGTAACACTCGTGTGAGTGCTACACTCGTGTGAGTGTAACACTCGTGTGAGTGTTTCACTCGTGTTTGTGTCACGTTCACTAGTGTGAGTTACACTCGTGCGAGTGTTACACTCGTGTGAGTGTAACACTCGTTTGAGTGTAACACTAGTGTGAGTGTTTCACTCGTGTGAGTGTTTCAATCGTGTGAGTGCTACACTCGTGTGAGTGTAACACTAGTGTGAGTGTAACACTAGGGTGAGTGTAACACTAGTGTGAGTGTTTCACTCGTGTGAGTGTTTCACTCGTGTGAGTGTAACACTCGTGTGAGTGCTACACTCGTGTGAGTGTAACACTCGTGTGAGTGTAACACTCGTGTAAGTGTTTCACTTGCGCGAGTGTTTCATTCGTGTGAGTGCTACACTCGTGTGAGTGTAACACTCGTGTGAGTGCTACACTCGTGTGAGTGCTACACTCGTGTGAGTGTAACACTCGTGTGAGTGTAACACTCGTGTGAGTGTTTCACTCGTGTTTGTGTCACGTTCACTAGTATGAGTGTTACACTCGTGCGAGTGTTACACTCGTGCGAGTGTTACACTCGTGCGAGTGTTACACTCGTGCGAGTGTTACGCTAGTGTGAGTGTTTCACTCGTATGAGTGTTTCACTCGTATGAGTGTAACACTCGTGTGAGTGTAACACTAGTGTGAGTGTTTCACTCGTGTGAGTGTTAGAGCGACTCGTGTGAGTGTTACACTCGTGTGAGTGTTTCACTTGTGTGAGTGTTTCACTTGTGTGAGTGTTTCACTCATGTGAGTGTTAGAACGACTCGTGTGAGTGTTTCACTCGTGTGAGTGTAACACTCGTGTGAGTGTAACACTCGTGTGAGTGTAACACTCGTGTGAGTGCTACACTCGTGTGAGTGTAACACTCGTGTGAGTGTAACACTCGTGTGAGTGTAACACTCGTGTGAGTGCTACACTCGTGTGAGTGTAACACTAGTGTGAGTGTTTCATTCGTGTGAGTGCTACACTCGTGTGAGTGTAACACTAGTGTGAGTGTTTCACTCGTGTGAGTGTTTCACTCGTGTGAGTGTAACACTAGTGTGAGTGTAACACTAGGGTGAGTGTAACACTAGTGTGAGTGTTTCACTCGTGTGAGTGTTTCACTCGTGTGAGTGTAACACTCGTGTGAGTGTTTCACTCGTATGAGTGTAACACTCGTGTGAGTGTAACACTAGTGTGAGTGTTTCACTCGTGTGAGTGTTAGAGCGACTCGTGTGAGTGTTACACTCGTGTGAGTGTTACACTCGTGTGAGTGTTTCACTTGTGTGAGTGTTTCACTCATGTGAGTGTTAGAGCGACTCGTGTGAGTGTTTCACTCGTGTGAGTGTTACACTCGTGTGAGTGTTTCAGTCGAGTGAGTGTTTCACTCGTGTGAGTGTTTCAGTCGAGTGAGTATTACACTTGTGTGAGTGTTTCACTATCGTGAGTGTTTCACTAGTGAGTGTTACACTCGTGCGAGTGCTACACTCGTGTGAGTGTAACACTCGTGTGAGTGTAAAACTAGTGTGAGTGTTACACTCGTGTGAGTGTAACACTCGTGTGAGTGTTTCACTCGTGTGAGTGTAACACTCGTGTGAGTGTTTCACTCGTGTGAGTGTAATACTCGTGTGAGTGTAATGCTCGTGTAATTGCTACACTCGTGTGAGTGTAACACTCGTGTGAGTGTAACACTCGTGTGAGTGTAACACTCGTGTGAGTGCTACACTCGTGTGAGTGTAACACTCGTGTGAGTGTTTCACTCGTGTTTGTGTCACGTTCACTAGTGTGAGTTACACTCGTGCGAGTGTTACACTCGTGTGAGTGTAACACTCGTTTGAGTGTAACACTAGTGTGAGTGTTACACTCGTGTGAGTGTTTCACTCGTGTTTGTGTCACGTTCACTAGTGTGAGTTACACTCGTGCGAGTGTTACACTCGTGTGAGTGTAACACTCGTTTGAGTGTAACACTAGTGTGAGTGTTACACTAGTGTGAGTGTTACACTCGTGTGAGTGTAACACTCGTGTGAGTGTTTCACTCGTGTGAGTGTAACACTCATATGAGTGTAACACTCGTGTGAGTGCTACACTCGTGTGAGTGTAACACTCGTGTGAGTGCTACACTCGTGTGAGTGTAACACTCGTGTGAGTGTAACACTCGTGTGAGTAACTCTCGTGTGAGTGCTACACTCGTGTGAGTGTAACACTAGTGTGAGTGTTTCACTCGTGTGAGTGTTTCAATCGTGTGAGTGCTACACTCGTGTGAGTGTAACACTAGTGTGAGTGTAACACTAGGGTGAGTGTAACACTAGTGTGAGTGTTTCACTCGTGTGAGTGTTTCACTCGTGTGAGTGTAACACTCGTGTGAGTGCTACACTCGTGTGAGTGTAACACTCGTGTGAGTGTAACACTCGTGTAAGTGTTTCACTTGCGCGAGTGTTTCATTCGTGTGAGTGCTACACTCGTGTGAGTGTAACACTCGTGTGAGTGCTACACTCGTGTGAGTGCTACACTCGTGTGAGTGTAACACTCGTGTGAGTGTAACACTCGTGTGAGTGTTTCACTCGTGTTTGTGTCACGTTCACTAGTATGAGTGTTACACTCGTGCGAGTGTTACACTCGTGCGAGTGTTACACTCGTGCGAGTGTTACACTCGTGCGAGTGTTACACTCGTGCGAGTGTTACGCTAGTGTGAGTGTTTCACTCGTATGAGTGTTTCACTCGTATGAGTGTAACACTCGTGTGAGTGTAACACTAGTGTGAGTGTTTCACTCGTGTGAGTGTTAGAGCGACTCGTGTGAGTGTTACACTCGTGTGAGTGTTTCACTTGTGTGAGTGTTTCACTTGTGTGAGTGTTTCACTCATGTGAGTGTTAGAACGACTCGTGTGAGTGTTTCACTCGTGTGAGTGTAACACTCGTGTGAGTGTAACACTCGTGTGAGTGTAACACTCGTGTGAGTGTAACACTCGTGTGAGTGTAACACTCGTGTGAGTGCTACACTCGTGTGAGTGTAACACTAGTGTGAGTGTTTCATTCGTGTGAGTGCTACACTCGTGTGAGTGTAACACTCGTGTGAGTGCTACACTCGTGTGAGTGCTACACTCGTGTGAGTGTAACACTCGTGTGAGTGTTACACTGGTGTGAGTGTTTCACTAGTGTGAGTGTTTCACTAGTGTGAGTGTTTCACTAGTGTGAGTCTTACACGAGTGTGAGTGTTACACTGGTGTGAGTGTTTCACTAGTGAGTGTTACACTCATGTGAGTGTAACACTCGTGTGAGTGCTACACTCGTGTGAGTGTAACACTCGTGTGAGTGTAACACTAGTGTGAGTGTTACACTAGTGTGAGTGTTACACTAGTGTGAGTGTTACACTCGTGTGAGTGTAACACTCGTGTGAGTGTTTCACTCGTGTGAGTGTAACACTCGTGTGAGTGTAACACTCGTGTGAGTGTAACACTCGTGTGAGTGTTTCATTCGTGTGAGTGCTGCACTCGTGTGAGTGCTGCACTCGTGTGAGTGTAACACTCGTGTGAGTGCTACACTCGTGTGAGTGTAACACTAGTGTGAGTGTTTCATTCGTGTGAGTGCTACACTCGTGTGAGTGTAACACTAGTGTGAGTGTTTCATTCGTGTGAGTGCTACACTCGTGTGAGTGCTACACTCGTGTGAGTGTAACACTCGTGTGAGTGCTACACTCGTGTGAGTGCTACACTCGTGTGAGTGTAACACTCGTGTGAGTGTAACACTCGTGTGAGTGTAACACTCGTGTGAGTGTAACACTCGTGTGAGTGTAACTCTCGTGTGAGTGTAACACTAGTGTGAGTGTTTCACTCGTGTGAGTGCTACACTCGTGTGAGTGTAACACTAGTGTGAGTGTAACACTAGGGTGAGTGTAACACTAGTGTGAGTGTTTCACTCGTGTGAGTGTTTCACTCGTGTGAGTGTTTCACTCGTGTGAGTGTAACACTCGTGTGAGTGTTTCACTCGTATGAGTGTAACACTCGTGTGAGTGTAACACTAGTGTGAGTGTTTCACTCGTGTGAGTGTTAGAGCGACTCGTGTGAGTGTTACACTCGTGTGAGTGTTACACTCGTGTGAGTGTTTCACTTGTGTGAGTGTTTCACTCATGTGAGTGTTAGAGCGACTCGTGTGAGTGTTTCACTCGTGTGAGTGTTACACTCGTGTGAGTGTTTCAGTCGAGTGAGTGTTTCACTCGTGTGAGTGTTTCAGTCGAGTGAGTATTACACTTGTGTGAGTGTTTCACTATCGTGAGTGTTTCACTAGTGAGTGTTACACTCGTGCGAGTGCTACACTCGTGTGAGTGTAACACTCGTGTGAGTGTAAAACTAGTGTGAGTGTTACACTAGTGTGAGTGTTACACTCGTGTGAGTGTAACACTCGTGTGAGTGTTTCACTCGTGTGAGTGTAACACTCGTGTGAGTGTTTCACTCGTGTGAGTGTAATACTCGTGTGAGTGTAATGCTCGTGTGATTGCTACACTCGTGTGAGTGTAACACTCGTGTGAGTGTAACACTCGTGTGAGTGCTACACTCGTGTGAGTGTAACACTCGTGTGAGTGTTTCACTCGTGTTTGTGTCACGTTCACTAGTGTGAGTTACACTCGTGCGAGTGTTACACTCGTGTGAGTGTAACACTCGTTTGAGTGTAACACTAGTGTGAGTGTTACACTAGTGTGAATGTTACACTCGTGTGAGTGTAACACTCGTGTGAGTGTTTCACTCGTGTGAGTGTAACACTCATATGAGTGTAACACTCGTGTGAGTGTTTCACTCGTGTGAGTGCTGCACTCGTGTGAGTGTAACACTCGTGTGAGTGTAACACTCATATGAGTGTAACACTCGTGTGAGTGTTTCACTCGTGTGAGTGCTGCACTCGTGCGAGTGTTACACTCGTGTGAGTGTAACACTCGTGTGAGTGTTTCACTCGTGTGAGTGTAACACTCGTGTGAGTGTAACACTCGTGTGAGTGTAATACTCATGTGAGTGTAATGCTCGTGTGATTGCTACACTCGTGTGAGTGTAACACTCGTGTGAGTGTAACACTCGTGTGAGTGCTACACTCCTGTGAGTGTAACACTAGTGTGAGTGTTTCATTCGTGTGAGTGCTACACTCGTGTGAGTGCTACACTCGTGTGAGTGTAACACTCGTGTGAGTGTAACACTCGTGTGAGTAACACTCGTGTGAGTGCTACACTCGTGTGAGTGTAACACTAGTGTGAGTGTTTCACTCGTGTGAGTGCTAGACTCGTGTGAGTGCTACACTCGTGTGAGTGCTACACTCGTGTGAGTGTAACACTCGTGTTAGTGCTACACTCGTGTGAGTGTAACACTCGTGTGAGTGTAACACTAGTGTGAGTGTAACACTAGTGTGAGTGTTACACTAGTGTGAGTGTTACACGAGTGTGAGTGTTACACTGGTGTGAGTGTTTCACTAGTGAGTGTTACACTCATGTGAGTGTAACACTCGTGTGAGTGCTACACTCGTGTGAGTGTAACACTCGTGTGAGTGTAACACTAGTGTGAGTGTTACACTAGTGTGAGTGTTACACTCGTGTGAGTGTAACACTCGTGTGAGTGTTTCACTCGTGTGAGTGTAACACTCATATGATTGTAATACTCGTGTGAGTGTTTCACTCGTGTGAGTGCTGCACTCGTGTGAGTGTAACACTCGTGTGAGTGTAACACTCGTGTGAGTGCTACACTCGTGTGAGTGTAACACTAGTGTGAGTGTTTCATTCGTGTGAGTGCTACACTCGTGTGAGTGTAACACTAGTGTGAGTGTTTCATTCGTGTGAGTGCTACACTCGTGTGAGTGCTACACTCGTGTGAGTGTAACACTCGTGTGAGTGCTACACTCGTGTGAGTGCTACACTCGTGTGAGTGTAACACTCGTGTGAGTGTAACACTCGTGTGAGTAACTCTCGTGTGAGTGCTACACTCGTGTGAGTGTAACACTAGTGTGAGTGTTTCACTCGTGTGAGTGCTACACTCGTGTGAGTGTAACACTAGTGTGAGTGTAACACTAGGGTGAGTGTAACACTAGTGTGAGTGTTTCACTCGTGTGAGTGTTTCACTCGTGTGAGTGTAACACTCGTGTGAGTGTAACACTCGTGTGAGTAACTCTCGTGTGAGTGCTACACTCGTGTGAGTGTAACACTAGTGTGAGTGTTTCACTCGTGTGAGTGCTACACTCGTGTGAGTGTAACACTAGTGTGAGTGTAACACTAGGGTGAGTGTAACACTAGTGTGAGTGTTTCACTCGTGTGAGTGTTTCACTCGTGTGAGTGTAACACTTGTGTGAGTGTTTCACTCGTATGAGTGTAACACTCGTGTGAGTGTTTCACTTGTGTGAGTGTTTCACTTGTGTGAGTGTTTCACTCATGTGAGTGTTAGAGCGACTCGTGTGAGTGTTTCACTCGTGAGTGCTACACTCGTGTGAGTGTTTCAGTCGAGTGAGTGTTTCACTCGTGTGTGTTTCATTCGAGTGAGTGTTACACTTGTGTGAGTGTTTCACTATCGTGAGTGTTTCACTAGTGAGTGTTACACTCGTGCGAGTGCTACACTCGTGTGAGTGTAACACTCGTGTGAGTGTAAAACTAGTGTGAGTGTTACACTAGTGTGATTGTTACACTCGTGTGAGTGTAACACTCGTGTGAGTGTTTCACTCGTGTGAGTGTAACACTCGTGTGAGTGTTTCACTCGTGTGAGTGTAACACTCGTGTGAGTGTAATACTCGTGTGAGGGCTACACTCGCGTGAGTGTAACACTCGTGTGAGTGTTTCACTCGTGTTTGTGTCACGTTCACTAGTGTGAGTGTTACACTCGTGCGCGTGTTACACTCGTGTGAGTGTTACACTAGTGTGAGTGTTTCACTCGTATGAGTGTAACACTCGTGTGAGTGTAACACTAGTGTGAGTGTTTCACTCGTGTGAGTGTTAGAGCGACTCGTGTGAGTGTTACACTCGTGTGAGTGTTTCACTTGTGTGAGTGTTTCACTTGTGTGAGTGTTTCACTCATGTGAGTGTTAGAGCGACTCGTGTGAGTGTTTCACTCGTGTGAGTGTTACACTCTTGTGAGTGTTTCAGTCGAGTGAGTGTTTCACTCGTGTGAGTGTTTCAGTCGAGTGAGTGTTACACTTGTGTGAGTGTTTCACTATCGTGAGTGTTTCACTAGTGAGTGTTACACTCGTGCGAGTGTTACACTCGTGCGAGTGTTACACTCGTGTGAGTGTAACACTCGTGTGAGTGTTTCACTCGTGTGAGTGTAACACTCGTGTGAGTGTAACACTCGTGTGAGTGTAATGCTCGTGTGATTGCTACACTCGTGTGAGTGTAACACTCGTGTGAGTGTAACACTCGTGTGAGTGCTACACTCGTGTGAGTGTAACACTAGTGTGAGTGTTTCATTCGTGTGAGTGCTACACTCGTGTGAGTGTAACACTCGTGTGAGTGCTACACTCGTGTGAGTGTAACACTCGTGTGAGTGTAACACTCGTGTGAGTAACACTCGTGCGAGTGCTACACTCGTGTGAGTGTAACACTAGTGTGAGTGTTTCACTCGTGTGAGTGCTAGACTCGTGTGAGTGCTACACTCGTGTGAGTGTAACACTCGTGTTAGTGCTACACTCGTTTGAGTGTAACACTAGTGTGAGTGTAGCACTAGTGTGAGTGTTACACTAGTGTGAGTGTTACACTGGTGTGAGTGTTACACTGGTGTGAGTGTTACACTGGTGTGAGTGTTACACTGGTGTGAGTGTTTCACTAGTGAGTGCTACACTCGTGTGAGTGTAACACTAGTGTGAGTGTTTCACTCGTGTGAGTGCTACACTCGTGTGAGTGTAACACTAGTGTGAGTGTAACACTAGGGTGAGTGTAACACTAGTGTGAGTGTTTCACTCGTGTGAGTGTTTCACTCGTGTGAGTGTAACACTCGTGTGAGTGCTACACTCGTGTGAGTGTAACACTCGTGTAAGTGTTTCACTTGCGCGAGTGTTTCACTCGTGTGAGTGTTAGAGCGACTCGTGTGAGTGTTACACTCGTGTGAGTGTTTCACTTGTGTGAGTGTTTCACTTGTGTGAGTGTTTCACTCATGTGAGTGTTAGAGCGACTCGTGTGAGTGTTTCACTCGTGTGAGTGTTACACTCGTGTGAGTGTTTCAGTCGAGTGAGTGTTTCACTCGTGTGAGTGTTTCAGTCGAGTGAGTGTTACACTTGTGTGAGTGTTTCACTATCGTGAGTGTTTCACTAGTGAGTGTTACACTCGTGCGAGTGCTACACTTGTGTGAGTGTAACACTCGTGTGAGTGTAAAACTAGTGTGAGTGTTACACTAGTGTGAGTGTTACACTCGTGTGAGTGTAACACTCGTGTGAGTGTTTCACTCGTGTGAGTGTAACACTCGTGTGGGTGTTTCACTCGTGTGAGTGTAACACTCGTGTGAGTGTTTCACTCGTGTGAGTGTAACACTCGTGTGAGTGTAACACTCGTGTGAGTGTAATACTCGTGTGAGTGTTTCACTCGTGTGAGTTTCTCACTCGTGTGAGTGTTTCAGTCGAGTGAGTGTTTCACTCATGTGAGTGTTTCACTCGAGTGAGTGCTACACTCGTGTGAGTGTTTCACTCGTGTGAGTGTCACGTTCACTCGTGTGAGTGTTACACTCGTTTGAGTGTTTCACTCGAGTTAGTGTTTCGCTCGTGTGAGTGTTTCACTCGAGTGAGTGTTTCACTCGTGTGAGTGTTACAATCGAGTGAGTGTTTCACTCGTGTGAGCGTTTCACTCGTGTGAGTGTTACACTCATGTGAGTGTTTCAGTCGAGTGAGTGTTTCACTCGTGTGAGTGTTTCAGTCGAGTGAGTGTTTCAGTCGTGTGAGTGTCACGTTCACTCGTGTGAGTGTTACACTCCTGTGAGTGTTTCACTCGAGTTAGTGTTTCGCTCGTGTGAGTGTTTCACTCGAGTGAGTGTTACAATCGAGTGAGTGTTTCACTCGTGTGAGCGTTTCACTCGTGTGAGTGTTACACTAGTGTTAGTGTTACACTCGTGTGAGTGTTTCACTAGTGTGAGTGTTACACTCGTGTGAGTGTAATACTCGTGTGAGTGTAACACTCGTGTGAGTGTAACACTCGTGTGAGTGTAACACTCGTGTAAGTGCTACACTCGTGTGAGTGCTACACTCGTGTGAGTGCTACACTCGTGTGAGTGTAACACTAGTGTGAGTGTTTCATTCGTGTGAGTGCTACACTCGTGTGAGTGCTACACTCGTGTGAGTGTTACACTAGTGTGAGTGTTTCACTCGTGCGAGTGTTACGCTCGTGCGAGTGTTAAACTCGTGCGAGTGTTTCACTCGTGTGAGTGTTACACTCGTGTGAGTGTTACACGCGTTACTTTACCGAAAGAACCAAGAATATGAATCCTTGCAGTCACGAAAGCTTTAATTCAAAATGGTAAAGAAGGTCAAACTGAAAAAATTGGCCAGTAAAAAAGATAATTGGCCATCAAAAAAAGTGACTGGCTAAAAAAGGGTGACCATTAAAAAAAGTGGCCGATCAAAAAAGAATTGACCCATAAAAAAAAGACCAGTCGAAAAAAATTGGACGATAAAAAAGATGAATGGCCATCCAAAAAAGTGACCAGTTAAAAAAGAGTGGCCATTAAAAAAAACAGTGGCCTACCAAAAAATAATTGGCCCGTAAAAAAAGACCAGTTGAAAAAAATTGGCCACAGTGGCGATTAAAAAAGTGGCCTACCAAAAAATAATTGGCCCGTAAAAAAAGACCAGTCGAAAAAAATTGGCCAGTTAAAAAGATATGTGGCCATCAAAAAAAGTGACCGGTTAAAAAAATTGCCCATTAAAAAAGTGACTACAAAAAATTGGCCCGTAAAAAGGAAAAACCAGTCAAACAAAATTGGTCAGTAGAAAAATGTATTGGCCATCACACAGTGAGGTGGAGGAGGCGGAGGAGGAGGCGGAGGAGGCGGAGGAGGAGGCGGCGGAGGAGGAGGCGGAGGCAGAGGAGGAGGATGAGGCGGAAGAGGTAGGTGGCCCATAAAAAAAGAGACCAGTAAAATAATTGCCAGGAAAAAAAAGATGAGTGGCCATAAAAAAAGTTTGACTGGTAAAAAATATATATAAAACAATTAAATTCCCTTCTACGTGACTTTACCGAAAGAACCAAGAATATGAATCCCTGCAGTCACGAAAGCTTTAATTCAAAATGGTAAAAAAGTTAAACTGAAAAAATTGGCCAGTAAAAAAGATAATTGGCCATCAAAAAAAGGGACTGGTTAAAAAAGAGTGGCCATTATTGAAAAAATCTGACTGGTAAAAAAAAATGGTCATGAAAAAAGTGAAAAAATTTGGCCGGTAAAAAAGATAAATGGCCATCAATAAAAGTGACCGGTTAAAAAATCAGTGGCCATTAAAAAAGTGGCCGATCAGAAAAGAATTGGCCCATAAAAAAAAGACCAGTCGAAAAAAAATTGGCCGGTAAAAAAGATGAATGGCCATCCAAAAAAGTGACCGGTTAAAAAAGAGTGGCCATTAAAAAAACAGTGGCCTACCAAAAAATAATTGGCCCGTAAAAAAGAGACCAGTCGAAAAAAATTGGCCAGTTAAAAAGATATGTGGCCATCAAAAAAAGTGACCGGTTAAAAAAATTGCCCATTAAAAAAAGTGACTACAAAAAATTGGCCCGTAAAAAGGAAAAACCAGTCAAACAAAATTGGTCAGTAGAAAAATGTATTGGCCATCACACAGTGAGGTGGAGGAGGCGGAGGAGGCGGAGGAGGCGGAGGAGGAGGCAGCGGAGGAGGAGGCGGAGGCGGAGGAGGAGGCGGAGGAGGAGGATGAGGCGGAAGAGGTAGGTGGCCCATAAAAAAAGAGACCAGTAAAATAATTGCCAGGAAAAAAAAGATGAGTGGCCATAAAAAAAGTTTGACTGGTAAAAATATATATATATAAAACAATTAAATTCCCTTCTACGTGACTTTACCGAAAGAACCAAGAATATGAATCCCTGCAGTCACGAAAGCTTTAATTCAAAATGGTAAAAAAGTTAAACTGAAAAAATTGGCCAGTAAAAAAGATAATTGGCCATCAAAAAAAGTGACTGGTTAAAAAAGAGTGGCCATTATTGAAAAAATCTGACTGGTAAAAAAAAATGGTCATGAAAAAAGTGAAAAAATTTGGCCGGTAAAAAAGATAAATGGCCATCAATAAAAGTGACCGGTTAAAAAATCAGTGGCCATTAAAAAAGTGGCCGATCAAAAAAGAATTGGCCCATGAAAAAAATACCAATCGAAAAAAATTGGCCGGTAAAAAAGATGAAAGGCCATCCAAAAAAGTGACCGGTTAAAAAAGAGTGGCCATTAAAAAAACAGTGACCTACCAAAAAATAATTGGCCCGTAAAAAAAGACCAGTCGAAAAAAATTGGCCAGTAAAAAAGATAAGTGGCCATCAAAAAAAGTGACCGGTTAAAAAAATTGCCCATTAAAAAAAATGACTACAAAAAATTGGCCCGTAAAAAAGGAAAGACCAGTCAAGCAAAATTGGTCAGTAAAAAAATGTATTGGCCATCACACAGTGAGGTGGAGGAGGCGGAGGAGGCGGAGGAGGAGGCGGAAGAGGTAGGTGGCCTGTAAAAAAAGAGACCAGTAAAATAATTGGCCAGTAAAAAAAGATGAGTGGCCATGAAAAAGTTTGACTGGTAAAAATATATATACAAAACAATTAAATTCCCTTCTACGTGGCTTTACCGAAAGAACCAAGAATATGAATCCTTGCAGTCACGAAAGCTTTAATTCAAAATGGTAAAGAAAGTCAAACTGAAAAAATTGGCCAGTAAAAAAGATAATTGGCCATCAAAAAAAGTGACTGGTTAAAAAAGAGTGGACATTAATGAAAAAAATTTCACTGGTAAAAAAAATGGCCATGAAAAAAGTGAAAAAATTGTCCGGTAAAAAAGATAAATGGCCATCAAAAAAAGTGACCAGTTAAAAAAGAGTGGCCATTAAAAAAATGTGGCCGATCAAAAAAGAATTGGCCCATAAAAAAAAAAGACCAGTCGAAAAAAATTGGCCGGTAAAAAAGATGAATGGCCATCCAAAAAAGTGACCGGTTAAAAAAGAGTGGCCATTAAAAAAACAGTGGCCTACCAAAAAATAATTGGCCTGTTAAAAAAGAGCAGTCGAAAAAAATTGGCAAGTAAAAAGATAAGTAGCCATCAAAAAAAGTGACCCGTTAAAAAAATTGCCCATTAAAAAAGGTGACTACAAAAAATTGGCCCGTAAAAAGGAAAGACAAGTCAAACAAAATTGGTCAGTAAAAAAATGTATTGCTCATCACACAGTGAGGTGGAGGAGGCGGAGGAGGAGGCGGAGGAGGAGGAGGCGGAGGAGGAGGCGGAGGAGGAGGAGGCGGAGGAGGAGGTGGACGAGGAGGCGGAGGAGGAGGAGGCTGAGGAGGAGGCGGAGAAGGAGGCGGAGGAGGAGGAGGAGGCGGAAGAGGTAGGTGGCCCGTAAAAAAAGAGACCAGTAAAAGAATTGCCAGTAAAAAAAGATGAGTGGCCATAAAAAAATTTGACTGGTAAAAAAAATAAAATAATAAAAACATAAAACAATTAAATTCCCTTCTACGTGACTTTACCGAAAGAACCAAGAATATGAATCCCTGCAGTCACGAAAGCTTTAATTCAAAATGGTAAAAAAAGTCAAACTGAAAAAATTGGCCACTAAAAAAGATAATTGGCCATCAAAAACAGTGACTGGTTAAAAAAGAGTGGCCATTAATGAAAAAATTTCACTGGTAAAAAAAAAATGGCCATGAAAAAAGTGAAAAAAATTGGCCGGTAAAAGAGATGAATGGCCATCCAAAAAAGTGACCGGTTAAAAAAGAGTGGCCATTAAAAAAACAGTGGCCTACCAAAAAATAATTGGCCTGTTAAAAAAGAGCAGTCGAAAAAAATTGGCAAGTAAAAAAGATAAGTGGCCATCAAAAAAAGTGACCCGTTAAAAAAATTGCCCATTAAAAAAGGTGACTACAAAAAATTGGCCCGTAAAAAGGAAAGACAAGTCAAACAAAATTGGTCAGTAAAAAAATGTATTGCTCATCACACAGTGAGGTGGAGGAGGCGGAGGAGGAGGCGGAGGAGGCGGAGGAGGAGGCGGAGGAGGAGGAGGCGGAGGAGGAGGCGGACGAGGAGGCGGAGGAGGAGGAGGCTGAGGAGGAGGCGGAGAAGGAGGCGGAGGAGGAGGAGGAGGCGGAAGAGGTAGGTGGCCCGTAAAAAAAGAGACCAGTAAAAGAATTGCCAGTAAAAAACAGATGAGTGGCCATAAAAAAATTTGACTGGTAAAAAAAAAAATAATGAAAACATAATACAATTAAATTCCCTTCTACGTGACTTTACCGAAGGAACCAAGAATATGAATCCCTGCAGTCACGAAAGCTTTAATTCAAAATGGTAAAAAAAGTCAAACTGAAAAAATTGGCCACTAAAAAAGATAATTGGCCATCAAAAAAAGTAACTGCTTAAAAAAGAGTGGCCATTAAAGAAAAAATTTGACTGGTAAAAAAAAAATGGTCATGAAAAAAGTGAAAAAAATTGGCTGGCAAAAAACATAAATGGCCATCAAAAAAAGTGACCGGTTAAAAAAGAGTGGCCATTAAAAAAAAATGGCCGATCAAAAAAGAATTGGCCCATAAAAAAAAGACCAGTCGAAAAAAATTGGCCGGTAAAAAAGATGAATGGCCATCCAAAAAAGTGACCGGTTAAAAAAGAGTGGCCATTAAAAAAACAGTGGCCTACCAAAAAATAATTGGCCCATAAAAAAAGAGCAGTCGAAAAAAATTGGCAAGTAAAAAAGATAAGTGGCCATCAAAAAAAGTGACCAGTAAAAAAAATTGCCCATTAAAAAAAGTGACTACAAAAAATTGGCCCGTAAAAAGGAAAGACAAGTCAAACAAAATTGGTCAGTAAAAAAATGTATTGGCCATCACACAGTGAGGTGGAGGAGGCAGAGGAGGAGGTGGAGGAGGTGGAGGAGGAGGCGGAGGAGGAGGAGGAGGAGGCGGAGGAGGAGGCGGAGGAGGAGGCGGACGAGGAGGCGGAGGAGGAGGAGGCTGAGGAGGAGGCGGAGAAGGAGGCGGAGGAGGAGGCGGAAGAGGTAGGTGGCCCATAAAAAAAGAGACCAGTAAAAGAATTGCCAGTAAAAAAAGATGAGTGGCCATAAAAAAATTTGACTGGTAAAAAAAAAAAAAAACATAAAACAATTAAATTCCCTTCTTCGTGACTTTACCGAAAAAACCAAGAATATGAATCCCTGCAGTCACGAAAGCTTTAATTCAAAATGGTAAAAAAAGTCAAACTGAAAAAATTGGCCACTAAAAAAGATAATTGGCCATCAAAAAAAGTGACTGGTTAAAAAAGAGTGGCCATTAATGAAAAAATTTCACTGGTAAAAAAAAAATGGCCATGAAAAAAGTGAAAAAAATTGGCCGGTAAAAAAGATAAATGGCCATCAAAAAAAGTGACCGGTTAAAAAAGAGTGGCCATTAAAAAAATGTGGCCGATCAAAAAAGAATTGGCCCATAAAAAAAAAGACCAGTCGAAAAAAATTGGCCGGTAAAAGAGATGAATGGCCATCCAAAAAAGTGACCGGTTAAAAAAGAGTGGCCATTAAAAAAACAGTGGCCTACCAAAAAATAATTGGCCTGTTAAAAAAGAGCAGTCGAAAAAAATTGGCAAGTAAAAAAGATAAGTGGCCATCAAAAAAAGTGACCCGTTAAAAAAAATTGCCCATTAAAAAAGGTGACTACAAAAAATTGGCCCGTAAAAAGGAAAGACAAGTCAAACAAAATTGGTCAGTAAAAAAATGTATTGCTCATCACACAGTGAGGTGGAGGAGGCGGAGGAGTAGGCGGAGGAGGCGGAGGAGGAGGCGGAGGAGGTGGAGGAGGAGGCGGAGGAGGAGGCGGAGGAGGAGGCGGACGAGGAGGCGGAGGAGGAGGAGGCTGAGGAGGAGGCGGAGAAGGAGGCGGAGGAGGAGGCGGAAGAGGTAGGTGGCCCATAAAAAAAGAGACCAGTAAAAGAATTGCCAGTAAAAAAAGATGAGTGGCCATAAAAAAATTTGACTGGTAAAAAAATAATAATAATAAAAACATAAAACAATTAAATTCCCTTCTACGTGACTTTACCGAAAGAACCAAGAATATGAATCCCTGCAGTCACGAAAGCTTTAATTCAAAATGGTAAAAAAAGTCAAACTGAAAAAATTGGCCACTAAAAAAGATAATTGGCCATCAAAAAAAGTGACTGGTTAAAAAAGAGTGGCCATTAATGAAAAAATTTCACTGGTAAAAAAAAAATGGCCATGAAAAAAGTGAAAAAAATTGGCCGGTAAAAAAGATAAATGGCCATCAAAAAAAGTGACCGGTTAAAAAAGAGTGGCCATTAAAAAAATGTGGCCGATCAAAAAAGAATTGGCCCATAAAAAAAAAGAACAGTCGAAAAAAATTGGCCGGTAAAAGAGATGAATGGCCATCCAAAAAAGTGACCGGTTAAAAAAGAGTGGCCATTAAAAAAACAGTGGCCTACCAAAAAATAATTGGCCTGTTAAAAAAGAGCAGTCGAAAAAAATTGGCAAGTAAAAAAGATAAGTGGCCATCAAAAAAAGTGACCCGTTAAAAAAATTGCCCATTAAAAAAGGTGACTACAAAAAATTGGCCCGTAAAAAGGAAAGACAAGTCAAACAAAATTGGTAAGTAAAAAAATGTATTGCTCATCACACAGTGAGGTGGAGGAGGCGGAGGAGGAGTTGGAGGAGGAGGCGGAGGAGGAGGCGGAGGAGGAGGAGGCGGAGGAGGAGGCGGACGAGGAGGCGGAGGAGGAGGAGGCTGTGGAGGAGGCGGAGAAGGAGGCGGAGGAGGAGGAGGAGGCGGAAGAGGTAGGTGGCCCGTAAAAAAAGAGACCAGTAAAAGAATTGCCAGTAAAAAAAGATAAGTGGCCATAAAAAAATTTGACTGGTAAAAAAATAATAATAATAAAAACATAAAACAATTAAATTCCCTTCTACGTGACTTTACCGAAAGAACCAAGAATATGAATCCCTGCAGTCACGAAAGCTTTAATTCAAAATGGTAAAAAAAGTCAAACTGAAAAAATTGGCCACTAAAAAAGATAATTGGCCATCAAAAAAAGTGACTGGTTAAAAAAGAGTGGCCATTAATGAAAAAATTTCACTGGTAAAAAAAAAATGGCCATGAAAAAAGTGAAAAAAATTGGCTGGTAAAAAAGATAAATGGCCATCAAAAAAAGTGACCGGTTAAAAAAGAGTGGCCATTAAAAAAATGTGGCCGATCAAAAAAGAATTGGCCCATAAAAAAAAAGACCAGTCGAAAAAAATTGGCCGGTAAAAGAGATGAATGGCCATCCAAAAAAGTGACCGGTTAAAAAAGAGTGGCCATTAAAAAAACAGTGGCCTACCAAAAAATAATTGGCCTGTTAAAAAAGAGCAGTCGAAAAAAATTGGCCGGTAAAAAAGATGAATGGCCATCCAAAAAAGCGACCAGTTAAAAAAGAGCGGCCATTAAAAAAACAGTGGCCTACCAAAAAATAATTGGCCTGTTAAAAAAGAGCAGTCGAAAAAAATTGGCAAGTAAAAAAGATAAGTGGCCATCAAAAAAAGTGACCCGTTAAAAAAATTGCCCATTAAAAAAGGTGACTACAAAAAATTGGCCCGTAAAAAGGAAAGACAAGTCAAACAAAATTGGTCAGTAAAAAAATGTATTGCTCATCACACAGTGAGGTGGAGGAGGCGGAGGAGGAGGCGGAGGAGGAGGAGGCGGAGGAGGAGGCGGAGGAGGAGGAGGCGGAGGAGGAGGCGGACGAGGAGGCGGAGGAGGAGGAGGCTGAGGAGGAGGCGGAGAAGGAGGCGGAGGCGGAAGAGGTAGGTGGCCCGTAAAAAAAGAGACCAGTAAAAGAATTGCCAGTAAAAAACAGATGAGTGGCCATAAAAAAATTTGACTGGTAAAAAATATATATATAAAACAATTAAATTCCCTTCTACGTGACTTTACCGAAAGAACCAAGAATATGAATCCCTGCAGTCACGAAAGCTTTAATTCAAAATGGTAAAAAAGTCAAACTGAAAAAATTGGCCAGTAAAAAAGATAATTGGCCATCACAAAAAGTAACTGCTTAAAAAAGAGTGGCCATTAATGAAAAAATTTGACTGGTAAAAAAAAAATGGTCATGAAAAAAGTGAAAAAAATTGGCTGGCAAAAAACATAAATGGCCATCAAAAAAAGTGACCGGTTAAAAAAGAGTGGCCATTAAAAAAAAGTGGCCGATCAAAAAAGAATTGGCCCATAAAAAAAAGACCAGTCGAAAAAAATTGGCCGGTAAAAAAGATGAATGGCCATCCAAAAAAGTGACCGGTTAAAAAAGAGTGGCCATTAAAAAAACAGTGGCCTACCAAAAAATAATTGGCCCATAAAAAAAGAGCAGTCGAAAAAAATTGGCAAGTAAAAAAGATAAGTGGCCATCAAAAAAAGTGACCAGTAAAAAAAATTGCCCATTAAAAAAAGTGACTACAAAAAATTGGCCCGTAAAAAGGAAAGACAAGTCAAACAAAATTGGTCAGTAAAAAAATGTATTGGCCATCACACAGTGAGGTGGAGGAGGCGGAGGAGGAGGCGGAGGAGGAGGTGGAGGAGGTGGAGGACGAGGCGGAGGAGGAGGAGGAGGAGGCGGAGGAGGAGGCGGAGGAGGAGGCGGACGAGGAGGCGGAGGAGGAGGAGGCTGAGGAGGAGGCGGAGAAGGAGGCGGAGGAGGAGGCGGAAGAGGTAGGTGGCCCATAAAAAAAGAGACCAGTAAAAGAATTGCCAGTAAAAAAAGATAAGTGGCCATAAAAAAATTTGACTGGTAAAAAAATAATAATAATAAAAACATAAAACAATTAAATTCCCTTCTACGTGACTTTACCGAAAGAACCAAGAATATGAATCCCTGCAGTCACGAAAGCTTTAATTCAAAATGGTAAAAAAAGTCAAACTGAAAAAATTGGCCACTAAAAAAGATAATTGGCCATCAAAAAAAGTGATTGGTTAAAAAAGAGTGGCCATTAATGAAAAAATTTCACTGGTAAAAAAAAAATGGCCATGAAAAAAGTGAAAAAAATTGGCCGGTAAAAAAGATAAATGGCCATCAAAAAAAGTGACCGGTTAAAAAAGAGTGGCCATTAAAAAAATGTGGCCGATCAAAAAAGAATTGGCCCATAAAAAAAAAGACCAGTCGAAAAAAATTGGCCGGTAAAAGAGATGAATGGCCATCCAAAAAAGTGACCGGTTAAAAAAGAGTGGCCATTAAAAAAACAGTGGCCTACCAAAAAATAATTGGCCCATAAAAAAAGAGCAGTCGAAAAAAATTGGCAAGTAAAAATAGATAAGTGGCCATCAAAAAAAGTGACCAGTAAAAAAAATTGCCCATTAAAAAAAGTGACTACAAAAAATTGGCCCGTAAAAAGGAAAGACAAGTCAAACAAAATTGGTCAGTAAAAAAATGTATTGGCCATCACACAGTGAGGTGGAGGAGGCAGAGGAGGAGGTGGAGGAGGTGGAGGAGGAGGCGGAGGAGGAGGAGGAGGAGGCGGAGGAGGAGGCGGAGGAGGAGGCGGACGAGGAGGCGGAGGAGGAGGAGGCTGAGGAGGAGGCGGAGAAGGAGGCGGAGGAGGAGGCGGAAGAGGTAGGTGGCCCATAAAAAAAGAGACCAGTAAAAGAATTGCCAGTAAAAAAAGATGAGTGGCCATAAAAAAATTTGACTGGTAAAAAAAAAAAAAAAACATAAAACAATTAAATTCCCTTCTTCGTGACTTTACCGAAAAAACCAAGAATATGAATCCCTGCAGTCACGAAAGCTTTAATTCAAAATGGTAAAAAAAGTCAAACTGAAAAAATTGGCCACTAAAAAAGATAATTGGCCATCAAAAAAAGTGACTGGTTAAAAAAGAGTGGCCATTAATGAAAAAATTTCACTGGTAAAAAAAAAATGGCCATGAAAAAAGTGAAAAAAATTGGCCGGTAAAAAAGATAAATGGCCATCAAAAAAAGTGACCGGTTAAAAAAGAGTGGCCATTAAAAAAATGTGGCCGATCAAAAAAGAATTGGCCCATAAAAAAAAAGACCAGTCGAAAAAAATTGGCCGGTAAAAGAGATGAATGGCCATCCAAAAAAGTGACCGGTTAAAAAAGAGTGGCCATTAAAAAAACAGTGGCCTACCAAAAAATAATTGGCCTGTTAAAAAAGAGCAGTCGAAAAAAATTGGCAAGTAAAAAAGATAAGTGGCCATCAAAAAAAGTGACCCGTTAAAAAAAATTGCCCATTAAAAAAGGTGACTACAAAAAATTGGCCCGTAAAAAGGAAAGACAAGTCAAACAAAATTGGTCAGTAAAAAAATGTATTGCTCATCACACAGTGAGGTGGAGGAGGCGGAGGAGTAGGCGGAGGAGGCGGAGGAGGAGGCGGAGGAGGTGGAGGAGGAGGCGGAGGAGGAGGCGGAGGAGGAGGCGGACGAGGAGGCGGAGGAGGAGGAGGCTGAGGAGGAGGCGGAGAAGGAGGCGGAGGAGGAGGCGGAAGAGGTAGGTGGCCCATAAAAAAAGAGACCAGTAAAAGAATTGCCAGTAAAAAAAGATGAGTGGCCATAAAAAAATTTGACTGGTAAAAAAATAATAATAATAAAAACATAAAACAATTAAATTCCCTTCTACGTGACTTTACCGAAAGAACCAAGAATATGAATCCCTGCAGTCACGAAAGCTTTAATTCAAAATGGTAAAAAAAGTCAAACTGAAAAAATTGGCCACTAAAAAAGATAATTGGCCATCAAAAAAAGTGACTGGTTAAAAAAGAGTGGCCATTAATGAAAAAATTTCACTGGTAAAAAAAAAATGGCCATGAAAAAAGTGAAAAAAATTGGCCGGTAAAAAAGATAAATGGCCATCAAAAAAAGTGACCGGTTAAAAAAGAGTGGCCATTAAAAAAATGTGGCCGATCAAAAAAGAATTGGCCCATAAAAAAAAAGACCAGTCGAAAAAAATTGGCCGGTAAAAGAGATGAATGGCCATCCAAAAAAGTGACCGGTTAAAAAAGAGTGGCCATTAAAAAAACAGTGGCCTACCAAAAAATAATTGGCCTGTTAAAAAAGAGCAGTCGAAAAAAATTGGCAAGTAAAAAAGATAAGTGGCCATCAAAAAAAGTGACCCGTTAAAAAAATTGCCCATTAAAAAAGGTGACTACAAAAAATTGGCCCGTAAAAAGGAAAGACAAGTCAAACAAAATTGGTAAGTAAAAAAATGTATTGCTCATCACACAGTGAGGTGGAGGAGGCGGAGGAGGAGTTGGAGGAGGAGGCGGAGGAGGAGGCGGAGGAGGAGGAGGCGGAGGAGGAGGCGGACGAGGAGGCGGAGGAGGAGGAGGCTGAGGAGGAGGCGGAGAAGGAGGCGGAGGAGGAGGAGGAGGCGGAAGAGGTAGGTGGCCCGTAAAAAAAGAGACCAGTAAAAGAATTGCCAGTAAAAAAAGATAAGTGGCCATAAAAAAATTTGACTGGTAAAAAAATAATAATAATAAAAACATAAAACAATTAAATTCCCTTCTACGTGACTTTACCGAAAGAACCAAGAATATGAATCCCTGCAGTCACGAAAGCTTTAATTCAAAATGGTAAAAAAAGTCAAACTGAAAAAATTGGCCACTAAAAAAGATAATTGGCCATCAAAAAAAGTGACTGGTTAAAAAAGAGTGGCCATTAATGAAAAAATTTCACTGGTAAAAAAAAAATGGCCATGAAAAAAGTGAAAAAAATTGGCCGGTAAAAAAGATAAATGGCCATCAAAAAAAGTGACCGGTTAAAAAAGAGTGGCCATTAAAAAAATGTGGCCGATCAAAAAAGAATTGGCCCATAAAAAAAAAGACCAGTCGAAAAAAATTGGCCGGTAAAAGAGATGAATGGCCATCCAAAAAAGTGACCGGTTAAAAAAGAGTGGCCATTAAAAAAACAGTGGCCTACCAAAAAATAATTGGCCTGTTAAAAAAGAGCAGTCGAAAAAAATTGGCCGGTAAAAAAGATGAATGGCCATCCAAAAAAGCGACCAGTTAAAAAAGAGCGGCCATTAAAAAAACAGTGGCCTACCAAAAAATAATTGGCCTGTTAAAAAAGAGCAGTCGAAAAAAATTGGCAAGTAAAAAAGATAAGTGGCCATCAAAAAAAGTGACCCGTTAAAAAAATTGCCCATTAAAAAAGGTGACTACAAAAAATTGGCCCGTAAAAAAGAAAGACAAGTCAAACAAAATTGGTCAGTAAAAAAATGTATTGCTCATCACACAGTGAGGTGGAGGAGGCGGAGGAGGAGGCGGAGGAGGAGGAGGCGGAGGAGGAGGCGGAGGAGGAGGAGGCGGAGGAGGAGGCGGACGAGGAGGCGGAGGAGGAGGAGGCTGAGGAGGAGGCGGAGAAGGAGGCGGAGGAGGAGGCGGAAGAGGTAGGTGGCCCGTAAAAAAAGAGACCAGTAAAAGAATTGCCAGTAAAAAACAGATGAGTGGCCATAAAAAAATTTGACTGGTAAAAAATATATATATAAAACAATTA
Source organism: Petromyzon marinus (assembly GCF_048934315.1). NCBI lineage: Eukaryota > Metazoa > Chordata > Hyperoartia > Petromyzontiformes > Petromyzontidae > Petromyzon > Petromyzon marinus. The sequence continues at coordinate 17,058,067 of NC_133681.1, read as the reverse complement.
AATTCCCTTCTACGTGACTTTACCGAAAGAACCAAGAATATGAATCCCTGCAGTCACGAAAGCTTTAATTCAAAATGGTAAAAAAGTCAAACTGAAAAAATTGGCCAGTAAAAAAGATAATTGGCCATCACAAAAAGTAACTGCTTAAAAAAGAGTGGCCATTAATGAAAAAATTTGACTGGTAAAAAAAAAATGGTCATGAAAAAAGTGAAAAAAATTGGCTGGCAAAAAACATAAATGGCCATCAAAAAAAGTGACCGGTTAAAAAAGAGTGGCCATTAAAAAAAAGTGGCCGATCAAAAAAGAATTGGCCCATAAAAAAAAGACCAGTCGAAAAAAATTGGCCGGTAAAAAAGATGAATGGCCATCCAAAAAAGTGACCGGTTAAAAAAAAGTGGCCATTAAAAAAACAGTGGCCTACCAAAAAATAATTGGCCCATAAAAAAAGAGCAGTCGAAAAAAATTGGCAAGTAAAAAAGATAAGTGGCCATCAAAAAAAGTGACCAGTAAAAAAATAATAATAATAAAAACATAAAACAATTAAATTCCCTTCTACGTGACTTTACCGAAAGAACCAAGAATATGAATCCCTGCAGTCACGAAAGCTTTAATTCAAAATGGTAAAAAAAGTCAAACTGAAAAAATTGGCCACTAAAAAAGATAATTGGCCATCAAAAAAAGTGACTGGTTAAAAAAGAGTGGCCATTAATGAAAAAATTTCACTGGTAAAAAAAAAATGGCCATGAAAAAAGTGAAAAAAATTGGCCGGTAAAAAAGATAAATGGCCATCAAAAAAAGTGACCGGTTAAAAAAGAGTGGCCATTAAAAAAATGTGGCCGATCAAAAAAGAATTGGCCCATAAAAAAAAAGACCAGTCGAAAAAAATTGGCCGGTAAAAGAGATGAATGGCCATCCAAAAAAGTGACCGGTTAAAAAAGAGTGGCCATTAAAAAAACAGTGGCCTACCAAAAAATAATTGGCCTGTTAAAAAAGAGCAGTCGAAAAAAATTGGCCGGTAAAAAAGATGAATGGCCATCCAAAAAAGCGACCAGTTAAAAAAGAGCGGCCATTAAAAAAACAGTGGCCTACCAAAAAATAATTGGCCTGTTAAAAAAGAGCAGTCGAAAAAAATTGGCAAGTAAAAAAGATAAGTGGCCATCAAAAAAAGTGACCCGTTAAAAAAATTGCCCATTAAAAAAGGTGACTACAAAAAATTGGCCCGTAAAAAGGAAAGACAAGTCAAACAAAATTGGTCAGTAAAAAAATGTATTGCTCATCACACAGTGAGGTGGAGGAGGCGGAGGAGGAGGCGGAGGAGGAGGAGGCGGAGGAGGAGGCGGAGGAGGAGGAGGCGGAGGAGGAGGCGGACGAGGAGGCGGAGGAGGAGGAGGCTGAGGAGGAGGCGGAGAAGGAGGCGGAGGAGGAGGCGGAAGAGGTAGGTGGCCCGTAAAAAAAGAGACCAGTAAAAGAATTGCCAGTAAAAAACAGATGAGTGGCCATAAAAAAATTTGACTGGTAAAAAATATATATATAAAACAATTAAATTCCCTTCTACGTGACTTTACCGAAAGAACCAAGAATATGAATCCCTGCAGTCACGAAAGCTTTAATTCAAAATGGTAAAAAAGTCAAACTGAAAAAATTGGCCAGTAAAAAAGATAATTGGCCATCACAAAAAGTAACTGCTTAAAAAAGAGTGGCCATTAATGAAAAAATTTGACTGGTAAAAAAAAAATGGTCATGAAAAAAGTGAAAAAAATTGGCTGGCAAAAAACATAAATGGCCATCAAAAAAAGTGACCGGTTAAAAAAGAGTGGCCATTAAAAAAAAGTGGCCGATCAAAAAAGAATTGGCCCATAAAAAAAAGACCAGTCGAAAAAAATTGGCCGGTAAAAAAGATGAATGGCCATCCAAAAAAGTGACCGGTTAAAAAAAAGTGGCCATTAAAAAAACAGTGGCCTACCAAAAAATAATTGGCCCATAAAAAAAGAGCAGTCGAAAAAAATTGGCAAGTAAAAAAGATAAGTGGCCATCAAAAAAAGTGACCAGTAAAAAAAATTGCCCATTAAAAAAAGTGACTACAAAAAATTGGCCCGTAAAAAGGAAAGACAAGTCAAACAAAATTGGTCAGTAAAAAAATGTATTGGCCATCACACAGTGAGGTGGAGGAGGCGGAGGAGGAGGCGGAGGAGGAGGTGGAGGAGGTGGAGGACGAGGCGGAGGAGGAGGAGGAGGAGGCGGAGGAGGAGGCGGAGGAGGAGGCGGACGAGGAGGCGGAGGAGGAGGAGGCTGAGGAGGAGGCGGAGAAGGAGGCGGAGGAGGAGGCGGAAGAGGTAGGTGGCCCATAAAAAAAGAGACCAGTAAAAGAATTGCCAGTAAAAAAAGATAAGTGGCCATAAAAAAATTTGACTGGTAAAAAAATAATAATAATAAAAACATAAAACAATTAAATTCCCTTCTACGTGACTTTACCGAAAGAACCAAGAATATGAATCCCTGCAGTCACGAAAGCTTTAATTCAAAATGGTAAAAAAAGTCAAACTGAAAAAATTGGCCACTAAAAAAGATAATTGGCCATCAAAAAAAGTGACTGGTTAAAAAAGAGTGGCCATTAATGAAAAAATTTCACTGGTAAAAAAAAAATGGCCATGAAAAAAGTGAAAAAAATTGGCCGGTAAAAAAGATAAATGGCCATCAAAAAAAGTGACCGGTTAAAAAAGAGTGGCCATTAAAAAAATGTGGCCGATCAAAAAAGAATTGGCCCATAAAAAAAAAGACCAGTCGAAAAAAATTGGCCGGTAAAAGAGATGAATGGCCATCCAAAAAAGTGACCGGTTAAAAAAGAGTGGCCATTAAAAAAACAGTGGCCTACCAAAAAATAATTGGCCTGTTAAAAAAGAGCAGTCGAAAAAAATTGGCAAGTAAAAAAGATAAGTGGCCATCAAAAAAAGTGACCCGTTAAAAAAATTGCCCATTAAAAAAGGTGACTACAAAAAATTGGCCCGTAAAAAGGAAAGACAAGTCAAACAAAATTGGTAAGTAAAAAAATGTATTGCTCATCACACAGTGAGGTGGAGGAGGCGGAGGAGGAGTTGGAGGAGGAGGCGGAGGAGGAGGCGGAGGAGGAGGAGGCGGAGGAGGAGGCGGACGAGGAGGCGGAGGAGGAGGAGGCTGAGGAGGAGGCGGAGAAGGAGGCGGAGGAGGAGGAGGAGGCGGAAGAGGTAGGTGGCCCGTAAAAAAAGAGACCAGTAAAAGAATTGCCAGTAAAAAACAGATGAGTGGCCATAAAAAAATTTGACTGGTAAAAAAAATAAAATAATGAAAACATAATACAATTAAATTCCCTTCTACGTGACTTTACCGAAGGAACCAAGAATATGAATCCCTGCAGTCACGAAAGCTTTAATTCAAAATGGTAAAAAAAGTCAAACTGAAAAAATTGGCCACTAAAAAAGATAATTGGCCATCAAAAAAAGTAACTGCTTAAAAAAGAGTGGCCAGTAATGAAAAAATTTGACTGGTAAAAAAAAAATGGTCATGAAAAAAGTGAAAAAAATTGGCTGGCAAAAAAGATAAATGGCCATCAAAAAAAGTGACCGGTTAAAAAAGAGTGGCCATTAAAAAAAAGTGGCCGATCAAAAAAGAATTGGCCCATAAAAAAAAGACCAGTCGAAAAAAATTGGCCGGTAAAAAAGATGAATGGCCATCCAAAAAAGCGACCGGTTAAAAAAGAGCGGCCATTAAAAAAACAGTGGCCTACCAAAAAATAATTGGCCTGTTAAAAAAGAGCAGTCGAAAAAAATTGGCAAGTAAAAAAGATAAGTGGCCATCAAAAAAAGTGACCCGTTAAAAAAATTGCCCATTAAAAAAGGTGACTACAAAAAATTGGCCCGTAAAAAGGAAAGACAAGTCAAACAAAATTGGTCAGTAAAAAAATGTATTGCTCATCACACAGTGAGGTGGAGGAGGCGGAGGAGGAGGCGGAGGAGGAGGAGGCGGAGGAGGAGGCGGAGGAGGAGGAGGCGGAGGAGGAGGCGGACGAGGAGGCGGAGGAGGAGGAGGCTGAGGAGGAGGCGGAGAAGGAGGCGGAGGAGGAGGCGGAAGAGGTAGGTGGCCCGTAAAAAAAGAGACCAGTAAAAGAATTGCCAGTAAAAAACAGATGAGTGGCCATAAAAAAATTTGACTGGTAAAAAATATATATATAAAACAATTAAATTCCCTTCTACGTGACTTTACCGAAAGAACCAAGAATATGAATCCCTGCAGTCACGAAAGCTTTAATTCAAAATGGTAAAAAAGTCAAACTGAAAAAATTGGCCAGTAAAAAAGATAATTGGCCATCACAAAAAGTAACTGCTTAAAAAAGAGTGGCCATTAATGAAAAAATTTGACTGGTAAAAAAAAAATGGTCATGAAAAAAGTGAAAAAAATTGGCTGGCAAAAAACATAAATGGCCATCAAAAAAAGTGACCGGTTAAAAAAGAGTGGCCATTAAAAAAAAGTGGCCGATCAAAAAAGAATTGGCCCATAAAAAAAAGACCAGTCGAAAAAAATTGGCCGGTAAAAAAGATGAATGGCCATCCAAAAAAGTGACCGGTTAAAAAAGAGTGGCCATTAAAAAAACAGTGGCCTACCAAAAAATAATTGGCCCATAAAAAAAGAGCAGTCGAAAAAAATTGGCAAGTAAAAAAGATAAGTGGCCATCAAAAAAAGTGACCAGTAAAAAAAATTGCCCATTAAAAAAAGTGACTACAAAAAATTGGCCCGTAAAAAGGAAAGACAAGTCAAACAAAATTGGTCAGTAAAAAAATGTATTGGCCATCACACAGTGAGGTGGAGGAGGCGGAGGAGGAGGCGGAGGAGGAGGCGGAGGAGGAGGTGGAGGAGGTGGAGGAGGAGGCGGAGGAGGAGGCGGAGGAGGAGGCGGAGGAGGAGGCGGACGAGGAGGCGGAGGAGGAGGAGGCTGAGGAGGAGGCGGAGAAGGAGGCGGAGGAGGAGGAGGAGGCGGAAGAGGTAGGTGGCCCATAAAAAAAGAGACCAGTAAAAGAATTGCCAGTAAAAAAAGATGAGTGGCCATAAAAAAATTTGACTGGTAAAAAAAAAAAAATATAAAACAATTAAATTCCCTTCTACGTGACTTTACCGAAAGAACCAAGAATATGAATCCCTGCAGTCACGAAAGCTTTAATTCAAAATGGTAAAAAAAGTCAAACTGAAAAAATTGGCCACTAAAAAAGATAATTGGCCATCAAAAAAAGTGACTGGTTAAAAAAGAGTGGCCATTAATGAAAAAATTTCACTGGTAAAAAAAAAATGGCCATGAAAAAAGTGAAAAAAATTGGCCGGTAAAAAAGATAAATGGCCATCAAAAAAAGTGACCGGTTAAAAAAGAGTGGCCATTAAAAAAATGTGGCCGATCAAAAAAGAATTGGCCCATAAAAAAAAAGACCAGTCGAAAAAAATTGGCCGGTAAAAGAGATGAATGGCCATCCAAAAAAGTGACCGGTTAAAAAAGAGTGGCCATTAAAAAAACAGTGGCCTACCAAAAAATAATTGGCCTGTTAAAAAAGAGCAGTCGAAAAAAATTGGCAAGTAAAAAAGATAAGTGGCCATCAAAAAAAGTGACCCGTTAAAAAAATTGCCCATTAAAAAAGGTGACTACAAAAAATTGGCCCGTAAAAAGGAAAGACAAGTCAAACAAAATTGGTCAGTAAAAAAATGTATTGCTCATCACACAGTGAGGTGGAGGAGGCGGAGGAGGAGTTGGAGGAGGAGGAGGAGGCGGAGGAGGAGGCGGAGGAGGCGGAGGAGGAGGCGGACGAGGAGGCGGAGGAGGAGGAGGCTGAGGAGGAGGCGGAGAAGGAGGCGGAGGAGGAGGCGGAAGAGGTAGGTGGCCCGTAAAAAAAGAGACCAGTAAAAGAATTGCCAGTAAAAAACAGATGAGTGGCCATAAAAAAATTTGACTGGTAAAAAAAAAAATAATGAAAACATAATACAATTAAATTCCCTTCTACGTGACTTTACCGAAGGAACCAAGAATATGAATCCCTGCAGTCACGAAAGCTTTAATTCAAAATGGTAAAAAAAGTCAAACTGAAAAAATTGGCCACTAAAAAAGATAATTGGCCATCAAAAAAAGTGACTGGTTAAAAAAGAGTGGCCATTAATGAAAAAATTTCACTGGTAAAAAAAAAATGGCCATGAAAAAAGTGAAAAAAATTGGCCGGTAAAAAAGATAAATGGCCATCAAAAAAAGTGACCGGTTAAAAAAGAGTGGCCATTAAAAAAATGTGGCCGATCAAAAAAGAATTGGCCCATAAAAAAAAAGACCAGTCGAAAAAAATTGGCCGGTAAAAGAGATGAATGGCCATCCAAAAAAGTGACCGGTTAAAAAAGAGTGGCCATTAAAAAAACAGTGGCCTACCAAAAAATAATTGGCCTGTTAAAAAAGAGCAGTCGAAAAAAATTGGCAAGTAAAAAAGATAAGTGGCCATCAAAAAAAGTGACCCGTTAAAAAAATTGCCCATTAAAAAAGGTGACTACAAAAAATTGGCCCGTAAAAAGGAAAGACAAGTCAAACAAAATTGGTAAGTAAAAAAATGTATTGCTCATCACACAGTGAGGTGGAGGAGGCGGAGGAGGAGTTGGAGGAGGAGGCGGAGGAGGAGGCGGAGGAGGAGGAGGCGGAGGAGGAGGCGGACGAGGAGGCGGAGGAGGCTGAGGAGGAGGCGGAGAAGGAGGCGGAGGAGGAGGAGGAGGCGGAAGAGGTAGGTGGCCCGTAAAAAAAGAGACCAGTAAAAGAATTGCCAGTAAAAAACAGATGAGTGGCCATAAAAAAATTTGACTGGTAAAAAAAATAAAATAATGAAAACATAATACAATTAAATTCCCTTCTACGTGACTTTACCGAAGGAACCAAGAATATGAATCCCTGCAGTCACGAAAGCTTTAATTCAAAATGGTAAAAAAAGTCAAACTGAAAAAATTGGCCACTAAAAAAGATAATTGGCCATCAAAAAAAGTAACTGCTTAAAAAAGAGTGGCCAGTAATGAAAAAATTTGACTGGTAAAAAAAAAATGGTCATGAAAAAAGTGAAAAAAATTGGCTGGCAAAAAAGATAAATGGCCATCAAAAAAAGTGACCGGTTAAAAAAGAGTGGCCATTAAAAAAAAGTGGCCGATCAAAAAAGAATTGGCCCATAAAAAAAAGACCAGTCGAAAAAAATTGGCCGGTAAAAAAGATGAATGGCCATCCAAAAAAGCGACCGGTTAAAAAAGAGCGGCCATTAAAAAAACAGTGGCCTACCAAAAAATAATTGGCCTGTTAAAAAAGAGCAGTCGAAAAAAATTGGCAAGTAAAAAAGATAAGTGGCCATCAAAAAAAGTGACCCGTTAAAAAAATTGCCCATTAAAAAAGGTGACTACAAAAAATTGGCCCGTAAAAAGGAAAGACAAGTCAAACAAAATTGGTCAGTAAAAAAATGTATTGCTCATCACACAGTGAGGTGGAGGAGGCGGAGGAGGAGGCGGAGGAGGAGGAGGCGGAGGAGGAGGCGGAGGAGGAGGAGGCGGAGGAGGAGGCGGACGAGGAGGCGGAGGAGGAGGAGGCTGAGGAGGAGGCGGAGAAGGAGGCGGAGGAGGAGGCTGAAGAGGTAGGTGGCCCGTAAAAAAAGAGACCAGTAAAAGAATTGCCAGTAAAAAACAGATGAGTGGCCATAAAAAAATTTGACTGGTAAAAAATATATATATAAAACAATTAAATTCCCTTCTACGTGACTTTACCGAAAGAACCAAGAATATGAATCCCTGCAGTCACGAAAGCTTTAATTCAAAATGGTAAAAAAGTCAAACTGAAAAAATTGGCCAGTAAAAAAGATAATTGGCCATCACAAAAAGTAACTGCTTAAAAAAGAGTGGCCATTAATGAAAAAATTTGACTGGTAAAAAAAAAATGGTCATGAAAAAAGTGAAAAAAATTGGCTGGCAAAAAACATAAATGGCCATCAAAAAAAGTGACCGGTTAAAAAAGAGTGGCCATTAAAAAAAAGTGGCCGATCAAAAAAGAATTGGCCCATAAAAAAAAGACCAGTCGAAAAAAATTGGCCGGTAAAAAAGATGAATGGCCATCCAAAAAAGTGACCGGTTAAAAAAGAGTGGCCATTAAAAAAACAGTGGCCTACCAAAAAATAATTGGCCCATAAAAAAAGAGCAGTCGAAAAAAATTGGCAAGTAAAAAAGATAAGTGGCCATCAAAAAAAGTGACCAGTAAAAAAAATTGCCCATTAAAAAAAGTGACTACAAAAAATTGGCCCGTAAAAAGGAAAGACAAGTCAAACAAAATTGGTCAGTAAAAAAATGTATTGGCCATCACACAGTGAGGTGGAGGAGGCGGAGGAGGAGGCGGAGGAGGAGGTGGAGGAGGTGGAGGAGGAGGCGGAGGAGGAGGCGGAGGAGGAGGCGGAGGAGGAGGCGGACGAGGAGGCGGAGGAGGAGGAGGCTGAGGAGGAGGCGGAGAAGGAGGCAGAGGAGGAGGAGGAGGAGGCGGAAGAGGTAGGTGGCCCATAAAAAAAGAGACCAGTAAAAGAATTGCCAGTAAAAAAAGATGAGTGGCCATAAAAAAATTTGACTGGTAAAAAAAAAAAAATATAAAACAATTAAATTCCCTTCTACGTGACTTTACCGAAAGAACCAAGAATATGAATCCCTGCAGTCACGAAAGCTTTAATTCAAAATGGTAAAAAAAGGCAAACTGAAAAAATTGGCCACTAAAAAAGATAATTGGCCATCAAAAAAAGTGACTGGTTAAAAAAGAGTGGCCATTAATAAAAAAATTTCACTGGTAAAAAAAAAATGGCCATGAAAAAAGTGAAAAAAATTGGCCGGTAAAAAAGATAAATGGCCATCAAAAAAAGTGACCGGTTAAAAAAGAGTGGCCATTAAAAAAATGTGGCCGATCAAAAAAGAATTGGCCCATAAAAAAAAAGACCAGTCGAAAAAAATTGGCCGGTAAAAGAGATGAATGGCCATCCAAAAAAGTGACCGGTTAAAAAAGAGTGGCCATTAAAAAAACAGTGGCCTACCAAAAAATAATTGGCCTGTTAAAAAAGAGCAGTCGAAAAAAATTGGCAAGTAAAAAAGATAAGTGGCCATCAAAAAAAGTGACCCGTTAAAAAAATTGCCCATTAAAAAAGGTGACTACAAAAAATTGGCCCGTAAAAAGGAAAGACAAGTCAAACAAAATTGGTCAGTAAAAAAATGTATTGCTCATCACACAGTGAGGTGGAGGAGGCGGAGGAGGAGTTGGAGGAGGAGGAGGAGGCGGAGGAGGAGGCGGAGGAGGCGGAGGAGGAGGCGGACGAGGAGGCGGAGGAGGAGGAGGCTGAGGAGGAGGCGGAGAAGGAGGCGGAGGAGGAGGCGGAAGAGGTAGGTGGCCCGTAAAAAAAGAGACCAGTAAAAGAATTGCCAGTAAAAAACAGATGAGTGGCCATAAAAAAATTTGACTGGTAAAAAAAATAAAATAATGAAAACATAATACAATTAAATTCCCTTCTACGTGACTTTACCGAAGGAACCAAGAATATGAATCCCTGCAGTCACGAAAGCTTTAATTCAAAATGGTAAAAAAAGTCAAACTGAAAAAAAATTGGCCACTAAAAAAGATAATTGGCCATCAAAAAAAGTGACTGGTTAAAAAAGAGTGGCCATTAATGAAAAAATTTCACTGGTAAAAAAAAAATGGCCATGAAAAAAGTGAAAAAAATTGGCCGGTAAAAAAGATAAATGGCCATCAAAAAAAGTGACCGGTTAAAAAAGAGTGGCCATTAAAAAAATGTGGCCGATCAAAAAAGAATTGGCCCATAAAAAAAAAGACCAGTCGAAAAAAATTGGCCGGTAAAAGAGATGAATGGCCATCCAAAAAAGTGACCGGTTAAAAAAGAGTGGCCATTAAAAAAACAGTGGCCTACCAAAAAATAATTGGCCTGTTAAAAAAGAGCAGTCGAAAAAAATTGGCAAGTAAAAAAGATAAGTGGCCATCAAAAAAAGTGACCCGTTAAAAAAATTGCCCATTAAAAAAGGTGACTACAAAAAATTGGCCCGTAAAAAGGAAAGACAAGTCAAACAAAATTGGTAAGTAAAAAAATGTATTGCTCATCACACAGTGAGGTGGAGGAGGCGGAGGAGGAGTTGGAGGAGGAGGCGGAGGAGGAGGCGGAGGAGGAGGAGGCGGAGGAGGAGGCGGACGAGGAGGCGGAGGAGGAGGAGGCTGAGGAGGAGGCGGAGAAGGAGGCGGAGGAGGAGGAGGAGGCGGAAGAGGTAGGTGGCCCGTAAAAAAAGAGACCAGTAAAAGAATTGCCAGTAAAAAACAGATGAGTGGCCATAAAAAAATTTGACTGGTAAAAAAAATAAAATAATGAAAACATAATACAATTAAATTCCCTTCTACGTGACTTTACCGAAGGAACCAAGAATATGAATCCCTGCAGTCACGAAAGCTTTAATTCAAAATGGTAAAAAAAGTCAAACTGAAAAAATTGGCCACTAAAAAAGATAATTGGCCATCAAAAAAAGTAACTGCTTAAAAAAGAGTGGCCAGTAATGAAAAAATTTGACTGGTAAAAAAAAAATGGTCATGAAAAAAGTGAAAAAAATTGGCTGGCAAAAAAGATAAATGGCCATCAAAAAAAGTGACCGGTTAAAAAAGAGTGGCCATTAAAAAAAAGTGGCCGATCAAAAAAGAATTGGCCCATAAAAAAAAGACCAGTCGAAAAAAATTGGCCGGTAAAAAAGATGAATGGCCATCCAAAAAAGCGACCGGTTAAAAAAGAGCGGCCATTAAAAAAACAGTGGCCTACCAAAAAATAATTGGCCTGTTAAAAAAGAGCAGTCGAAAAAAATTGGCAAGTAAAAAAGATAAGTGGCCATCAAAAAAAGTGACCCGTTAAAAAAATTGCCCATTAAAAAAGGTGACTACAAAAAATTGGCCCGTAAAAAGGAAAGACAAGTCAAACAAAATTGGTCAGTAAAAAAATGTATTGCTCATCACACAGTGAGGTGGAGGAGGCGGAGGAGGAGGCGGAGGAGGAGGAGGCGGAGGAGGAGGCGGAGGAGGAGGAGGCGGAGGAGGAGGCGGACGAGGAGGCGGAGGAGGAGGAGGCTGAGGAGGAGGCGGAGAAGGAGGCGGAGGAGGAGGCGGAAGAGGTAGGTGGCCCGTAAAAAAAGAGACCAGTAAAAGAATTGCCAGTAAAAAACAGATGAGTGGCCATAAAAAAATTTGACTGGTAAAAAATATATATATAAAACAATAATATTCCCTTCTACGTGACTTTACCGAAAGAACCAAGAATATGAATCCCTGCAGTCACGAAAGCTTTAATTCAAAATGGTAAAAAAGTCAAACTGAAAAAATTGGCCAGTAAAAAAGATAATTGGCCATCACAAAAAGTAACTGCTTAAAAAAGAGTGGCCATTAATGAAAAAATTTGACTGGTAAAAAAAAAATGGTCATGAAAAAAGTGAAAAAAATTGGCTGGCAAAAAACATAAATGGCCATCAAAAAAAGTGACCGGTTAAAAAAGAGTGGCCATTAAAAAAAGTGGCCGATCAAAAAAGAATTGGCCCATAAAAAAAAGACCAGTCGAAAAAAATTGGCCGGTAAAAAAGATGAATGGCCATCCAAAAAAGTGACCGGTTAAAAAAGAGTGGCCATTAAAAAAACAGTGGCCTACCAAAAAATAATTGGCCCATAAAAAAAGAGCAGTCGAAAAAAATTGGCAAGTAAAAAAGATAAGTGGCCATCAAAAAAAGTGACCAGTAAAAAAAATTGCCCATTAAAAAAAGTGACTACAAAAAATTGGCCCGTAAAAAGGAAAGACAAGTCAAACAAAATTGGTCAGTAAAAAAATGTATTGGCCATCACACAGTGAGGTGGAGGAGGCGGAGGAGGAGGCGGAGGAGGAGGTGGAGGAGGTGGAGGAGGAGGCGGAGGAGGAGGCGGAGGAGGAGGCGGAGGAGGAGGCGGACGAGGAGGCGGAGGAGGAGGAGGCTGAGGAGGAGGCGGAGAAGGAGGCGGAGGAGGAGGAGGAGGCGGAAGAGGTAGGTGGCCCATAAAAAAAGAGACCAGTAAAAGAATTGCCAGTAAAAAAAGATGAGTGGCCATAAAAAAATTTGACTGGTAAAAAAAAAAAAATATAAAACAATTAAATTCCCTTCTACGTGACTTTACCGAAAGAACCAAGAATATGAATCCCTGCAGTCACGAAAGCTTTAATTCAAAATGGTAAAAAAAGTCAAACTGAAAAAATTGGCCACTAAAAAAGATAATTGGCCATCAAAAAAAGTGACTGGTTAAAAAAGAGTGGCCATTAATGAAAAAATTTCACTGGTAAAAAAAAAATGGCCATGAAAAAAGTGAAAAAAATTGGCCGGTAAAAAAGATAAATGGCCATCAAAAAAAGTGACCGGTTAAAAAAGAGTGGCCATTAAAAAAACAGTGGCCTACCAAAAAATAATTGGCCTGTTAAAAAAGAGCAGTCGAAAAAAATTGGCAAGTAAAAAAGATAAGTGGCCATCAAAAAAAGTGACCCGTTAAAAAAATTGCCCATTAAAAAAGGTGACTACAAAAAATTGGCCCGTAAAAAGGAAAGACAAGTCAAACAAAATTGGTCAGTAAAAAAATGTATTGCTCATCACACAGTGAGGTGGAGGAGGCGGAGGAGGAGTTGGAGGAGGCGGAGGAGGCGGAGGAGGAGGCGGACGAGGAGGCGGAGGAGGAGGAGGCTGAGGAGGAGGCGGAGAAGGAGGCGGAGGAGGAGGCGGAAGAGGTAGGTGGCCCGTAAAAAAAGAGACCAGTAAAAGAATTGCCAGTAAAAAACAGATGAGTGGCCATAAAAAAATTTGACTGGTAAAAAAAAAAAAATAATGAAAACATAATACAATTAAATTCCCTTCTACGTGACTTTACCGAAGGAACCAAGAATATGAATCCCTGCAGTCACGAAAGCTTTAATTCAAAATGGTAAAAAAAGTCAAACTGAAAAAATTGGCCACTAAAAAAGATAATTGGCCATCAAAAAAAGTAACTGCTTAAAAAAGAGTGGCCATTAATGAAAAAATTTGACTGGTAAAAAAAAAAATGGTCATGAAAAAAGTGAAAAAAATTGGCTGGCAAAAAAGATAAATGGCCATCAAAAAAAGTGACCGGTTAAAAAAGAGTGGCCATTAAAAAAAAGTGGCCGATCAAAAAAGAATTGGCCCATAAAAAAAGACCAGTCGAAAAAAATTGGCCGGTAAAAAAGATGAATGGCCATCCAAAAAAGCGACCGGTTAAAAAAGAGCGGCCATTAAAAAAACAGTGGCCTACCAAAAAATAATTGGCCCATAATAAAAGAGCAGTCGAAAAAAATTGGCAAGTAAAAAAGATAAGTGGCCATCAAAAAAAGTGACCGGTAAAAAAAATTGCCCATTAAAAAAAGTGACTACAAAAAATTGGCCCGTAAAAAAGGAAAGACAAGTCAAACAAAATTGGTCAGTAAAAAAATGTATTGGCCATCACACAGTGAGGTGGAGGAGGCGGAGGAGTAGGCGGAGGAGGCGGAGGAGGAGGTGGAGGAGGTGGAGGAGGTGGAGGAGGAGGCGGAGGAGGAGGAGGAGGCGGAGGAGGAGGCGGAGGAGGCGGACGAGGAGGCGGAGGAGGCTGAGGAGGAGGCGGAGAAGGAGGCGGAGGAGGAGGAGGAGGAGGCGGAAGAGGTAGGTGGCCCATAAAAAAAGAGACCAGTAAAAGAATTGCCAGTAAAAAAAGATGAGTGGCCATAAAAAAATTTGACTGGTAAAAAAAATAAAATAATAAAAACATAAAACAATTAAATTCCCTTCTACGTGACTTTACCGAAAGAACCAAGAATATGAATCCCTGCAGTCACGAAAGCTTTAATTCAAAATGGTAAAAAAGTCAAACTGAAAAAATTGTCCACTAAAAAAGATAATTGGCCATCAAAAAAAGTGACTGGTTAAAAAAGAGTGGCCATTAATGAAAACATTTCACTGGTAAAAAAAAAATGGCCATGAAAAAAGTGAAAAAAATTGGCCGGTAAAAAAGATAAATGGCCATCAAAAAAAGTGACCGGTTAAAAAAGAGTGGCCATTAAAAAAATGTGGCCGATCAAAAAAGAATTGGCCCATAAAAAAAAAGACCAGTCGAAAAAAATTGGCCGGTAAAAGAGATGAATGGCCATCCAAAAAAGTGACCGGTTAAAAAAGAGTGGCCATTAAAAAAACAGTGGCCTACCAAAAAATAATTGGCCTGTTAAAAAAGAGCAGTCGAAAAAAATTGGCCAGTAAAAAAGATAAGTGGCCATCAAAAAAAGTGACCGGTTAAAAAAATTGCCCATTAAAAAAAATGACTACAAAAAATTGGCCCGTAAAAAAGGAAAGACCAGTCAAGCAAAATTGGTCAGTAAAAAAATGTATTGGCCATCACACAGTGAGGTGGAGGAGGCGGAGGAGGCGGAGGAGGAGGCGGAAGAGGTAGGTGGCCTGTAAAAAAAGAGACCAGTAAAATAATTGGCCAGTAAAAAAAGATGAGTGGCCATGAAAAAGTTTGACTGGTAAAAATATATATACAAAACAATTAAATTCCCTTCTACGTGGCTTTACCGAAAGAACCAAGAATATGAATCCTTGCAGTCACGAAAGCTTTAATTCAAAATGGTAAAGAAAGTCAAACTGAAAAAATTGGCCAGTAAAAAAGATAATTGGCCATCAAAAAAAGTGACTGGTTAAAAAAGAGTGGACATTAATGAAAAAAATTTCACTGGTAAAAAAAAAATGGCCATGAAAAAAGTGAAAAAAATTGTCCGGTAAAAAAGATAAATGGCCATCAAAAAAAGTGACCGGTTAAAAAAGAGTGGCCATTAAAAAAATGTGGCCGATCAAAAAAGAATTGGCCCATAAAAAAAAAGACCAGTCGAAAAAAATTGGCCGGTAAAAAAGATGAATGGCCATCCAAAAAAGGGACCGGTTAAAAAAGAGTGGCCATTAAAAAAACAGTGGCCTACCAAAAAATAATTGGCCTGTTAAAAAAGAGCAGTCGAAAAAAATTGGCAAGTAAAAAAGATAAGTGGCCATCAAAAAAAGTGACCCATTAAAAAAATTGCCCATTAAAAAAGGTGACTACAAAAAATTGGCCCGTAAAAAGGAAAGACAAGTCAAACAAAATTGGTCAGTAAAAAAATGTATTGCTCATCACACAGTGAGGTGGAGGAGGCGGAGGAGGAGTTGGAGGAGGAGGCGGAGGAGGAGGCGGAGGAGGAGGAGGCGGAGGAGGAGGCGGAGGAGGAGGCGGACGAGGAGGCGGAGGAGGAGGAGGCTGAGGAGGAGGCGGAGAAGGAGGCGGAGGAGGAGGAGGAGGCGGAAGAGGTAGGTGGCCCGTAAAAAAAGAGACCAGTAAAAGAATTGCCAGTAAAAAACAGATGAGTGGCCATAAAAAAATTTGACTGGTAAAAAAAATAAAATAATGAAAACATAATACAATTAAATTCCCTTCTACGTGACTTTACCGAAGGAACCAAGAATATGAATCCCTGCAGTCACGAAAGCTTTAATTCAAAATGGTAAAAAAAGTCAAACTGAAAAAATTGGCCACTAAAAAAGATAATTGGCCATCAAAAAAAGTAACTGCTTAAAAAAGAGTGGCCATTAATGAAAAAATTTGACTGGTAAAAAAAAAATGGTCATGAAAAAAGTGAAAGAATATGGCTGGCAAAAAAGATAAATGGCCATCAAAAAAAGTGACCGGTTAAAAAAGAGTGGCCATTAAAAAAAAGTGGCCGATCAAAAAAGAATTGGCCCATAAAAAAAGACCAGTCGAAAAAAATTGGCCGGTAAAAAAGATGAATGGCCATCCAAAAAAGCGACCGGTTAAAAAAGAGCGGCCATTAAAAAAACAGTGGCCTACCAAAAAATAATTGGCCCATAATAAAAGAGCAGTCGAAAAAAATTGGCAAGTAAAAAAGATAAGTGGCCATCAAAAAAAGTGACCGGTAAAAAAAATTGCCCATTAAAAAAAGTGACTACAAAAAATTGGCCCGTAAAAAAGGAAAGACAAGTCAAACAAAATTGGTCAGTAAAAAAATGTATTGGCCATCACACAGTGAGGTGGAGGAGGCGGAGGAGTAGGCGGAGGAGGCGGAGGAGGAGGTGGAGGAGGTGGAGGAGGAGGCGGAGGAGGAGGAGGCGGAGGAGGAGGAGGCGGAGGAGGCGGACGAGGAGGCAGAGGAGGCTGAGGAGGAGGCGGAGAAGGAGGCGGAGGAGGAGGAGGAGGAGGCGGAAGAGGTAGGTGGCCCGTAAAAAAAGAGACCAGTAAAAGAATTGCCAGTAAAAAACAGATGAGTGGCCATAAAAAAATTTGACTGGTAAAAAAAATAAAATAATAAAAACATAAAACAATTAAATTCCCTTCTACGTGACTTTACCGAAAGAACCAAGAATATGAATCCCTGCAGTCACGAAAGCTTTAATTCAAAATGGTAAAAAAAGTCAAACTGAAAAAATTGGCCACTAAAAAAGATAATTGGCCATCAAAAAAAGTGACTGGTTAAAAAAGAGTGGCCATTAATGAAAAAATTTCACTGGTAAAAAAAAAATGGCCATGAAAAAAGTGAAAAAAATTGGCCGGTAAAAAAGATAAATGGCCATCAAAAAAAGTGACCGGTTAAAAAAGAGTGGCCATTAAAAAAATGTGGCCGATCAAAAAAGAATTGGCCCATGAAAAAAAAGACCAGTCGAAAAAAATTGGCCGGTAAAAGAGATGAATGGCCATCCAAAAAAGTGACCGGTTAAAAAAGAGTGGCCATTAAAAAAACAGTGGCCTACCAAAAAATAATTGGCCTGTTAAAAAAGAGCAGTCGAAAAAAATTGGCCAGTAAAAAAGATAAGTGGCCATCAAAAAAAGTGACCGGTTAAAAAAATTGCCCATTAAAAAATATGACTACAAAAAATTGGCCCGTAAAAAAGGAAAGACCAGTCAAGCAAAATTGGTCAGTAAAAAAATGTATTGGCCATCACACAGTGAGGTGGAGGAGGCGGAGGAGGCGGAGGAGGAGGCGGAAGAGGTAGGTGGCCTGTAAAAAAAGAGACCAGTGAAATAATTGGCCAGTAAAAAAAGATGAGTGGCCATGAAAAAGTTTGACTGGTAAAAATATATATACAAAACAATTAAATTCCCTTCTACGTGGCTTTACCGAAAGAACCAAGAATATGAATCCTTGCAGTCACGAAAGCTTTAATTCAAAATGGTAAAGAAAGTCAAACTGAAAAAATTGGCCAGTAAAAAAGATAATTGGCCATCAAAAAAAGTGACTGGTTAAAAAAGAGTGGACATTAATGAAAAAAATTTCACTGGTAAAAAAAAAATGGCCATGAAAAAAGTGAAAAAAATTGTCCGGTAAAAAAGATAAATGGCCATCAAAAAAAGTGACCGGTTAAAAAAGAGTGGCCATTAAAAAAATGTGGCCGATCAAAAAAGAATTGGCCCATAAAAAAAAAAGACCAGTCGAAAAAAATTGGCCGGTAAAAAAGATGAATGGCCATCCAAAAAAGTGACCGGTTAAAAAAGAGTGGCCATTAAAAAAACAGTGGCCTACCAAAAAATAATTGGCCTGTTAAAAAAGAGCAGTCGAAAAAAATTGGCAAGTAAAAAAGATAAGTAGCCATCAAAAAAAGTGACCCGTTAAAAAAATTGCCCATTAAAAAAGGTGACTACAAAAAATTGGCCCGTAAAAAGGAAAGACAAGTCAAACAAAATTGGTCAGTAAAAAAATGTATTGCTCATCACACAGTGAGGTGGAGGAGGCGGAGGAGGAGGCAGAGGAGGAGGAGGCGGAGGAGGAGGCGGAGGAGGAGGAGGCGGAGGAGGAGGCGGACGAGGAGGCGGAGGAGGAGGAGGCTGAGGAGGAGGCGGAGAAGGAGGCGGAGGAGGAGGCGGAAGAGGTAGGTGGCCCGTAAAAAAAGAGACCAGTAAAAGAATTGCCAGTAAAAAACAGATGAGTGGCCATAAAAAAATTTGACTGGTAAAAAAAAAAAAATAATGAAAACATAATACAATTAAATTCCCTTCTACGTGACTTTACCGAAGGAACCAAGAATATGAATCCCTGCAGTCACGAAAGCTTTAATTCAAAATGGTAAAAAAAGTCAAACTGAAAAAATTGGCCACTAAAAAAGATAATTGGCCATCAAAAAAAGTAACTGCTTAAAAAAGAGTGGCCATTAATGAAAAAATTTGACTGGTAAAAAAAAAATGGTCATGAAAAAAGTGAAAAAAATTGGCCGGTAAAAAAGATAAATGGCCATCAAAAAAAGTGACCGGTTAAAAAAGAGTGGCCATTAAAAAAATGTGGCCGATCAAAAAAGAATTGGCCCATTAAAAAAAAGACCAGTCGAAAAAAATTGGCCGGTAAAAGAGATGAATGGCCATCCAAAAAAGTGACCGGTTAAAAAAGAGTGGCCATTAAAAAAACAGTGGCCTACCAAAAAATAATTGGCCTGTTAAAAAAGAGCAGTCGAAAAAAATTGGCCAGTAAAAAAGATAAGTGGCCATCAAAAAAAGTGACCGGTTAAAAAAATTGCCCATTAAAAAATATGACTACAAAAAATTGGCCCGTAAAAAAGGAAAGACCAGTCAAGCAAAATTGGTCAGTAAAAAAATGTATTGGCCATCACACAGTGAGGTGGAGGAGGCGGAGGAGGTGGAGGAGGAGGCGGAAGAGGTAGGTGGCCTGTAAAAAAAGAGACCAGTAAAATAATTGGCCAGTAAAAAAAGATGAGTGGCCATGAAAAAGTTTGACTGGTAAAAATATATATACAAAACAATTAAATTCCCTTCTACGTGGCTTTACCGAAAGAACCAAGAATATGAATCCTTGCAGTCACGAAAGCTTTAATTCAAAATGGTAAAGAAAGTCAAACTGAAAAAATTGGCCAGTAAAAAAGATAATTGGCCATCAAAAAAAGTGACTGGTTAAAAAAGAGTGGACATTAATGAAAAAAATTTCACTGGTAAAAAAAAAATGGCCATGAAAAAAGTGAAAAAAATTGTCCGGTAAAAAAGATAAATGGCCATCAAAAAAAGTGACCGGTTAAAAAAGAGTGGCCATTAAAAAAATGTGGCCGATCAAAAAAGAATTGGCCCATAAAAAAAAAAGACCAGTCGAAAATAATTGGCCGGTAAAAAAGATGAATGGCCATCCAAAAAAGTGACCGGTTAAAAAAGAGTGGCCATTAAAAAAACAGTGGCCTACCAAAAAATAATTGGCCTGTTAAAAAAGAGCAGTCGAAAAAAATTGGCAAGTAAAAAAGATAAGTAGCCATCAAAAAAAGTGACCCGTTAAAAAAATTGCCCATTAAAAAAGGTGACTACAAAAAATTGGCCCGTAAAAAGGAAAGACAAGTCAAACAAAATTGGTCAGTAAAAAAATGTATTGCTCATCACACAGTGAGGTGGAGGAGGCGGAGGAGGAGGCGGAGGAGGAGGAGGAGGAGGCGGAGGAGGAGGAGGCGGAGGAGGAGGCGGACGAGGAGGCGGAGGAGGAGGAGGCTGAGGAGGAGGCGGAGAAGGAGGCGGAGGAGGAGGAGGAGGCGGAAGAGGTAGGTGGCCCGTAAAAAAAGAGACCAGTAAAAGAATTGCCAGTAAAAAACAGATGAGTGGCCATAAAAAAATTTGACTGGTAAAAAAAAAAAAATAATGAAAACATAATACAATTAAATTCCCTTCTACGTGACTTTACCGAAGGAACCAAGAATATGAATCCCTGCAGTCACGAAAGCTTTAATTCAAAATGGTAAAAAAAGTCAAACTGAAAAAATTGGCCACTAAAAAAGATAATTGGCCATCAAAAAAAGTAACTGCTTAAAAAAGAGTGGCCATTAATGAAAAAATTTGACTGGTAAAAAAAAAATGGTCATGAAAAAAGTGAAAAAAATTGGCTGGCAAAAAAGATAAATGGCCATCAAAAAAAGTGACCGGTTAAAAAAGAGTGGCCATTAAAAAAAAGTGGCCGATCAAAAAAGAATTGGCCCATAAAAAAAAGACCAGTCGAAAAAAATTGGCCGGTAAAAAAGATGAATGGCCATCCAAAAAAGTGACTGGTTAAAAAAGAGTGGCCATTAAAAAAACAGTGGCCTACCAAAAAATAATTGGCCCATAAAAAAAGAGCAGTCGAAAAAAATTGGCAAGTAAAAAAGATAAGTGGCCATCAAAAAAAGTGACCGGTAAAAAAAATTGCCCATTAAAAAAAGTGACTACAAAAAATTGGCCCGTAAAAAGGAAAGACAAGTCAAACAAAATTGGTCAGTAAAAAAATGTATTGGCCATCACACAGTGAGGTGGAGGAGGCGGAGGAGTAGGCGGAGGAGGCGGAGGAGGAGGTGGAGGAGGTGGAGGAGGAGGCGGAGGAGGAGGAGGCGGAGGAGGAGGCAGAGGAGGAGGCGGACGAGGAGGCGGAGGAGGAGGAGGCTGAGGAGGAGGCGGAGAAGGAGGCGGAGGAGGAGGAGGCGGAAGAGGTAGGTGGCCCATAAAAAAAGAGACCAGTAAAAGAATTGCCAGTAAAAAAAGATGAGTGGCCATAAAAAAATTTGACTGGTAAAAAAAACAAAATAATAAAAACATAAAACAATTAAATTCCCTTCTACGTGACTTTACCGAAAGAACCAAGAATATGAATCCCTGCAGTCACGAAAGCTTTAATTCAAAATGGTAAAAAAAGTCAAACTGAAAAAATTGGCCACTAAAAAAGATAATTGGCCATCAAAAAAAGTGACCGGTTAAAAAAGAGTGGCCATTAATGAAAAAAATTCACTGGTAAAAAAAAAATTGCCATGAAAAAAGTGAAAAAAATTGGCTGGTAAAAAAGATAAATGGCCATCAAAAAAAGTGACCGGTTAAAAAAGAGTGGCCATTAAAAAAATGTGGCCGATCAAAAAAGAATTGGCCCATAAAAAAAAAGACCAGTCGAAAAAAATTGGCCGGTAAAAGAGATGAATGGCCATCCAAAAAAGTGACCGGTTAAAAAAGAGTGGCCATTAAAAAAACAGTGGCCTACCAAAAAATAATTGGCCTGTTAAAAAAGAGCAGTCGAAAAAAATTGGCAAATAAAAAAGATAAGTGGCCATCAAAAAAAGTGACCCGTTAAAAAATTGCCCATTAAAAAAGGTGACTACAAAAAATTGGCCCGTAAAAAGGAAAGACAAGTCAAACAAAATTGGTCAGTAAAAAAATGTATTGCTCATCACACAGTGAGGTGGAGGAGGCGGAGGAGGAGTCAGAGGAGGAGGAGGAGGCGGAGGAGGAGGAGGCTGAGGAGGAGGCGGAGAAGGAGGCGGAGGAGGAGGCGGAAGAGGTAGGTGGCCCGTAAAAAAAGAGACCAGTAAAAGAATTGCCAGTAAAAAACAGATGAGTGGCCATGAAAAAATTTGACTGGTAAAAAAAATAAAATAATGAAAACATAATACAATTAAATTCCCTTCTACGTGACTTTACCGAAGGAACCAAGAATATGAATCCCTGCAGTCACGAAAGCTTTAATTCAAAATGGTAAAAAAAGTCAAACTGAAAAAATTGGCCACTAAAAAAGATAATTGGCCATCAAAAAAAGTAACTGCTTAAAAAAGAGTGGCCATTAATGAAAAAATTTGACTGGTAAAAAAAAAAATGGTCATGAAAAAAGTGAAAAAAATTGGCTGGCAAAAAAGATAAATGGCCATCAAAAAAAGTGACCGGTTAAAAAAGAGTGGCCATTAAAAAAAAGTGGCCGATCAAAAAAGAATTGGCCCATAAAAAAAAGACCAGTCGAAAAAAATTGGCCGGTAAAAAAGATGAATGGCCATCCAAAAAAGTGACCGGTTAAAAAAGAGTGGCCATTAAAAAAACAGTGGCCTACCAAAAAATAATTGGCCCATAAAAAAGAGCAGTCGAAAAAAATTGGCAAGTAAAAAAGATAAGTGGCCATCAAAAAAAGTAACCGGTAAAAAAAATTGCCCATTAAAAAAAGTGACTACAAAAAATTGGCCCGTAAAAAGGAAAGACAAGTCAAACAAAATTGGTCAGTAAAAAAATGTATTGGCCATCACAGTGAGGTGGAGGAGGCGGAGGAGTAGGCGGAGGAGTAGGCGGAGGAGGAGGCGGAGGAGGTGGAGGAGGAGGCGGAGGAGGAGGAGGCGGAGGAGGAGGCGGACGAGGAGGCGGACGAGGAGGCGGAGGAGGCTGAGGAGGAGGCGGAGAAGGAGGCGGAGGAGGAGGAGGAGGCGGAAGAGGTAGGTGGCCCATGAAAAAAGAGACCAGTAAAAGAATTGCCAGTAAAAAAAGATGAGTGGCCATAAAAAAATTTGACTGGTAAAAAAAATAAAATAATAAAAACATAAAACAATTAAATTCCCTTCTACGTGACTTTACCGAAAGAACCAAGAATATGAATCCCTGCAGTCACGAAAGCTTTAATTCAAAATGGTAAAAAAAGTCAAACTGAAAAAATTGGCCACTAAAAAAGATCATTGGCCATCAAAAAAAGTGACTGGTTAAAAAAGAGTGGCCATTAATGAAAAAATTTCACTGGTAAAAAAAAAATGGCCATGAAAAAAGTGAAAAAAATTGGCCGGTAAAAAAGATAAATGGCCATCAAAAAAAGTGACCGGTTAAAAAAGAGTGGCCATTAAAAAAATGTGGCCGATCAAAAAAGAATTGGCCCATAAAAAAAAAGACCAGTCGAAAAAAATTGGCCGGTAAAAGAGATGAATGGCCATCCAAAAAAGTGACCGGTTAAAAAAGAGTGGCCATTAAAAAAACAGTGGCCTACCAAAAAATAATTGGCCTGTTAAAAAAGAGCAGTCGAAAAAAATTGGCAAGTAAAAAAGATAAGTGGCCATCAAAAAAAGTGACCCGTTAAAAAAAATTGCCCATTAAAAAAGGTGACTACAAAAAATTGGCCCTTAAAAAGGAAAGACAAGTCAAACAAAATTGGTCAGTAAAAAAATGTATTGCTCATCACACAGTGAGGTGGAGGAGGCGGAGGAGTAGGCGGAGGAGGCGGAGGAGGAGGCGGAGGAGGTGGAGGAGGAGGCGGAGGAGGAGGCGGAGGAGGAGGCGGAGGAGGAGGCGGAGGAGGAGGCGGACGAGGAGGCGGAGGAGGAGGAGGCTGAGGAGGAGGCGGAGAAGGAGGCGGAGGAGGAGGCGGAAGAGGTAGGTGGCCCATAAAAAAAGAGACCAGTAAAAGAATTGCCAGTAAAAAAAGATGAGTGGCCATAAAAAAATTTGACTGGTAAAAAAATAATAATAATAAAAACATAAAACAATTAAATTCCCTTCTACGTGACTTTACCGAAAGAACCAAGAATATGAATCCCTGCAGTCACGAAAGCTTTAATTCAAAATGGTAAAAAAAGTCAAACTGAAAAAATTGGCCACTAAAAAAGATAATTGGCCATCAAAAAAAGTGACTGGTTAAAAAAGAGTGGCCATTAATTAAAAAATTTCACTGGTAAAAAAAAAATGGCCATGAAAAAAGTGAAAAAAATTGGCCAGTAAAAAAGATAAATGGCCATCAAAAAAAGTGACCGGTTAAAAAAGAGTGGCCATTAAAAAAATGTGGCCGATCAAAAAAGAATTGGCCCATAAAAAAAAAGACCAGTCGAAAAAAATTGGCCGGTAAAAGAGATGAATGGCCATCCAAAAAAGTGACCGGTTAAAAAAGAGTGGCCATTAAAAAAACAGTGGCCTACCAAAAAATAATTGGCCTGTTAAAAAAGAGCAGTCGAAAAAAATTGGCAAGTAAAAAAGATAAGTGGCCATCAAAAAAAGTGACCCGTTAAAAAAAATTGCCCATTAAAAAAGGTGACTACAAAAAATTGGCCCTTAAAAAGGAAAGACAAGTCAAACAAAATTGGTCAGTAAAAAAATGTATTGCTCATCACACAGTGAGGTGGAGGAGGCGGAGGAGTAGGCGGAGGAGGCGGAGGAGGAGGCGGAGGAGGTGGAGGAGGAGGCGGAGGAGGAGGCGGAGGAGGAGGCGGAGGAGGAGGCGGAGAAGGAGGCGGAGGAGGAGGCGGAAGAGGTAGGTGGCCCATAAAAAAAGAGACCAGTAAAAGAATTGCCAGTAAAAAAAGATGAGTGGCCATAAAAAAATTTGACTGGTAAAAAAATAATAATAATAAAAACATAAAACAATTAAATTCCCTTCTACGTGACTTTACCGAAAGAACCAAGAATATGAATCCCTGCAGTCACGAAAGCTTTAATTCAAAATGGTAAAAAAAGTCAAACTGAAAAAATTGGCCACTAAAAAAGATAATTGGCCATCAAAAAAAGTGACTGGTTAAAAAAGAGTGGCCATTAATGAAAAAATTTCACTGGTAAAAAAAAAATGGCCATGAAAAAAGTGAAAAAAATTGGCCAGTAAAAAAGATAAATGGCCATCAAAAAAAGTGACCGGTTAAAAAAGAGTGGCCATTAAAAAAACAGTGGCCTACCAAAAAATAATTGGCCCATAAAAAAGAGCAGTCGAAAAAAATTGGCAAGTAAAAAAGATAAGTGGCCATCAAAAAAAGTAACCGGTAAAAAAAATTGCCCATTAAAAAAAGTGACTACAAAAAATTGGCCCGTAAAAAGGAAAGACAAGTCAAACAAAATTGGTCAGTAAAAAAATGTATTGGCCATCACAGTGAGGTGGAGGAGGCGGAGGAGTAGGCGGAGGAGTAGGCGGAGGAGGAGGCAGAGGAGGTGGAGGAGGAGGCGGAGGAGGAGGAGGCGGAGGAGGAGGCGGACGAGGAGGCGGACGAGGAGGCGGAGGAGGCTGAGGAGGAGGCGGAGAAGGAGGCGGAGGAGGAGGAGGAGGCGGAAGAGGTAGGTGGCCCATGAAAAAAGAGACCAGTAAAAGAATTGCCAGTAAAAAAAGATGAGTGGCCATAAAAAAATTTGACTGGTAAAAAAAATAAAATAATAAAAACATAAAACAATTAAATTCCCTTCTACGTGACTTTACCGAAAGAACCAAGAATATGAATCCCTGCAGTCACGAAAGCTTTAATTCAAAATGGTAAAAAAAGTCAAACTGAAAAAATTGGCCACTAAAAAAGATAATTGGCCATCAAAAAAAGTGACTGGTTAAAAAAGAGTGGCCATTAATGAAAAAATTTCACTGGTAAAAAAAAAATGGCCATGAAAAAAGTGAAAAAAATTGGCCGGTAAAAAAGATAAATGGCCATCAAAAAAAGTGACCGGTTAAAAAAGAGTGGCCATTAAAAAAATGTGGCCGATCAAAAAAGAATTGGCCCATAAAAAAAAAGACCAGTCGAAAAAAATTGGCCGGTAAAAGAGATGAATGGCCATCCAAAAAAGTGACCGGTTAAAAAAGAGTGGCCATTAAAAAAACAGTGGCCTACCAAAAAATAATTGGCCTGTTAAAAAAGAGCAGTCGAAAAAAATTGGCAAGTAAAAAAGATAAGTGGCCATCAAAAAAAGTGACCCGTTAAAAAAAATTGCCCATTAAAAAAGGTGACTACAAAAAATTGGCCCTTAAAAAGGAAAGACAAGTCAAACAAAATTGGTCAGTAAAAAAATGTATTGCTCATCACACAGTGAGGTGGAGGAGGCGGAGGAGTAGGCGGAGGAGGCGGAGGAGGAGGCGGAGGAGGTGGAGGAGGAGGCGGAGGAGGAGGCGGAGGAGGAGGCGGAGGAGGAGGCGGACGAGGAGGCGGAGGAGGAGGAGGCTGAGGAGGAGGCGGAGAAGGAGGCGGAGGAGGAGGCGGAAGAGGTAGGTGGCCCATAAAAAAAGAGACCAGTAAAAGAATTGCCAGTAAAAAAAGATGAGTGGCCATAAAAAAATTTGACTGGTAAAAAAATAATAATAATAAAAACATAAAACAATTAAATTCCCTTCTACGTGACTTTACCGAAAGAACCAAGAATATGAATCCCTGCAGTCACGAAAGCTTTAATTCAAAATGGTAAAAAAAGTCAAACTGAAAAAATTGGCCACTAAAAAAGATAATTGGCCATCAAAAAAAGTGACTGGTTAAAAAAGAGTGGCCATTAATTAAAAAATTTCACTGGTAAAAAAAAAATGGCCATGAAAAAAGTGAAAAAAATTGGCCAGTAAAAAAGATAAATGGCCATCAAAAAAAGTGACCGGTTAAAAAAGAGTGGCCATTAAAAAAATGTGGCCGATCAAAAAAGAATTGGCCCATAAAAAAAAAGACCAGTCGAAAAAAATTGGCCGGTAAAAGAGATGAATGGCCATCCAAAAAAGTGACCGGTTAAAAAAGAGTGGCCATTAAAAAAACAGTGGCCTACCAAAAAATAATTGGCCTGTTAAAAAAGAGCAGTCGAAAAAAATTGGCAAGTAAAAAAGATAAGTGGCCATCAAAAAAAGTGACCCGTTAAAAAAAATTGCCCATTAAAAAAGGTGACTACAAAAAATTGGCCCTTAAAAAGGAAAGACAAGTCAAACAAAATTGGTCAGTAAAAAAATGTATTGCTCATCACACAGTGAGGTGGAGGAGGCGGAGGAGTAGGCGGAGGAGGCGGAGGAGGAGGCGGAGGAGGTGGAGGAGGAGGCGGAGGAGGAGGCGGAGGAGGAGGCGGAGGAGGAGGCGGACGAGGAGGCGGAGGAGGAGGAGGCTGAGGAGGAGGCGGAGAAGGAGGCGGAGGAGGAGGCGGAAGAGGTAGGTGGCCCATAAAAAAAGAGACCAGTAAAAGAATTGCCAGTAAAAAAAGATGAGTGGCCATAAAAAAATTTGACTGGTAAAAAAATAATAATAATAAAAACATAAAACAATTAAATTCCCTTCTACGTGACTTTACCGAAAGAACCAAGAATATGAATCCCTGCAGTCACGAAAGCTTTAATTCAAAATGGTAAAAAAAGTCAAACTGAAAAAATTGGCCACTAAAAAAGATAATTGGCCATCAAAAAAAGTGACTGGTTAAAAAAGAGTGGCCATTAATGAAAAAATTTCACTGGTAAAAAAAAAATGGCCATGAAAAAAGTGAAAAAAATTGGCCAGTAAAAAAGATAAATGGCCATCAAAAAAAGTGACCGGTTAAAAAAGAGTGGCCATTAAAAAAATGTGGCCGATCAAAAAAGAATTGGCCCATAAAAAAAAAGACCAGTCGAAAAAAATTGGCCGGTAAAAGAGATGAATGGCCATCCAAAAAAGTGACCGGTTAAAAAAGAGTGGCCATTAAAAAAACAGTGGCCTACCAAAAAATAATTGGCCTGTTAAAAAAGAGCAGTCGAAAAAAATTGGCAAGTAAAAAAGATAAGTGGCCATCAAAAAAAGTGACCCGTTAAAAAAATTGCCCATTAAAAAAGGTGACTACAAAAAATTGGCCCGTAAAAAGGAAAGACAAGTCAAACAAAATTGGTAAGTAAAAAAATTTATTGCTCATCACACAGTGAGGTGGAGGAGGCGGAGGAGGAGTTGGAGGAGGAGGCGGAGGAGGAGGCGGAGGAGGAGGCGGAGGAGGAGGCGGACGAGGAGGCGGAGGAGGAGGAGGCTGAGGAGGAGGCGGAGAAGGAGGCGGAGGAGGAGGAGGAGGCGGAAGAGGTAGGTGGCCCGTAAAAAAAGAGACCAGTAAAAGAATTGCCAGTAAAAAACAGATGAGTGGCCATAAAAAAATTTGACTGGTAAAAAAAATAAAATAATGAAAACATAATACAATTAAATTCCCTTCTACGTGACTTTACCGAAGGAACCAAGAATATGAATCCCTGCAGTCACGAAAGCTTTAATTCAAAATGGTAAAAAAGTCAAACTGAAAAAATTGGCCACTAAAAAAGATAATTGGCCATCAAAAAAAGTAACTGCTTAAAAAAGAGTGGCCAGTAATGAAAAAATTTGACTGGTAAAAAAAAAATGGTCATGAAAAAAGTGAAAAAAATTGGCTGGCAAAAAAGATAAATGGCCATCAAAAAAAGTGACCGGTTAAAAAAGAGTGGCCATTAAAAAAAAGTGGCCGATCAAAAAAGAATTGGCCCATAAAAAAAAGACCAGTCGAAAAAAATTGGCCGGTAAAAGAGATGAATGGCCATCCAAAAAAGCGACCGGTTAAAAAAGAGCGGCCATTAAAAAAACAGTGGCCTACCAAAAAATAATTGGCCTGTTAAAAAAGAGCAGTCGAAAAAAATTGGCAAGTAAAAAAGATAAGTGGCCATCAAAAAAAGTGACCCGTTAAAAAAATTGCCCATTAAAAAAGGTGACTACAAAAAATTGGCCCGTAAAAAGGAAAGACAAGTCAAACAAAATTGGTCAGTAAAAAAATGTATTGCTCATCACACAGTGAGGTGGAGGAGGCGGAGGAGGAGGTGGAGGAGGAGGAGGCGGAGGAGGAGGCGGAGGAGGAGGAGGCGGAGGAGGAGGCGGACGAGGAGGCGGAGGAGGAGGAGGCTGAGGAGGAGGCGGAGAAGGAGGCGGAGGAGGAGGAGGAGGCGGAAGAGGTAGGTGGCCCGTAAAAAAAGAGACCAGTAAAAGAATTGCCAGTAAAAAACAGATGAGTGGCCATAAAAAAATTTGACTGGTAAAAAAAAAAAAATAATGAAAACATAATACAATTAAATTCCCTTCTACGTGACTTTACCGAAGGAACCAAGAATATGAATCCCTGCAGTCACGAAAGCTTTAATTCAAAATGGTAAAAAAAGTCAAA
Organism: Petromyzon marinus; assembly: GCF_048934315.1. Taxonomy (NCBI): domain Eukaryota; kingdom Metazoa; phylum Chordata; class Hyperoartia; order Petromyzontiformes; family Petromyzontidae; genus Petromyzon; species Petromyzon marinus. The sequence continues at coordinate 17,029,377 of NC_133681.1, read as the reverse complement.
CTGAAAAAATTGGCCACTAAAAAAGATAATTGGCCATCACAAAAAGTAACTGCTTAAAAAAGAGTGGCCATTAATGAAAAAATTTGACTGGTAAAAAAAAAATGGTCATGAAAAAAGTGAAAAAAATTGGCTGGCAAAAAACATAAATGGCCATCAAAAAAAGTGACCGGTTAAAAAAGAGTGGCCATTAAAAAAAAGTGGCCGATCAAAAAAGAATTGGCCCATAAAAAAAAGACCAGTCGAAAAAAATTGGCCGGTAAAAAAGATGAATGGCCATCCAAAAAAGTGACCGGTTAAAAAAGAGTGGCCATTAAAAAAACAGTGGCCTACCAAAAAATAATTGGCCCATAAAAAAAGAGCAGTCGAAAAAAATTGGCAAGTAAAAAAGATAAGTGGCCATCAAAAAAAGTGACCAGTAAAAAAAATTGCCCATTAAAAAAAGTGACTACAAAAAATTGGCCCGTAAAAAGGAAAGACAAGTCAAACAAAATTGGTCAGTAAAAAAATGTATTGGCCATCACACAGTGAGGTGGAGGAGGCGGAGGAGGAGGCAGAGGAGGAGGTGGAGGAGGTGGAGGAGGAGGAGGAGGCGGAAGAGGTAGGTGGCCCATAAAAAAAGAGACCAGTAAAAGAATTGCCAGTAAAAAAAGATGAGTGGCCATAAAAAAATTTGACTGGTAAAAAAATAATAATAATAAAAACATAAAACAATTAAATTCCCTTCTACGTGACTTTACCGAAAGAACCAAGAATATGAATCCCTGCAGTCACGAAAGCTTTAATTCAAAATGGTAAAAAAAGTCAAACTGAAAAAATTGGCCACTAAAAAAGATAATTGGCCATCAAAAAAAGTGACTGGTTAAAAAAGAGTGGCCATTAATGAAAAAATTTCACTGGTAAAAAAAAAATGGCCATGAAAAAAGTGAAAAAAATTGGCCGGTAAAAAAGATAAATGGCCATCAAAAAAAGTGACCGGTTAAAAAAGAGTGGCCATTAAAAAAATGTGGCCGATCAAAAAAGAATTGGCCCATAAAAAAAAAGACCAGTCGAAAAAAATTGGCCGGTAAAAGAGATGAATGGCCATCCAAAAAAGTGACCGGTTAAAAAAGAGTGGCCATTAAAAAAACTGTGGCCTACCAAAAAATAATTGGCCTGTTAAAAAAGAGCAGTCGAAAAAAATTGGCAAGTAAAAAAGATAAGTGGCCATCAAAAAAAGTGACCCGTTAAAAAAATTGCCCATTAAAAAAGGTGACTACAAAAAATTGGCCCGTAAAAAGGAAAGACAAGTCAAACAAAATTGGTCAGTAAAAAAATGTATTGCTCATCACACAGTGAGGTGGAGGAGGCGGAGGAGGAGTTGGAGGAGGAGGCGGAGGAGGAGGCGGAGGAGGAGGAGGCGGAGGAGGAGGCGGACGAGGAGGCGGAGGAGGAGGAGGCTGAGGAGGAGGCGGAGAAGGAGGCGGAGGAGGAGGAGGAGGCGGAAGAGGTAGGTGGCCCGTAAAAAAAGAGACCAGTAAAAGAATTGCCAGTAAAAAACAGATGAGTGGCCATAAAAAAATTTGACTGGTAAAAAAAAAAAATAATGAAAACATAATACAATTAAATTCCCTTCTACGTGACTTTACCGAAGGAACCAAGAATATGAATCCCTGCAGTCACGAAAGCTTTAATTCAAAATGGTAAAAAAAGTCAAACTGAAAAAATTGGCCACTAAAAAAGATAATTGGCCATCAAAAAAAGTAACTGCTTAAAAAAGAGTGGCCATTAATGAAAAAATTTGACTGGTAAAAAAAAAATGGTCATGAAAAAAGTGAAAAAAATTGGCTGGCAAAAAAGATAAATGGCCATCAAAAAAAGTGACCGGTTAAAAAAGAGTGGCCATTAAAAAAAAGTGGCCGATCAAAAAAGAATTGGCCCATAAAAAAAGACCAGTCGAAAAAAATTGGCCGGTAAAAAAGATGAATGGCCATCCAAAAAAGCGACCGGTTAAAAAAGAGCGGCCATTAAAAAAACAATGGCCTACCAAAAAATAATTGGCCCATAATAAAAGAGCAGTCGAAAAAAATTGGCAAGTAAAAAAGATAAGTGGCCATCAAAAAAAGTGACCGGTAAAAAAAATTGCCCATTAAAAAAAGTGACTACAAAAAATTGGCCCGTAAAAAAGGAAAGACAAGTCAAACAAAATTGGTCAGTAAAAAAATGTATTGGCCATCACACAGTGAGGTGGAGGAGGCGGAGGAGTAGGCGGAGGAGGCGGAGGAGGAGGTGGAGGAGGTGGAGGAGGAGGCGGAGGAGGAGGAGGAGGCGGAGGAGGAGGCGGAGGAGGCGGACGAGGAGGCGGAGGAGGAGGAGGCTGAGGAGGAGGCGGAGAAGGAGGCGGAGGAGGAGGAGGAGGAGGCGGAAGAGGTAGGTGGCCCATAAAAAAAGAGACCAGTAAAAGAATTGGCAGTAAAAAAAGATGAGTGGCCATAAAAAAATTTGACTGGTAAAAAAAATAAAATAATAAAAACATAAAACAATTAAATTCCCTTCTACGTGACTTTACCGAAAGAACCAAGAATATGAATCCCTGCAGTCACGAAAGCTTTAATTCAAAATGGTAAAAAAAGTCAAACTGAAAAAATTGGCCACTAAAAAAGATAATTGGCCATCAAAAAAAGTGACTGGTTAAAAAAGAGTGGCCATTAATGAAAAAATTTCACTGGTAAAAAAAAATGGCCATGAAAAAAGTGAAAAAAATTGGCCGGTAAAAAAGATAAATGGCCATCAAAAAAAGTGACCGGTTAAAAAAGAGTGGCCATTAAAAAAATGTGGCCGATCAAAAAAGAATTGGCCCATAAAAAAAAAGACCAGTCGAAAAAAATTGGCCGGTAAAAGAGATGAATGGCCATCCAAAAAAGTGACCGGTTAAAAAAGAGTGGCCATTAAAAAAACAGTGGCCTACCAAAAAATAATTGGCCTGTTAAAAAAGAGCAGTCGAAAAAAATTGGCAAGTAAAAAAGATAAGTGGCCATCAAAAAAGTGACCCGTTAAAAAAATTGCCCATTAAAAAAGGTGACTACAAAAAATTGGCCCGTAAAAAGGAAAGACAAGTCAAACAAAATTGGTCAGTAAAAAAATGTATTGCTCATCACACAGTGAGGTGGAGGAGGCGGAGGAGGAGGCGGAGGAGGAGGAGGAGGCGGAGGAGGAGGCGGAGGAGGAGGAGGAGGAGGCGGACGAGGAGGCGGAGGAGGAGGAGGCGGAAGAGGTAGGTGGCCCATAAAAAAAGAGACCAGTAAAAGAATTGCCAGTAAAAAAAGATGAGTGGCCATAAAAAAGTTTGACTGGTAAAAAAATAAAATAATAAAAACATAAAACAATTAAATTCCCTTCTACGTGACTTTACCGAAGGAACCAAGAATATGAATCCCTGCAGTCACGAAAGCTTTAATTCAAAATGGTAAAAAAGTCAAACTGAAAAAATTGGCCTCTAAAAAAGATGTGGCCATCAAAAAAAGTAACTGCTTAAAAAAGAGTGGCCATTAATGAAAAAATTTGACTGGTTAAAAAAAAAATGGTCATGAAAAAAGTGAAAAAATTGGCTGGCAAAAAAGATAAATGGCCATCAAAAATAGTGACCGGTTAAAAAAGAGTGGCCATTAAAAAAAAGTGGCCGATCAAAAAAGAATTGGCCCATAAAAAAAAGACCAGTCGAAAAAAATTGGCCGGTAAAAGAGATGAATGGCCATCCAAAAAAGTGACCGGTTAAAAAAGAGTGGCCATTAAAAAAAAAGTGGCCTACCAAAAAATAATTGGCCTGTTAAAAAAGAGCAGTCGAAAAAAATTGGCAAGTAAAAAAGATAAGTGGCCATCAAAAAAAGTGACCCATTAAAAAAATTGCCCATTAAAAAAGGTGACTACAAAAAATTGGCCCGTAAAAAGGAAAGACAAGTCAAACAAAATTGGTCAGTAAAAAAATGTATTGCTCATCACACAGTGAGGTGGAGGAGGCGGAGGAGTAGGCGGAGGAGGCGGAGGAGGAGGCGGAGGAGGTGGAGGAGGCGGAGGAGGAGGAGGAGGAGGCGGAGGAGGAGGCGGAGGAGGAGGCGGACGAGGAGGCGGAGGAGGAGGCTGAGGAGGAGGCGGAGAAGGAGGCGGAGGAGGAGGAGGCGGAAGAGGTAGGTGGCCCATAAAAAAAGAGACCAGTAAAAGAATTGCCAGTAAAAAAAGATGAGTGGCCATAAAAAAATTTGACTGGTAAAAAAAAAAAAAAACATAAAACAATTAAATTCCCTTCTACGTGACTTTACCGAAAGAACCAAGAATATGAATCCCTGCAGTCACGAAAGCTTTAATTCAAAATGGTAAAAAAAGTCAAACTGAAAAAATTGGCCACTAAAAAAGATAATTGGCCATCAAAAAAAGTGACTGGTTAAAAAAAGAGTGGCCATTAATGAAAAAATTTCACTGGTAAAAAAAAAATGGTCATGAAAAAAGTGAAAAAAATTGGCCGGTAAAAAAGATAAATGGCCATCAAAAAAAGTGACCGGTTAAAAAAGAGTGGCCATTAAAAAAATGTGGCCGATCAAAAAAGAATTGGCCCATAAAAAAAAAGACCAGTCGAAAAAAATTGGCCGGTAAAAGAGATGAATGGCCATCCAAAAAAGTGACCGGTTAAAAAAGAGTGGCCATTAAAAAAACAGTGGCCTACCAAAAAATAATTGGCCTGTTAAAAAAGAGCAGTCGAAAAAAATTGGCAAGTAAAAAAGATAAGTGGCCATCAAAAAAAGTGACCCGTTAAAAAAATTGCCCATTAAAAAAGGTGACTACAAAAAATTGGCCCGTAAAAAGGAAAGACAAGTCAAACAAAATTGGTCAGTAAAAAAATGTATTGCTCATCACACAGTGAGGTGGAGGAGGCGGAGGAGGAGTTGGAGGAGGAGTTGGAGGAGGCTGAGGAGGAGGCGGAGAAGGAGGCGGAGGAGGAGGCGGAGGAGGAGGAGGCGGAGGAGGAGGCGGACGAGGAGGCGGAGGAGGCTGAGGAGGAGGCGGAGAAGGAGGCGGAGGAGGAGGAGGAGGCGGAAGAGGTAGGTGGCCCGTAAAAAAAGAGACCAGTAAAAGAATTGCCAGTAAAAAACAGATGAGTGGCCATAAAAAAAAATTTGACTGGTAAAAATAATAATAATAAAAACATAAAACAATTAAATTCCCTTCTATGTGACTTTACCGAAGGAACCAAGAATATGAATCCCTGCAGTCATGAAAGCTTTAATTCAAAATGGTAAAAAATGTCAAACTGAAAAAATTGGCCACTAAAAAAGATAATTGGCCATCAAAAAAAGTAACTGCTTAAAAAAGAGTGGCCATTAATGAAAAAATTTGACTGGTGAAAAAAAATGGTCATGAAAAAAGTGAAAAAAATTGGCTGGCAAAAAAGATAAATGGCCATCAAAAAAAGTGACCGGTTAAAAAAGAGTGGCCATTAAAAAAAAAGTGGCCGATCAAAAAAGAATTGGCCCATAAAAAAAAGACCAGTCGAAAAAAATTGGCCGGTAAAAAAGATGAATGGCCATCCAAAAAAGTGACCGGTTAAAAAAGAGTGGCCATTAAAAAAAGTGGCCTACCAAAAAATAATTGGCCCGTAAAAAAAGAGCAGTCGAAAAAAATTGGCAAGTAAAAAAGATAAGTGGCCATCAAAGAAAGTGACCGGTTAAAAAAATTGCCCATTAAAAAAAGTGACTACAAAAAATTGGCCCGTAAAAAGCAAAGACAAGTCAAACAAAATTGGTCAGTAAAAAAATGTATTGGCCATCACACAGTGAGGTGGAGGAGGCGGAGGAGGAGGCGGAGGAGGAGGCGGACGAGGAGGAGGCTGAGGAGGAGGCGGAGGAGGCGGAGGAGGCGGAAGAGGTAGGTGGCCCGTAAAAAAAGAGACCAGTAAAAGAATTGCCAGTAAAAAAAGATGAGTGGCCATAAAAAAAAATTTGACTGGTAAAAAAAATAAAATAATAAAAACATAAAACAATTAAATTCCCTTCTACGTGACTTTACCGAAGGAACCAAGAATATGAATCCCTGCAGTCACGAATGCTTTAATTCAAAATGGTAAAAAAAAGTCAAACTGAAAAAATTGGCCACTAAAAAAGATAATTGGCCATCAAAAAAAGTAACTGCTTAAAAAAAGTGGCCATTAATGAAAAAAATTGACTGCTAAAAAAAAAATGGTCATGAAGAAAGTGAAAAAAATTGGCTGGCAAAAAAGATAAATGGCCATCAAAAAAAGTGACCGGTTAAAAAAATTGCCCATTAAAAAAAGTGACTACAATAAATTGGCCCGTAAAAAGGAAAGACAAGTCAAACAAAATTGGTCAGTAAAAAAATGTATTGGCCATCACACAGTGAGGTGGAGGAGGCGGAGGAGGAGGCGGAGGAGGAGGTGGAGGAGGCGGACAAGGAGGCGGACGAGGAGGCGGAGGAGGCTGAGGAGGAGGCGGAGAAGGAGGCGGAGGAGGAGGAGGCGGAAGAGGTAGGTGGCCCGTAAAAAAAGAGACCAGTAAAAGAATTGCCAGTAAAAAAAGATGAGTGGCCATAAAAAAATTTGACTGGTAAAAAAAATAAAATAATAAAAACATAAAACAATTAAATTCCCTTCTACGTGACTTTACCGAAGGAACCAAGAATATGAATCCCTGCAGTCACGAAAGCTTTAATTCAAAATGGTAAAAAAAGTCAAACTGAAAAAATTGGCCACTAAAAAAGATAATTGGCCATCAAAAAAAGTAACTGCTTAAAAAAGAGTGGCCATTAATGAAAAAAATTGACTGGTAAAAAAAATGGTCATGAAAAAAGTGAAAAAAATTGGCTGGCAAAAAAGATAAATGGCCATCAAAAATAGTGACCGGTTAAAAAAGAGTGGCCATTAAAAAAAAGTGGCCGATCAAAAAAGAATTGGCCCATAAAAAAAGACCAGTCGAAAAAAATTGGCCGGTAAAAAAGATGAATGGCCATCCAAAAAAGTGACCGGTTAAAAAAGAGTGGCCATTAAAAAAACAGTGGCCTACCAAAAAATAATTGGCCCGTGAAAAAAGAGCAGTCAAAAAAAATTGGCAAGTAAAAAAGATAAGTGGCCATAAAAAAAAGTGACCGGTTAAAAAAATTGCCCATTAAAAAAAGTGACTACAAAAAATTGGCCCGTAAAAAGGAAAGACAAGTCAAACAAAATTGGTCAGTAAAAAAATGTATTGGCCATCACACAGTGAGGTGGAGGAGGCGGAGGAGGAGGCGGAGGAGGAGGCGGACGAGGAGGAGGCTGAGGAGGAGGCGGAGGAGGCGGAGGAGGAGGAGGAGGCGGAAGAGGTAGGTGACCCGTAAAAAAAGAGACCAGTAAAAGAATTGCCAGTAAAAAAAGATGAGTGGCCATAAAAAAAAATTTGACTGGTAAAAAAAAATAATAAAAACATAAAACAATTAAATTCCCTTCTACGTGACTTTACCGAAGGAACCAAGAATATGAATCCCTGCAGTCACTAAAGCTTTAATTCAAAATGGTAAAAAAAGTCAAACTGAAAAAATTGGCCACTAAAAAAGATAATTGGCCATCAAAAAAAGTAACTGCTTAAAAAAGAGTGGCCATTAATGAAAAAATTTGACTGGTGAAAAAAAATGGTCGTGAAAAAAGTGAAAAAAATTGGCTGGCAAAAAAGATAAATGGCCATCAAAAAAAGTGACCAGTTAAAAAAGAGTGGCCATTAAAAAAAAGTGGCCGATCAAAAAAGAATTGGCCCATAAAAAAAGACCAGTCGAAAAAAATTGGCCGGTAAAAAAGATGAATGGCCATCCAAAAAAGTGACCGGTTAAAAAAGAGTGGCCATTAAAAAAACAGTGGCCTACCAAAAAATAATTGGCCCGTGAAAAAAGAGCAGTCAAAAAAAATTGGCAAGTAAAAAAGATAAGTGGCCATAAAAAAAAGTGACCGGTTAAAAAAATTGCCCATTAAAAAAAGTGACTACAAAAAATTGGCCCGTAAAAAGGAAAGACAAGTCAAACAAAATTGGTCAGTAAAAAAATGTATTGGCCATCACACAGTGAGGTGGAGGAGGCGGAGGAGGAGGCGGAGGAGGAGGCGGACGAGGAGGAGGCTGAGGAGGAGGCGGAGGAGGCGGAGGAGGAGGAGGAGGCGGAAGAGGTAGGTGACCCGTAAAAAAAGAGACCAGTAAAAGAATTGCCAGTAAAAAAAGATGAGTGGCCATAAAAAAAAATTTGACTGGTAAAAAAAAATAATAAAAACATAAAACAATTACATTCCCTTCTACGTGACTTTACCGAAGGAACCAAGAATATGAATCCCTGCAGTCACTAAAGCTTTAATTCAAAATGGTAAAAAAAGTCAAACTGAAAAAATTGGCCACTAAAAAAGATAATTGGCCATCAAAAAAAGTAACTGCTTAAAAAAGAGTGGCCATTAATGAAAAAATTTGACTGGTGAAAAAAAATGGTCGTGAAAAAAGTGAAAAAAATTGGCTGGCAAAAAAGATAAATGGCCATCAAAAAAAGTGACCAGTTAAAAAAGAGTGGCCATTAAAAAAAAGTGGCCGATCAAAAAAGAATTGGCCCATAAAAAAAAGACCAGTCGAAAAAAATTGGCCGGTAAAAAAGATGAATGGCCATCCAAAAAAGTGACCAGTTAAAAAAGAGTGGCCATTAAAAAAACAGTGGCCTACCAAAAAATAATTGGCCCGTAAAAAAAGACCAGTCGAAAAAAATTGGCCAGTAAAAAAGATAAGTGGCCATCAAAGAAAGTGACCGGTTAAAAAAATTGCCCATTAAAAAAAGTGACTACAAAAAATTGGCCTGTAAAAACGAAAGACCAGTCAAACAAAATTGGTCAGTAAAAAAATGTATTGGCCATCACACAGTGAGGTGGAGGAGGTGGAGGAGGAGGCGGAGGAGGAGGCGGAGGAGGAGGCGGCGGAGGAGGCGGAGGAGGAGGCGGAGGTGGAGGCGGAGGAGGACGCGGAAGAGGTAGGTGGCCTGTAAAAAAAGAGACCAGTAAAATAATTGGCCAGTAAAAAAAGATGAGTGGCCATAAAAAAGTTTGACTGGTAAAAAAATAAAATAATAAAAACATAAAACAATTAAATTCCCTTCTACGTGACTTTACCGAAGGAACCAAGAATATGAATCCCTGCAGTCACGAAAGCTTTAATTCAAAATGGTAAAAAAGTCAAACTGAAAAAATTGGCCTCTAAAAAAGATAAGTGGCCATCAAAAAAAGTAACTGCTTAAAAAAGAGTGGCCATTAATGAAAAAATTTGACTGGTGAAAAAAAATGGTCATGAAAAAAGTGAAAAAAATTGGCTGGCAAAAAAGATAAATGGCCATCAAAAAAAGTGACCGGTTAAAAAAGAGTGGCCATTAAAAAAAAAGTGGCCGATCAAAAAAGAATTGGCCCATAAAAAAAAGACCAGTCGAAAAAAATTGGCCGGTAAAAAAGATGAATGGCCATCCAAAAAAGTGACCGGTTAAAAAAGAGTGGCCATTAAAAAAAGTGGCCTACCAAAAAATAATTGGCCCGTAAAAAAAGAGCAGTCGAAAAAAATTGGCAAGTAAAAAAGATAAGTGGCCATCAAAGAAAGTGACCGGTTAAAAAAATTGCCCATTAAAAAAAGTGAATACAAAAAATTGGCCCGTAAAAAGGAAAGACAAGTCAAACAAAATTGGTCAGTAAAAAAATGTATTGGCCATCACACAGTGAGGTGGAGGAGGCGGAGGAGGAGGCGGAGGAGGAGGCGGACGAGGAGGAGGCTGAGGAGGAGGCGGAGGAGGCGGAGGAGGCGGAAGAGGTAGGTGACCCGTAAAAAAAGAGACCAGTAAAAGAATTGCCAGTAAAAAAAGATGAGTGGCCATAAAAAAAAATTTGACTGGTAAAAAATAAAAATAAAAACATAAAACAATTAAATTCCCTTCTACGTGACTTTACCGAAGGAACCAAGAATATGAATCCCTGCAGTCACTAAAGCTTTAATTCAAAATGGTAAAAAAAGTCAAACTGAAAAAATTGGCCACTAAAAAAGATAATTGGCCATCAAAAAAAGTAACTGCTTAAAAAAGAGTGGCCATTAATGAAAAAATTTGACTGGTGAAAAAAAATGGTCGTGAAAAAAGTGAAAAAAATTGGCTGGCAAAAAAGATAAATGGCCATCAAAAAAAGTGACCGGTTAAAAAAGAGTGGCCATTAAAAAAAAGTGGCCGATCAAAAAAGAATTGGCCCATAAAAAAAAGACCAGTCGAAAAAAATTGGCCGGTAAAAAAGATGAATGGCCATCCAAAAAAGTGACCAGTTAAAAAAGAGTGGCCATTAAAAAAACAGTGGCCTACCAAAAAATAATTGGCCCTTAAAAAAAGACCAGTCGAAAAAAATTGGCCAGTAAAAAAGATAAGTGGCCATCAAAGAAAGTGACCGGTTAAAAAAATTGCCCATTAAAAAAAGTGACTACAAAAAATTGGCCTGTAAAAACGAAAGACCAGTCAAACAAAATTGGTCAGTAAAAAAATGTATTGGCCATCACACAGTGAGGTGGAGGAGGTGGAGGAGGAGGCGGAGGAGGAGGAGGAGGCGGAGGAGGAGGCGGAGGAGGAGGCGGCGGAGGAGGCGGAGGAGGAGGCGGAGGTGGAGGCGGAGGAGGACGCGGAAGAGGTAGGTGGCCTGTAAAAAAAGAGACCAGTAAAATAATTGGCCAGTAAAAAAAGATGAGTGGCCATAAAAAAGTTTGACTGGTAAAAAAATAAAATAATAAAAACATAAAACAATTAAATTCCCTTCTACGTGACTTTACCGAAGGAACCAAGAATATGAATCCCTGCAGTCACGAAAGCTTTAATTCAAAATGGTAAAAAAGTCAAACTGAAAAAATTGGCCTCTAAAAAAGATAAGTGGCCATCAAAAAAAGTAACTGCTTAAAAAAGAGTGGCCATTAATGAAAAAATTTGACTGGTGAAAAAAAATGGTCATGAAAAAAGTGAAAAAAATTGGCTGGCAAAAAAGATAAATGGCCATCAAAAAAAGTGACCGGTTAAAAAAGAGTGGCCATTAAAAAAAAAGTGGCCGATCAAAAAAGAATTGGCCCATAAAAAAAAGACCAGTCGAAAAAAATTGGCCGGTAAAAAAGATGAATGGCCATCCAAAAAAGTGACCGGTTAAAAAAGAGTGGCCATTAAAAAAAGTGGCCTACCAAAAAATAATTGGCCCGTAAAAAAAGAGCAGTCGAAAAAAATTGGCAAGTAAAAAAGATAAGTGGCCATCAAAGAAAGTGACCGGTTAAAAAAATTGCCCATTAAAAAAAGTGAATACAAAAAATTGGCCCGTAAAAAGGAAAGACAAGTCAAACAAAATTGGTCAGTAAAAAAATGTATTGGCCATCACACAGTGAGGTGGAGGAGGCGGAGGAGGAGGCGGAGGAGGAGGCGGACGAGGAGGCGGACGAGGAGGAGGCTGAGGAGGAGGCGGAGGAGGCGGAGGAGGCGGAAGAGGTAGGTGGCCCGTAAAAAAAGAGACCAGTAAAAGAATTGCCAGTAAAAAAAGATGAGTGGCCATAAAAAAAAATTTGACTGGTAAAAAAAATAAAATAATAAAAACATAAAACAATTAAATTCCCTTCTACGTGACTTTACCGAAGGAACCAAGAATATGAATCCCTGCAGTCACGAAAGCTTTAATTCAAAATGGTAAAAAAAAGTCAAACTGAAAAAATTGGCCACTAAAAAAGATAATTGGCCATCAAAAAAAGTAACTGCTTAAAAAAAAGTGGCCATTAATGAAAAAAATTGACTGGTAAAAAAAAAATGGTCATGAAAAAAGTGAAAAAAATTGGCTGGCAAAAAAGATAAATGGCCATCAAAAAAAGTGACCGGTTAAAAAAATTGCCCATTAAAAAAAGTGACTACAATAAATTGGCCCGTAAAAAGGAAAGACAAGTCAAACAAAATTGGTCAGTAAAAAAATGTATTGGCCATCACACAGTGAGGTGGAGGAGGCGGAGGAGGAGGCGGAGGAGGCGGAGGAGGCGGAGGAGGAGGCGGAGGAGGAGGCGGAGGAGGCGGACAAGGAGGCGGACGAGGAGGCGGAGGAGGCTGAGGAGGAGGCGGAGAAGGAGGCGGAGGAGGAGGAGGCGGAAGAGGTAGGTGGCCCGTAAAAAAAGAGACCAGTAAAAGAATTGCCAGTAAAAAAAGATGAGTGGCCATAAAAAAATTTGACTGGTAAAAAAAATAAAATAATAAAAACATAAAACAATTAAATTCCCTTCTACGTGACTTTACCGAAGGAACCAAGAATATGAATCCCTGCAGTCACGAAAGCTTTAATTCAAAATGGTAAAAAAAGTCAAACTGAAAAAATTGGCCACTAAAAAAGATAATTGGCCATCAAAAAAAGTAACTGCTTAAAAAAGAGTGGCCATTAATGAAAAAAATTGACTGGTAAAAAAAATGGTCATGAAAAAAGTGAAAAAAATTGGCTGGCAAAAAAGATAAATGGCCATCAAAAATAGTGACCGGTTAAAAAAGAGTGGCCATTAAAAAAAAGTGGCCGATCAAAAAAGAATTGGCCCATAAAAAAAGACCAGTCGAAAAAAATTGGCCGGTAAAAAAGATGAATGGCCATCCAAAAAAGTGACCGGTTAAAAAAGAGTGGCCATTAAAAAAACAGTGGCCTACCAAAAAATAATTGGCCCGTGAAAAAAGAGCAGTCAAAAAAAATTGGCAAGTAAAAAAGATAAGTGGCCATAAAAAAAGTGACCGGTTAAAAAAATTGCCCATTAAAAAAAGTGACTACAAAAAATTGGCCCGTAAAAAGGAAAGACAAGTCAAACAAAATTGGTCAGTAAAAAAATGTATTGGCCATCACACAGTGAGGTGGAGGAGGCGGAGGAGGAGGCGGAGGAGGAGGCGGACGAGGAGGAGGCTGAGGAGGAGGCGGAGGAGGCGGAGGAGGAGGAGGAGGCGGAGGAGGAGGCGGAGGAGGAGGCGGCGGAGGAGGCGGAGGAGGAGGCGGAGGTGGAGGCGGAGGAGGACGCGGAAGAGGTAGGTGGCCTGTAAAAAAAGAGACCAGTAAAATAATTGGCCAGTAAAAAAAGATGAGTGGCCATAAAAAAGTTTGACTGGTAAAAAAATAAAATAATAAAAACATAAAACAATTAAATTCCCTTCTACGTGACTTTACCGAAGGAACCAAGAATATGAATCCCTGCAGTCACGAAAGCTTTAATTCAAAATGGTAAAAAAGTCAAACTGAAAAAATTGGCCTCTAAAAAAGATAAGTGGCCATCAAAAAAAGTAACTGCTTAAAAAAGAGTGGCCATTAATGAAAAAATTTGACTGGTGAAAAAAAATGGTCATGAAAAAAGTGAAAAAAATTGGCTGGCAAAAAAGATAAATGGCCATCAAAAAAAGTGACCGGTTAAAAAAGAGTGGCCATTAAAAAAAAAGTGGCCGATCAAAAAAGAATTGGCCCATAAAAAAAAGACCAGTCGAAAAAAATTGGCCGGTAAAAAAGATGAATGGCCATCCAAAAAAGTGACCGGTTAAAAAAGAGTGGCCATTAAAAAAAGTGGCCTACCAAAAAATAATTGGCCCGTAAAAAAAGAGCAGTCGAAAAAAATTGGCAAGTAAAAAAGATAAGTGGCCATCAAAGAAAGTGACCGGTTAAAAAAATTGCCCATTAAAAAAAGTGACTACAAAAAATTGGCCCGTAAAAAGGAAAGACAAGTCAAACAAAATTGGTCAGTAAAAAAATGTATTGGCCATCACACAGTGAGGTGGAGGAGGCGGAGGAGGAGGCGGAGGAGGAGGCGGACGAGGAGGAGGCTGAGGAGGAGGCGGAGGAGGCGGAGGAGGCGGAAGAGGTAGGTGGCCCGTAAAAAAAGAGACCAGTAAAAGAATTGCCAGTAAAAAAAGATGAGTGGCCATAAAAAAAAATTTGACTGGTAAAAAAAATAAAATAATAAAAACATAAAACAATTAAATTCCCTTCTACGTGACTTTACCGAAGGAACCAAGAATATGAATCCCTGCAGTCACGAAAGCTTTAATTCAAAATGGTAAAAAAAAGTCAAACTGAAAAAATTGGCCACTAAAAAAGATAATTGGCCATCAAAAAAAGTAACTGCTTAAAAAAAAGTGGCCATTAATGAAAAAAATTGACTGGTAAAAAAAAAATGGTCATGAAAAAAGTGAAAAAAATTGGCTGGCAAAAAAGATAAATGGCCATCAAAAAAAGTGACCGGTTAAAAAAATTGCCCATTAAAAAAAGTGACTACAATAAATTGGCCTGTAAAAAGGAAAGACAAGTCAAACAAAATTGGTCAGTAAAAAAATGTATTGGCCATCACACAGTGAGGTGGAGGAGGCGGAGGAGGAGGCGGAGGAGGCGGAGGAGGCGGAGGAGGAGGCGGAGGAGGAGGCGGAGGAGGCGGACAAGGAGGCGGACGAGGAGGCGGAGGAGGCTGAGGAGGAGGCGGAGAAGGAGGCGGAGGAGGAGGAGGCGGAAGAGGTAGGTGGCCCGTAAAAAAAGAGACCAGTAAAAGAATTGCCAGTAAAAAAAGATGAGTGGCCATAAAAAAATTTGACTGGTAAAAAAAATAAAATAATAAAAACATAAAACAATTAAATTCCCTTCTACGTGACTTTACCGAAGGAACCAAGAATATGAATCCCTGCAGTCACGAAAGCTTTAATTCAAAATGGTAAAAAAAGTCAAACTGAAAAAATTGGCCACTAAAAAAGATAATTGGCCATCAAAAAAAGTAACTGCTTAAAAAAGAGTGGCCATTAATGAAAAAAATTGACTGGTAAAAAAAATGGTCATGAAAAAAGTGAAAAAAATTGGCTGGCAAAAAAGATAAATGGCCATCAAAAATAGTGACCGGTTAAAAAAGAGTGGCCATTAAAAAAAAGTGGCCGATCAAAAAAGAATTGGCCCATAAAAAAAGACCAGTCGAAAAAAATTGGCCGGTAAAAAAGATGAATGGCCATCCAAAAAAGTGACCGGTTAAAAAAGAGTGGCCATTAAAAAAACAGTGGCCTACCAAAAAATAATTGGCCCGTAAAAAAAGACCAGTCGAAAAAAATTGGCCAGTAAAAAAGATAAGTGGCCATCAAAGAAAGTGACCGGTTAAAAAAATTGCCCATTAAAAAAAGTGACTACAAAAAATTGGCCTGTAAAAACGAAAGACCAGTCAAACAAAATTGGTCAGTAAAAAAATGTATTGGCCATCACACAGTGAGGTGGAGGAGGTGGAGGAGGAGGCGGAGGAGGAGGCGGAGGAGGAGGCGGCGGAGGAGGCGGAGGAGGAGGCGGAGGTGGAGGCGGAGGAGGACGCGGAAGAGGTAGGTGGCCTGTAAAAAACAGAGACCAGTAAAATAATTGGCCAGTAAAAAAAGATGAGTGGCCATAAAAAAGTTTGACTGGTAAAAAAATAAAATAATAAAAACATAAAACAATTAAATTCCCTTCTACGTGACTTTACCGAAGGAACCAAGAATATGAATCCCTGCAGTCACGAAAGCTTTAATTCAAAATGGTAAAAAAAGTCAAACTGAAAAAATTGGCCTCTAAAAAAGATAAGTGGCCATCAAAAAAAGTAACTGCTTAAAAAAGAGTGGCCATTAATGAAAAAATTTGACTGGTGAAAAAAAATGGTCATGAAAAAAGTGAAAAAAATTGGCTGGCAAAAAAGATAAATGGCCATCAAAAAAAGTGCCCGGTTAAAAAAGAGTGGCCATTAAAAAAAAAGTGGCCGATCAAAAAAGAATTGGCCCATAAAAAAAAGACCAGTCGAAAAAAATTGGCCGGTAAAAAAGATGAATGGCCATCCAAAAAAGTGACCGGTTAAAAAAGAGTGGCCATTAAAAAAAGTGGCCTACCAAAAAATAATTGGCCCGTAAAAAAAGAGCAGTCGAAAAAAATTGGCAAGTAAAAAAGATAAGTGGCCATCAAAGAAAGTGACCGGTTAAAAAAATTGCCCATTAAAAAAAGTGACTACAAAAAATTGGCCCGTAAAAAGGAAAGACAAGTCAAACAAAATTGGTCAGTAAAAAAATGTATTGGCCATCACACAGTGAGGTGGAGGAGGCGGAGGAGGAGGCGGAGGAGGAGGCGGACGAGGAGGAGGCTGAGGAGGAGGCGGAGGAGGCGGAGGAGGCGGAAGAGGTAGGTGGCCCGTAAAAAAAGAGACCAGTAAAAGAATTGCCAGTAAAAAAAGATGAGTGGCCATAAAAAAAAATTTGACTGGTAAAAAAAATAAAATAATAAAAACATAAAACAATTAAATTCCCTTCTACGTGACTTTACCGAAGGAACCAAGAATATGAATCCCTGCAGTCACGAAAGCTTTAATTCAAAATGGTAAAAAAAAGTCAAACTGAAAAAATTGGCCACTAAAAAAGATAATTGGCCATCAAAAAAAGTAACTGCTTAAAAAAAAGTGGCCATTAATGAAAAAAATTGACTGGTAAAAAAAAAATGGTCATGAAAAAAGTGAAAAAAATTGGCTGGCAAAAAAGATAAATGGCCATCAAAAAAAGTGACCGGTTAAAAAAATTGCCCATTAAAAAAAGTGACTACAATAAATTGGCCCGTAAAAAGGAAAGACAAGTCAAACAAAATTGGTCAGTAAAAAAATGTATTGGCCATCACACAGTGAGGTGGAGGAGGCGGAGGAGGAGGCGGAGGAGGCGGAGGAGGCGGAGGAGGGGGCGGAGGAGGAGGCGGAGGAGGCGGACAAGGAGGCGGACGAGGAGGCGGAGGAGGCTGAGGAGGAGGCGGAGAAGGAGGCGGAGGAGGAGGAGGCGGAAGAGGTAGGTGGCCCGTAAAAAAAGAGACCAGTAAAAGAATTGCCAGTAAAAAAAGATGAGTGGCCATAAAAAAATTTGACTGGTAAAAAAAATAAAATAATAAAAACATAAAACAATTAAATTCCCTTCTACGTGACTTTACCGAAGGAACCAAGAATATGAATCCCTGCAGTCACGAAAGCTTTAATTCAAAATGGTAAAAAAAGTCAAACTAAAAAAATTGGCCACTAAAAAAGATAATTGGCCATCAAAAAAAGTAACTGCTTAAAAAAGAGTGGCCATTAATGAAAAAAATTGACTGGTAAAAAAAATGGTCATGAAAAAAGTGAAAAAAATTGGCTGGCAAAAAAGATAAATGGCCATCAAAAATAGTGACCGGTTAAAAAAGAGTGGCCATTAAAAAAAAGTGGCCGATCAAAAAAGAATTGGCCCATAAAAAAAGACCAGTCGAAAAAAATTGGCCGGTAAAAAAGATGAATGGCCATCCAAAAAAGTGACCAGTTAAAAAAGAGTGGCCATTAAAAAAACAGTGGCCTACCAAAAAATAATTGGCCCGTGAAAAAAGAGCAGTCAAAAAAAATTGGCAAGTAAAAAAGATAAGTGGCCATAAAAAAAAGTGACCGGTTAAAAAAATTGCCCATTAAAAAAAGTGACTACAAAAAATTGGCCCGTAAAAAGGAAAGACAAGTCAAACAAAATTGGTCAGTAAAAAAATGTATTGGCCATCACACAGTGAGGTGGAGGAGGCGGAGGAGGAGGCGGAGGAGGAGGCGGACGAGGAGGAGGCTGAGGAGGAGGCGGAGGAGGCGGAGGAGGAGGAGGAGGCGGAAGAGGTAGGTGACCCGTAAAAAAAGAGACCAGTAAAAGAATTGCCAGTAAAAAAAGATGAGTGGCCATAAAAAAAAATTTGACTGGTAAAAAAAAAAATAATAAAAACATAAAACAATTAAATTCCCTTCTACGTGACTTTACCGAAGGAACCAAGAATATGAATCCCTGCAGTCACTAAAGCTTTAATTCAAAATGGTAAAAAAAGTCAAACTGAAAAAATTGGCCACTAAAAAAGATAATTGGCCATCAAAAAAAGTAACTGCTTAAAAAAGAGTGGCCATTAATGAAAAAATTTGACTGGTGAAAAAAAATGGTCGTGAAAAAAGTGAAAAAAATTGGCTGGCAAAAAAGATAAATGGCCATCAAAAAAAGTGACCGGTTAAAAAAGAGTGGCCAGTAAAAAAAAGTGGCCGATCAAAAAAGAATTGGCCCATAAAAAAAAGACCAGTCGAAAAAAATTGGCCGGTAAAAAAGATGAATGGCCATCCAAAAAAGTGACCAGTTAAAAAAGAGTGGCCATTAAAAAAAGTGACTACAAAAAATTGGCCCGTAAAAAGGAAAGACAAGTCAAACAAAATTGGTCAGTAAAAAAATGTATTGGCCATCACACAGTGAGGTGGAGGAGGCTTTAGGAGGAGGCGGAGGAGGAGGCGGACGAGGAGGAGGCTGAGGAGGAGGCGGAGGAGGCGGAGGAGGAGGAGGAGGCGGAAGAGGTAGGTGACCCGTAAAAAAAGAGACCAGTAAAAGAATTGCCAGTAAAAAAAGATGAGTGGCCATAAAAAAAAATTTGACTGGTAAAAAAAAAAAAAAACATAAAACAATTAAATTCCCTTCTACGTGACTTTACCGAAGGAACCAAGAATATGAATCCCTGCAGTCACTAAAGCTTTAATTCAAAATGGTAAAAAAAGTCAAACTGAAAAAATTGGCCACTAAAAAAGATAATTGGCCATCAAAAAAAGTAACTGCTTAAAAAAGAGTGGCCATTAATGAAAAAATTTGACTGGTGAAAAAAAATGGTCGTGAAAAAAGTGAAAAAAATTGGCTGGCAAAAAAGATAAATGGCCATCAAAAAAAGTGACCGGTTAAAAAAGAGTGGCCATTAAAAAAAAGTGGCCGATCAAAAAAGAATTGGCCCATAAAAAAAAGACCAGTCGAAAAAAATTGGCCGGTAAAAAGATGAATGGCCATCCAAAAAAGTGACCAGTTAAAAAAGAGTGGCCATTAAAAAAACAGTGGCCTACCAAAAAATAATTGGCCCGTAAAAAAAGACCAGTCGAAAAAAATTGGCCAGTAAAAAAGATAAGTGGCCATCAAAGAAAGTGACCGGTTAAAAAAATTGCCCATTAAAAAAAGTGACTACAAAAAATTGGCCTGTAAAAACGAAAGACCAGTCAAACAAAATTGGTCAGTAAAAAAATGTATTGGCCATCACACAGTGAGGTGGAGGAGGTGGAGGAGGAGGCGGAGGAGGAGGCGGAGGAGGAGGCGGCGGAGGAGGCGGAGGAGGAGGCGGAGGCGGAGGCGGAGGAGGACGCGGAAGAGGTAGGTGGCCTGTAAAAAAAGAGACCAGTAAAATAATTGGCCAGTAAAAAAAGATGAGTGGCCATAAAAAAGTTTGACTGGTAAAAAAATAAAATAATAAAAACATAAAACAATTAAATTCCCTTCTACGTGACTTTACCGAAGGAACCAAGAATATGAATCCCTGCAGTCACGAAAGCTTTAATTCAAAATGGTAAAAAAGTCAAACTGAAAAAATTGGCCTCTAAAAAAGATAAGTGGCCATCAAAAAAAGTAACTGCTTAAAAAAGAGTGGCCATTAATGAAAAAATTTGACTGGTAAAAAAAAAATGGTCATGAAAAAAGTGAAAAAATTGGCTGGCAAAAAAGATAAATGGCCATCAAAAATAGTGACCGGTTAAAAAAAGAGTGGCCATTAAAAAAAAGTGGCCGATCAAAAAAGAATTGGCCCATAAAAAAAAGACCAGTCGAAAAAAATTGGCCGGTAAAAAAGATGAATGGCCATCCAAAAAAGTGACCGGTTAAAAAAGAGTGGCCATTAAAAAAACAGTGGCCTACCAAAAAATAATTGGCCCATAAAAAAAGAGCAGTCGAAAAAAATTGGCAAGTAAAAAAGATAAGTGGCCATCAAAAAAAGTGACCGGTTAAAAAAATTGCCCATTAAAAAAAGTGACAATAAATTGGCCCGTAAAAAGGAAAGATAAGTCAAACAAAATTGGTCAGTAAAAAAATGTATTGGCCATCACACAGTGAGGTGGAGGAGGCGGAGGAGGAGGCGGAGGAGGCGGAGGAGGCGGAGGCGGCGGAGGAGGAGGCGGAGGAGGAGGCGGACGAGGAGGCGGAGGAGGAGGAGGCTGAGGAGGAGGCGGAGAAGGAGGCGGAGGAGGAGGAGGTGGAAGAGGTAGGTGGCCCGTAAAAAAAGAGACCAGTAAAAGAATTGCCAGTAAAAAAAGATGAGTGGCCATAAAAAAATTTGACTGGTAAAAAAAATAATAATAAAAACATAAAACGATTAAATTCCCTTCTACGTGACTTTACCGAAGGAACCAAGAATATGAATCCCTGCAGTCACGAAAGCTTTAATTCAAAATGGTAAAAAAGTCAAACTGAAAAAATTGGCCACTAAAAAAGATAATTGGCCATCAAAAAAAGTAACTGCTTAAAAAAGAGTGGCCATTAATGAAAAAATTTGACTGGTAAAAAAAAAATGGTCATGAAAAAAGTGAAAAAAATTGGCTTGCAAAAAAGATAAATGGCCATCAAAAAAAGTGACCGGTTAAAAAAGAGTGGCCATTAAAAAAAGTGGCCGATCAAAAAAGAATTGGCCCATAAAAAAAAGACCAGTCGAAAAAAATTGGCCGGTAAAAAAGATGAATGGCCATCCAAAAAAGTGACCAGTTAAAAAAGAGTGGCCATTAAAAAAAAGTGGCCGATCAAAAAAGAATTGGCCCATAAAAAAAGACCAGTCGAAAAAAATTGGCCGGTAAAAAAGATGAATGGCCATCCAAAAAAGTGACCAGTTAAAAAAGAGTGGCCATTAAAAAAACAGTGGCCTACCAAAAAATAATTGGCCCGTAAAAAAAGACCAGTCGAAAAAAATTGGCCAGTAAAAAAGATAAGTGGCCATCAAAAAAAGTGAACGGTTAAAAAAATTGCCCATTAAAAAAAGTGACTACAAAAAATTGGCCTGTAAAAACGAAAGACCAGTCAAACAAAATTGGTCAGTAAAAAAATGTATTGGCCATCACACAGTGAGGTGGAGGAGGCGGAGGAGGAGGCGGAGGAGGCGGAAGAGGAGGCGGAGGAGGAGGCGGAGGAGGAGGCGGCGGAGGAGGCGGAGGAGGAGTTGGAGGAGGAGGCGGAGGAGGAGGAGGCGGAAGAGGTAGGTGGCCCGTAAAAAAATAAACCAGTAAAAGAATTGCCAGTAAAAAAAGATGAGTGGCCATAAAAAAATTTGACTGGTAAAAAAAAAACAAAAAAACAATTAAATTCCCTTCTACGTGACTTTACCGAAAGAACCAAGAATATGAATCCCTGCAGTCACGAAAGCTTTAATTCAAAATGGTAAAAAAAGTCAAACTGAAAAAATTGGCCACTAAAAAAGATAATTGGCCATCAAAAAAAGTGACTGGTTAAAAAAAGAGTGGCCATTAATGAAAAAATTTCACTGGTAAAAAAAAAATGGTCATGAAAAAAGTGAAAAAAATTGGCCGGCAAAAAAGATAAATGGCCATCAAAAAAAGTGACCGGTTAAAAAAGAGTGGCCATTAAAAAAAAAGTGGCCGATCAAAAAAGAATTGGCCCATAAAAAAAAAGACCAGTCGAAAAAAATTGGCCGGTAAAAAAGATGAATGGCCATCCAAAAAAGTGACCGGTTAAAAAAGAGTGGCCATTAAAAAAACAGTGGCCTACCAAAAAATAATTGGCCCGTGAAAAAATAGCAGTCGAAAAAAATTGGCAAGTAAAAAAGATAAGTGGCCATAAAAAAAAGTGACCGGTTAAAAAAATTGCCCATTAAAAAAAGTGACTACAAAAAATTGGCCCGTAAAAAGGAAAGACAAGTCAAACAAAATTGGTCAGTAAAAAAATGTATTGGCCATCACACAGTGAGGTGGAGGAGGCGGAGGAGGAGGCGGAGGAGGCGGAGGAGGAGGCGGAGGAGGAGGCGGAGGAGGAGGCGGACGAGGAGGCGGACAAGGAGGCGGATGAGGCGGACGAGGAGGCGGAGAAGGAGGCGGAGGAGGAGGTGGAGGCGGAAGAGGTAGGTGGCCCGTAAAAAAAGAGACCAGTAAAAGAATTGCCAGTAAAAAAAGATGAGTGGCCATAAAAAAATTTGACTGGTAAAAAAATAATAATAAAAACATAAAACAATTAAATTCCCTTCTACGTTACTTTACCGAAAGAACCAAGAATATGAATCCTTCCAGTCACGAAAGCTTTAATTCAAAATGGTAAAGAAAGTCAAACTGAAAAAATTGGCCACTAAAAAAGATAATTGGCCATCAAAAAAAGTGACTGGCTAAAAAAGAGTGGCCATTAAAGAAAAAAATTGACTGGTAAAAAAAAATGGTCATGAAAAAAGTAAAAAAAATTGGCCGGTAAAAAAGATAAATGGCCATCAAAAAAAGTGACCGGTTAAAAAAGAGTGGCCATTAAAAAAAAGTGGACGATCAAAAAAGAATTGGCCCATAAAAAAAAGACCAGTCGAAAAAAATTGGCCGGTAAAAAAGATGAATGGCCATCCAAAAAAGTGACTGGTTAAAAAAGAGTGGCCATTAAAAAAACAGTGGCCTACCAAAAAATAATTGGCCCGTAAAAAAAGAGCAGTCGAAAAAAATTGGCAAGTAAAAAAGATAAGTGGCCATCAAAAAAAGTGACCGGTTAAAAAAATTGCCCATTAAAAAAAGTGACAATAAATTGGCCCGTAAAAAGGAAAGATAAGTCAAACAAAATTGGTCAGTAAAAAAATGTATTGGCCATCACACAGTGAGGTGGAGGAGGCGGAGGAGGAGGCGGAGGAGGCGGAGGAGGCGGAGGCGGCGGAGGAGGAGGCGGAGGAGGAGGCGGACGAGGAGGCGGAGGAGGAGGAGGCTGAGGAGGAGGCGGAGAAGGAGGCGGAGGAGGAGGAGGCGGAAGAGGTAGGTGGCCCGTAAAAAAAGAGACCAGTAAAAGAATTGCCAGTAAAAAAAGATGAGTGGCCATAAAAAAATTTGACTGGTAAAAAAAATAATAATAAAAACATAAAACGATTAAATTCCCTTCTACGTGACTTTACCGAAGGAACCAAGAATATGAATCCCTGCAGTCACGAAAGCTTTAATTCAAAATGGTAAAAAAGTCAAACTGAAAAAATTGGCCACTAAAAAAGATAATTGGCCATCAAAAAAAGTAACTGCTTAAAAAAGAGTGGCCATTAATGAAAAAATTTGACTGGTAAAAAAAAAATGGTCATGAAAAAAGTGAAAAAAATTGGCTTGCAAAAAAGATAAATGGCCATCAAAAAAAGTGACCGGTTAAAAAAGAGTGGCCATTAAAAAAAGTGGCCGATCAAAAAAGAATTGGCCCATAAAAAAAAGACCAGTCGAAAAAAATTGGCCGGTAAAAAAGATGAATGGCCATCCAAAAAAGTGACCAGTTAAAAAAGAGTGGCCATTAAAAAAAAGTGGCCGATCAAAAAAGAATTGGCCCATAAAAAAAGACCAGTCGAAAAAAATTGGCCGGTAAAAAAGATGAATGGCCATCCAAAAAAGTGACCAGTTAAAAAAGAGTGGCCATTAAAAAAACAGTGGCCTACCAAAAAATAATTGGCCCGTAAAAAAAGACCAGTCGAAAAAAATTGGCCAGTAAAAAAGATAAGTGGCCATCAAAAAAAGTGAACGGTTAAAAAAATTGCCCATTAAAAAAAGTGACTACAAAAAATTGGCCTGTAAAAACGAAAGACCAGTCAAACAAAATTGGTCAGTAAAAAAATGTATTGGCCATCACACAGTGAGGTGGAGGAGGCGGAGGAGGAGGCGGAGGAGGCGGAAGAGGAGGCGGAGGAGGAGGCGGAGGAGGAGGCGGCGGAGGAGGCGGAGGAGGAGTTGGAGGAGGAGGCGGAGGAGGAGGAGGCGGAAGAGGTAGGTGGCCCGTAAAAAAATAAACCAGTAAAAGAATTGCCAGTAAAAAAAGATGAGTGGCCATAAAAAAATTTGACTGGTAAAAAAAAAACAAAAAAACAATTAAATTCCCTTCTACGTGACTTTACCGAAAGAACCAAGAATATGAATCCCTGCAGTCACGAAAGCTTTAATTCAAAATGGTAAAAAAAGTCAAACTGAAAAAATTGGCCACTAAAAAAGATAATTGGCCATCAAAAAAAGTAACTGCTTAAAAAAGAGTGGCCATTAATGAAAAAATTTGACTGGTAAAAAAAAAATGTCATGAAAAAAGTGAAAAAAATTGGCTTGCAAAAAAGATAAATGGCCATCAAAAAAAGTGACCAGTTAAAAAAGAGTGGCCATTAAAAAAACAGTGGCCTACCAAAAAATAATTGGCCCGTAAAAAAAGACCAGTCGAAAAAAATTGGCCAGTTAAAAAGATAAGTGGCCATCAAAAAAAGTGACCGGTTAAAAAAATTGCCCATTAAAAAAAGTGACTACAAAAAATTGGCCCGTAAAAAAAGACCAGTCGAAAAAAATTGGCCAGTAAAAAAGATAAGTGGCCATCAAAAAAAGTGAACGGTTAAAAAAATTGCCCATTAAAAAAAGTGACTACAAAAAATTGGCCTGTAAAAACGAAAGACCAGTCAAACAAAATTGGACAGTAAAAAAATGTATTGGCCATCACACAGTGAGGTGGAGGAGGCGGAGGAGGAGGCGGAGGAGGCGGAAGAGGAGGCGGAGGAGGAGGCGGAGGAGGAGGCGGCGGAGGAGGCGGACGAGGAGGCGGAGAAGGAGGCGGAGGAGGAGGTGGAGGCGGAAGAGGTAGGTGGCCCGTAAAAAAAGAGACCAGTAAAAGAATTGCCAGTAAAAAAAGATGAGTGGCCATAAAAAAATTTGACTGGTAAAAAAATAATAATAAAAACATAAAACAATTAAATTCCCTTCTACGTTACTTTACCGAAAGAACCAAGAATATGAATCCTTCCAGTCACGAAAGCTTTAATTCAAAATGGTAAAGAAAGTCAAACTGAAAAAATTGGCCACTAAAAAAGATAATTGGACATCAAAAAAAGTGACTGGCTAAAAAAGAGTGGCCATTAAAGAAAAAAATTGACTGGTAAAAAAAAATGGTCATGAAAAAAGTAAAAAAAATTGGCCGGTAAAAAAGATAAATGGCCATCAAAAAAAGTGACCGGTTAAAAAAGAGTGGCCATTAAAAAAAAGTGGACGATCAAAAAAGAATTGGCCCATAAAAAAAAGACCAGTCGAAAAAAATTGGCCGGTAAAAAAGATGAATGGCCATCCAAAAAAGTGACTGGTTAAAAAAGAGTGGCCATTAAAAAAACAGTGGCCTACCAAAAAATAATTGGCCCGTAAAAAAAGAGCAGTCGAAAAAAATTGGCAAGTAAAAAAGATAAGTGGCCATCAAAAAAAGTGACCGGTTAAAAAAATTGCCCATTAAAAAAAGTGACTACAAAAAATTGGCCCGTAAAAAGGAAAGACAAGTCAAACAAAATTGGTCAGTAAAAAAATGTATTGGCCATCACACATGGAGGTGGAGGAGGCGGAGGAGGAGGCGGAGGAGGCGGAGGGGGAGGCGGAGGAGGCAGAGGAGGAGGCGGAGGAGGAGGCGGAAGAGGAGGCGGAGGAGGAGGCGGAAGAGGAGGCAGAGGAGGAGGCGGAGGAGGAGGCGGAGGAGGAGGCGGAGGAGGCAGAGGAGGAGGCGGAGGAGGCGGAAGAGGAGGCGGAGGAGGAGGCGGAGGAGGAGGCGGAGGAGGAGGCGGAAGAGGAGGCGGAGGAGGAGGCGGAGGAGGAGGCGGAAGAGGTAGGTGGCCCGTAAAAAAAGAGACCAGTAAAAGAATTGCCAGTAAAAAAAGATGAGTGGCCATAAAAAAATTTGACTGGTAAAAAAAATAATAGTAAAAACATAAAACGATTAAATTCCCTTCTACGTGACTTTACCGAAGGAACCAAGAATATGAATCCCTGCAGTCACGAAAGCTTTAATTCAAAATGGTAAAAAAGTCAAACTGAAAAAATTGGCCACTAAAAAAGATAATTGGCCATCAAAAAAAGTAACTGCTTAAAAAAGAGTGGCCATTAATGAAAAAATTTGACTGGTAAAAAAAAAAGTCATGAAAAAAGTGAAAAAAATTGGCTTGCAAAAAAGATAAATGGCCATCAAAAAAAGTGACCGGTTAAAAAAGAGTGGCCATTAAAAAAAGTGGCCAATCAAAAAAGAATTGGCCCATAAAAAAAAGACCAGTCGAAAAAAATTGGCCGGTAAAAAAGATGAATGGCCATCCAAAAAAGTGACCGGTTAAAAAAGAGTGGCCATTAAAAAAACAGTGGCCTACCAAAAAATAATTGGCCCGTGAAAAAAGAGCAGTCGAAAAAAATTGGCAAGTAAAAAAGATAAGTGGCCATCAAAGAAAGTGACCGGTTAAAAAAATTGCCCGTTAAAAAAAGTGACTACAAAAAATTGGCCCGTAAAAAGGAAAGACAAGTCAAACAAAATTGGTCAGTAAAAAAATGTATTGGCCATCACACAGTGAGGTGGAGGAGGCGGAGGAGGAGGCGGAGGAGGCGGAGGAGGAGGCTGAGGAGGAGGCTGAGGAGGAGGCGGAGAAGGAGGCGGAGGAGGAGGCGGAAGAGGTAGGTGGCCCGTAAAAAAAGAGACCAGTAAAAGAATTGCCAGTAAAAAAAGATGAGTGGCCATAAAAAAATTTGACTGGTAAAAAAAATTAAATAATAAAAACATAAAACAATTAAATTCCCTTCTACGTGACTTTACCGAAGGAACCAAGAATATGAATCCCTGCAGTCACGAAAGCTTTAATTCAAAATGGTAAAAAAAGTCAAACTGAAAAAATTGGCCACTAAAAAAGATAATTGGCCATCAAAAAAAGTAACTGCTTAAAAAAGAGTGGCCATTAATGAAAAAAATTGACTGGTAAAAAAAAATGGTCATGAAAAAAGTGAAAAAAATTGGCTGGCAAAAAAGATAAATGGCCATCAAAAATAGTGACCGGTTAAAAAAGAGTGGCCATTAAAAAAAAGTGGCCGATCAAAAAAGAATTGGCCCATAAAAAAAAGACCAGTCGAAAAAAATTGGCCGGTAAAAAAGATGAATGGCCATCCAAAAAAGTGACCGGTTAAAAAAGAGTGGCCATTAAAAAAACAGTGGCCTACCAAAAAATAATTGGCCCGTAAAAAAAGACCAGTCGAAAAAAATTGGCCAGTTAAAAAGATAAGTGGCCATCAAAAAAAGTGACCGGTTAAAAAAATTGCCCATTAAAAAAAGTGACTACAAAAAATTGGCCTGTAAAAAGGAAAGACCAGTCAAACAAAATTGGTCAGTAAAAAAATGTATTGGCCATCACACAGTGAGGTGGAGGAGGCGGAGGAGGCGGAGGAGGCGGAGGAGGAGGAGGCGGAGGAGGAGGCGGAGGAGGAGGCGGCGGAGGAGGAGTCGGAGGAGGAGGCGGAGGAGGAGGCGGAAGAGGTAGGTGGCCCGTAAAAAAAGAGACCAGTAAAAGAATTGCCAGTAAAAAAAGATGAGTGGCCATAAAAAAATTTGACTGGTAAAAAAAATAATAATAAAAACATAAAACAATTAAATTCCCTTCTACGTGACTTAACCGAAGGAACCAAGAATATGAATCTCTGCAGTCACGAAAGCTTTAATTCAAAATGGTAAAAAAAGTCAAACTGAAAAAATTGGCCACTAAAAAAGATAATTGGCCATCAAAAAAAGTGATTGGTTAAAAAAGAGTGGCCATTAATGAAAAAATTTCACTGGTAAAAAAAAAATGGTCATGAAAAAAGTGAAAAAAATTGGCCAGTAAAAAAGATAAATGGCCATCAAAAAAAGTGACCGGTTAAAAATGAGTGGCCATTAAAAAAATGTGGCCGATCAAAAAAGAATTGGCCCATAAAAAAAAGACCAGTCGAAAAAAATTGGCTGGTAAAAAAGATGAATGGCCATCCAAAAAAGTGACCGGTTAAAAAAGAGTGGCCATTAAAAAAACAGTGGCCTACCAAAAAATAATTGGCCCGTAAAAAAAGAGCAGTCGAAAAAAATTGGCAAGTAAAAAAGATAAGTGGCCATCAAAAAAAGTGACCGGTTAAAAAAATTGCCCATTAAAAAAAGTGACTACAAAAAATTGGCCCGTAAAAAGGAAAGACAAGTCAAACAAAATTGGTCAGTAAAAAAATGTATTGGCCATCACACAGTGAGGTGGAGGAGGCGGAGGAGGAGGCGGACGAGGAGGAGGCTGAGGAGGAGGCTGAGGAGGAGGCGGAGAAGGAGGCGGAGGAGGAGGTGGCAGAAGAGATAGGTGGCCAGTGAAAAAAGAGACCAGTAAAAGAATTGCCAGTAAAAAAAGATGAGTGGCCATAAAAAAATGTGACTGGTAAAAAAATAATAATAAAACAATTAAATTCCCTTCTACGTGACTTTACCGAAGGAACCAAGAATATGAATCCCTGCAGTCACGAAAGCTTTAATTCAAAATGGTAAAAAAGTCAAACTGAAAAAATTGGCCACTAAAAAAGATAATTGGCCATCAAAAAAAGTAACTGCTTAAAAAAGAGTGGCCATTAATGAAAAAATTTGACTGGTGAAAAAAAATGGTCATGAAAAAAGTGAAAAAAATTGGCTGGCAAAAAAGATAAATGGCCATCAAAAAAAGTGACCGGTTAAAAAAGAGTGGCCATTAAAAAAAAGTGGCCGATCAAAAAAGAATTGGCCCATAAAAAAAAGACCAGTCGAAAAAAATTGACCGGTAAAAAAGATGAATGGCCATCCAAAAAAGTGACCAGTTAAAAAAGAGTGGCCATTAAAAAAACAGTGGCCTACCAAAAAATAATTGGCCCGTAAAAAAAGACCAGTCGAAAAAAATTGGCAAGTAAAAAAGATAAGTGGCCATCAAAAAAAGTGACCGGTTAAAAAAATTGCCCATTAAAAAAAGTGACTACAAAAAATTGGCCCGTAAAAATGAAAGACAAGTCAAACAAAATTGGTCAGTAAAAAAATGTATTGGCCATCACACAGTGAGGTGGAGGAGGCGGAGGAGGAGGCGGACGAGGAGGAGGCTGAGGAGGAGGCTGAGGAGGAGGCGGAGAAGGAGGCGGAGGAGGAGGTGGCAGAAGAGATAGGTGGCCAGTGAAAAAAGAGACCAGTAAAAGAATTGCCAGTAAAAAAAGATGAGTGGCCATAAAAAAATGTGACTGGTAAAAAAATAATAATAAAACAATTAAATTCCCTTCTACGTGACTTTACCGAAGGAACCAAGAATATGAATCCCTGCAGTCACAAAATCTTTAATTCAAAATGGTAAAAAAGTCAAACTGAAAAAATTGGCCACTAAAAAAGATAATTGGCCATCAAAAAAAGTAACTGCTTAAAAAAGAGTGGCCATTAATGAAAAAATTTGACTGGTGAAAAAAAATGGTCATGAAAAAAGTGAAAAAAATTGGCTGGCAAAAAAGATAAATGGCCATCAAAAAAAGTGACTGGTTAAAAAAGAGTGGCCATTAAAAAAAAGTGGCCGATCAAAAAAGAATTGGCCCATAAAAAAAGACCAGTCGAAAAAAATTGGCCGGTAAAAAAGATGAATGGCCATCCAAAAAAGTGACCAGTTAAAAAAGAGTGGCCATTAAAAAAACAGTGGCCTACCAAAAAATAATTGGCCCGTAAAAAAAGACCAGTCAAAAAAAATTGGCCAGTTAAAAAGATAAGTGGCCATCAAAAAAAGTGACCGGTTAAAAAAATTGCCCATTAAAAAAAGTGACTACAAAAAATTGGCCTGTAAAAACGAAAGACCAGTCAAACAAAATTGGTCAGTAAAAAAATGTATTGGCCATCACACAGTGAGGTGGAGGAGGTGGGGGAGGAGGCGGAGGAGGAGGCGGAGGAGGAGGCGGCGGAGGAGGCGGAGGAGGAGGCGGAGGTGGAGGCGGAGGAGGACGCGGAAGAGGTAGGTGGCCTGTAAAAAAAGAGACCAGTAAAAGAATTGGCCAGTAAAAAAAGATGAGTGGCCATAAAAAAGTTTGACTGGTAAAAAAATAAAATAATAAAAACATAAAACAATTAAATTCCCTTCTACGTGACTTTACCGAAGGAACCAAGAATATGAATCCCTGCAGTCACGAAAGCTTTAATTCAAAATGGTAAAAAAGTCAAACTGAAAAAATTGGCCACTAAAAAAGATAATTGGCCATCAAAAAAAGTAACTGCTTAAAAAAGAGTGGCCATTAATGAAAAAATTTGACTGGTGAAAAAAAATGGTCATGAAAAAAGTGAAAAAAATTGGCTGGCAAAAAAGATAAATGGCCATCAAAAAAAGTGACCGGTTAAAAAAGAGTGGCCATTAAAAAAAAGTGGCCGATCAAAAAAGAATTGGCCCATAAAAAAAAGACCAGTCGAAAAAAATTGGCCGGTAAAAAAGATGAATGGCCATCCAAAAAAGTGACCAGTTAAAAAAGAGTGGCCATTAAAAAAACAGTGGCCTACCAAAAAATAATTGGCCCGTAAAAAAAGACCAGTCGAAAAAAATTGGCCAGTTAAAAAGATAAGTGGCCATCAAAAAAAGTGACCGGTTAAAAAAATTGCCCATTAAAAAAAGTGACAATAAATTGGCCCGTAAAAAGGAAAGACAAGTCAAACAAAATTGGTCAGTAAAAAAATGTATTGGCCATCACACAGTGAGGTGGAGGAGGCGGAGGAGGAGGCGGACGAGGAGGAGGCTGAGGAGGAGGCGGAGAAGGAGGCGGAGGAGGAGGTGGCAGAAGAGGTAGGTGGCCCGTAAAAAAAGAGACCAGTAAAAGAATTGCCAGTAAAAAAAGATGAGTGGCCATAAAAAAATTTGACTGGTAAAAAAAATAAAATAATAAAACAATTAAATTCCCTTCTACGTGACTTTACCGAAGGAACCAAGAATATGAATCCCTGCAGTCACGAAAGCTTTAATTCAAAATGGTAAAAAAGTCAAACTGAAAAAATTGGCCACTAAAAAAGATAATTGGCCATCAAAAAAAGTAACTGCTTAAAAAAGAGTGGCCATTAATGAAAAAATTTGACTGGTGAAAAAAATGGTCATGAAAAAAGTGAAAAAAATTGGCTGGCAAAAAAGATAAATGGCCATCAAAAAAAGTGACCGGTTAAAAAAGAGTGGCCATTAAAAAAACAGTGGCCTACCAAAAAATAATTGGCCCGTAAAAAAAGACCAGTCGAAAAAAATTGGCCAGTTAAAAAGATAAGTGGCCATCATAAAAAAGTGACCGGTTAAAAAAATTGCCCATTAAAAAAAGTGACAATAAATTGGCCCGTAAAAAGGAAAGACAAGTCAAACAAAATTGGTCAGTAAAAAAATGTATTGGCCATCACACAGTGAGGTGGAGGAGGCGGAGGAGGAGGCGGACGAGGAGGAGGCTGAGGAGGAGGCGGAGAAGGAGGCGGAGGTGGCAGAAGAGGTAGGTGGCCCGTAAAAAAAGAGACCAGTAAAATAATTGGCCAGTAAAAAAAGATGAGTGGCCATAAAAAAGTTTGACTGGTAAAAAAATAAAATAATAAAAACATAAAACAATTAAATTCCCTTCTACGTGACTTTACCGAAGGAACCAAGAATATGAATCCCTGCAGTCACGAAAGCTTTAATTAAAAATGGTAAAAAAGTCAAACTGAAAAAATTGGCCTCTAAAAAAGATGTGGCCATCAAAAAAAGTAACTGCTTAAAAAAGAGTGGCCATTAATGAAAAAATTTGACTGGTAAAAAAAAAATGGTCATGAAAAAAGTGAAAAAATTGGCTGGCAAAAAAGATAAATGGCCATCAAAAATAGTGACCGGTTAAAAAAGAGTGGCCATTAAAAAAAAGTGGCCGATCAAAAAAGAATTGGCCCATAAAAAAAAGACCAGTCGAAAAAAATTGGCCGGTAAAAAAGATGAATGGCCATCCAAAAAAGTGACCGGTTAAAAAAGAGTGGCCATTAAAAAAACAGTGGCCTACCAAAAAATAATTGGCCCATAAAAAAAGAGCAGTCGAAAAAAATTGGCAAGTAAAAAAGATAAGTGGCCATCAAAAAAAGTGACCGGTTAAAAAAATTGCCCATTAAAAAAAGTGACAATAAATTGGCCCGTAAAAAGGAAAGACAAGTCAAACAAAATTGGTCAGTAAAAAAATGTATTGGACATCACACAGTGAGGTGGAGGAGGCGGAGGAGGAGGCGGACGAGGAGGAGGCTGAGGAGGAGGCGGAGAAGGAGGCGGAGGAGGAGGTGGCAGAAGAGGTAGGTGGCCCGTAAAAAAAGAGACCAGTAAAAGAATTGCCAGTAAAAAAAGATGAGTGGCCATAAAAAAATTTGACTGGTAAAAAAAATAAAATAATAAAACAATTAAATTCCCTTCTACGTGACTTTACCGAAGGAACCAAGAATATGAATCCCTGCAGTCACGAAAGCTTTAATTCAAAATGGTAAAAAAGTCAAACTGAAAAAATTGGCCACTAAAAAAGATAATTGGCCATCAAAAAAAGTAACTGCTTAAAAAAGAGTGGCCATTAATGAAAAAATTTGACTGGTGAAAAAAAATGGTCATGAAAAAAGTGAAAAAAATTGGCTGGCAAAAAAGATAAATGGCCATCAAAAAAAGTGACCGGTTAAAAAAGAGTGGCCATTAAAAAAAAGTGGCCGATCAAAAAAGAATTGGCCCATAAAAAAAAGACCAGTCGAAAAAAATTGGCCGGTAAAAAAGATGAATGGCCATCCAAAAAAGTGACCAGTTAAAAAAGAGTGGCCATTAAAAAAACAGTGGCCTACCAAAAAATAATTGGCCCGTAAAAAAAGACCAGTCAAAAAAAATTGGCCAGTTAAAAAGATAAGTGGCCATCAAAAAAAGTGACCGGTTAAAAAAATTGCCCATTAAAAAAAGTGACAATAAATTGGCCCGTAAAAAGGAAAGACAAGTCAAACAAAATTGGTCAGTAAAAAAATGTATTGGCCATCACACAGTGAGGTGGAGGAGGCGGAGGAGGAGGCGGACGAGGAGGAGGCTGAGGAGGAGGCGGAGAAGGAGGCGGAGGAGGAGGTGGCAGAAGAGGTAGGTGGCCCGTAAAAAAAGAGACCAGTAAAAGAATTGCCAGTAAAAAAAGATGAGTGGCCATAAAAAAGTTTGACTGGTAAAAAAATAAAATAATAAAAACATAAAACAATTAAATTCCCTTCTACGTGACTTTACCAAAGGAACCAAGAATATGAATCCCTGCAGTCACGAAAGCTTTAATTCAAAATGGTAAAAAAGTCAAACTGAAAAAATTGGCCTCTAAAAAAGATGTGGCCATCAAAAAAAGTAACTGCTTAAAAAAGAGTGGCCATTAATGAAAAAATTTGACTGGTAAAAAAAAAATGGTCATGAAAAAAGTGAAAAAATTGGCTGGCAAAAAAGATAAATGGCCATCAAAAAAAGTGACCGGTTAAAAAAGAGTGGCCATTAAAAAAAAGTGGCCGATCAAAAAAGAATTGGCCCATAAAAAAAAGACCAGTCGAAAAAAATTGGCCGGTAAAAAAGATGAATGGCCATCCAAAAAAGTGACCAGTTAAAAAAGAGTGGCCATTAAAAAAACAGTGGCCTACCAAAAAATAATTGGCCCGTAAAAAAAGACCAGTCAAAAAAAATTGGCCAGTTAAAAAGATAAGTGGCCATCAAAAAAAGTGACCGGTTAAAAAAATTGCCCATTAAAAAAAGTGACAATAAATTGGCCCGTAAAAAGGAAAGACAAGTCAAACAAAATTGGTCAGTAAAAAAATGTATTGGCCATCACACAGTGAGGTGGAGGAGGCGGAGGAGGAGGCGGACGAGGAGGAGGCTGAGGAGGAGGCGGAGAAGGAGGCGGAGGAGGAGGTGGCAGAAGAGGTAGGTGGCCCGTAAAAAAGAGACCAGTAAAAGAATTGCCAGTAAAAAAAGATGAGTGGCCATAAAAAAATTTGACTGGTAAAAAAAATAAAATAATAAAACAATTAAATTCCCTTCTACGTGACTTTACCGAAGGAACCAAGAATATGAATCCCTGCAGTCACGAAAGCTTTAATTCAAAATGGTAAAAAAGTCAAACTGAAAAAATTGGCCACTAAAAAAGATAATTGGCCATCAAAAAAAGTAACTGCTTAAAAAAGAGTGGCCATTAATGAAAAAATTTGACTGGTGAAAAAAAATGGTCATGAAAAAAGTGAAAAAAATTGGCTGGCAAAAAAGATAAATGGCCATCAAAAAAAGTGACCGGTTAAAAAAGAGTGGCCATTAAAAAAAAGTGGCCGATCAAAAAAGAATTGGCCCATAAAAAAAAGACCAGTCGAAAAAAATTGGCCGGTAAAAAAGATGAATGGCCATCCAAAAAAGTGACCAGTTAAAAAAGAGTGGCCATTAAAAAAACAGTGGCCTACCAAAAAATAATTGGCCCGTAAAAAAAGACCAGTCGAAAAAAATTGGCCAGTTAAAAAGATAAGTGGCCATCAAAAAAAGTGACCGGTTAAAAAAATTGCCCATTAAAAAAAGTGACAATAAATTGGCCCGTAAAAAGGAAAGACAAGTCAAACAAAATTGGTCAGTAAAAAAATGTATTGGCCATCACACAGTGAGGTGGAGGAGGCGGAGGAGGAGGCGGACGAGGAGGAGGCTGAGGAGGAGGCGGAGAAGGAGGCGGAGAAGGAGGTGGCAGAAGAGGTAGGTGGCCCGTAAAAAAAGAGACCAGTAAAATAATTGGCCAGTAAAAAAAGATGAGTGGCCATAAAAAAGTTTGACTGGTAAAAAAATAAAATAATAAAAACATAAAACAATTAAATTCCCTTCTACGTGACTTTACCAAAGGAACCAAGAATATGAATCCCTGCAGTCACGAAAGCTTTAATTCAAAATGGTAAAAAAGTCAAACTGAAAAAATTGGCCTCTAAAAAAGATGTGGCCATCAAAAAAAGTAACTGCTTAAAAAAGAGTGGCCATTAATGAAAAAATTTGACTGGTAAAAAAAAAATGGTCATGAAAAAAGTGAAAAAATTGGCTGGCAAAAAAGATAAATGGCCATCAAAAATAGTGACCGGTTAAAAAAGAGTGGCCATTAAAAAAAAGTGGCCGATCAAAAAAGAATTGGCCCATAAAAAAAAGACCAGTCGAAAAAAATTGGCC
The DNA here is from genome assembly GCF_048934315.1 of Petromyzon marinus. Classification (NCBI taxonomy): domain Eukaryota; kingdom Metazoa; phylum Chordata; class Hyperoartia; order Petromyzontiformes; family Petromyzontidae; genus Petromyzon; species Petromyzon marinus. The sequence continues at coordinate 16,994,372 of NC_133681.1, read as the reverse complement.
GGTAAAAAAGATGAATGGCCATCCAAAAAAGTGACCGGTTAAAAAAGAGTGGCAATTAAAAAAACAGTGGCCTACCAAAAAATAATTGGCCCATAAAAAAAGAGCAGTCGAAAAAAATTGGCAAGTAAAAAAGATAAGTGGCCATCAAAAAAAGTGACCGGTTAAAAAAATTGCCCATTAAAAAAAGTGACAATAAATTGGCCCGTAAAAAGGAAAGACAAGTCAAACAAAATTGGTCAGTAAAAAAATGTATTGGCCATCACACAGTGAGGTGGAGGAGGCGGAGGAGGAGGCGGAGGAGGCGGAGGAGGCGGAGGAGGAGGCGGAGGAGGAGGCGAAGGAGGAGGCGGACGAGGAGGCGGAGGAGGAGGAGGCTGAGGAGGAGGCGGAGAAGGAGGCGGAGGAGGAGGAGGCGGAAGAGGTAGGTGGCCCGTAAAAAAAGAGACCAGTAAAAGAATTGCCAGTAAAAAAAGATGAGTGGCCATAAAAAAATTTAACTGGTAAAAAAAATAATAATAAAAACATAAAACGATTAAATTCCCTTCTACGTGACTTTACCGAAGGAACCAAGAATATGAATCCCTGCAGTCATGAAAGCTTTAATTCAAAATGGTAAAAAAGTCAAACTGAAAAAATTGGCCACTAAAAAAGATAATTGGCCATCAAAAAAAGTAACTGCTTAAAAAAGAGTGGCCATTAATGAAAAAATTTGACTGGTGAAAAAAAATGGTCATGAAAAAAGTGAAAAAAATTGGCTGGCAAAAAAGATAAATGGCCATCAAAAAAAGTGACCGGTTAAAAAAGAGTGGCCATTAAAAAAAAGTGGCCGATCAAAAAAGAATTGGCCCATAAAAAAAAGACCAGTCGAAAAAAATTGGCCGGTAAAAAAGATGAATGGCCATCCAAAAAAGTGACCAGTTAAAAAAGAGTGGCCATTAAAAAAACAGTGGCCTACCAAAAAATAATTGGCCCGTAAAAAAAGACCAGTCGAAAAAAATTGGCCAGTTAAAAAGATAAGTGGCCATCAAAAAAAGTGACCGGTTAAAAAAATTGCCCATTAAAAAAAGTGACAATAAATTGGCCCGTAAAAAGGAAAGACAAGTCAAACAAAATTGGTCAGTAAAAAAATGTATTGGCCATCACACAGTGAGGTGGAGGAGGCGGAGGAGGAGGCGGACGAGGAGGAGGCTGAGGAGGAGGCGGAGAAGGAGGCGGAGAAGGAGGTGGCAGAAGAGGTAGGTGGCCCGTAAAAAAAGAGACCAGTAAAATAATTGGCCAGTAAAAAAAGATGAGTGGCCATAAAAAAGTTTGACTGGTAAAAAAATAAAATAATAAAAACATAAAACAATTAAATTCCCTTCTACGTGACTTTACCAAAGGAACCAAGAATATGAATCCCTGCAGTCACGAAAGCTTTAATTCAAAATGGTAAAAAAGTCAAACTGAAAAAATTGGCCTCTAAAAAAGATGTGGCCATCAAAAAAAGTAACTGCTTAAAAAAGAGTGGCCATTAATGAAAAAATTTGACTGGTAAAAAAAAAATGGTCATGAAAAAAGTGAAAAAATTGGCTGGCAAAAAAGATAAATGGCCATCAAAAATAGTGACCGGTTAAAAAAGAGTGGCCATTAAAAAAAAGTGGCCGATCAAAAAAGAATTGGCCCATAAAAAAAAGACCAGTCGAAAAAAATTGGCCGGTAAAAAAGATGAATGGCCATCCAAAAAAGTGACCGGTTAAAAAAGAGTGGCAATTAAAAAAACAGTGGCCTACCAAAAAATAATTGGCCCATAAAAAAAGAGCAGTCGAAAAAAATTGGCAAGTAAAAAAGATAAGTGGCCATCAAAAAAAGTGACCGGTTAAAAAAATTGCCCATTAAAAAAAGTGACAATAAATTGGCCCGTAAAAAGGAAAGACAAGTCAAACAAAATTGGTCAGTAAAAAAATGTATTGGCCATCACACAGTGAGGTGGAGGAGGCGGAGGAGGAGGCGGAGGAGGCGGAGGAGGCGGAGGAGGAGGCGGAGGAGGAGGCGAAGGAGGAGGCGGACGAGGAGGCGGAGGAGGAGGAGGCTGAGGAGGAGGCGGAGAAGGAGGCGGAGGAGGAGGAGGCGGAAGAGGTAGGTGGCCCGTAAAAAAAGAGACCAGTAAAAGAATTGCCAGTAAAAAAAGATGAGTGGCCATAAAAAAATTTAACTGGTAAAAAAAATAATAATAAAAACATAAAACGATTAAATTCCCTTCTACGTGACTTTACCGAAGGAACCAAGAATATGAATCCCTGCAGTCATGAAAGCTTTAATTCAAAATGGTAAAAAAGTCAAACTGAAAAAATTGGCCACTAAAAAAGATAATTGGCCATCAAAAAAAGTAACTGCTTAAAAAAGAGTGGCCATTAATGAAAAAATTTGACTGGTAAAAAAAAAATGGTCATGAAAAAAGTGAAAAAAATTGGCTTGCAAAAAAGATAAATGGCCATCAAAAAAAGTGACCGGTTAAAAAAGAGTGGCCATTAAAAAAAGTGGCCGATCAAAAAAGAATTGGCCCATAAAAAAAAGACCAGTCGAAAAAAATTGGCCGGTAAAAAAGATGAATGGCCATCCAAAAAAGTGACCAGTTAAAAAAGAGTGGCCATTAAAAAAAAGTGGCCGATCAAAAAAGAATTGGCCCATAAAAAAAAGACCAGTCGAAAAAAATTGGCCGGTAAAAAAGATGAATGGCCATCCAAAAAAGTGACCACTTAAAAAAGAGTGGCCATTAAAAAAACAGTGGCCTACCAAAAAATAATTGGCCCGTAAAAAAAGACCAGTCGAAAAAAATTGGCCAGTAAAAAAGATAAGTGGCCATCAAAAAAAGTGAACGGTTAAAAAAATTGCCCATTAAAAAAAGTGACTACAAAAAATTGGCCTGTAAAAACGAAAGACCAGTCAAACAAAATTGGTCAGTAAAAAAATGTATTGGCCATCACACAGTGAGGTGGAGGAGGCGGAGGAGGAGGCGGAGGAGGCGGAAGAGGAGGCGGAGGAGGAGGCGGCGGAGGAGGCGGAGGAGGAGTCGGAGGAGGAGGCGGAAGAGGTAGGTGGCCCGTAAAAAAAGAAACCAGTAAAATAATTGCCAGTAAAAAAAGATGAGTGGCCATAAAAAAATTTGACTGGTAAAAAAAAAAAAAAATTAAATTCCCTTCTACGTGACTTTACCGAAAGAACCAAGAATATGAATCCCTGCAGTCACGAAAGCTTTAATTCAAAATGGTAAAAAAAGTCAAACTGAAAAAATTGGCCACTAAAAAAGATAATTGGCCATCAAAAAAAGTGACTGGTTAAAAAAAGAGTGGCCATTAATGAAAAAATTTCACTGGTAAAAAAAAAATGGTCATGAAAAAAGTGAAAAAAATTGGCCGGTAAAAAAGATAAATGGCCATCAAAAAAGTGACCGGTTAAAAAAGAGTGGCCATTAAAAAAACAGTGGCCTACCAAAAAATAATTGGCCCGTAGAAAAAGAGCAGTCGAAAAAAATTGGCAAGTAAAAAAGATAAGGGGCCATTAAAAAAAGTGACCGGTTAAAAAAATTGCCCATTAAAAAAAGTGACTACAAAAAATTGGCCCGTAAAAAGGAAAGACAAGTCAAACAAAATTGGTCAGTAAAAAAATGTATTGGCCATCACACAGTGAGGTGGAGGAGGCGGAGGAGGAGGCGGAGGAGGAGGAGGCGGAGGAGGAGGCAGAGGAGGAGGCGGAGGAGGAGGCGGACGAGGAGGCGGACGAGGAGGCGGAGGAGGCTGAGGAGGAGGCGGAGGAGGAGGAGGAGGCGGAAGAGGTAGGTGGCCCGTAAAAAAAGAGACCACTAAAAGAATTGCCAGTAAAAAAAGATGAGTGGCCATAAAAAAATTTGACTGGTAAAAAAATAATAATAATAAAAACAGAAAACAATTAAATTCCCTTCTACGTTACTTTACCGAAAGAACCAAGAATATGAATCCTTCCAGTCACGAAAGCTTTAATTCAAAATGGTAAAGAAAGTCAAACTGAAAAAATTGGCCACTAAAAAAGATAATTGGCCATCAAAAAAAGTGACTGGCTAAAAAAGAGTGGCCATTAAAGAAAAAAATTGACTGGTAAAAAAAATGGTCATGAAAAAAGTGAAAAAAATTGGCCGGTAAAAAAGATAAATGGCCATCAAAAAAAGTGACCGGTTAAAAAAGAGTGGCCATTAAAAAAAAGTGGCCGATCAAAAAAGAATTGGCCCATAAAAAAAAGACCAGTCGAAAAAAATTGGCCGGTAAAAAAGATGAATGGCCATCCAAAAAAGTGACTGGTTAAAAAAGAGTGGCCATTAAAAAAACAGTGGCCTACCAAAAAATAATTGGCCCGTAAAAAAAGAGCAGTCGAAAAAAATTGGCAAGTAAAAAAGATAAGTGGCCATCAAAAAAAGTGACCGGTTAAAAAAATTGCCCATTAAAAAAAGTGACTACAAAAAATTGGCCCGTAAAAAGGAAAGACAAGTCAAACAAAATTGGTCAGTAAAAAAATGTATTGGCCATCACACAGTGAGGTGGAGGAGGCGGAGGAGGAGGCGGAGGAGGCGGAGGAGGCGGAGGAGGAGGCGGAGGAGGAGGTGGAGGAGGAGGCGGAGGAGGAGGCGGACGAGGAGGCGGAGGAGGCTGAGGAGGAAGCGGAGAAGGAGGCGGAGGAGGAGGAGGCGGAAGAGGTAGGTGGCCCGTAAAAAAAGAGACCAGTAAAAGAATTGCCAGTAAAAAAAGATGAGTGGCCATAAAAAAATTTAACTGGTAAAAAAAATAATAATAAAAACATAAAACGATTAAATTCCCTTCTACGTGACTTTACCGAAGGAACCAAGAATATGAATCCCTGCAGTCACGAAAGCTTTAATTCAAAATGGTAAAAAAGTCAAACTGAAAAAATTGGCCACTAAAAAAGATAATTGGCCATCAAAAAAAGTAACTGCTTAAAAAAGAGTGGCCATTAATGAAAAAATTTGACTGGTAAAAAAAAAATGGTCATGAAAAAAGTGAAAAAAATTGGCTTGCAAAAAAGATAAATGGCCATCAAAAAAAGTGACCGGTTAAAAAAGAGTGGCCATTAAAAAAAGTGGCCGATCAAAAAAGAATTGGCCCATAAAAAAAAGACCAGTCGAAAAAAATTGGCCGGTAAAAAAGATGAATGGCCATCCAAAAAAGTGACCAGTTAAAAAAGAGTGGCCATTAAAAAAAAGTGGCCGATCAAAAAAGAATTGGCCCATAAAAAAAAGACCAGTCGAAAAAAATTGGCCGGTAAAAAAGATGAATGGCCATCCAAAAAAGTGACCAGTTAAAAAAGAGTGGCCATTAAAAAAACAGTGGCCTACCAAAAAATAATTGGCCCGTAAAAAAAGACCAGTCGAAAAAAATTGGCCAGTAAAAAAGATAAGTGGCCATCAAAAAAAGTGAACGGTTAAAAAAATTGCCCATTAAAAAAAGTGACTACAAAAAATTGGCCTGTAAAAACGAAAGACCAGTCAAACAAAATTGGTCAGTAAAAAAATGTATTGGCCATCACACAGTGAGGTGGAGGAGGTGGAGGAGGAGGCGGAGGAGGAGGCGGAGGAGGAGGCGGCGGAGGAGGCGGAGGAGGAGGCGGAGGTGGAGGCGGAGGAGGACGCGGAAGAGGTAGGTGGCCTGTAAAAAAAGAGACCAGTAAAATAATTGGCCAGTAAAAAAAGATGAGTAGCCATAAAAAAGTTTGACTGGTAAAAAAATAAAATAATAAAAACATAAAACAATTAAATTCCCTTCTACGTGACTTTACCGAAGGAACCAAGAATATGAATCCCTGCCGTCACGAAAGCTTTAATTCAAAATGGTAAAAAAGTCAAACTGAAAAAATTGGCCTCTAAAAAAGATGTGGCCATCAAAAAAAGTAACTGCTTAAAAAAGTGGCCATTAATGAAAAAATTTGACTGGTAAAAAAAAAATGGTCATGAAAAAAGTGAAAAAATTGGCTGGCAAAAAAGATAAATGGCCATCAAAAATAGTGACCGGTTAAAAAAGAGTGGCCATTAAAAAAAAGTGGCCGATCAAAAAAGAATTGGCCCATAAAAAAAAGACCAGTCGAAAAAAATTGGCCGGTAAAAAAGATGAATGGCCATCCAAAAAAGTGACCGGTTAAAAAAGAGTGGCCATTAAAAAAACAGTGGCCTACCAAAAAATAATTGGCCCATAAAAAAAGAGCAGTCGAAAAAAATTGGCAAGTAAAAAAGATAAGTGGCCATCAAAAAAAGTGACCGGTTAAAAAAATTGCCCATTAAAAAAAGTGACAATAAATTGGCCCGTAAAAAGGAAAGACAAGTTAAACAAAATTGGTCAGTAAAAAAATGTATTGGCCATCACACAGTGAGGTGGAGGAGGCGGAGGAGGAGGCGGAGGAGGCGGAGGAGGCGGAGGAGGAGGCGGAGGAGGAGGCGAAGGAGGAGGCGGACGAGGAGGCGGAGGAGGAGGAGGCTGAGGAGGAGGCGGAGAAGGAGGCGGAGGAGGAGGAGGCGGAAGAGGTAGGTGGCCCGTAAAAAAAGAGACCAGTAAAAGAATTGCCAGTAAAAAAAGATGAGTGGCCATAAAAAAATTTAACTGGTAAAAAAAATAATAATAAAAACATAAAACGATTAAATTCCCTTCTACGTGACTTTACCGAAGGAACCAAGAATATGAATCCCTGCAGTCACGAAAGCTTTAATTCAAAATGGTAAAAAAGTCAAACTGAAAAAATTGGCCACTAAAAAAGATAATTGGCCATCAAAAAAAGTAACTGCTTAAAAAAGAGTGGCCATTAATGAAAAAATTTGACTGGTAAAAAAAAAATGGTCATGAAAAAAGTGAAAAAAATTGGCTTGCAAAAAAGATAAATGGCCATCAAAAAAAGTGACCGGTTAAAAAAGAGTGGCCATTAAAAAAAGTGGCCGATCAAAAAAGAATTGGCCCATAAAAAAAAGACCAGTCGAAAAAAATTGGCCGGTAAAAAAGATGAATGGCCATCCAAAAAAGTGACCAGTTAAAAAAGAGTGGCCATTAAAAAAAAGTGGCCGATCAAAAAAGAATTGGCCCATAAAAAAAAGACCAGTCGAAAAAAATTGGCCGGTAAAAAAGATGAATGGCTATCCAAAAAAGTGACCACTTAAAAAAGAGTGGCCATTAAAAAAACAGTGGCCTACCAAAAAATAATTGGCCCGTAAAAAAAGACCAGTCGAAAAAAATTGGCCAGTAAAAAAGATAAGTGGCCATCAAAAAAAGTGAACGGTTAAAAAAATTGCCCATTAAAAAAAGTGACTACAAAAAATTGGCCTGTAAAAACGAAAGACCAGTCAAACAAAATTGGTCAGTAAAAAAATGTATTGGCCATCACACAGTGAGGTGGAGGAGGCGGAGGAGGAGGCGGAGGAGGCGGAAGAGGAGGCGGAGGAGGAGGCGGCGGAGGAGGCGGAGGAGGAGTCGGAGGAGGAGGCAGAAGAGGTAGGTGGCCCGTAAAAAAAGAAACCAGTAAAATAATTGCCAGTAAAAAAAGATGAGTGGCCATAAAAAAATTTGACTGGTAAAAAAAAAAAAATTAAATTCCCTTCTACGTGACTTTACCGAAAGAACCAAGAATATGAATCCCTGCAGTCACGAAAGCTTTAATTCAAAATGGTAAAAAAAGTCAAACTGAAAAAATTGGCCACTAAAAAAGATAATTGGCCATCAAAAAAAGTGACTGGTTAAAAAAAGAGTGGCCATTAATGAAAAAATTTCACTGGTAAAAAAAAAATGGTCATGAAAAAAGTGAAAAAAATTGGCCGGTAAAAAAGATAAATGGCCATCAAAAAAGTGACCGGTTAAAAAAGAGTGGCCATTAAAAAAACAGTGGCCTACCAAAAAATAATTGGCCCGTAGAAAAAGAGCAGTCGAAAAAAATTGGCAAGTAAAAAAGATAAGGGGCCATTAAAAAAAGTGACCGGTTAAAAAAAATTGCCCATTAAAAAAAGTGACTACAAAAAATTGGCCCGTAAAAAGGAAAGACAAGTCAAACAAAATTGGTCAGTAAAAAAATGTATTGGCCATCACACAGTGAGGTGGAGGAGGCGGAGGAGGAGGCGGAGGAGGAGGAGGCGGAGGAGGAGGCGGAGGAGGAGGCGGAGGAGGAGGCGGACGAGGAGGCGGACGAGGAGGAGGAGGCGGAAGAGGTAGGTGGCCCGTAAAAAAAGAGACCAGTAAAAGAATTGCCAGTAAAAAAAGATGAGTGGCCATAAAAAAATTTGACTGGTAAAAAAATAATAATAATAAAAACAGAAAACAATTAAATTCCCTTCTACGTTACTTTACCGAAAGAACCAAGAATATGAATCCTTCCAGTCACGAAAGCTTTAATTCAAAATGGTAAAGAAAGTCAAACTGAAAAAATTGGCCACTAAAAAAGATAATTGGCCATCAAAAAAAGTGACTGGCTAAAAAAGAGTGGCCATTAAAGAAAAAAATTGACTGGTAAAAAAAATGGTCATGAAAAAAGTGAAAAAAATTGGCCGGTAAAAAAGATAAATGGCCATCAAAAAAAGTGACCGATTAAAAAAGAGTGGCCATTAAAAAAAAGTGGCCGATCAAAAAAGAATTGGCCCATGAAAAAAAGACCAGTCGAAAAAAATTGGCCGGTAAAAAAGATGAATGGCCATCCAAAAAAGTGACTGGTTAAAAAAGAGTGGCCATTAAAAAAACAGTGGCCTACCAAAAAATAATTGGCCCGTAAAAAAAGAGCAGTCGAAAAAAATTGGCAAGTAAAAAAGATAAGTGGCCATCAAAAAAAGTGACCGGTTAAAAAAATTGCCCATTAAAAAAAGTGACTACAAAAAATTGGCCCGTAAAAAGGAAAGACAAGTCAAACAAAATTGGTCAGTAAAAAAATGTATTGGCCATCACACAGTGAGGTGGAGGAGGCGGAGGAGGAGGCGGAGGAGGCGGAGGAGGCGGAGGAGGAGGCGGAGGAGGAGGCGGAGGAGGAGGCGGAGGAGGAGGCGGACGAGGAGGCGGAGGAGGCTGAGGAGGAAGCGGAGAAGGAGGCGGAGGAGGCGGAAGAGGTAGGTGGCCCGTAAAAAAAGAGACCAGTAAAAGAATTGCCAGTAAAAAAAGATGAGTGGCCATAAAAAAATTTGACTGGTAAAAAAAATAATAATAAAAACATAAAACGATTAAATTCCCTTCTACGTGACTTTACCGAAGGAACCAAGAATATGAATCCCTGCAGTCACGAAATCTTTAATTCAAAATGGTAAAAAAGTCAAACTGAAAAAATTGGCCACTAAAAAAGATAATTGGCCATCAAAAAAAGTAACTGCTTAAAAAAGAGTGGCCATTAATGAAAAAATTTGACTGGTAAAAAAAAAATGGTCATGAAAAAAGTGAAAAAAATTGGCTTGCAAAAAAGATAAATGGCCATCAAAAAAAGTGACCGGTTAAAAAAGAGTGGCCATTAAAAAAAGTGGCCGATCAAAAAAGAATTGGCCCATAAAAAAAAGACCAGTCGAAAAAAATTGGCCGGTAAAAAAGATGAATGGCCATCCAAAAAAGTGACCAGTTAAAAAAGAGTGGCCATTAAAAAAAAGTGGCCGATCAAAAAAGAATTGGCCCATAAAAAAAAGACCAGTCGAAAACAATTGGCCGGTAAAAAAGATGAATGGCCATCCAAAAAAGTGACCAGTTAAAAAAGAGTGGCCATTAAAAAAACAGTGGCCTACCAAAAAATAATTGGCCCGTAAAAAAAGACCAGTCGAAAAAAATTGGCCAGTAAAAAAGATAAGTGGCCATCAAAAAAAGTGAACGGTTAAAAAAATTGCCCATTAAAAAAAGTGACTACAAAAAATTGGCCTGTAAAAACGAAAGACCAGTCAAACAAAATTGGTCAGTAAAAAAATGTATTGGCCATCACACAGTGAGGTGGAGGAGGTGGAGGAGGAGGCGGAGGAGGAGGCGGAGGAGGAGGCGGCGGAGGAGGCGGAGGAGGAGGCGGAGGTGGAGGCGGAGGAGGACGCGGAAGAGGTAGGTGGCCTGTAAAAAAAGAGACCAGTAAAATAATTGGCCAGTAAAAAAAGATGAGTGGCCATAAAAAAGTTTGACTGGTAAAAAAATAAAATAATAAAAACATAAAACAATTAAATTCCCTTCTACGTGACTTTACCGAAGGAACCAAGAATATGAATCCCTGCAGTCACGAAAGCTTTAATTCAAAATGGTAAAGAAAGTCAAACTGAAAAAATTGGCCACTAAAAAAGATAATTGGCCATCAAAAAAAGTAACTGCTTAAAAAAGAGTGGCCATTAATGAAAAAATTTGACTGGTAAAAAAAAAATGGTCATGAAAAAAGTGAAAAAAATTGGCTTGCAAAAAAGATAAATGGCCATCAAAAAAAGTGACCGGTTAAAAAAGAGTGGCCATTAAAAAAAGTGGCCGATCAAAAAAGAATTGGCCCATAAAAAAAAGACCAGTCGAAAAAAATTGGCCGGTAAAAAAGATGAATGGCCATCCAAAAAAGTGACCAGTTAAAAAAGAGTGGCCATTAAAAAAAAGTGGCCGATCAAAAAAGAATTGGCCCATAAAAAAAAGACCAGTCGAAAAAAATTGGCCGGTAAAAAAGATGAATGGCCATCCAAAAAAGTGACCAGTTAAAAAAGAGTGGCCATTAAAAAAACAGTGGCCTACCAAAAAATAATTGGCCCGTAAAAAAAGACCAGTCGAAAAAAATTGGCCAGTAAAAAAGATAAGTGGCCATCAAAAAAAGTGAACGGTTAAAAAAATTGCCCATTAAAAAAAGTGACTACAAAAAATTGGCCTGTAAAAACGAAAGACCAGTCAAACAAAATTGGTCAGTAAAAAAATGTATTGGCCATCACACAGTGAGGTGGAGGAGGTGGAGGAGGAGGCGGAGGAGGAGGCGGAGGAGGAGGCGGCGGAGGAGGCGGAGGAGGAGGCGGAGGTGGAGGCGGAGGAGGACGCGGAAGAGGTAGGTGGCCTGTAAAAAAAGAGACCAGTAAAATAATTGGCCAGTAAAAAAAGATGAGTGGCCATAAAAAAGTTTGACTGGTAAAAAAATAAAATAATAAAAACATAAAACAATTAAATTCCCTTCTACGTGACTTTACCGAAGGAACCAAGAATATGAATCCCTGCAGTCACGAAAGCTTTAATTCAAAATGGTAAAAAAGTCAAACTGAAAAAATTGGCCTCTAAAAAAGATGTGGCCATCAAAAAAAGTAACTGCTTAAAAAAGAGTGGCCATTAATGAAAAAATTTGACTGGTAAAAAAAAAATGGTCATGAAAAAAGTGAAAAAATTGGCTGGCAAAAAAGATAAATGGCCATCAAAAATAGTGACCGGTTAAAAAAGAGTGGCCATTAAAAAAAAGTGGCCGATCAAAAAAGAATTGGCCCATAAAAAAAAGACCAGTCGAAAAAAATTGGCCGGTAAAAAAGATGAATGGCCATCCAAAAAAGTGACCGGTTAAAAAAGAGTGGCCATTAAAAAAACAGTGGCCTACCAAAAAATAATTGGCCCATAAAAAAAGAGCAGTCGAAAAAAATTGGCAAGTAAAAAAGATAAGTGGCCATCAAAAAAAGTGACCGGTTAAAAAAATTGCCCATTAAAAAAAGTGACAATAAATTGGCCCGTAAAAAGGAAAGACAAGTCAAACAAAATTGGTCAGTAAAAAAATGTATTGGCCATCACACAGTGAGGTGGAGGAGGCGGAGGAGGAGGCGGAGGAGGAGGCGGAGGAGGCGGAGGAGGCGGAGGAGGCGGAGGAGGAGGCGGAGGAGGCTGAGGAGGAGGCGGAGGAGGCGGAGGAGGAGGAGGCGGAAGAGGTAGGTGGCCCGTAAAAAAAGAGACCAGTAAAAGAATTGCCAGTAAAAAAAGACGAGTGGCCATAAAAAAATTTGACTGGTAAAAAAAATAATAATAAAAACATAAAACGATTAAATTCCCTTCTACGTGACTTTACCGAAGGAACCAAGAATATGAATCCCTGCAGTCACGAAAGCTTTAATTCAAAATGGTAAAAAAGTCAAACTGAAAAAATTGGCCACTAAAAAAGATAATTGGCCATCAAAAAAAGTAACTGCTTAAAAAAGAGTGGCCATTAATGAAAAAATTTGACTGGTAAAAAAAAAATGGTCATGAAAAAAGTGAAAAAAATTGGCTTGCAAAAAAGATAAATGGCCATCCAAAAAAGTGACCAGTTAAAAAAGAGTGGCCATTAAAAAAAAGTGGCCAATCAAAAAAGAATTGGCCCATAAAAAAAAGACCAGTCGAAAAAAATTGGCCGGTAAAAAAGATGAATGGCCATCCAAAAAAGTGACCAGTTAAAAAAGAGTGGCCATTAAAAAAACAGTGGCCTACCAAAAAATAATTGGCCCGTAAAAAAAGACCAGTCGAAAAAAATTGGCCAGTAAAAAAGATAAGTGGCCATCAAAAAAAGTGAACGGTTAAAAAAATTGCCCATTAAAAAAAGTGACTACAAAAAATTGGCCTGTAAAAACGAAAGACCAGTCAAACAAAATTGGTCAGTAAAAAAATGTATTGGCCATCACACAGTGAGGTGGAGGAGGCGGAGGAGGAGGCGGAGGAGGCGGAAGAGGAGGCGGAGGAGGAGGCGGAGGAGGAGGCGGCGGAGGAGGCGGAGGAGGAGTCGGAGGAGGAGGCGGAGGAGGCGGAAGAGGTAGGTGGCCCGTAAAAAAAGAAACCAGTAAAAGAATTGCCAGTAAAAAAAGATGAGTGGCCATAAAAAAATTTGACTGGTAAAAAAAAAACAAAAAAACAATTAAATTCCCTTCTACGTGACTTTACCGAAAGAACCAAGAATATGAATCCCTGCAGTCACGAAAGCTTTAATTCAAAATGGTAAAAAAAGTCAAACTGAAAAAATTGGCCACTAAAAAAGATAATTGGCCATCAAAAAAAGTGACTGGTTAAAAAAAGAGTGGCCATTAATGAAAAAATTTCACTGGTAAAAAAAAATGGTCATGAAAAAAGTGAAAAAAATTGGCCGGTAAAAAAGATAAATGGCCATCAAAAAAGTGACCGGTTAAAAAAGATTGGCCATTAAAAAAATGTGGCCGATCAAAAAAGAATTGGCCCATAAAAAAAAGACCAGTCGAAAAAAATTGGCCGGGTAAAAAAGATGAATGGCCATCCAAAAAAGTGACCGGTTAAAAAAGAGTGGCCATTAAAAAAACAGTGGCCTACCAAAAAATAATTGGCCCGTAAAAAAAGAGCAGTCGAAAAAAATTGGCAAGTAAAAAAGATAAGTGGCCATTAAAAAAAGTGACCGGTTAAAAAAATTGCCCATTAAAAAAAGTGACTACAAAAAATTGGCCCGTAAAAAGGAAAGACAAGTCAAACAAAATTGGTCAGTAAAAAAATGTATTGGCCATCACACAGTGAGGTGGAGGAGGCGGAGGAGGAGGAGGCGGAGGAGGAGGCGGAGGAGGAGGCGGAGGAGGAGGCGGAGGAGGAGGCGGAGGAGGAGGCGGACGAGGAGGCGGACGAGGAGGCGGAGGAGGCTGAGGAGGAGGCGGAGAAGGAGGCGGAGGAGGAGGAGGAGGCGGAAGAGGTAGGTGGCCCGTAAAAAAAGAGACCAGTAAAAGAATTGCCAGTAAAAAAAGATGAGTGGCCATAAAAAAATTTGACTGGTAAAAAAATAATAATAATCAAAACAGAAAACAATTAAATTCCCTTCTACGTTACTTTACCGAAAGAACCAAGAATATGAATCCTTCCAGTCACGAAAGCTTTAATTCAAAATGGTAAAGAAAGTCAAACTGAAAAAATTGGCCACTAAAAAAGATAATTGGCCATCAAAAAAAGTGACTGGCTAAAAAAGAGTGGCCATTAAAGAAAAAAATTGACTGGTAAAAAAAAATGGTCATGAAAAAAGTGAAAAAAATTGGCCGGTAAAAAAGATAAATGGCCATCAAAAAAAGTGACCGGTTAAAAAAGGAGTGGCCATTAAAAAAAAGTGGCCGATCAAAAAAGAATTGGCCCATAAAAAAAAGACCAGTCGAAAAAAATTGGCCGGTAAAAAAGATGAATGGCCATCCAAAAAAGTGACTGGTTAAAAAAGAGTGGCCATTAAAAAAACAGTGGCCTACCAAAAAATAATTGGCCCGTAAAAAAAGAGCAGTCGAAAAAAATTGGCAAGTAAAAAAGATAAGTGGCCATCAAAAAAAGTGACCGGTTAAAAAAATTGCCCATTAAAAAAAGTGACTACAAAAAATTGGCCCGTAAAAAGGAAAGACAAGTCAAACAAAATTGGTCAGTAAAAAAATTTATTGGCCATCACACAGTGAGGTGGAGGAGGCGGAGGAGGAGGCGGAGGAGGCGGAGGAGGCGGAGGAGGAGGCGGAGGAGGAGGCGGAGGAGGAGGCGGACGAGGAGGCGGAGGAAGCGGAGAAGGAGGCGGAGGAGGCGGAAGAGGTAGGTGGCCCGTAAAAAAAGAGACCAGTAATAGAATTGCCAGTAAAAAAAGATGAGTGGCCATAAAAAAATTTGACTGGTAAAAAAAATAATAATAAAAACATAAAACGATTAAATTCCCTTCTACGTGACTTTACCGAAGGAACCAAGAATATGAATCCCTGCAGTCACGAAAGCTTTAATTCAAAATGGTAAAAAAGTCAAACTGAAAAAATTGGCCACTAAAAAAGATAATTGGCCATCAAAAAAAGTAACTGCTTAAAAAAGAGTGGCCATTAATGAAAAAATTTGACTGGTAAAAAAAAAATGGTCATGAAAAAAGTGAAAAAAATTGGCTTGCAAAAAAGATAAATGGCCATCAAAAAAAGTGACCGGTTAAAAAAGAGTGGCCATTAAAAAAAGTGGCCGATCAAAAAAGAATTGGCCCATAAAAAAAAGACCAGTCGAAAAAAATTGGCCGGTAAAAAAGATGAATGGCCATCCAAAAAAGTGACCGGTTAAAAAAGAGTGGCCATTAAAAAAACAGTGGCCTACCAAAAAATAATTGGCCCGTAAAAAAAGACCAGTCGAAAAAAATTGGCCAGTAAAAAAGATAAGTGGCCATCAAAAAAAGTGAACGGTTAAAAAAATTGCCCATTAAAAAAAGTGACTACAAAAAATTGGCCTGTAAAAACGAAAGACCAGTCAAACAAAATTGGTCAGTAAAAAAATGTATTGGCCATCACACAGTGAGGTGGAGGAGGCGGAGGAGGAGGCGGAGGAGGCGGAAGAGGAGGCGGAGGAGGAGGCGGCGGAGGAGGCGGAGGCGGAGGAGGAGTCGGAGGAGGAGGCGGAGGAGGAGGCGGAAGAGGTAGGTGGCCCGTAAAAAAAGAAACCAGTAAAAGAATTGCCAGTAAAAAAAGATGAGTGGCCATAAAAAAATTTGACTGGTAAAAAAAAAAACATAAAACAATTAAATTCCCTTCTACGTGACTTTACCGAAGGAACCAAGAATATGAATCCCTGCAGTCACGAAAGCTTTAATTCAAAATGGTAAAAAAAGTCAAACTGAAAAAATTGGCCACTAAAAAAGATAATTGGCCATCAAAAAAAGTGACTGGTTAAAAAAAGAGTGGCCATTAATGAAAAAATTTCACTGGTAAAAAAAAAATGGTCATGAAAAAAGTGAAAAAAAATGGCCGGTAAAAAAGATAAATGGCCATCAAAAAAGTGACCGGTTAAAAAAGATTGGCCATTAAAAAAATGTGGCTGATCAAAAAAGAATTGGCCCATAAAAAAAAGACCAGTCGAAAAAAATTGGCCGGTAAAAAAGATGAATGGCCATCCAAAAAAGTGACCGGTTAAAAAAGAGTGGCCATTAAAAAAACAGTGGCCTACCAAAAAATAATTGGCCCGTAAAAAAAGAGCAGTCGAAAAAAATTGGCAAGCAAAAAAGATAAGTGGCCATTAAAAAAAGTGACCGGTTAAAAAAATTGCCCATTAAAAAAAGTGACTACAAAAAATTGGCCCGTAAAAAGGAAAGACAAGTCAAACAAAATTGGTCAGTAAAAAAATGTATTGGCCATCACACAGTGAGGTGGAGGAGGCGGAGGACGAGGCGGAGGAGGAGGCGGAGGAGGCGGAGGAGGAGGCGGAGGAGGCAGAAGAGGTAGGTGGCCCGTAAAAAAAGAGACCAGAAAAAGAATTGCCAGTAAAAAAAGATGAGTGGCCATAAAAAAATTTGACTGGTAAAAAAAATAAAATAATAAAAACATAAAACAATTAAATTCCCTTCTACGTTACTTTACCGAAAGAACCAAGAATATGAATCCTTCCAGTCACGAAAGCTTTAATTCAAAATGGTAAAGAAAGTCAAACTGAAAAAATTGGCCACTAAAAAAGATAATTGGCCATCAAAAAAAGTGACTGGCTAAAAAAGAGTGGCCATTAAAGAAAAAAATTGACTGGTAAAAAAAAATGGTCATGAAAAAAGTGAAAAAAATTGGCCGGTAAAAAAGATAAATGGCCATCAAAAAAAGTGACCGGTTAAAAAAGGAGTGGCCATTAAAAAAAAGTGGCCGATCAAAAAAGAATTGGCCCATAAAAAAAAGACCAGTCGAAAAAAATTGGCCGGTAAAAAAGATGAATGGCCATCCAAAAAAGTGACTGGTTAAAAAAGAGTGGCCATTAAAAAAACAGTGGCCTACCAAAAAATAATTGGCCCGTAAAAAAAGAGCAGTCGAAAAAAATTGGCAAGTAAAAAAGATAAGTGGCCATCAAAAAAAGTGACCGGTTAAAAAAATTGCCCATTAAAAAAAGTGACTACAAAAAATTGGCCCGTAAAAAGGAAAGACAAGTCAAACAAAATTGGTTAGTAAAAAAATGTATTGGCCATCACACATGCAGGTGGAGGAGGCGGAGGAGGAGGCGGAGGAGGAGGAGGAGGCGGAAGAGGTAGGTGGCCCGTAAAAAAAGAGACCAGTAAAAGAATTGCCAGTAAAAAAAGATGAGTGGCCATAAAAAAAATTTGACTGGTAAAAAAAAAAACATAAAACAATTAAATTCCCTTCTACGTGACTTTACCGAAGGAACCAAGAATATGAATCCCTGCAGTCACGAAAGCTTTAATTCAAAATGGTAAAAAAAGTCAAACTGAAAAAATTTGCCACTAAAAAAGATAATTGGCCATCAAAAAAAGTAACTGCTTAAAAAAGAGTGGCCATTAATGAAAAAATTTGACTGGTAAAAAAAAAATGGTCATGAAAAAAGTGAAAAAAATTGGCTGGTAAAAAAGATAAATGGCCATCAAAAAAAGTGACCGGTTAAAAAAGAGTGGCCATTAAAAAAAAGTGGCCGATCAAAAAAGAATTGGCCCGTAAAAAAAGACCAGTCGAAAAAAATTGGCCGGTAAAAAAGATGAATGGCCATCCAAAAAAGTGACCAGTTAAAAAAGAGTGGCCACTAAAAAAACAGTGGCCTACCAAAAAATAATTGGCTCGTAAAAAAAGACCAGTCGAAAAAAATTGGCCAGTTAAAAAGATAAGTGGCCATCAAAAAAAGTGACCGGTTAAAAAAATTGCCCATTAAAAAAAGTGACTACAAAAAATTGGCCCGTAAAAAGGAAAGACAAGTCAAACAAAATTGGTCAGTAAAAAAATGTATTGGCCATCACACAGTGAGGTGGAGGAGGCGGAGGAGGAGGCGGAGGAGGAGGAGGCGGAGGCGGAGGAGGAGGCGGACGAGGAGGCGGACGAGGAGGCGGACGAGGAGGCGGAGGAGGCTGAGGAGGAGGCGGAGAAGGAGGCGGAGGAGGAGGCGGAAGAGGTAGGTGGCCCGTAAAAAAAGAGACCAGTAAAAGAATTGCCAGTAAAAAAAGATGAGTGGCCATAAAAAAATTTGACTGGTAAAAAAAATAAAATAATAAAAACATAAAACAATTAAATTCCCTTCTACGTTACTTTACCGAAAGAACCAAGAATATGAATCCTTCCAGTCACGAAAGCTTTAATTCAAAATGGTAAAGAAAGTCAAACTGAAAAAATTGGCCACTAAAAAAGATAATTGGCCATCAAAAAAAGTGACTGGCTAAAAAAGAGTGGCCATTAAAGAAAAAAATTGACTGGTAAAAAAAAATGGTCATGAAAAAAGTGAAAAAAATTGGCCGGTAAAAAAGATAAATGGCCATCAAAAAAAGTGACCGGTTAAAAAAGGAGTGGCCATTAAAAAAAAGTGGCCGATCAAAAAAGAATTGGCCCATAAAAAAAAGACCAGTCGAAAAAAATTGGCCGGTAAAAAAGATGAATGGCCATCCAAAAAAGTGACTGGTTAAAAAAGAGTGGCCATTAAAAAAACAGTGGCCTACCAAAAAATAATTGGCCCGTAAAAAAAGAGCAGTCGAAAAAAATTGGCAAGTAAAAAAGATAAGTGGCCATCAAAAAAAGTGACCGGTTAAAAAAATTGCCCATTAAAAAAAGTGACTACAAAAAATTGGCCCGTAAAAAGGAAAGACAAGTCAAACAAAATTGGTTAGTAAAAAAATGTATTGGCCATCACACATGGAGGTGGAGGAGGCGGAGGAGGAGGCGGAGGAGGAGGAGGAGGCGGAAGAGGTAGGTGGCCCGTAAAAAAAGAGACCAGTAAAAGAATTGCCAGTAAAAAAAGATGAGTGGCCATAAAAAAAATTTGACTGGTAAAAAAAAAAACATAAAACAATTAAATTCCCTTCTACGTGACTTTACCGAAGGAACCAAGAATATGAATCCCTGCAGTCACGAAAGCTTTAATTCAAAATGGTAAAAAAAGTCAAACTGAAAAAATTTGCCACTAAAAAAGATAATTGGCCATCAAAAAAAGTAACTGCTTAAAAAAGAGTGGCCATTAATGAAAAAATTTGACTGGTAAAAAAAAAATGGTCATGAAAAAAGTGAAAAAAATTGGCTGGTAAAAAAGATAAATGGCCATCAAAAAAAGTGACCGGTTAAAAAAGAGTGGCCATTAAAAAAAAGTGGCCGATCAAAAAAGAATTGGCCCGTAAAAAAAGACCAGTCGAAAAAAATTGGCCGGTAAAAAAGATGAATGGCCATCCAAAAAAGTGACCAGTTAAAAAAGAGTGGCCACTAAAAAAACAGTGGCCTACCAAAAAATAATTGGCTCGTAAAAAAAGACCAGTCGAAAAAAATTGGCCAGTTAAAAAGATAAGTGGCCATCAAAAAAAGTGACCGGTTAAAAAAATTGCCCATTAAAAAAAGTGACTACAAAAAATTGGCCCGTAAAAAGGAAAGACAAGTCAAACAAAATTGGTCAGTAAAAAAATGTATTGGCCATCACACAGTGAGGTGGAGGAGGCGGAGGAGGAGGCGGAGGAGGAGGAGGCGGAGGCGGAGGAGGAGGCGGACGAGGAGGCGGACGAGGAGGCGGACGAGGAGGCGGAGGAGGCTGAGGAGGAGGCGGAGAAGGAGGCGGAGGAGGAGGCGGAAGAGGTAGGTGGCCCATAAAAAAAGAGACCAGTAAAAGAATTGCCAGTAAAAAAAGATGAGTGGCCATAAAAAAATTTGACTGGTAAAAAAAATAAAATAATAAAAACATAAAACAATTAAATTCCCTTCTACGTTACTTTACCGAAAGAACCAAGAATATGAATCCTTCCAGTCACGAAAGCTTTAATTCAAAATGGTAAAGAAAGTCAAACTGAAAAAATTGGCCACTAAAAAAGATAATTGGCCATCAAAAAAAGTGACTGGCTAAAAAAGAGTGGCCATTAAAGAAAAAAATTGACTGGTAAAAAAAAATGGTCATGAAAAAAGTGAAAAAAATTGGCCGGTAAAAAAGATAAATGGCCATCAAAAAAAGTGACCGGTTAAAAAAGGAGTGGCCATTAAAAAAAAGTGGCCGATCAAAAAAGAATTGGCCCATAAAAAAAAGACCAGTTGAAAAAAATTGGCCGGTAAAAAAGATGAATGGCCATCCAAAAAAGTGACTGGTTAAAAAAGAGTGGCCATTAAAAAAACAGTGGCCTACCAAAAAATAATTGGCCCGTAAAAAAAGAGCAGTCGAAAAAAATTGGCAAGTAAAAAAGATAAGTGGCCATCAAAAAAAGTGACCGGTTAAAAAAATTGCCCATTAAAAAAAGTGACTACAAAAAATTGGCCCGTAAAAAGGAAAGACAAGTCAAACAAAATTGGTCAGTAAAAAAATGTATTGGCCATCACACATGGAGGTGGAGGAGGCGGAGGAGGAGGCGGAGGAGGAGGAGGAGGCGGAAGAGGTAGGTGGCCCGTAAAAAAAGAGACCAGTAAAAGAATTGCCAGTAAAAAAAGATGAGTGGCCATAAAAAAATTTGACTGGTAAAAAAAATAAAATAATAAAAACATAAAACAATTAAATTCCCTTCTACGTTACTTTACCGAAAGAACCAAGAATATGAATCCTTCCAGTCACGAAAGCTTTAATTCAAAATGGTAAAGAAAGTCAAACTGAAAAAATTGGCCACTAAAAAAGATAATTGGCCATCAAAAAAAGTGACTGGCTAAAAAAGAGTGGCCATTAAAGAAAAAAATTGACTGGTAAAAAAAAATGGTCATGAAAAAAGTGAAAAAAATTGGCCGGTAAAAAAGATAAATGGCCATCAAAAAAAGTGACCGGTTAAAAAAGGAGTGGCCATTAAAAAAAAGTGGCCGATCAAAAAAGAATTGGCCCATAAAAAAAAGACCAGTCGAAAAAAATTGGCCGGTAAAAAAGATGAATGGCCATCCAAAAAAGTGACTGGTTAAAAAAGAGTGGCCATTAAAAAAACAGTGGCCTACCAAAAAATAATTGGCCCGTAAAAAAAGAGCAGTCGAAAAAAATTGGCAAGTAAAAAAGATAAGTGGCCATCAAAAAAAGTGACCGGTTAAAAAAATTGCCCATTAAAAAAAGTGACTACAAAAAATTGGCCCGTAAAAAGGAAAGACAAGTCAAACAAAATTGGTTAGTAAAAAAATGTATTGGCCATCACACATGCAGGTGGAGGAGGCGGAGGAGGAGGCGGAGGAGGAGGAGGAGGCGGAAGAGGTAGGTGGCCCGTAAAAAAAGAGACCAGTAAAAGAATTGCCAGTAAAAAAAGATGAGTGGCCATAAAAAAAATTTGACTGGTAAAAAAAAAAACATAAAACAATTAAATTCCCTTCTACGTGACTTTACCGAAGGAACCAAGAATATGAATCCCTGCAGTCACGAAAGCTTTAATTCAAAATGGTAAAAAAAGTCAAACTGAAAAAATTTGCCACTAAAAAAGATAATTGGCCATCAAAAAAAGTAACTGCTTAAAAAAGAGTGGCCATTAATGAAAAAATTTGACTGGTAAAAAAAAAATGGTCATGAAAAAAGTGAAAAAAATTGGCTGGTAAAAAAGATAAATGGCCATCAAAAAAAGTGACCGGTTAAAAAAGAGTGGCCATTAAAAAAAAGTGGCCGATCAAAAAAGAATTGGCCCGTAAAAAAAGACCAGTCGAAAAAAATTGGCCGGTAAAAAAGATGAATGGCCATCCAAAAAAGTGACCAGTTAAAAAAGAGTGGCCACTAAAAAAACAGTGGCCTACCAAAAAATAATTGGCTCGTAAAAAAAGACCAGTCGAAAAAAATTGGCCAGTTAAAAAGATAAGTGGCCATCAAAAAAAGTGACCGGTTAAAAAAATTGCCCATTAAAAAAAGTGACTACAAAAAATTGGCCCGTAAAAAGGAAAGACAAGTCAAACAAAATTGGTCAGTAAAAAAATGTATTGGCCATCACACAGTGAGGTGGAGGAGGCGGAGGAGGAGGCGGAGGAGGAGGAGGCGGAGGCGGAGGAGGAGGCGGACGAGGAGGCGGACGAGGAGGCGGACGAGGAGGCGGAGGAGGCTGAGGAGGAGGCGGAGAAGGAGGCGGAGGAGGAGGCGGAAGAGGTAGGTGGCCCATAAAAAAAGAGACCAGTAAAAGAATTGCCAGTAAAAAAAGATGAGTGGCCATAAAAAAATTTGACTGGTAAAAAAAATAAAATAATAAAAACATAAAACAATTAAATTCCCTTCTACGTTACTTTACCGAAAGAACCAAGAATATGAATCCTTCCAGTCACGAAAGCTTTAATTCAAAATGGTAAAGAAAGTCAAACTGAAAAAATTGGCCACTAAAAAAGATAATTGGCCATCAAAAAAAGTGACTGGCTAAAAAAGAGTGGCCATTAAAGAAAAAAATTGACTGGTAAAAAAAAATGGTCATGAAAAAAGTGAAAAAAATTGGCCGGTAAAAAAGATAAATGGCCATCAAAAAAAGTGACCGGTTAAAAAAGGAGTGGCCATTAAAAAAAAGTGGCCGATCAAAAAAGAATTGGCCCATAAAAAAAAGACCAGTCGAAAAAAATTGGCCGGTAAAAAAGATGAATGGCCATCCAAAAAAGTGACTGGTTAAAAAAGAGTGGCCATTAAAAAAACAGTGGCCTACCAAAAAATAATTGGCCCGTAAAAAAAGAGCAGTCGAAAAAAATTGGCAAGTAAAAAAGATAAGTGGCCATCAAAAAAAGTGACCGGTTAAAAAAATTGCCCATTAAAAAAAGTGACTACAAAAAATTGGCCCGTAAAAAGGAAAGACAAGTCAAACAAAATTGGTCAGTAAAAAAATGTATTGGCCATCACACATGGAGGTGGAGGAGGCGGAGGAGGAGGCGGAGGAGGAGGAGGAGGCGGAAGAGGTAGGTGGCCCGTAAAAAAAGAGACCAGTAAAAGAATTGCCAGTAAAAAAAGATGAGTGGCCATAAAAAAATTTGACTGGTAAAAAAAATAAAATAATAAAAACATAAAACAATTAAATTCCCTTCTACGTTACTTTACCGAAAGAACCAAGAATATGAATCCTTCCAGTCACGAAAGCTTTAATTCAAAATGGTAAAGAAAGTCAAACTGAAAAAATTGGCCACTAAAAAAGATAATTGGCCATCAAAAAAAGTGACTGGCTAAAAAAGAGTGGCCATTAAAGAAAAAAATTGACTGGTAAAAAAAAATGGTCATGAAAAAAGTGAAAAAAATTGGCCGGTAAAAAAGATAAATGGCCATCAAAAAAAGTGACCGGTTAAAAAAGGAGTGGCCATTAAAAAAAGTGGCCGATCAAAAAAGAATTGGCCCATAAAAAAAAGACCAGTCGAAAAAAATTGGCCGGTAAAAAAGATGAATGGCCATCCAAAAAAGTGACTGGTTAAAAAAGAGTGGCCATTAAAAAAACAGTGGCCTACCAAAAAATAATTGGCCCGTAAAAAAAGAGCAGTCGAAAAAAATTGGCAAGTAAAAAAGATAAGTGGCCATCAAAAAAAGTGACCGGTTAAAAAAATTGCCCATTAAAAAAAGTGACTACAAAAAATTGGCCCGTAAAAAGGAAAGACAAGTCAAACAAAATTGGTCAGTAAAAAAATGTATTGGCCATCACACATGGAGGTGGAGGAGGCGGAGGAGGAGGCGGAGGAGGAGGAGGAGGCGGAAGAGGTAGGTGGCCCGTAAAAAAAGAGACCAGTAAAAGAATTGCCAGTAAAAAAAGATGAGTGGCCATAAAAAAATTTGACTGGTAAAAAAAATAAAATAATAAAAACATAAAACAATTAAATTCCCTTCTACGTTACTTTACCGAAAGAACCAAGAATATGAATCCTTCCAGTCACGAAAGCTTTAATTCAAAATGGTAAAGAAAGTCAAACTGAAAAAATTGGCCACTAAAAAAGATAATTGGCCATCAAAAAAAGTGACTGGCTAAAAAAGAGTGGCCATTAAAGAAAAAAATTGACTGGTAAAAAAAAATGGTCATGAAAAAAGTGAAAAAAATTGGCCGGTAAAAAAGATAAATGGCCATCAAAAAAAGTGACCGGTTAAAAAAGGAGTGGCCATTAAAAAAAGTGGCCGATCAAAAAAGAATTGGCCCATAAAAAAAAGACCAGTCGAAAAAAATTGGCCGGTAAAAAAGATGAATGGCCATCCAAAAAAGTGACTGGTTAAAAAAGAGTGGCCATTAAAAAAACAGTGGCCTACCAAAAAATAATTGGCCCGTAAAAAAAGAGCAGTCGAAAAAAATTGGCAAGTAAAAAAGATAAGTGGCCATCAAAAAAAGTGACCGGTTAAAAAAATTGCCCATTAAAAAAAGTGACTACAAAAAATTGGCCCGTAAAAAGGAAAGACAAGTCAAACAAAATTGGTCAGTAAAAAAATGTATTGGCCATCACACATGGAGGTGGAGGAGGCGGAGGAGGAGGCGGAGGAGGAGGAGGAGGCGGAAGAGGTAGGTGGCCCGTAAAAAAAGAGACCAGTAAAAGAATTGCCAGTAAAAAAAGATGAGTGGCCATAAAAAAATTTGACTGGTAAAAAAAATAAAATAATAAAAACATAAAACAATTAAATTCCCTTCTACGTTACTTTACCGAAAGAACCAAGAATATGAATCCTTCCAGTCACGAAAGCTTTAATTCAAAATGGTAAAGAAAGTCAAACTGAAAAAATTGGCCACTAAAAAAGATAATTGGCCATCAAAAAAAGTGACTGGCTAAAAAAGAGTGGCCATTAAAGAAAAAAATTGACTGGTAAAAAAAAATGGTCATGAAAAAAGTGAAAAAAATTGGCCGGTGAAAAAGATAAATGGCCATCAAAAAAAGTGACCGGTTAAAAAAGGAGTGGCCATTAAAAAAAAGTGGCCGATCAAAAAAGAATTGGCACATAAAAAAAAGACCAGTCGAAAAAAATTGGCCGGTAAAAAAGATGAATGGCCATCCAAAAAAGTGACTGGTTAAAAAAGAGTGGCCATTAATAAAACAGTGGCCTACCAAAAAATAACTGGCCCGTAAAAAAAGAGCAGCCGAAAAAAATTGGCAAGTAAAAAAGATAAGTGGCCATCAAAAAAAGTGACCGGTTAAAAAAATTGCCCATTAAAAAAAGTGACTACAAAAAATTGGCCTGTAAAAAGGAAAGACAAGTCAAACAAAATTGGTCAGTAAAAAAATGTATTGGCCATCACACATGGAGGTGGAGGAGGAGGCGGAGGAGGCAGAGGGGGAGGCGGAGGAGGCAGAGGAGGAGGCGGAGGAGGAGGCGGAAGAGGAGGCGGAGGCGGAGGAGGAGGAGGAGGCGGAAGAGGAGGCGGAGGAGGAGGCGGAGGAGGAGGCGGAGGAGGAGGAGGAGGCGGAGGAGGCAGAGGAGGAGGCGGAGGAGGAGGCGGAAGAGGAGGCGGAGGAGGAGGAGGAGGCGGAGGAGGCGGAAGAGGAGGCGGAGGAGGAGGAGGAGGCGGAGGAGGAGGCAGAAGAGGTAGGTGGCCCGTAAAAAAAGAGACCAGTAAAAGAATTGCCAGTAAAAAAAGATGAGTGGCCATAAAAAAATTTGACTGGTAAAAAAAATAAAATAATAAAAACATAAAACAATTAAATTCCCTTCTACGTTACTTTACCGAAAGAACCAAGAATATGAATCCTTCCAGTCACGAAAGCTTTAATTCAAAATGGTAAAGAAAGTCAAACTGAAAAAATTGGCCACTAAAAAAGATAATTGGCCATCAAAAAAAGTGACTGGCTAAAAAAGAGTGGCCATTAAAGAAAAAAATTGACTGGTAAAAAAAAATGGTCATGAAAAAAGTGAAAAAAATTGGCCAGTAAAAAAGATAAATGGCCATCAAAAAAAGTGACCAGTTAAAAAAGGAGTGGCCATAAAAAAAAAGTGGCCGATCAAAAAAGAATTGGCCCATTAAAAAAAGACCAGTCGAAAAAAATTGGCCGGTAAAAAAGATGAATGGCCATCCAAAAAAGTGACTGGTTAAAAAAGAGTGGCCATTAAAAAAACAGTGGCCTACCAAAAAATAATTGGCCCGTAAAAAAAGAGCAGTCGAAAAAAATTGCCAAGTAAAAAAGATAAATGGCCATCAAAAAAAGTGACCGGTTAAAAAAATTGCCCATTAAAAAAAATGACTACAAAAAATTGGCCCGTAAAAAGGAAAGACAAGTCAAACAAAATTGGTCAGTAAAAAAATGTATTGGCCATCACACATGGAGGTGGAGGAGGCGGAGGAGGAGGCGGAGGAGGCGGAGGGGGAGGCAGAGGAGGCAGAGGAGGAGGCGGAGGAGGAGGCGGAAGAGGAGGCGGAGGAGGAGGCGGAGGAGGAGGCGGAGGAGGAGGCGGAGGAGGAGGCGGAGGAGGAGGCGGAGGAGGCAGAGGAGGAGGCGGAGGAGGCGGAAGAGGAGGCGGAGGAGGAGGCGGAGGAGGAGGCGGAGGAGGAGGAGGAGGCGGAAGAGGTAGGTGGCCCGTAAAAAAAGAGACCAGTAAAAGAATTGCCAGTAAAAAAAGATGAGTGGCCATAAAAAAATTTGACTGGTAAAAAAAAGTAAAAAAAAAACATAAAATAATTAAATTCCCTTCTACGTGACTTTACCGACGGAACCAAGAATATGAATCCCTGCAGTCACGAAAGCTTTAATTCAAAATGGTAAAAAAAGTCAAACTGAAAAAATTTGCCACTAAAAAAGATAATTGGCCATCAAAAAAAGTAACTGCTTAAAAAAGAGTGGCCATTAATGAAAAAAATTTGACTGGTAAAAAAAAAATGGTCATGAAAAAAGTGAAAAAAATTGGCTGGTAAAAAAGATAAATGGCCATCAAAAAAAGTGACCGGTTAAAAAAGAGTGGCCATTAAAAAAAGTGGCCGATCAAAAAAGAATTGGCCCATAAAAAAAGACCAGTCGAAAAAAATTGGCCGGTAAAAAAGATGAATGGCCATCCAAAAAAGTGACCAGTTAAAAAAGAGTGGCCATTAAAAAAACAGTGGCCTACCAAAAAATAATTGGCTCGTAAAAAAAGACCAGTCGAAAAAAATTGGCCAGTTAAAAAGATAAGTGGCCATCAAAAAAAGTGACCGGTTAAAAAAATTGCCCATTAAAAAAAGTGACTACAAAAAATTGGCCCGTAAAAAGGAAAGACAAGTCAAACAAAATTGGTCAGTAAAAAAATGTATTGGCCATCACACATGGAGGTGGAGGAGGCGGAGGAGGAGGCGGAGGAGGCGGAGGAGGAGGCGGAGGAGGCAGAGGAGGAGGCGGAGGAGGCGGAAGAGGAGGCGGAGGAGGAGGCGGAGGAGGCGGAGGAGGCGGAGGAGGAGGCGGAGGAGGAGGCGGAGGAGGAGGCGGAGGAGGAGGCGGAGGAGGAGGCGGAGGCGGAGGAGGAGGCGGAGGAGGAGGCGGAGGAGGAGGCGGAGGAGGAGGCGGAAGAGGAGGCGGAGGAGGAGGCGGAGGAGGAGGCGGAGGAGGAGGCGGAAGAGGTAGGTGGCCCGTAAAAAAAGAGACCAGTAAAAGAATTGCCAGTAAAAAAAGATGAGTGGCCATAAAAAAATTTGACTGGTAAAAAAAAAACATAAAACAATTAAATTCCCTTCTACGTGACTTTACCGAAGGAACCAAGAATATGAATCCCTGCAGTCACGAAAGCTTTAATTCAAAATGGTAAAAAAAGTCAAACTGAAAAAATTTGCCACTAAAAAAGATAATTGGCCATCAAAAAAAGTAACTGCTTAAAAAAGAGTGGCCATTAATGAAAAAATTTGACTAGTAAAAAAAAAATGGTCATGAAAAAAGTGAAAAAAATTGGCTGGTAAAAAAGATAAATGGCCATCAAAAAAAGTGACCGGTTAAAAAAGAGTGGCCATTAAAAAAAAGTGGCCGATCAAAAAAGAATTGGCCCATAAAAAAAGACCAGTCGAAAAAAATTGGCCGGTAAAAAAGATGAATGGCCATCCCAAAAAGTGACCAGTTAAAAAAGAGTGGCCATTAAAAAAACAGTGGCCTACCAAAAAATAATTGGCTCGTAAAAAAAGACCAGTCGAAAAAAATTGGCCAGTTAAAAAGATAAGTGGCCATCAAAAAAAGTGACCGGTTAAAAAAATTGCCCATTAAAAAAAGTGACTACAAAAAATTGGCCCGTAAAAAGGAAAGACAAGTCAAACAAAATTGGTCAGTAAAAAAATGTATTGGCCATCACACATGGAGGTGGAGGAGGCGGAGGAGGAGGCGGAGGAGGAGGCGGAGGAGGCAGAGGAGGAGGCGGAGGAGGAGGAGGCGGAAGAGGAGGCGGAGGAGGAGGCGGAGGAGGAGGCAGAAGAGGAGGCGGAGGAGGAGGCGGAGGAGGAGGCGGAGGAGGAGGAGGCGGAGGAGGCAGAGGAGGAGGCGGAGGAGGCGGAAGAGGAGGCGGAGGAGGAGGCGGAGGAGGAGGCGGAGGAGGAGGCGGAAGAGGAGGAGGCGGAGGAGGCAGAGGAGGAGGCGGAGGAGGCGGAAGAGGAGGCGGAGGAGGAGGCGGAGGATGAGGCGGAGGAGGAGGAGGCGGAAGAGGTAGGTGGCCCGTAAAAAAAGAGACCAGTAAAAGAATTGCCAGTAAAAAAAGATGAGTGGCCATAAAAAAATTTGACTGGTAAAAAAAAAAAACATAAAACAATTAAATTCCCTTCTACGTGACTTTACCGAAGGAACCAAGAATATGAATCCCTGCAGTCACGAAAGCTTTAATTCAAAATGGTAAAAAAAGTCAAACTGAAAAAATTTGCCACTAAAAAAGATAATTGGCCATCAAAAAAAGTAACTGCTTAAAAAAGAGTGGCCATTAAAGAAAAAATTTGACTGGTAAAAAAAAATGGTCATGAAAAAAGTGAAAAAAATTGGCTGGTAAAAAAGATAAATGGCCATCAAAAAAAGTGACCGGTTAAAAAAGAGTGGCCATTAAAAAAAAGTGGCCGATCAAAAAAGAATTGGCCCATAAAAAAAGACCAGTCGAAAAAAATTGGCCGGTAAAAAAGATGAATGGCCATCCAAAAAAGTGACCAGTTAAAAAAGAGTGGCCATTAAAAAAACAGTGGCCTACCAAAAAATAATTGGCTCGTAAAAAAAGACCAGTCGAAAAAAATTGGCAAGTAAAAAAGATAAGTGGCCATCAAAAAAAGTGACCGGTTAAAAAAATTGCCCATTAAAAAAAGTGACTACAAAAAATTGGCCCGTAAAAAGGAAAGACAAGTCAAACAAAATTGGTCAGTAAAAAAATGTATTGGCCATCACACATGGAGGTGGAGGAGGCGGAGGAGGAGGCAGAGGAGGCGGAGGAGGAGGCGGAGGAGGCAGAGGAGGAGGAGGAGGCGGAAGAGGAGGCGGAGGAGGAGGCGGAGGAGGAGGCGGAAGAGGAGGCGGAGGATGAGGCGGAGGAGGAGGCGGAGGAGGAGGCGGAGGAGGCGGAGGAGGCAGAGGAGGAGGCGGAGGAGGAGGCGGAAGAGGAGGCGGAGGAGGAGGCGGAGGAGGAGGCGGAGGAGGAGGCGGAAGAGGAGGCAGAGGAGGAGGCGGAGGAGGAGGCGGAGGAGGAGGCGGAAGAGGTAGGTGGCCCGTAAAAAAAGAGACCAGTAAAAGAATTGCCAGTAAAAAAAGATGAGTGGCCATAAAAAAATTTGACTGGTAAAAAAAAAAAACATAAAACAATTAAATTCCCTTCTACGTGACTTTACCGAAGGAACCAAGAATATGAATCCCTGCAGTCACGAAAGCTTTAATTCAAAATGGTAAAAAAAGTCAAACTGAAAAAATTTGCCACTAAAAAAGATAATTGGCCATCAAAAAAAGTAACTGATTAAAAAAGAGTGGCCATTAATGAAAAAATTTGACTGGTAAAAAAAAAATGTTAAATTATTGGGACATATGTGAAACTATTGGGACATCTGTGAAACTATGGGGACATCTGTTAACCTACCGGGACATCTGTGAAACTACTGGGACATCTGTTAAACTACTGGGATATATGTTGAACTATTGGGACATCTGTGAATCTACTGGGACATCTGTAAAACTACTGGGACATATGTGAATCTATTGGGGCATCTGTGAAACTATTGGGACATCTGTGAAACTATTGAGACATCTGTGAAACAACTGGGACATATGTTAAACTATTGGGACATCTGTTAAACTCCTGGGACATCTGTGAAACTATTGGGACATCTGTGAAACTATTTGGGACATCTGTTAAACTATTGGGACATCTGTGAAACTACTGGTACATCTGTGAAATTATTGGGACATCTGTGAAACTATGGGGACATCTGTGAAACTAATGGGACATATGTGAAACTATTGGGGCATCTGCGAAACTACTGGGTGATCTGTGAAACTACTGGGACATATGTGAACCTATTGGGACATCTGTGAAACTATTGGAACATCTGTGAAACTATTGGGACATCTGTGAAACTATGGGGACATCTGTGAAACTAATGGGACATATGTGAAACTATTGGGACATCTGTGAAACTATGGGGACATCTGTGAAACTAATGGGACATATGTGAAACTATTGGGACATCTGTAAAACTACTGGGACATCTGTGAAACTATGGGGACATTTGTTAACCTACTGGGATATCTGTAAAACTACTGGGACATCTGTGAAACTATTGGAACATCTGTGAAACTATGGGGACATCTGTTAACCTACTGGGACATCTGTGAAACTACTGGGACATCTGTTAAACTACTAGGACATATGTGAACCTATTGGGACATCTGTGAAACTATTTGGGACATCTGTTAAACTATTGGGACATCTGTGAAACTACTGGTACATCTGTTAAATTATTGGGACATCTGTGAAACTATGGGGACATCTGTGAAACTAATGGGACATATGTGAAACTATTGGGGCATCTGTGAAACGACTGGGTGATCTGTGAAACTACTGGGACATATGTGAACTTATTGGGACATCTGTGAAACTATTGGGACATCTGTGAAACTATTGGGACATCTGTGAAACTATGAAGACATCTGTGCAATTAATGGGACATATGTGAAACTATTGGGGCATCTGTGAAACTACTGGGATCATCTGTGAAACTACTGGGACATCTGTAAAACTACTGGGAAATCTTTGAAAGTATTGGGACATCTGTGAAACTATGGGGACATCTGTTAACCTACTGGAATATCTGTAAAACTTCTGGGGAATCTGTGAAACTATTGGGACATCTGTGAAACTATTGGGACATCTGTGAAACTATTGGGACATCTGTGAAACTATTTGGGACATCTGTTCAACTATTGGGACATCTGTGAAACTACTGGTACATCTGTGAAATTATTGGGACATCTGTGAAACTATGGGGACATCTGTGAAACTAATGGGACATATGTGAAACTATTGGGACATCTGTGAAACTATGGTGATATCTGTTAACCTACTGGGACATCTGTGAAACTACTGGGACATCTGTTAAACTACTGGGATATATGTTGAACTATTGGGACATCTGTGAATCTACTGGGACATCTGTAAAACTACTGGGACATATGTGAATCTATTGGGACATCTGTGAAACTATTGGGACATCTGTGAAACTATTGAGACATCTGTGAAACAACTGGGACATCTGTTAAACTATTGGGACATCTGTTAAACTCCTGGGACATCTGTGAAACTATTGGGACATCTGTGAAACTATTTGGGACATCTGTTAAACTATTGGGACATCTGTGAAACTACTGGTACATCTGTGAAATTATTGGGACATCTGTGAAACTATGGGGACATCTGTGAAACTAATGTGATATATGTGAAACTATTGGGGCATCTGTGAAACTACTGGGTGATCTGTGAAACTACAGGGACATATGTGAACCTATTGGGACATCTGTGAAACTATTGGGACATCTGTGAAACTATTGGGACATCTGTGAAACTGTGGGGACATCTGTGAAACTAATGGGACATATGTGAAACTATTGGGGCATCTGCGAAACTACTGGGTGATCTGTGAAACTACTGGGACGTATGTAAACCTATTGGGACATCTGTGAAACTATTGGGACATCTGTGAAACTAGTGGGACATCTGTGAAACTATGGGGACATCTGTGAAACTAATGGGACATATGTGAAACTATTGGGACATCTGTGAAACTATGGGGACATCTGTTAACCTACCGGGACATCTGTGAAACTACTGGGACATCTGTTAAACTACTGGGATATATGTTGAACTATTGGGACATCTGTGAATCTACTGGGACATCTGTAAAACTACTGGGACATATGTGAATCTATTGGGGCATCTGTGAAACTATTGGGACATCTGTGAAACTATTGAGACATCTGTGAAACAACTGGGACATATGTTAAACTATTGGGACATCTGTTAAACTCCTGGGACATCTGTGAAACTATTGGGACATCTGTGAAACTATTTGGGACATCTGTTAAACTATTGGGACATCTGTGAAACTACTGGTACATCTGTGAAATTATTGGGACATCTGTGAAACTATGGGGACATCTGTGAAACTAATGGGACATATGTGAAACTATTGGGGCATCTGCGAAACTACTGGGTGATCTGTGAAACTACTGGGACATATGTGAACCTATTGGGACATCTGTGAAACTATTGGAACATCTGTGAAACTATTGGGACATCTGTGAAACTATGGGGACATCTGTGAAACTAATGGGACATATGTGAAACTATTGGGACATCTGTGAAACTATGGGGACATCTGTGAAACTAATGGGACATATGTGAAACTATTGGGACATCTGTAAAACTACTGGGACATCTGTGAAACTATGGGGACATTTGTTAACCTACTGGGATATCTGTAAAACTACTGGGACATCTGTGAAACTATTGGAACATCTGTGAAACTATGGGGACATCTGTTAACCTACTGGGACATCTGTGAAACTACTGGGACATCTGTTAAACTACTAGGACATATGTGAACCTATTGGGACATCTGTGAAACTATTTGGGACATCTGTTAAACTATTGGGACATCTGTGAAACTACTGGTACATCTGTTAAATTATTGGGACATCTGTGAAACTATGGGGACATCTGTGAAACTAATGGGACATATGTGAAACTATTGGGGCATCTGTGAAACGACTGGGTGATCTGTGAAACTACTGGGACATATGTGAACTTATTGGGACATCTGTGAAACTATTGGGACATCTGTGAAACTATTGGGACATCTGTGAAACTATGAAGACATCTGTGCAATTAATGGGACATATGTGAAACTATTGGGGCATCTGTGAAACTACTGGGATCATCTGTGAAACTACTGGGACATCTGTAAAACTACTGGGAAATCTTTGAAAGTATTGGGACATCTGTGAAACTATGGGGACATCTGTTAACCTACTGGAATATCTGTAAAACTTCTGGGGAATCTGTGAAACTATTGGGACATCTGTGAAACTATTGGGACATCTGTGAAACTATTGGGACATCTGTGAAACTATTTGGGACATCTGTTCAACTATTGGGACATCTGTGAAACTACTGGTACATCTGTGAAATTATTGGGACATCTGTGAAACTATGGGGACATCTGTGAAACTAATGGGACATATGTGAAACTATTGGGACATCTGTGAAACTATGGTGATATCTGTTAACCTACTGGGACATCTGTGAAACTACTGGGACATCTGTTAAACTACTGGGATATATGTTGAACTATTGGGACA
Organism: Petromyzon marinus; assembly: GCF_048934315.1. NCBI lineage: Eukaryota > Metazoa > Chordata > Hyperoartia > Petromyzontiformes > Petromyzontidae > Petromyzon > Petromyzon marinus. The sequence goes on along the minus strand of NC_133681.1, from coordinate 16,960,903 downwards.
TCTGTGAATCTACTGGGACATCTGTAAAACTACTGGGACATATGTGAATCTATTGGGACATCTGTGAAACTATTGGGACATCTGTGAAACTATTGAGACATCTGTGAAACAACTGGGACATCTGTTAAACTATTGGGACATCTGTTAAACTCCTGGGACATCTGTGAAACTATTGGGACATCTGTGAAACTATTTGGGACATCTGTTAAACTATTGGGACATCTGTGAAACTACTGGTACATCTGTGAAATTATTGGGACATCTGTGAAACTATGGGGACATCTGTGAAACTAATGTGATATATGTGAAACTATTGGGGCATCTGTGAAACTACTGGGTGATCTGTGAAACTACAGGGACATATGTGAACCTATTGGGACATCTGTGAAACTATTGGGACATCTGTGAAACTATTGGGACATCTGTGAAACTGTGGGGACATCTGTGAAACTAATGGGACATATGTGAAACTATTGGGGCATCTGCGAAACTACTGGGTGATCTGTGAAACTACTGGGACGTATGTAAACCTATTGGGACATCTGTGAAACTATTGGGACATCTGTGAAACTAGTGGGACATCTGTGAAACTATGGGGACATCTGTGAAACTAATGGGACATATGTGAAACTATTGGGACATCTGTGAAACTATGGGGACATTTGTGAAACTAATGGGACATATGTGAAACTATTGGGAAATGTGTGAAACTATTGGGACATCTGTGAAACTATTGGGACATCTGTGAAACTACTGGTACATCTGTTAAACTATGGGGACATTTGTTAACCTACTGGGATATCTGTAAAACTACTGGGACATCTGTGAAACTATTGGGACATCTGTGAAACTATGGGGACATCTGTTAACCTACTGGGACATCTGTGAAACTACTGGGACATCTGTTAAACTACTGGGACATATGTGAACCTATTGGGACATCTGTGAAAATATTGGGACATCTGTGAAACTATTGAGACATCTGTGAAACAACTGGGACATCTGTTAAACTATTGGGACATCTGTTAAACTTCTGGGACATCTGTGAAACTATTGGGACATCTGTGAAACTATTTGGGACATCTGTTAAACTATTGGGACATCTGTGAAACTACTGGTACATCTGTTAAATTATTGGGACATCTGTGAAATTATGGGGACATCTGTGAAACTAATGGGACATATGTGAAATTATTGGGACATCTGTGAAACTATGGGGACATCTGTGAAACTAATGGGACATATGTGAAACTATTGGGGCATCTGCGAAACTACTGGGTGATCTGTGAAACTACTGGGACATATGTGAACCTATTGGGACATCTGTGAAACTATTGGAACATCTGTGAAACTATTGGGACATCTGTGAAACTATGGGGACATCTGTGAAACTAATGGGACATATGTGAAACTATTGGGACATCTGTGAAACTATGGGGACATCTGTGAAACTAATGGGACATATGTGAAACTATTGGGACATCTGTAAAACTACTGGGACATCTGTGAAACTATGGGGACATTTGTTAACCTACTGGGATATCTGTAAAACTACTGGGACATCTGTGAAACTATTGGAACATCTGTGAAACTATGGGGACATCTGTTAACCTACTGGGACATCTGTGAAACTACTGGGACATCTGTTAAACTACTAGGACATATGTGAACCTATTGGGACATCTGTGAAACTATTTGGGACATCTGTTAAACTATTGGGACATCTGTGAAACTACTGGTACATCTGTTAAATTATTGGGACATCTGTGAAACTATGGGGACATCTGTGAAACTAATGGGACATATGTGAAACTATTGGGGCATCTGTGAAACGACTGGGTGATCTGTGAAACTACTGGGACATATGTGAACTTATTGGGACATCTGTGAAACTATTGGGACATCTGTGAAACTATTGGGACATCTGTGAAACTATGAAGACATCTGTGCAATTAATGGGACATATGTGAAACTATTGGGGCATCTGTGAAACTACTGGGATCATCTGTGAAACTACTGGGACATCTGTAAAACTACTGGGAAATCTTTGAAAGTATTGGGACATCTGTGAAACTATGGGGACATCTGTTAACCTACTGGAATATCTGTAAAACTTCTGGGGAATCTGTGAAACTATTGGGACATCTGTGAAACTATTGGGACATCTGTGAAACTATTGGGACATCTGTGAAACTATTTGGGACATCTGTTAAACTATTGGGACATCTGTGAAACTACTGGTACATCTGTGAAATTATTGGGACATCTGTGAAACTATGGGGACATCTGTGAAACTAATGGGACATATGTGAAACTATTGGGACATCTGTGAAACTATGGTGATATCTGTTAACCTACTGGGACATCTGTGAAACTACTGGGACATCTGTTAAACTACTAGGATATATGTTGAACTATTGGGACATCTGTGAATCTACTGGGACATCTGTAAAACTACTGGGACATATGTGAATCTATTGGGACATCTGTGAAACTATTGGGACATCTGTGAAACTATTGAGACATCTGTGAAACAACTGGGACATCTGTTAAACTATTGGGACATCTGTTAAACTCCTGGGACATCTGTGAAACTATTGGGACATCTGTGAAACTATTTGGGACATCTGTTAAACTATTGGGACATCTGTGAAACTACTGGTACATCTGTGAAATTATTGGGACATCTGTGAAACTATGGGGACATCTGTGAAACTAATGTGATATATGTGAAACTATTGGGGCATCTGTGAAACTACTGGGTGATCTGTGAAACTACAGGGACATATGTGAACCTATTGGGACATCTGTGAAACTATTGGGACATCTGTGAAACTATTGGGACATCTGTGAAACTGTGGGGACATCTGTGAAACTAATGGGACATATGTGAAACTATTGGGGCATCTGCGAAACTACTGGGTGATCTGTGAAACTACTGGGACGTATGTAAACCTATTGGGACATCTGTGAAACTATTGGGACATCTGTGAAACTAGTGGGACATCTGTGAAACTATGGGGACATCTGTGAAACTAATGGGACATATGTGAAACTATTGGGACATCTGTGAAACTATGGGGACATTTGTGAAACTAATGGGACATATGTGAAACTATTGGGAAATGTGTGAAACTATTGGGACATCTGTGAAACTATTGGGACATCTGTGAAACTACTGGTACATCTGTTAAACTATGGGGACATTTGTTAACCTACTGGGATATCTGTAAAACTACTGGGACATCTGTGAAACTATTGGGACATCTGTGAAACTATGGGGACATCTGTTAACCTACTGGGACATCTGTGAAACTACTGGGACATCTGTTAAACTACTGGGACATATGTGAACCTATTGGGACATCTGTGAAAATATTGGGACATCTGTGAAACTATTGAGACATCTGTGAAACAACTGGGACATCTGTTAAACTATTGGGACATCTGTTAAACTTCTGGGACATCTGTGAAACTATTGGGACATCTGTGAAACTATTTGGGACATCTGTTAAACTATTGGGACATCTGTGAAACTACTGGTACATCTGTTAAATTATTGGGACATCTGTGAAATTATGGGGACATCTGTGAAACTAATGGGACATATGTGAATCTATTGGGGCATCTGTGAAATGACTGGGTGATCTGTGAAACTACTGGGACATATGTGAACTTATTGGGACATCTGTGAAACTATTGGGACATCTGTGAAACTATTGGGACATCTGTGAAACTATGGGGACATCTGTGAAACTAATGGGACATATGTGAAACTATTGGGTCATCTGTGAAACTACTGGGATCATCTGTGAAACTACCGGAACATCTGTAAAACTACTGGGACATCTTTGAAACTATTGGGACATCTGTGAAACTATGGGGACATCTGTTAACCTACTGGAATATCTGTAAAACTTCTGGGACATCTGTGAAACTATTGGGACATCTGTGAAACTATTGGGAAATCTGTGAAACTATTGGGACATCTGTGAATCTATAGGGACATCTGTGAAACTATTTGGGACATCTGTTAAACTATTGGGACATCTGTGAAACTACTGGTACATCTGTGAAATTATTGGGACATCTGTGAAACTATGGGGCCATCTGTGAAACTAATGGGACATATGTGAAACTATTGGGGCATCTGTGAAACTACTCGGACATATGTGAACCTATTGGGACATCTGTGAAACTATTGGGACATCTGTTAAACTATGGGGACATCGGTTAACCTACTGGGACATCTGTGAAACTACTGGGACATCTGTTAAACTACTGGGACATCTGTTGAACTATTGGGACATCTGTGAATCTACTGGGACATCTGTAAAACTACTGGGACATATGTGAATCTATTGGGACATCTGTGAATCTATTGAGACATCTGTGAAACAACTGGGACATCTGTTAAACTATTGGGACATCTGTTAAACTCCTGAGACATCTGTGAAACTATTGGGACATCTGTGAAACTATTTGGGACATCTGTTAAACTATTGGGACATCTGTGAAACTACTGGTACATCTGTGAAACTATGGGGACATTTGTTAACCTACTGGGATATCTGTAAAACTACTGGGACATCTGTGAAACTATTGGAACATCTGTGAAACTATGGGGACATCTGTTAACCTACTGGGACATCTGTGAAACTACTGGGACATCTGTTAAACTACTAGGACATATGTGAACCTATTGGGACATCTGTGAAACTATTTGGGACATCTGTTAAACTATTGGGACATCTGTGAAACTACTGGTACATCTGTTAAATTATTGGGACATCTGTGAAACTATGGGGACATCTGTGAAACTAATGGGACATATGTGAAACTATTGGGGCATCTGTGAAACGACTGGGTGATCTGTGACACTACTGGGACATATGTGAACTTATTGGGACATCTGTGAAACTATTGGGACATCTGTGAAACTATTGGGACATCTGTGAAACTATGGGGACATCTGTGCAATTAATGGGACATATGTGAAACTATTGGGGCATCTGTGAAACTACTGGGATCATCTGTGAAACTACTGGGACATCTGTAAAACTACTGGGAAATCTTTGAAAGTATTGGGACATCTGTGAAACTATGGGGACATCTGTTAACCTACTGGAATATCTGTAAAACTTCTGGGGAATCTGTGAAACTATTGGGACATCTGTGAAACTATTGGGACATCTGTGAAACTATTGGGACATCTGTGAAACTATTTGGGACATCTGTTAAACTATTGGGACATCTGTGAAACTACTGGTACATCTGTGAAATTATTGGGACATCTGTGAAACTATGGGGACATCTGTGAAACTAATGGGACATATGTGAAACTATTGGGACATCTGTGAAACTATGGGGATATCTGTTAACCTACTGGGATATCTGTGAAACTACTGGGACATCTGTTAAACTACTGGGATATATGTTGAACTATTGGAACATCTGTGAATCTACTGGGACATCTGTAAAACTACTGGGACATATGTGAATCTATTGGGACATCTGTTAAACTATTGGGACATCTGTGAAACTATTGAGACATCTGTGAAACAACTGGGACATCTGTTAAACTATTGGGACATCTGTTAAACTCCTGGGACATCTGTGAAACTATTGGGACATCTGTGAAACTATTTGGGACATCTGTTAAACTATTGGGACATCTGTGAAACTATTGGGACATCTGTGAAACTATGGGGATATCTGTTAACCTACTGGGATATCTGTGAAACTACTGGGACATCTGTTAAACTACTGGGATATATGTTGAACTATTGGAACATCTGTGAATCTACTGGGACATCTGTAAAACTACTGGGACATATGTGAATCTATTGGGACATCTGTTAAACTATTGGGACATCTGTGAAACTATTGAGACATCTGTGAAACAACTGGGACATCTGTGAAATTATTGGGACATCTGTGAAACTATGGGGACATCTGTGAAACTAATGTGATATATGTGAAACTATTGGGGCATCTGTGAAACTACTGGGTGATCTGTGAAACTACTGGGACATATGTGAACCTATTGGGACATCTGTGAAACTATTGGGACATCTGTGAAACTATTGGGACATCTGTGAAACTATGGGGACATCTGTGAAACTAATGGGACATCTGTGAAACTATTGGGACATCTGTGAAACTATTGGGACATCTGTGAAACTATGGGGACATCTGTGAAACTAATGGGACATATGTGAAACTATTGGGACATCTGTGAAACTATGGGGACATTTGTGAAACTAATGGGACATATGTGAAACTATTGGGAAATGTGTGAAACTATTGGGACATCTGTGAAACTATTGGGACATCTGTGAAACTACTGGTACATCTGTTAAACAATGGGGACATTTGTTAACCTACTGGGATATCTGTAAAACTACTGGGACATCTGTGAAACTATGGGGACATCTGTGAAACTATGGGGACATCTGTTAACCTACTGGGACATCTGTGAAACTACTGGGACATCTGTTAAACTACTGGGACAAATGTGAACCTATTGGGACATCTGTGAAAATATTGGGACATCTGTGAAACTATTGAGACATCTGTGAAACAACTGGGACATCTGTGAAACTATTGGGACATCTGTGAAACTATTTGGGACATCTGTTAAACTATTGGGACATCTGTGAAACTACTGGTACATCTGTTAAATTATTGGGACATCTGTGAAACTATGGGGACATCTGTGAAACTAATGGGACATATGTGAATCTATTGGGGCATCTGTGAAATGACTGGGTGATCTGTGAAACTACTGGGACATATGTGAACTTATTGGGACATCTGTGAAACTATTGGGACATCTGTGAAACTATTGGGACATCTGTGAAACTATGGGGACATCTGTGAAACTAATGGGACATATGTGAAACTATTGGGTTATCTGTGAAACTACTGGGATCATCTGTGAAACTACAGGAACATCTGTAAAACTACTGGGACATCTGTGAAACTATGGGGACATCTGTGAAACTAATGGGACATATGTGAAACTATTGGGGTATCTGTGAAACTACTGGGACATATGTGAACCTATTGGGACATCTGTGAAACTATTGGGACATCTGTGAAACTATGGGGACATCGGTTAACCTACTGGGACATCTGTGAAACTACTGGGACATCTGTTAAACTACTGGGACATCTGTTGAACTATTGGGACATCTGTGAATCTACTGGGACATCTGTAAAACTACTGGGACATATGTGAATCTATTGGGACATCTGTGAATCTATTGAGACATCTGTGAAACAACTGGGACATCTGTTAAACTATTGGGACATCTGTTAAACTCCTGGGACATCTGTTAAACTATTGGGACATCTGTGAAACTACTGGTACATCTGTTAAATTATTGGGACATCTGTGAAACTATGGGGACATCTGTGAAACAACTGGGACATCTGTTAAACTATTGGGACATCTGTTAAACTCCTGGGACATCTGTGAAACTATTGGGACATCTGTGAAACTATTTGGGACATCTGTTAAACTATTGGGACATCTGTGAAACTACTGGTACATCTGTGAAATTATTGGGACATCTGTGAAACTATGGGGACATCTGTGAAACTAATGTGATATATGTGAAACTATTGGGGCATCTGTAAAACTACTGGGTGATCTGTGAAACTACAGGGACATATGTGAACCTATTGGGACATCTGTGAAACTATTGGGACATCTGTGAAACTATTGGGACATCTGTGAAACTGTGGGGACATCTGTGAAACTAATGGGACATATGTGAAACTATTGGGGCATCTGCGAAACTACTGGGTGATCTGTGAAACTACTGGGACGTATGTAAACCTATTGGGACATCTGTGAAACTATTGGGACATCTGTGAAACTAGTGGGACATCTGTGAAACTATGGGGACATCTGTGAAACTAATGGGACATATGTGAAACTATTGGGACATCTGTGAAACTATGGGGACATTTGTGAAACTAATGGGACATATGTGAAACTATTGGGAAATGTGTGAAACTATTGGGACATCTGTGAAACTATTGGGACATCTGTGAAACTACTGGTACATCTGTTAAACTATGGGGACATTTGTTAACCTACTGGGATATCTGTAAAACTACTGGGACATCTGTGAAACTATTGGGACATCTGTGAAACTATGGGGACATCTGTTAACCTACTGGGACATCTGTGAAACTAATGGGACATCTGTTAAACTACTGGGACATCTGTTAAACTATTGGGACATCTGTTGAACTCCTGGGACATCTGTGAAACTATTGGGACATCTGTCAAACTATTTGGGACATCTGTTAAACTATTGGGACATCTGTGAAACTACTGGTACATCTGTTAAATTATTGGGACATCTGTGAAACTATGGGGACATCTGTGAAACTAATGGGACATATGTGAAACTATTGGGGCATCTGTGAAACGACTGGGTGATCTGTGACACTACTGGGACATCTGTTAAACTTCTGGGACATCGGTGAAACTATTGGGACATCTGTGAAACTATTTGGGACATCTGTTAAACTATTGGGACATCTGTGAAACTACTGGTACATCTGTTAAATTATTGGGACATCTGTGAAACTATGGGGACATCTGTGAAACGACTGGGTGATCTGTGACACTACTGGGACATATGTGAACTTATTTGGACATCTGTGAAACTATTGGGACATCTGTGAAACTATTGGGACATCTGTGAAACTATGGGGACATCTGTGCAACTAATGGGACATATGTGAAACTATTGGGGCATCTGTGAAACTACTTGGATCATCTGTGAAACTACCGGGACATCTGTAAAACTACTGGGACATCTTTCAAACTATTGGGACATCTGTGAAACTATGGGGACATCTGTTAACCTACTGGAATATCTGTAAAACTTCTGGGACATCTGTGAAACTATTGGGACATCTGTGAAAATCCTGGGACATCTGTGAAACTCCTGGGACATCTATGAAACTATTGGGACATCTGTGAAACTATTTGGGACATCTGTTAAACTATTGGGACATCTGTGAAACTACTGGTACATCTGTTAAATTATTGGGACATCTGTGAAACTATGGGGACATCTGTGAAACTAATGGGACATATGTGAAACTATTGGGGCATCTGTGAAACGACTGGGTGATCTGTGACACGACATGGGACATATGTGAACTTATTGGGACATCTGTGAATCTATGGGGCCATCTGTGAAACTAATGGGACATATGTGAAACTATTGGGACATCTGTGAAACTATGGGGACATCTGTGAAACTATTGGGACATCTGTGAAACTATGGGGACATCTGTTAACCTACTGGGACATCTGTGAAACTACTGGGACATCTGTTAAACTACTGGGACATCTGTTGAACTATTGGGACATCTGTGAATCTACTGGGACATCTGTAAAACTACTGGGACATATGTGAACCTATTGGGACATCTGTGAAACTATTGGGACATCTGTGAAACTATTGGGACATCTGTGAAACTATTGAGACATCTGTGAAACTACTGGTACATCTGTGAAATTATTGGGACATCTGTGAAACTATGGGGACATCTGTGAAACTAATGGGACATATGTGAAACTATTGGGGCATCTGTGAAACTACTGGGATCATCTGTGAAACTACCGGGACATCTGTGAAACTATTGGGACATCTGTGAAACTATGGGGACATCTGTGAAACTATTTGGGACATCTGTTAAACTATTGGGACATCTGTGATACTACTGGTACATCTGTGAAATTGTTGGGAAATCTGTGAAACTATGGGGACATCTGTGAAACTAATGGGACATATGTGAAACTATTGGGGCATCTGTGAAACTACTGGGTGATCTGTGAAACTACTGGGACATATGTGAACCTATTGGGACATCTGTGAAACTATTGGGACATCTGTGAAACTATTGGGACATCTGTGAAACTATGGGGACATCTGTGAAACTAATGGGATATATGTGAAACTATTGGGACATCTGTGAAACTATGGGGACATCTGTGAAACTAATGGGACATATGTGAAACTATTGGGACATCTGCAAAACTACTGGGACATCTGTGAAACTATTGGGACATCTGTGAAACTATGGGGACATCTGTTAACCTACTGGGACATCTGTGAAACTACTGGGACATCTGTTAAACTACTGGGACATCTGTTGAACTATTGGGACATCTGTGAATCTACTGGGACATCTGTAAAACTACTGGGACATATGTGAACCTATTGGGACATCTGTGAAACTATTGGGACATCTGTGAAACTATTGGGACATCTGTGAAACTATTGAGACATCTGTGAAACAACTGGGACATCTGTTAAACTATTGGGACATCTGTTGAACTCCTGGGACATCTGTGAAACTATTGGGACATCTGTCAAACTATTTGGGACATCTGTTAAACTATTGGGACATCTGTGAAACTACTGGTACATCTGTTAAATTATTGGGACATCTGTGAAACTATGGGGACATCTGTGAAACTAATGGGACATATGTGAAACTATTGGGGCATCTGTGAAACGACTGGGTGATCTGTGACACTACTGGGACATCTGTTAAACTTCTGGGACATCGGTGAAACTATTGGGACATCTGTGAAACTATTTGGGACATCTGTTAAACTATTGGGACATCTGTGAAACTACTGGTACATCTGTTAAATTATTGGGACATCTGTGAAACTATGGGGACATCTGTGAAACGACTGGGTGATCTGTGACACTACTGGGACATATGTGAACTTATTTGGACATCTGTGAAACTATTGGGACATCTGTAAAACTATTGGGACATCTGTGAAACTATGGGGACATCTGTGCAACTAATGGGACATATGTGAAACTATTGGGGCATCTGTGAAACTACTTGGATCATCTGTGAAACTACCGGGACATCTGTAAAACTACTGGGACATCTTTGAAACTATTGGGACATCTGTGGAACTATGGGGACATCTGTTAACCTACTGGAATATCTGTGAAACTCCTGGGACATCTGTGAAACTCCTGGGACATCTATTAAACTATTGGGACATCTGTGAAACTATTTGGGACATCTGTTAAACTATTGGGACATCTGTGAAACTACTGGTACATCTGTTAAATTATTGGGACATCTGTGAAACTATGGGGACATCTGTGAAACTAATGGGACATATGTGAAACTATTGGGGCATCTGTGAAACGACTGGGTGATCTGTGACACTACATGGGACATATGTGAACTTATTGGGACATCTGTGAATCTATGGGGCCATCTGTGAAACTAATGGGACATATGTGAAACTATTGGGACATCTGTGAAACTATGGGGACATCTGTGAAACTATTGGGACATCTGTGAAACTATTTGGGCCATCTGTTAAACTATTGGGACATCTGTGAAACTACTGGTACATCTGTTAAATTATTGGGACATCTGTGAAACTATTGGGACATCTGTGAAACTACTGGTACATCTGTGAAACTATGGGGACATCTGTTAACCTACTGGGATATCTGTAAAACTACTGGGACATCTGTGAAACTATTGGAACATCTGTGAAACTACTGGTACATCTGTTAAACAATGGGGACATTTGTTAACCTACTGGGATATCTGTAAAACTACTGGGACATCTGTGAAACTATGGGGACATCTGTGAAACTATGGGGACATCTGTTAACCTACTGGGACATCTGTGAAACTACTGGGACATCTGTTAAACTACTGGGACAAATGTGAACCTATTGGGACATCTGTGAAAATATTGGGACATCTGTGAAACTATTGAGACATCTGTGAAACAACTGGGACATCTGTGAAACTATTGGGACATCTGTGAAACTATTTGGGACATCTGTTAAACTATTGGGACATCTGTGAAACTACTGGTACATCTGTTAAATTATTGGGACATCTGTGAAACTATGGGGACATCTGTGAAACTAATGGGACATATGTGAATCTATTGGGGCATCTGTGAAATGACTGGGTGATCTGTGAAACTACTGGGACATATGTGAACTTATTGGGACATCTGTGAAACTATTGGGACATCTGTGAAACTATTGGGACATCTGTGAAACTATGGGGACATCTGTGAAACTAATGGGACATATGTGAAACTATTGGGTTATCTGTGAAACTACTGGGATCATCTGTGAAACTACAGGAACATCTGTAAAACTACTGGGACATCTGTGAAACTATGGGGACATCTGTGAAACTAATGGGACATATGTGAAACTATTGGGGTATCTGTGAAACTACTGGGACATATGTGAACCTATTGGGACATCTGTGAAACTATTGGGACATCTGTGAAACTATGGGGACATCGGTTAACCTACTGGGACATCTGTGAAACTACTGGGACATCTGTTAAACTACTGGGACATCTGTTGAACTATTGGGACATCTGTGAATCTACTGGGACATCTGTAAAACTACTGGGACATATGTGAATCTATTGGGACATCTGTGAATCTATTGAGACATCTGTGAAACAACTGGGACATCTGTTAAACTATTGGGACATCTGTTAAACTCCTGGGACATCTGTGAACCTATTGGGACATCTGTGAAACTATTGGGACATCTGTGAAACTATGGGGACATCGGTTAACCTACTGGGACATCTGTGAAACTACTGGGACATCTGTTAAACTACTGGGACATCTGTTGAACTATTGGGACATCTGTGAAACTATGGGGACATCTGTGAAACTAATGGGACATATGTGAATCTATTGGGGCATCTGTGAAATGACTGGGTGATCTGTGAAACTACTGGGACATATGTGAACTTATTGGGACATCTGTGAAACTATTGGGACATCTGTGAAACTATTGGGACATCTGTGAAACTATGGGGACATCTGTGAAACTAATGGGACATATGTGAAACTATTGGGTTATCTGTGAAACTACTGGGATCATCTGTGAAACTACAGGAACATCTGTAAAACTACTGGGACATCTGTGAAACTATGGGGACATCTGTGAAACTAATGGGACATATGTGAAACTATTGGGGTATCTGTGAAACTACTGGGACATATGTGAACCTATTGGGACATCTGTGAAACTATTGGGACATCTGTGAAACTATGGGGACATCGGTTAACCTACTGGGACATCTGTGAAACTACTGGGACATCTGTTAAACTACTGGGACATCTGTTGAACTATTGGGACATCTGTGAATCTACTGGGACATCTGTAAAACTACTGGGACATGTGTGAATCTATTGGGACATCTGTGAATCTATTGAGACATCTGTGAAACAACTGGGACATCTGTTAAACTATTGGGACATCTGTTAAACTCCTGGGACATCTGTTAAACTATTGGGACATCTGTGAAACTACTGGTACATCTGTTAAATTATTGGGACATCTGTGAAACTATGGGGACATCTGTGAAACTAATGGGACATATGTGAAACTATTGGGGCATCTGTGAAACGACTGGGTGATCTGTGACACTACTGGGACATATGTGAACTCATTGGGACATCTGTGAATCTATGGGGACATCTGTGAAACTAATGGGACATATGTGAAACTATTGGGACATCTGTGAAACTATTGGGACATCTGTGAAACTATTGAGACATCTGTGAAACTACTGGGACATCTGTTAAACTACTGGGATATATGTTGAACTATTGGGACATCTGTGAATCTACTGGGACATCTGTAAAACTACTGGGACATATGTGAATCTATTGGGACATCTGTGAAACTATTGGGACATCTGTGAAACTATTGAGACATCTGTGAAACAACTGGGATATCTGTTAAACTATTGGGACATCTGTTAAACTCCTGGGACATCTGTGAAACTATTGGGACATCTGTGAAACTATTTGGGACATCTGTTAAACTATTGGGACATCTGTGAAACTACTGGTACATCTGTGAAATTATTGGGACATCTGTGAAACTATGGGGACATCTGTGAAACTAATGTGATATATGTGAAACTATTGGGGCATCTGTGAAACTACTGGGTGATCTGTGAAACTACAGGGACATATGTGAACCTATTGGGACATCTGTGAAACTATTGGGACATCTGTGAAACTATTGGGACATCTGTGAAACTGTGGGGACATCTGTGAAACTAATGGGACATATGTGAAACTATTGGGGCATCTGCGAAACTACTGGGTGATCTGTGAAACTACTGGGACGTATGTAAACCTATTGGGACATCTGTGAAACTATTGGGACATCTGTGAAACTAGTGGGACATCTGTGAAACTATGGGGACATCTGTGAAACTAATGGGACATATGTGAAACTATTGGGACATCTGTGAAACTATGGGGACATTTGTGAAACTAATGGGACATATGTGAAAATATTGGGAAATGTGTGAAACTATTGGGACATCTGTGAAACTATTGGGACATCTGTGAAACTACTGGTACATCTGTTAAACTATGGGGACATTTGTTAACCTACTGGGATATCTGTAAAACTACTGGGACATCTGTGAAACTATTGGGACATCTGTGAAACTATGGGGACATCTGTTAACCTACTGGGACATCTGTGAAACTACTGGGACATCTGTTAAACTACTGGGACATATGTGAACCTATTGGGACATCTGTGAAAATATTGGGACATCTGTGAAACTATTGAGACATCTGTGAAACAACTGGGACATCTGTTAAACTATTGGGACATCTGTTAAACTTCTGGGACATCTGTGAAACTATTGGGACATCTGTGAAACTATTTGGGACATCTGTTAAACTATTGGGACATCTGTGAAACTACTGGTACATCTGTTAAATTATTGGGACATCTGTGAAATTATGGGGACATCTGTGAAACTAATGGGACATATGTGAATCTATTGGGGCATCTGTGAAATGACTGGGTGATCTGTGAAACTACTGGGACATATGTGAACTTATTGGGACATCTGTGAAACTATTGGGACATCTGTGAAACTATTGGGACATCTGTGAAACTATGGGGACATCTGTGAAACTAATGGGACATATGTGAAACTATTGGGTCATCTGTGAAACTACTGGGATCATCTGTGAAACTACCGGAACATCTGTAAAACTACTGGGACATCTTTGAAACTATTGGGACATCTGTGAAACTATGGGGACATCTGTTAACCTACTGGAATATCTGTAAAACTTCTGGGACATCTGTGAAACTATTGGGACATCTGTGAAACTATTGGGAAATCTGTGAAACTATTGGGACATCTGTGAATCTATTGGGACATCTGTGAAACTATTTGGGACATCTGTTAAACTATTGGGACATCTGTGAAACTACTGGTACATCTGTGAAATTATTGGGACATCTGTGAAACTATTGGGGCATCTGTGAAACTACTGGGACATATGTGAACCTATTGGGACATCTGTGAAACTATTGGGACATCTGTGAAACTATGGGGACATCGGTTAACCTACTTGGACATCTGTGAAACTACTGGGACATCTGTTAAACTACTGGGACATCTGTTGAACTATTGGGACATCTGTGAATCTACTGGGACATCTGTAAAACTACTGGGACATATGTGAATCTATTGGGACATCTGTGAATCTATTGAGACATCTGTGAAACAACTGGGACATCTGTTAAACTATTGGGACATCTGTTAAACTCCTGGGACATCTGTGAAACTATTGGGACATCTGTGAAACTATTTGGGACATCTGTTAAACTATTGGGACATCTGTGAAACTACTGGTACATCTGTGAAACTATGGGGACATTTGTTAACCTACTGGGATATCTGTAAAACTACTGGGACATCTGTGAAACTATTGGAACATCTGTGAAACTATGGGGACATCTGTTAACCTACTGGGACATCTGTGAAACTACTGGGACATCTGTTAAACTACTAGGACATATGTGAACCTATTGGGACATCTGTGAAACTATTTGGGACATCTGTTAAACTATTGGGACATCTGTGAAACTACTGGTACATCTGTGAAATTATTGGGACATCTGTGAAACTATGGGGACATCTGTGAAA
Organism: Petromyzon marinus; assembly: GCF_048934315.1. Lineage (NCBI taxonomy): Eukaryota > Metazoa > Chordata > Hyperoartia > Petromyzontiformes > Petromyzontidae > Petromyzon > Petromyzon marinus. Next base: position 16,944,855 of record NC_133681.1, on the reverse strand, counting down.
CTAATGTGATATATGTGAAACTATTGGGGCATCTGTGAAACTACTGGGTGATCTGTGAAACTACAGGGACATATGTGAACCTATTGGGACATCTGTGAAACTATTGGGACATCTGTGAAACTATTGGGACATCTGTTAAACTGTGGGGACATCTGTGAAACTAATGGGACATATGTGAAACTATTGGGGCATCTGCGAAACTACTGGGTGATCTGTGAATCTACTGGGACGTATGTAAACCTATTGGGACATCTGTGAAACTATTGGGACATCTGTGAAACTAGTGGGACATCTGTGAAACTATGGGGACATCTGTGAAACTAATGGGACATATGTGAAACTATTGGGACATCTGTGAAACTATGGGGACATTTGTGAAACTAATGGGACATATGTGAAACTATTGGGAAATGTGTGAAACTATTGGGACATCTGTGAAACTATTGGGACATCTGTGAAACTACTGGTACATCTGTTAAACTATGGGGACATTTGTTAACCTACTGGGATATCTGTAAAACTACTGGGACATCTGTGAAACTATTGGGACATCTGTGAAACTATGGGGACATCTGTTAACCTACTGGGACATCTGTGAAACTACTGGGACATCTGTTAAACTACTGGGACATATGTGAACCTATTGGGACATCTGTGAAAATATTGGGACATCTGTGAAACTATTGAGACATCTGTGAAACAACTGGGACATCTGTTAAACTATTGGGACATCTGTTAAACTTCTGGGACATCTGTGAAACTATTGGGACATCTGTGAAACTATTTGGGACATCTGTTAAACTATTGGGACATCTGTGAAACTACTGGTACATCTGTTAAATTATTGGGACATCTGTGAAATTATGGGGACATCTGTGAAACTAATGGGACATATGTGAATCTATTGGGGCATCTGTGATATGACTGGGTGATCTGTGAAACTACTGGGACATATGTGAACTTATTGGGACATCTGTGAAACTATTGGGACATCTGTGAAACTATTGGGACATCTGTGAAACTATGGGGACATCTGTGAAACTAATGGGACATATGTGAAACTATTGGGTCATCTGTGAAACTACTGGGATCATCTGTGAAACTACCGGAACATCTGTAAAACTACTGGGACATCTTTGAAACTATTGGGACATCTGTGAAACTATGGGGACATCTGTTAACCTACTGGAATATCTGTAAAACTTCTGGGACATCTGTGAAACTATTGGGACATCTGTGAAACTATTGGAAAATCTGTGAAACTATTGGGACATCTGTGAATCTATTGGGACATCTGTGAAACTATTTGGGACATCTGTTAAACTATTGGGACATCTGTGAAACTACTGGTACATCTGTGAAATTATTGGGACATCTGTGAAACTATTGGGGCATCTGTGAAACTACTGGGACATATGTGAACCTATTGGGACATCTGTGAAACTATTGGGACATCTGTGAAACTATGGGGACATCGGTTAACCTACTGGGACATCTGTGAAACTACTGGGACATCTGTTAAACTACTGGGACATCTGTTGAACTATTGGGACATCTGTGAATCTACTGGGACATCTGTAAAACTACTGGGACATATGTGAATCTATTGGGACATCTGTGAATCTATTGAGACATTTGTGAAACAACTGGGACATCTGTTAAACTATTGGGACATCTGTTAAACTCCTGGGACATCTGTGAAACTATTGGGACATCTGTGAAACTATTTGGGACATTTGTTAAACTATTGGGACATCTGTGAAACTACTGGTACATCTGTGAAACTATGGGGACATTTGTTAACCTACTGGGATATCTGTAAAACTACTGGGACATCTGTTAAACTATTGGAACATCTGTGAAACTATGGGGACATCTGTTAACCTACTGGGACATCTGTGAAACTACTGGGACATCTGTTAAACTACTAGGACATATGTGAACCTATTGGGACATCTGTGAAACTATTTGGGACATCTGTTAAACTATTGGGACATCTGTGAAACTACTGGTACATCTGTTAAATTATTGGGACATCTGTGAAACTATGGGGACATCTGTGAAACTAATGGGACATATGTGAAACTATTGGGGCATCTGTGAAACGACTGGGTGATCTGTGACACTACTGGGACATATGTGAACTTATTGGGACATCTGTGAAACTATTGGGACATCTGTGAAACTATTGGGACATCTGTGAAACTATGGGGACATCTGTGCAATTAATGGGACATATGTGAAACTATTGGGGCATCTGTGAAACTACTGGGATCATCTGTGAAACTACTGGGAAATCTTTGAAAGTATTGGGACATCTGTGAAACTATGGGGACATCTGTTAACCTACTGGAATATCTGTAAAACTTCTGGGGAATCTGTGAAACTATTGGGACATCTGTGAAACTATTGGGACATCTGTGAAACTATTGGGACATCTGTGAAACTATTTGGGACATCTGTTAAACTATTGGGACATCTGTGAAACTACTGGTACATCTGTGAAATTATTGGGACATCTGTGAAACTACTGGTACATCTGTGAAATTATTGGGACATCTGTGAAACTATGGGGACATCTGTGAAACTAATGGGACATATGTGAAACTATTGGGACATCTGTGAAACTATGGGGATATCTGTTAACCTACTGGGATATCTGTGAAACTACTGGGACATCTGTTAAACTACTGGGATATATGTTGAACTATTGGAACATCTGTGAATCTACTGGGACATCTGTAAAACTACTGGGACATATGTGAATCTATTGGGACATCTGTTAAACTATTGGGACATCTGTGAAACTATTGAGACATCTGTGAAACAACTGGGACATCTGTTAAACTATTGGGACATCTGTTAAACTCCTGGGACATCTGTGAAACTATTGGGACATCTGTGAAACTATTTGGGACATCTGTTAAACTATTGGGACATCTGTGAAACTACTGGTACATCTGTGAAATTATTGGGACATCTGTGAAACTATGGGGACATCTGTGAAACTAATGTGATATATGTGAAACTATTGGGGCATCTGTGAAACTACTGGGTGATCTGTGAAACTACTGGGACATATGTGAACCTATTGGGACATCTGTGAAACTATTGGGACATCTGTGAAACTATTGGGACATCTGTGAAACTATGGGGACATCTGTGAAACTAATGGGACATATGTGAAACTATTGGGGCATCTGCGAAACTACTGGGTGATCTGTGAAACTACTGGGACATATGTGAACCTATTGGGACATCTGTGAAACTATTGGGACATCTGTGAAACTATTGGGACATCTGTGAAACTATGGGGACATCTGTGAAACTAATGGGACATATGTGAAACTATTGGGACATCTGTGAAACTATGGGGACATTTGTGAAACTAATGGGACATATGTGAAACTATTGGGAAATGTGTGAAACTATTGGGACATCTGTGAAACTATTGGGACATCTGTGAAACTACTGGTACATCTGTTAAACAATGGGGACATTTGTTAACCTACTGGGATATCTGTAAAACTACTGGGACATCTGTGAAACTATGGGGACATCTGTGAAACTATGGGGACATCTGTTAACCTACTGGGACATCTGTGAAACTACTGGGACATCTGTTAAACTACTGGGACAAATGTGAACCTATTGGGACATCTGTGAAAATATTGGGACATCTGTGAAACTATTGAGACATCTGTGAAACAACTGGGACATCTGTGAAACTATTGGGACATCTGTGAAACTATTTGGGACATCTGTTAAACTATTGGGACATCTGTGAAACTACTGGTACATCTGTTAAATTATTGGGACATCTGTGAAACTATGGGGACATCTGTGAAACTAATGGGACATATGTGAATCTATTGGGGCATCTGTGAAATGACTGGGTGATCTGTGAAACTACTGGGACATATGTGAACTTATTGGGACATCTGTGAAACTATTGGGACATCTGTGAAACTATTGGGACATCTGTGAAACTATGGGGACATCTGTGAAACTAATGGGACATATGTGAAACTATTGGGTTATCTGTGAAACTACTGGGATCATCTGTGAAACTACAGGAACATCTGTAAAACTACTGGGACATCTGTGAAACTATGGGGACATCTGTGAAACTAATGGGACATATGTGAAACTATTGGGGTATCTGTGAAACTACTGGGACATATGTGAACCTATTGGGACATCTGTGAAACTATTGGGACATCTGTGAAACTATGGGGACATCGGTTAACCTACTGGGACATCTGTGAAACTACTGGGACATCTGTTAAACTACTGGGACATCTGTTGAACTATTGGGACATCTGTGAATCTACTGGGACATCTGTAAAACTACTGGGACATATGTGAATCTATTGGGACATCTGTGAATCTATTGAGACATCTGTGAAACAACTGGGACATCTGTTAAACTATTGGGACATCTGTTAAACTCCTGGGACATCTGTTAAACTATTGGGACATCTGTGAAACTACTGGTACATCTGTTAAATTATTGGGACATCTGTGAAACTATGGGGACATCTGTGAAACTAATGGGACATATGTGAAACTATTGGGGCATCTGTGAAACGACTGGGTGATCTGTGACACTACTGGGACATATGTGAACTCATTGGGACATCTGTGAATCTATGGGGACATCTGTGAAACTAATGGGACATATGTGAAACTATTGGGACATCTGTGAAACTATGGGGACATCTGTGAAACTAATGGGACATATGTTAAACTATTGGGACATCTGTAAAACTACTGGGACATATGTGAAACTATTGGGAAATGTGTGAAACTATTGGGAAATCTGTGAAACTATTGGGACATCTGTGAAACTACTGGTACATCTGTGAAACTATGGGGACATCTGTTAACCTACTGGGATATCTGTAAAACTACTGGAACATCTGTGAAACTATTGGGACATCTGTGAAACTATGGGGACATCTGTTAACCTACTGGGACATCTGTGAAACTACTGGGACATCTGTTAAACTACTGGGACATCTGTTGAACTATTGGGACATCTGTAAATCTACTGGGACATCTGTAAAACTACTGCGACATATGTGAACCTATTGGGACATCTGTGAAACTATTGGGACATATGTGAAACTATTGAGACATCTGTGAAACAACTGGGACATCTGTTAAACTATTGGGACATCTGTTAAACTTCTGGGACATCTGTGAAACTATTGGGACATCTGTGAAACTATTTGGGACATCTGTTAAACTATTGGGACATCTGTGAAACTACTGGTACATCTGTTAAATTATTGGGACATCTGTGAAACTATGGGGACATCTGTGAAACTAATGGGACATATGTGAAACTATTGGGGCATCTGTGAAACGACTGGGTGATCTGTGAAACTACTGGGACATATGTGAACTTATTGGGACATCTGTGAAACTATTGGGACATCTGTGAAACTATTGGGACATCTGTGAAACTATTGGGACATCTGTGAAACTATGGGGACATCTGTGAAACTAATGGGACATATGTGAAACTATTGGGGCATCTGTGAAACTACTGGGATCATCTGTGAAACTACCGGGACATCTGTAAAACTACTGGGACATCTTTGAAACTATTGGGACATCTGTGAAAATATGGGGACATCTGTTAACCTACTGGAATATCTGTAAAACTTCTGGGACATCTGTGAAACTATTTGGGACATCTGTTAAACTATTGGGACATCTGTGAAACTACTGGTACATCTGTGAAATTATTGGGAAATCTTTGAAACTATGGGGACATCTGTGAAACTAATGGGACATATGTGAAACTATTGGGGCATCTGTGAAACTACTGGGACATATGTGAACCTATTGGGACATCTGTGAAACTATTGGGACATCTGTGAAACTATTGGGACATCTGTGAAACTATTGGGACATCTGTGAAACTATTGGGACATCTGTGAAACTATGGGGACATCTGTGAAACTAATGGGACATATGTGAAACTATTGGGACATCTGTGAAACTATGGGGACATTTGTGAAACTAATGGGACATATGTGAAACTATTGGGAAATGTGTGAAACTATTGGGACATCTGTGAAACTATTGGGACATCTGTGAAACTACTGGTACATCTGTTAAACTATGGGGACATTTGTTAACCTACTGGGATATCTGTAAAACTACTGGGACATCTGTGAAACTATGGGGACATCTGTGAAACTATGGGGACATCTGTTAACCTACTGGGACATCTGTGAAACTACTGGGACATCTGTTAAACTACTGGGACATATGTGAACCTATTGGGACATCTGTGAAAATATTGGGACATCTGTGAAACTATTGAGACATCTGTGAAACAACTGGGACATCTGTTAAACTATTGGGACATCTGTTAAACTTCTGGGACATCTGTGAAACTATTGGGACATCTGTGACACTATTTGGGACATCTGTTAAACTATTGGGACATCTGTGAAACTACTGGTACATCTGTTAAATTATTGGGACATCTGTGAAACTATGGGGACATCTGTGAAACTAATGGGACATATGTGAATCTATTGGGGCATCTGTGAAATGACTGGGTGATCTGTGAAACTACTGGGACATATGTGAACTTATTGGGACATCTGTGAAACTATTGGGACATCTGTGAAACTATTGGGACATCTGTGAAACTATGGGGACATCTGTGAAACTAATGGGACATATGTGAAACTATTGGGTCATCTGTGAAACTACTGGGATCATCTGTGAAACTACCGGAACATCTGTAAAACTACTGGGACATCTGTGAAGCTATGGGGACATCTGTGAAACTAATCTGACATATGTGAAACTATTGCGGCATCTGTGAAACTACTGGGACATATGTGAACCTATTGGGACATCTGTGAAACTATTGGGACATCTGTGAAACTATGGGGACATCGGTTAACCTACTGGGACATCTGTGAAACTACTGGGACATCTGTTAAACTACTGGGACATCTGTTGAACTATTGGGACATCTGTGAATCTACTGGGACATCTGTAAAACTACTGGGACATATGTGAATCTATTGGGACATCTGTGAATCTATTGAGACATCTGTGAAACAACTGGGACATCTGTTAAACTATTGGGACATCTGTTAAACTCCTGGGACATCTGTTAAACTATTGGGACATCTGTGAAACTACTGGTACATCTGTTAAATTATTGGGACATCTGTGAAACTATGGGGACATCTGTGAAACTAATGGGACATATGTGAAACTATTGGGGCATCTGTGAAACGACTGGGTGATCTGTGACACTACTGGGACATATGTGAACTCATTGGGACATCTGTGAATCTATGGGGACATCTGTGAAACTAATGGGACATATGTGAAACTATTGGGACATCTGTGAAACTATGGGGACATCTGTGAAACTAATGGGACATATGTGAAACTATTGGGACATCTGTAAAACTACTGTGACATATGTGAAACTATTGGGAAATGTGTGAAACTATTGGGAAATCTGTGAAACTATTGGGACATCTGTGAAACTACTGGTACATCTGTGAAACTATGGGGACATCTGTTAACCTACTGGGATATCTGTAAAACTACTGGAACATCTGTGAAACTATGGGGACATCTGTTAACCTACTGGGACATCTGTGAAACTACTGGGACATCTGTTAAACTACTGGGACATCTGTTGAACTATTGGGACATCTGTGAATCTACTGGGACATCTGTAAAACTACTGGGACATATGTGAAACTATTGGGAAATGTGTGAAACTATTGGGACATCTGTGAAACTATTGGGACATCTGTGAAACTACTGGTACATCTGTTAAACTATGGGGACATTTGTTAACCTACTGGGATATCTGTAAAACTACTGGGACATCTGTGAAACTATGGGGACATCTGTGAAACTATGGGGACATCTGTTAACCTACTGGGACATCTGTGAAACTACTGGGACATCTGTTAAACTACTGGGACATATGTGAACCTATTGGGACATCTGTGAAAATATTGGGACATCTGTGAAACTATTGAGACATCTGTGAAACAACTGGGACATCTGTTAAACTATTGGGACATCTGTTAAACTTCTGGGACATCTGTGAAACTATTGGGACATCTGTGAAACTATTTGGGACATCTGTTAAACTATTGGGACATCTGTGAAACTACTGGTACATCTGTTAAATTATTGGGACATCTGTGAAACTATGGGGACATCTGTGAAACTAATGGGACATATGTGAATCTATTGGGGCATCTGTGAAATGACTGGGTGATCTGTGAAACTACTGGGACATATGTGAACTTATTGGGACATCTGTGAAACTATTGGGACATCTGTGAAACTATTGGGACATCTGTGAAACTATGGGGACATCTGTGAAACTAATGGGACATATGTGAAACTATTGGGTCATCTGTGAAACTACTGGGATCATCTGTGAAACTACCGGAACATCTGTAAAACTACTGGGACATCTGTGAAACTATGGGGACATCTGTGAAACTAATGGGACATATGTGAAACTATTGCGGCATCTGTGAAACTACTGGGACATATGTGAACCTATTGGGACATCTGTGAAACTATTGGGACATCTGTGAAACTATGGGGACATCGGTTAACCTACTGGGACATCTGTGAAACTACTGGGACATCTGTTAAACTACTGGGACATCTGTTGAACTATTGGGACATCTGTGAATCTACTGGGACATCTGTAAAACTACTGGGACATATGTGAATCTATTGGGACATCTGTGAATCTATTGAGACATCTGTGAAACAATTGGGACATCTGTTAAACTATTGGGACATCTGTTAAACTCCTGGGACATCTGTTAAACTATTGGGACATCTGTGAAACTACTGGTACATCTGTTAAATTATTGGGACATCTGTGAAACTATGGGGACATCTGTGAAACTAATGGGACATATGTGAAACTATTGGGGCATCTGTGAAACGACTGGGTGATCTGTGACACTACTGGGACATATGTGAACTCATTGGGACATCTGTGAATCTATGGGGACATCTGTGAAACTAATGGGACATATGTGAAACTATTGGGACATCTGTGAAACTATGGGGACATCTGTGAAACTAATGGGACATATGTGAAACTATTGGGACATCTGTAAAACTACTGGGACATATGTGAAACTATTGGGAAATGTGTGAAACTATTGGGAAATCTGTGAAACTATTGGGACATCTGTGAAACTACTGGTACATCTGTGAAACTATGGGGACATCTGTTAACCTACTGGGATATCTGTAAAACTACTGGAACATCTGTGAAACTATTGGGACATCTGTGAAACTATGGGGACATCTGTTAACCTACTGGGACATCTGTGAAACTACTGGGACATCTGTTAAACTACTGGGACATCTGTTGAACTATTGGGACATCTGTGAATCTACTGGGACATCTGTAAAACTACTGGGACATATGTGAACCTATTGGGACATCTGTGAAACTATTGGGACATATGTGAAACTATTGAGACATCTGTGAAACAACTGGGACATCTGTTAAACTATTGGGACATCTGTTAAGCTTCTGGGACATCTGTGAAACTATTGGGACATCTGTGAAACTATTTGGGACATCTGTTAAACTATTGGGACATCTGTGAAACTACTGGTACATCTGTTAAATTATTGGGACATCTGTGAAACTATGGGGACATCTGTGAAACTAATGGTACATCTGTGAAATTATTGGGAAATCTTTGAAACTATGGGGACATCTGTGAAACTAATGGGACATATGTGAAACTATTGGGGCATCTGTGAAACTACTGGGACATATGTGAACCTATTGGGACATCTGTGAAACTATTGGGACATCTGTGAAACTATTGGGACATCTGTGAAACTATGGGGACATCTGTGAAACTAATGGGACATATGTGAAACTATTGGGACATCTGTGAAACTATGGGGACATCTGTGAAACTAATGGGACATCTTTGAAACTATTGGGACATCTGTGAAACTATGGGGACATCTGTTAACCTACTGGAATATCTGTAAAACTTCTGGGACATCTGTGAAACTATTTGGGACATCTGTTAAACTATTGGGACATCTGTGAAACTACTGGTACATCTGTGAAATTATTTGGGACATCTGTGAAACTATGGGGACATCTGTTAACCTACTGGGATATCTGTAAAACTACTGGAACATCTGTGAAACTATTGGGACATCTGTGAAACTATGGGGACATCTGTTAACCTACTGGGACATCTGTGAAACTACTGGGACATCTGTTAAACTACTGGGACATCTGTTGAACTATTGGGACATCTGTGAATCTACTGGGACATCTGTAAAACTACTGGGACATATGTGAAACTATTGGGAAATGTGTGAAACTATTGGGACATCTGTGAAACTATTGGGACATCTGTGAAACTACTGGTACATCTGTTAAACTATGGGGACATTTGTTAACCTACTGGGATATCTGTAAAACTACTGGGACATCTGTGAAACTATGGGGACATCTGTGAAACTATGGGGACATCTGTTAACCTACTGGGACATCTGTGAAACTACTGGGACATCTGTTAAACTACTGGGACATATGTGAACCTATTGGGACATCTGTGAAAATATTGGGACATCTGTGAAACTATTGAGACATCTGTGAAACAACTGGGACATCTGTTAAACTATTGGGACATCTGTTAAACTTCTGGGACATCTGTGAAACTATTGGGACATCTGTGAAACTATTTGGGACATCTGTTAAACTATTGGGACATCTGTGAAACTACTGGTACATCTGTTAAATTATTGGGACATCTGTGAAACTATGGGGACATCTGTGAAACTAATGGGACATATGTGAATCTATTGGGGCATCTGTGAAATGACTGGGTGATCTGTGAAACTACTGGGACATATGTGAACTTATTGGGACATCTGTGAAACTATTGGGACATCTGTGAAACTATTGGGACATCTGTGAAACTATGGGGACATCTGTGAAACTAATGGGACATATGTGAAACTATTGGGTCATCTGTGAAACTACTGGGATCATCTGTGAAACTACCGGAACATCTGTAAAACTACTGGGACATCTGTGAAACTATGGGGACATCTGTGAAACTAATGGGACATATGTGAAACTATTGCGGCATCTGTGAAACTACTGGGACATATGTGAACCTATTGGGACATCTGTGAAACTATTGGGACATCTGTGAAACTATGGGGACATCGGTTAACCTACTGGGACATCTGTGAAACTACTGGGACATCTGTTAAACTACTGGGACATCTGTTGAACTATTGGGACATCTGTGAATCTACTGGGACATCTGTAAAACTACTGGGACATATGTGAATCTATTGGGACATCTGTGAATCTATTGAGACATCTGTGAAACAACTGGGACATCTGTTAAACTATTGGGACATCTGTTAAACTCCTGGGACATCTGTTAAACTATTGGGACATCTGTGAAACTACTGGTACATCTGTTAAATTATTGGGACATCTGTGAAACTATGGGGACATCTGTGAAACTAATGGGACATATGTGAAACTATTGGGGCATCTGTGAAACGACTGGGTGATCTGTGACACTACTGGGACATATGTGAACTCATTGGGACATCTGTGAATCTATGGGGACATCTGTGAAACTAATGGGACATATGTGAAACTATTGGGACATCTGTGAAACTATGGGGACATCTGTGAAACTAATGGGACATATGTGAAACTATTGGGACATCTGTAAAACTACTGGGACATATGTGAAACTATTGGGAAATGTGTGAAACTATTGGGAAATCTGTGAAACTATTGGGACATCTGTGAAACTACTGGTACATCTGTGAAACTATGGGGACATCTGTTAACCTACTGGGATATCTGTAAAACTACTGGAACATCTGTGAAACTATTGGGACATCTGTGAAACTATGGGGACATCTGTTAACCTACTGGGACATCTGTGAAATTACTGGGACATCTGTTAAACTACTGGGACATCTGTTGAACTATTGGGACATCTGTGAATCTACTGGGACATCTGTAAAACTACTGGGACATATGTGAACCTATTGGGACATCTGTGAAACTATTGGGACATATGTGAAACTATTGAGACATCTGTGAAACAACTGGGACATCTGTTAAACTATTGGGACATCTGTTAAGCTTCTGGGACATCTGTGAAACTATTGGGACATCTGTGAAACTATTTGGGACATCTGTTAAACTATTGGGACATCTGTGAAACTACTGGTACATCTGTTAAATTATTGGGACATCTGTGAAACTATGGGGACATCTGTGAAACTAATGGTATATCTGTGAAATTATTGGGAAATCTTTGAAACTATGGGGACATCTGTGAAACTAATGGGACATATGTGAAACTATTGGGGCATCTGTGAAACTACTGGGACATATGTGAACCTATTGGGACATCTGTGAAACTATTGGGACATCTGTGAAACTACTGGGACATCTGTGAAACTATGGGGACATCTGTGAAACTACTGGTACATCTGTTAAATTATTGGGACATCTGTGAAACTATGGGGACATCTGTGAAACTAATGGGACATATGTGAAACTATTGGGGCATCTGTGAAACGACTGGGTGATCTGTGACACTACTGGGACATATGTGAACTCATTGGGACATCTGTGAATCTATGGGGACATCTGTGAAACTAATGGGACATATGTGAAACTATTGGGACATCTGTGAAACTATGGGGACATCTGTGAAACTAATGGGACATATGTGAAACTATTGGGACATCTGTAAAACTACTGTGACATATGTGAAACTATTGGGAAATGTGTGAAACTATTGGGAAATCTGTGAAACTATTGGGACATCTGTGAAACTACTGGTACATCTGTGAAACTATGGGGACATCTGTTAACCTACTGGGATATCTGTAAAACTACTGGAACATCTGTGAAACTATGGGGACATCTGTTAACCTACTGGGACATCTGTGAAACTACTGGGACATCTGTTAAACTACTGGGACATCTGTTGAACTATTGGGACATCTGTGAATCTACTGGGACATCTGTAAAACTACTGGGACATATGTGAAACTATTGGGAAATGTGTGAAACTATTGGGACATCTGTGAAACTATTGGGACATCTGTGAAACTACTGGTACATCTGTTAAACTATGGGGACATTTGTTAACCTACTGGGATATCTGTAAAACTACTGGGACATCTGTGAAACTATGGGGACATCTGTGAAACTATGGGGACATCTGTTAACCTACTGGGACATCTGTGAAACTACTGGGACATCTGTTAAACTACTGGGACATATGTGAACCTATTGGGACATCTGTGAAAATATTGGGACATCTGTGAAACTATTGAGACATCTGTGAAACAACTGGGACATCTGTTAAACTATTGGGACATCTGTTAAACTTCTGGGACATCTGTGAAACTATTGGGACATCTGTGAAACTATTTGGGACATCTGTTAAACTATTGGGACATCTGTGAAACTACTGGTACATCTGTTAAATTATTGGGACATCTGTGAAACTATGGGGACATCTGTGAAACTAATGGGACATATGTGAATCTATTGGGGCATCTGTGAAATGACTGGGTGATCTGTGAAACTACTGGGACATATGTGAACTTATTGGGACATCTGTGAAACTATTGGGACATCTGTGAAACTATTGGGACATCTGTGAAACTATGGGGACATCTGTGAAACTAATGGGACATATGTGAAACTATTGGGTCATCTGTGAAACTACTGGGATCATCTGTGAAACTACCGGAACATCTGTAAAACTACTGGGACATCTGTGAAACTATGGGGACATCTGTGAAACTAATGGGACATATGTGAAACTATTGCGGCATCTGTGAAACTACTGGGACATATGTGAACCTATTGGGACATCTGTGAAACTATTGGGACATCTGTGAAACTATGGGGACATCGGTTAACCTACTGGGACATCTGTGAAACTACTGGGACATCTGTTAAACTACTGGGACATCTGTTGAACTATTGGGACATCTGTGAATCTACTGGGACATCTGTAAAACTACTGGGACATATGTGAATCTATTGGGACATCTGTGAATCTATTGAGACATCTGTGAAACAACTGGGACATCTGTTAAACTATTGGGACATCTGTTAAACTCCTGGGACATCTGTTAAACTATTGGGACATCTGTGAAACTACTGGTACATCTGTTAAATTATTGGGACATCTGTGAAACTATGGGGACATCTGTGAAACTAATGGGACATATGTGAAACTATTGGGGCATCTGTGAAACGACTGGGTGATCTGTGACACTACTGGGACATATGTGAACTCATTGGGACATCTGTGAATCTATGGGGACATCTGTGAAACTAATGGGACATATGTGAAACTATTGGGACATCTGTGAAACTATGGGGACATCTGTGAAACTAATGGGACATATGTGAAACTATTGGGACATCTGTAAAACTACTGGGACATATGTGAAACTATTGGGAAATGTGTGAAACTATTGGGAAATCTGTGAAACTATTGGGACATCTGTGAAACTACTGGTACATCTGTGAAACTATGGGGACATCTGTTAACCTACTGGGATATCTGTAAAACTACTGGAACATCTGTGAAACTATTGGGACATCTGTGAAACTATGGGGACATCTGTTAACCTACTGGGACATCTGTGAAACTACTGGGACATCTGTTAAACTACTGGGACATCTGTTGAACCATTGGGACATCTGTGAATCTACTGGGACATCTGTAAAACTACTGGGACATATGTGAACCTATTGGGACATCTGTGAAACTATTGGGACATATGTGAAACTATTGAGACATCTGTGAAACAACTGGGACATCTGTTAAACTATTGGGACATCTGTTAAGCTTCTGGGACATCTGTGAAACTATTGGGACATCTGTGAAACTATTTGGGACATCTGTTAAACTATTGGGACATCTGTGAAACTACTGGTACATCTGTTAAATTATTGGGACATCTGTGAAACTATGGGGACATCTGTGAAACTAATGGTACATCTGTGAAATTATTGGGAAATCTTTGAAACTATGGGGACATCTGTGAAACTAATGGGACATATGTGAAACTATTGGGGCATCTGTGAAACTACTGGGACATATGTGAACCTATTGGGACATCTGTGAAACTATTGGGACATCTGTGAAACTATTGGGACATCTGTGAAACTATGGGGACATCTGTGAAACTAATGGGACATATGTGAAACTATTGGGACATCTGTGAAACTATGGGGACATCTGTGAAACTAATGGGACATCTTTGAAACTATTGGGACATCTGTGAAACTATGGGGACATCTGTTAACCTACTGGAATATCTGTAAAACTTCTGGGACATCTGTGAAACTATTTGGGACATCTGTTAAACTATTGGGACATCTGTGAAACTACTGGTACATCTGTGAAATTATTTGGGACATCTGTGAAACTATGGGGACATCTGTTAACCTACTGGGATATCTGTAAAACTACTGGAACATCTGTGAAACTATTGGGACATCTGTGAAACTATGGGGACATCTGTTAACCTACTGGGACATCTGTGAAACTACTGGGACATCTGTTAAACTACTGGGACATCTGTTGAACTATTGGGACATCTGTGAATCTACTGGGACATCTGTAAAACTACTGGGACATATGTGAAACTATTGGGAAATGTGTGAAACTATTGGGACATCTGTGAAACTATTGGGACATCTGTGAAACTACTGGTACATCTGTTAAACTATGGGGACATTTGTTAACCTACTGGGATATCTGTAAAACTACTGGGACATCTGTGAAACTATGGGGACATCTGTGAAACTATGGGGACATCTGTTAACCTACTGGGACATCTGTGAAACTACTGGGACATCTGTTAAACTACTGGGACATATGTGAACCTATTGGGACATCTGTGAAAATATTGGGACATCTGTGAAACTATTGAGACATCTGTGAAACAACTGGGACATCTGTTAAACTATTGGGACATCTGTTAAACTTCTGGGACATCTGTGAAACTATTGGGACATCTGTGAAACTATTTGGGACATCTGTTAAACTATTGGGACATCTGTGAAACTACTGGTACATCTGTTAAATTATTGGGACATCTGTGAAACTATGGGGACATCTGTGAAACTAATGGGACATTTGTGAATCTATTGGGGCATCTGTGAAATGACTGGGTGATCTGTGAAACTACTGGGACATATGTGAACTTATTGGGACATCTGTGAAACTATTGGGACATCTGTGAAACTATTGGGACATCTGTGAAACTATGGGGACATCTGTGAAACTAATGGGACATATGTGAAACTATTGGGTCATCTGTGAAACTACTGGGATCATCTGTGAAACTACCGGAACATCTGTAAAACTACTGGGACATCTGTGAAACTATGGGGACATCTGTGAAACTAATGGGACATATGTGAAACTATTGCGGCATCTGTGAAACTACTGGGACATATGTGAACCTATTGGGACATCTGTGAAACTATTGGGACATCTGTGAAACTATGGGGACATCGGTTAACCTACTGGGACATCTGTGAAACTACTGGGACATCTGTTAAACTACTGGGACATCTGTTGAACTATTGGGACATCTGTGAATCTACTGGGACATCTGTAAAACTACTGGGA
Source organism: Petromyzon marinus (assembly GCF_048934315.1). Classification (NCBI taxonomy): domain Eukaryota; kingdom Metazoa; phylum Chordata; class Hyperoartia; order Petromyzontiformes; family Petromyzontidae; genus Petromyzon; species Petromyzon marinus. The sequence continues at coordinate 16,928,116 of NC_133681.1, read as the reverse complement.
CATATGTGAATCTATTGGGACATCTGTGAATCTATTGAGACATCTGTGAAACAACTGGGACATCTGTTAAACTATTGGGACATCTGTTAAACTCCTGGGACATCTGTTAAACTATGGGGACATCTGTGAAACTAATGGGACATATGTGAAACTATTGGGGCATCTGTGAAACGACTGGGTGATCTGTGACACTACTGGGACATATGTGAACTCATTGGGACATCTGCGAATCTATGGGGACATCTGTGAAACTAATGGGACATATGTGAAACTATTGGGACATCTGTGAAACTATGGGGACATCTGTGAAACTAATGGGACATATGTGAAACTATTGGGACATCTGTAAAACTACTGGGACATATGTGAAACTATTGGGAAATGTGTGAAACTATTGGGAAATCTGTGAAACTATTGGGACATCTGTGAAACTACTGGTACATCTGTGAAACTATGGGGACATCTGTTAACCTACTGGGATATCTGTAAAACTACTGGAACATCTGTGAAACTATTGGGACATCTGTGAAACTATGGGGACATCTGTTAACCTACTGGGACATCTGTGAAACTACTGGGACATCTGTTAAACTACTGGGACATCTGTTGAACTATTGGGACATCTGTGAATCTACTGGGACATCTGTAAAACTACTGGGACATATGTGAACCTATTGGGACATCTGTGAAACTATTGGGACATATGTGAAACTATTGAGACATCTGTGAAACAACTGGGACATCTGTTAAACTATTGGGACATCTGTTAAGCTTCTGGGACATCTGTGAAACTATTGGGACATCTGTGAAACTATTTGGGACATCTGTTAAACTATTGGGACATCTGTGAAACTACTGGTACATCTGTTAAATTATTGGGACATCTGTGAAACTATGGGGACATCTGTGAAACTAATGGTATATCTGTGAAATTATTGGGAAATCTTTGAAACTATGGGGACATCTGTGAAACTAATGGGACATATGTGAAACTATTGGGGCATCTGTGAAACTACTGGGACATATGTGAACCTATTGGGACATCTGTGAAACTATTGGGACATCTGTGAAACTATTGGGACATCTGTGAAACTATGGGGACATCTGTGAAACTAATGGGACATATGTGAAACTATTGGGACATCTGTGAAACTATGGGGACATCTGTGAAACTAATGGGACATCTTTGAAACTATTGGGACATCTGTGAAACTATGGGGACATCTGTTAACCTACTGGAATATCTGTAAAACTTCTGGGACATCTGTGAAACTATTTGGGACATCTGTTAAACTATTGGGACATCTGTGAAACTACTGGTACATCTGTGAAATTATTTGGGACATCTGTTAAACTATTGGGACATCTGTGAAACTACTGGTACATCTGTGAAATTATTGGGACATCTGTGAAACTATGGGGACATCTGTGAAACTAATGGGACATATGCGAAACTATTGGGGCATCTGTGAAACTACTGGGATCATCTGTGAAACTACCGGGACATCTGTGAAACTATTGGGACATCTGTGAAACTATGGGGACATCTGTGAAACTATTTGGGACATCTGTTAAACTATTGGGACATCTGTGAAACTACTGGTACATCTGTGAAATTGTTGGGAAATCTGTGAAACTATGGGGACATCTGTGAAACTAATGGGACATATGTGAAACTATTGGGGCATCTGTGAAACTACTGGGTGATCTGTGAAACTACTGGGACATATGTGAACCTATTGGGACATCTGTGAAACTATTGGGACATCTGTGAAACTATTGGGACATCTGTGAAACTATGGGGACATCTGTGAAACTAATGGGACACATGTGAAACTATTGGGACATATGTGAAACTATGGGGACATCTGTGAAACTAATGGGTCATATGTGAAACTATTGGGACATCTGTAAAACTACTGGGACATATGTGAAACTATTGGGAAATGTGTGAAACTATTGGGACATCTGTGAAACTATTGGGACATCTGTGAAACTACTGGTACATCTGTGAAACTATGTGGACATCTGTTAACCTACTGGGATATCTGTAAAACTACTGGGCCATCTGTGAAACTATTGGGACATCTGTGAAACTATGGGGACATCTGTTAACCTACTGGGACATCTGTTTAACTACTGGGACATCTGTTAAACTACTGGGACATCTGTTGAACTATTGGGACATCTGTGAATCTACTGGGACATCTGTAAAACTACTGGGACATATGTGAACCTATTGGGACATCTGTGAAACTATTGGGACATCTGTGAAACTATTGGGACATCTGTGAAACTATTGAGACATCTGTGAAACAACTGGGACATCTGTTAAACTATTGGGACATCTGTTAAACTCCTGGGACATCTGTGAAACTATTGGGACATCTGTGAAACTACTGGTACATCTGTTAAATTATTGGGACATCTGTCAAACTATGGGGACATCTGTGAAACTAATGGGACATATGTGAAACTATTGGGGCATCTGTGAAACGACTGGGTGATCTGTGACACTACTGGGACATCTGTTAAACTTCTGGGACATCTGTGAAACTATTGGGACATCTGTGAAACTATTTGGGACATCTGTTAAACTATTGGGACATCTGTGAAACTACTGGTACATCTGTTAAATTATTGGGACAGAGGTACGTGGATGACACTTTTGTCATCTGGCCACATGGCCGGCCTGCTCTAGACAAATTCTTCGACCACATCAATTCCATACACCCAGCCATCAGATTTACCATGGAAGTCGAAATAGATGGCAAGATACCTTTTTTGGATGTCCTAATTAAAAAGAGACCTGATGGTTCAATGAGCCACTCTGTCTACAGGAAAGCTACCCATACGGATGCTTATCTGAAACCGGATTCCCACCACCATCCATCACAGAAGAATTCTCTCATCAAGACTCTGTATCATAGAGCCCAATGCATATCCGACCAGGAACACATAAGCAGTGAACTCAAGCACGTACACCAAGCTCTTAGGGCTAATGGTTACTCCGACTATACAATCCGCAAAGCTATCACTCAAACCATGAAGAAGAACCCTCTTGAGGAGCCTTTCAAAACCATCACTTTACCCTACATTGCTGGGATCACAAAAAAGATCTCCAAAATCTTGAATAAACACAAGATCCAGGTCCGTTTCAACACATTACATAAAATCCGTGATCTGGTTCCGTCTGTAAAAGATGTGATTCCGGACATACAATACCCTGGTGTCTACAAACTAAGTTGCCTCTGTGGTAGTAGTTACATTGGAGAAACCAAACGCCATATCTCGGACCGCATTCGTGAACATAAAGCAGACCTTAAACACGGTAGGACCAACACCTCGGCCGTAGCAGATCATTGTTCTAATTCAGTAGGCTCACATGCCATTGACTTTTCCAAGACGGAGGTTCTTTGTAAGCCATCTGGCTTCCATGAGAGATTCGTTCATGAGGCTATCCACATATACAAACACAGAGACAATTTCAACCGAGAAGATGGATTCTATCTTAGCAATCATTGGAAAGATTTGATAAATCATTTCAGTTCTTGATTGATTGTTCACGCTTACAGTGCCTTTCAGACAGCATACATAAAAACAAATTTCGTCTCCCCCCTCCTCTTTTCAAAAAAAAATAGATGGACTAGTCCTGGCAAACTGCCATCGTTGCGCGTGACGCAAACGTTATTTTTATATATATAAATAAATATGCCGTTTTCAAAATAAATTTATGCAAACCGACACACCTGATGATGACCGTTTGAGTTATGGTCGAAACGTCGTGAGAATTTTTTATTGTTTTATATATATTTTGTTATTTTGTTGTTTCTCTTCAACGTGACTTTACCGAAAAAACTAAGAATATGAATTATTGCAGTCACGAAAGCTTTAAATCAAAATTTACTGGGACATCTGTTAAACTACTGGGACATCTGTTGAACTATTGGGACATCTGTGAATCTACTGGGACATCTGTAAAACTACTTGGACATATCTGAACCTATTGGGACATCTGTGAAACTATTGGGACATATGTGAAACTATTGAGACATCTGTGAAACAACTGGGACATCTGTTAAACTATTGGGACATCTGTTAAACTTCTGGGACATCTGTGAAACTATTGGGATTTCTGTGAAACTATTTGGGACATCTGTTAAACTATTGGGACATCTGTGAAACTATGGGGACATCTGTGAAACTAATGGGACATATGTGAAACTATTGGGGCATCTGTGAAACGACTGGGTGATCTGTAAAACTACTGGGACATATGTGAACTTATTGGGACATCTGTGAAACTATTGGGACATCTGTGAAAATATTGGGACATCTGTGAAACTATGGGGACATCTGTGAAACTAATGGGACATATGTGAAACTATTGGGGCATCTGTGAAACTACTGGGATCATCTGTGAAACTACCGGGACATCTGTAAAACTACTGGGACATCTTTGAAACTATTGGGACATCTGTGAAACTATGGGGACATCTGTTAACCTACTGGAATATCTGTAAAACTTCTGGGACATCTGTGAAACTATTTGGGACATCTGTTAAACTATTGGGACATCTGTGAAACTAATGGTACATCTGTGAAATTATTGGGACATCTGTGAAACTATGGGGACATCTGTGAAACTAATGGGACATATGTGAAACTATTGGGGCATCTGTGAAACTACTGGGACATATGTGAACCTATTGGGACATCTGTGAAACTATTGGGACATCTGTGAAACTATGGGGACATCTGTGAAACTATTTGGGACATCTGTTAAACTATTGGGACATCTGTGAAACTACTGGTACATCTGTGAAATTATTGGGAAATCTTTGAAACTATGGGGACATCTGTGAAACTAATGGGACATATGTGAAACTATTGGGGCATCTGTGAAACTACTGGGACATATGTGAACCTATTGGGACATCTGTGAAACTATTGGGACATCTGTGAAACTATTGGGACATCTGTGAAACTATGGGGACATCTGTGAAACTAATGGGACATATGTGAAACTATTGGGACATCTGTGAAACTATGGGGACATCTGTTAACCTACTGGAATATCTGTAAAACTTCTGGGACATCTGTGAAACTATTTGGGACATCTGTTAAACTATTGGGACATCTGTGAAACTACTGGTACATCTGTGAAATTATTGGGACATCTGTGAAACTATGGGGACATCTGTGAAACTAATGGGACATATGTGAAACTATTGGGGCATCTGTGAAACTACTGGGATCATCTGTGAAACTACCGGGACATCTGTGAAACTATTGGGACATCTGTGAAACTATGGGGACATCTGTGAAACTATTTGGGACATCTGTTAAACTATTGGGACATCTGTGATACTACTGGTACATCTGTGAAATTGTTGGGAAATCTGTGAAACTATGGGGACATCTGTGAAACTAATGGGACATATGTGAAACTATTGGGGCATCTGTGAAACTACTGGGTGATCTGTGAAACTACTGGGACATATGTGAACCTATTGGGACATCTGTGAAACTATTGGGACATCTGTGAAACTATTGGGACATCTGTGAAACTATGGGGACATCTGTGAAACTAATGGGACATATGTGAAACTATTGGGACATATGTGAACTTATTTGGACATCTGTGAAACTATTGGGACATCTGTGAAACTATTGGGACATCTGTGAAAATATGGGGACATCTGTGAAACCTTTTGGGACATCTGTTAAACTATTGGGACATCTGTGAAACTACTGGTACATCTGTGAAATTATTGGGAAATCTTTGAAACTATGGGGACATCTGTGAAACTAATGGGACATATGTGAAACTATTGGGGCATCTGTGAAACTACTGGGACATATGTGAACCTATTGGGACATCTGTGAAACTATTGGGACATCTGTGAAACTATTGGGACATCTGTGAAACTATGGGGACATCTGTGAAACTAATGGGACATCTGTGAAACTATTGGGATTTCTGTGAAACTATTTGGGACATCTGTTAAACTATTGGGACATCTGTGAAACTATGGGGACATCTGTGAAACTAATGGGACATATGTGAAACTATTGGGGCATCTGTGAAACGACTGGGTGATCTGTAAAACTACTGGGACATATGTGAACTTATTGGGACATCTGTGAAACTATTGGGACATCTGTGAAAATATTGGGACATCTGTGAAACTATGGGGACATCTGTGAAACTAATGGGACATATGTGAAACTATTGGGGCATCTGTGAAACTACTGGGATCATCTGTGAAACTACCGGGACATCTGTAAAACTACTGGGACATCTTTGAAACTATTGGGACATCTGTGAAACTATGGGGACATCTGTTAACCTACTGGAATATCTGTAAAACTTCTGGGACATCTGTGAAACTATTTGGGACATCTGTTAAACTATTGGGACATCTGTGAAACTAATGGTACATCTGTGAAATTATTGGGACATCTGTGAAACTATGGGGACATCTGTGAAACTAATGGGACATATGTGAAACTATTGGGGCATCTGTGAAACTACTGGGACATATGTGAACCTATTGGGACATCTGTGAAACTATTGGGACATCTGTGAAACTATGGGGACATCTGTGAAACTATTTGGGACATCTGTTAAACTATTGGGACATCTGTGAAACTACTGGTACATCTGTGAAATTATTGGGAAATCTTTGAAACTATGGGGACATCTGTGAAACTAATGGGACATATGTGAAACTATTGGGGCATCTGTGAAACTACTGGGACATATGTGAACCTATTGGGACATCTGTGAAACTATTGGGACATCTGTGAAACTATTGGGACATCTGTGAAACTATGGGGACATCTGTGAAACTAATGGGACATATGTGAAACTATTGGGACATCTGTGAAACTATGGGGACATCTGTGAAACTAATGGGACATCTTTGAAACTATTGGGACATCTGTGATACTATGGGGACATCTGTTAACCTACTGGAATATCTGTAAAACTTCTGGGACATCTGTGAAACTATTTGGGACATCTGTTAAGCTATTGGGACATCTGTGAAACTACTGGTACATCTGTGAAATTATTGGGACATCTGTGAAACTATGGGGACATCTGTGAAACTAATGGGACATATGTGAAACTATTGGGGCATCTGTGAAACTACTGGGATCATCTGTGAAACTACCGGGACATCTGTGAAACTATTGGGACATCTGTGAAACTATGGGGACATCTGTGAAACTATTTGGGACATCTGTTAAACTATTGGGACATCTGTGATACTACTGGTACATCTGTGAAATTGTTGGGAAATCTGTGAAACTATGGGGACATCTGTGAAACTAATGGGACATATGTGAAACTATTGGGGCATCTGTGAAACTACTGGGTGATCTGTGAAACTACTGGGACATATGTGAACCTATTGGGACATCTGTGAAACTATTGGGACATCTGTGAAACTATTGGGACATCTGTGAAACTATGGGGACATCTGTGAAACTAATGGGACATATGTGAAACTATTGGGACATATGTGAACTTATTTGGACATCTGTGAAACTATTGGGACATCTGTGAAACTATTGGGACATCTGTGAAAATATGGGGACATCTGTGAAACCTTTTGGGACATCTGTTAAACTATTGGGACATCTGTGAAACTACTGGTACATCTGTGAAATTATTGGGAAATCTTTGAAACTATGGGGACATCTGTGAAACTAATGGGACATATGTGAAACTATTGGGGCATCTGTGAAACTACTGGGACATATGTGAACCTATTGGGACATCTGTGAAACTATTGGGACATCTGTGAAACTATTGGGACATCTGTGAAACTATGGGGACATCTGTGAAACTAATGGGACATATGTGAAACTATTGGGACATCTGTGAAACTATGGGGACATCTGTGAAACTAATGGGACATCTTTGAAACTATTGGGACATCTGTGAAACTAATGGGACATCTTTGAAACTATTGGGACATCTGTGAAACTATGGGGACATCTGTTAACCTACTGGAATATCTGTAAAACTTCTGGGACATCTGTGAAACTATTTGGGACATCTGTTAAACTATTGGGACATCTGTGAAACTACTGGTACATCTGTGAAATTATTGGGACATCTGTGAAACTATGGGGACATCTGTGAAACTATTTGGGACATCTGTTAAACTATTGGGACATCTGTGATACTACTGGTACATCTGTGAAATTGTTGGGAAATCTGTGAAACTATGGGGACATCTGTGAAACTAATGGGACATATGTGAAACTATTGGGGCATCTGTGAAACTACTGGGTGATCTGTGAAACTATGTGGACATCTGTTAACCTACTGGGATATCTGTAAAACTACTGGGACATCTGTGAAACTATTGGGACATCTGTGAAACTATGGGGACATCTGTTAACCTACTGGGACATCTGTGAAACTACTGGGACATCTGTTAAACTACTGGGACATCTGTTGAACTATTGGGACATCTGTGAATCTACTGGGACATCTGTAAAACTACTGGGACATATGTGAACCTATTGGGACATCTGTGAAACTATTGGGACATCTGTGAAACTATTGGGACATCTGTGAAACTATTGAGACATCTGTGAAACAACTGGGACATCTGTTAAACTATTGGGACATCTGTTAAACTCCTGGGACATCTGTGAAACTATTGGGACATCTGTGAAACTACTGGTACATCTGTTAAATTATTGGGACATCTGTCAAACTATGGGGACATCTGTGAAACTAATGGGACATATGTGAAACTATTGGGGCATCTGTGAAACGACTGGGTGATCTGTGACACTACTGGGACATCTGTTAAACTTCTGGGACATCTGTGAAACTATTGGGACATCTGTGAAACTATTTGGGACATCTGTTAAACTATTGGGACATCTGTGAAACTACTGGTACATCTGTTAAATTATTGGGACATCTGTGAAACTATGGGGACATCTGTGAAACTATGGGGACATCTGTGCAACTAATGGGACATATGTGAAACTATTGGGGCATCTGTGAAACTACTGGGATCATCTGTGAAACTACCGGGACATCTGTAAAACTACTGGGACATCTTTGAAACTATTGGGACATCTGTGAAACTATGGGGACATCTGTTAACCTACTGGGACATCTGTGAAACTACTGGGACATCTGTTAAACTACTGGGACATCTGTTGAACTATTGGGACATCTGTGAATCTACTGGGACATCTGTAAAACTACTTGGACATATCTGAACCTATTGGGACATCTGTGAAACTATTGGGACATATCTGAAACTATTGAGACATCTGTGAAACAACTGGGACATCTGTTAAACTATTGGGACATCTGTTAAACTTCTGGGACATCTGTGAAACTATTGGGATTTCTGTGAAACTATTTGGGACATCTGTTAAACTATTGGGACATCTGTGAAACTATGGGGACATCTGTGAAACTAATGGGACATATGTGAAACTATTGGGGCATCTGTGAAACGACTGGGTGATCTGTAAAACTACTGGGACATATGTGAACTTATTGGGACATCTGTGAAACTATTGGGACATCTGTGAAAATATTGGGACATCTGTGAAACTATGGGGACATCTGTGAAACTAATGGGACATATGTGAAACTATTGGGGCATCTGTGAAACTACTGGGATCATCTGTGAAACTACCGGGACATCTGTAAAACTACTGGGACATCTTTGAAACTATTGGGACATCTGTGAAACTATGGGGACATCTGTTAACCTACTGGAATATCTGTAAAACTTCTGGGACATCTGTGGAACTATTTGGGACATCTGTTAAACTATTGGGACATCTGTGAAACTAATGGTACATCTGTGAAATTATTGGGACATCTGTGAAACTATGGGGACATCTGTGAAACTAATGGGACATATGTGAAACTATTGGGGCATCTGTGAAACTACTGGGACATATGTGAACCTATTGGGACATCTGTGAAACTATTGGGACATCTGTGAAACTATGGGGACATCTGTGAAACTATTTGGGACATCTGTTAAACTATTGGGACATCTGTGAAACTACTGGTACATCTGTGATATTATTGGGAAATCTTTGAAACTATGGGGACATCTGTGAAACTAATGGGACATATGTGAAACTATTGGGGCATCTGTGAAACTACTGGGACATATGTGAACCTATTGGGACATCTGTGAAACTATTGGGACATCTGTGAAACTATTGGGACATCTGTGAAACTATGGGGACATCTGTGAAACTAATGGGACATATGTGAAACTATTGGGACATCTGTGAAACTATGGGGACATCTGTGAAACTAATGGGACATCTTTGAAACTATTGGGACATCTGTGATACTATGGGGACATCTGTTAACCTACTGGAATATCTGTAAAACTTCTGGGACATCTGTGAAACTATTTGGGACATCTGTTAAACTATTGGGACATCTGTGAAACTACTGGTACATCTGTGAAATTATTGGGACATCTGTGAAACTATGGGGACATCTGTGAAACTAATGGGACATATGTGAAACTATTGGGGCATCTGTGAAACTACTGGGATCATCTGTGAAACTACCGGGACATCTGTGAAACTATTGGGACATCTGTGAAACTATGGGGACATCTGTGAAACTATTTGGGACATCTGTTAAACTATTGGGACATCTGTGATACTACTGGTACATCTGTGAAATTGTTGGGAAATCTGTGAAACTATGGGGACATCTGTGAAACTAATGGGACATCTGTGAAACTATGGGGACATCTGTGAAACTATTTGGGACATCTGTTAAACTATTGGGACATCTGTGAAACTACTGGTACATCTGTGATATTATTGGGAAATCTTTGAAACTATGGGGACATCTGTGAAACTAATGGGACATATGTGAAACTATTGGGGCATCTGTGAAACTACTGGGACATATGTGAACCTATTGGGACATCTGTGAAACTATTGGGACATCTGTGAAACTATTGGGACATCTGTGAAACTATGGGGACATCTGTGAAACTAATGGGACATATGTGAAACTATTGGGACATCTGTGAAACTATGGGGACATCTGTGAAACTAATGGGACATCTTTGAAACTATTGGGACATCTGTGATACTATGGGGACATCTGTTAACCTACTGGAATATCTGTAAAACTTCTGGGACATCTGTGAAACTATTTGGGACATCTGTTAAACTATTGGGACATCTGTGAAACTACTGGTACATCTGTGAAATTATTGGGACATCTGTGAAACTATGGGGACATCTGTGAAACTAATGGGACATATGTGAAACTATTGGGGCATCTGTGAAACTACTGGGATCATCTGTGAAACTACCGGGACATCTGTGAAACTATTGGGACATCTGTGAAACTATGGGGACATCTGTGAAACTATTTGGGACATCTGTTAAACTATTGGGACATCTGTGATACTACTGGTACATCTGTGAAATTGTTGGGAAATCTGTGAAACTATGGGGACATCTGTGAAACTAATGGGACATATGTGAAACTATTGGGGCATCTGTGAAACTACTGGGTGATCTGTGAAACTACTGGGACATATGTGAACCTATTGGGACATCTGTGAAACTATTGGGACATCTGTGAAACTATTGGGACATCTGTGAAACTATGGGGACATCTGTGAAACTAATGGGACATATGTGAAACTATTGGGACATATGTGAACTTATTTGGACATCTGTGAAACTATTGGGACATCTGTGAAACTATTGGGACATCTGTGAAAATATGGGGACATCTGTGAAACCTTTTGGGACATCTGTTAAACTATTGGGACATCTGTGAAACTACTGGTACATCTGTGAAATTATTGGGAAATCTTTGAAACTATGGGGACATCTGTGAAACTAATGGGACATATGTGAAACTATTGGGGCATCTGTGAAACTACTGGGACATATGTGAACCTATTGGGACATCTGTGAAACTATTGGGACATCTGTGAAACTATTGGGACATCTGTGAAACTATGGGGACATCTGTGAAACTAATGGGACATATGTGAAACTATTGGGACATCTGTGAAACTATGGGGACATCTGTGAAACTATGGGGACATCTGTGCAACTAATGGGACATATGTGAAACTATTGGGGCATCTGTGAAACTACTGGGATCATCTGTGAAACTACCGGGACATCTGTAAAACTACTGGGACATCTTTGAAACTATTGGGACATCTGTGAAACTATGGGGACATCTGTTAACCTACTGGGACATCTGTGAAACTACTGGGACATCTGTTAAACTACTGGGACATCTGTTGAACTATTGGGACATCTGTGAATCTACTGGGACATCTGTAAAACTACTTGGACATATCTGAACCTATTGGGACATCTGTGAAACTATTGGGACATATGTGAAACTATTGAGACATCTGTGAAACAACTGGGACATCTGTTAAACTATTGGGACATCTGTTAAACTTCTGGGACATCTGTGAAACTATGGGGACATCTGTGAAACTAATGGGACATCTTTGAAACTATTGGGACATCTGTGATACTATGGGGACATCTGTTAACCTACTGGAATATCTGTAAAACTTCTGGGACATCTGTGAAACTATTTGGGACATCTGTTAAACTATTGGGACATCTGTGAAACTACTGGTACATCTGTGAAATTATTGGGACATCTGTGAAACTATGGGGACATCTGTGAAACTAATGGGACATATGTGAAACTATTGGGGCATCTGTGAAACTACTGGGATCATCTGTGAAACTACCGGGACATCTGTGAAACTATTGGGACATCTGTGAAACTATGGGGACATCTGTGAAACTATTTGGGACATCTGTTAAACTATTGGGACATCTGTGATACTACTGGTACATCTGTGAAATTGTTGGGAAATCTGTGAAACTATGGGGACATCTGTGAAACTAATGGGACATCTGTGAAACTATGGGGACATCTGTGAAACTATTTGGGACATCTGTTAAACTATTGGGACATCTGTGAAACTACTGGTACATCTGTGATATTATTGGGAAATCTTTGAAACTATGGGGACATCTGTGAAACTAATGGGACATATGTGAAACTATTGGGGCATCTGTGAAACTACTGGGACATATGTGAACCTATTGGGACATCTGTGAAACTATTGGGACATCTGTGAAACTATTGGGACATCTGTGAAACTATGGGGACATCTGTGAAACTAATGGGACATATGTGAAACTATTGGGACATCTGTGAAACTATGGGGACATCTGTGAAACTAATGGGACATCTTTGAAACTATTGGGACATCTGTGATACTATGGGGACATCTGTTAACCTACTGGAATATCTGTAAAACTTCTGGGACATCTGTGAAACTATTTGGGACATCTGTTAAACTATTGGGACATCTGTGAAACTACTGGTACATCTGTGAAATTATTGGGACATCTGTGAAACTATGGGGACATCTGTGAAACTAATGGGACATATGTGAAACTATTGGGGCATCTGTGAAACTACTGGGATCATCTGTGAAACTACCGGGACATCTGTGAAACTATTGGGACATCTGTGAAACTATGGGGACATCTGTGAAACTATTTGGGACATCTGTTAAACTATTGGGACATCTGTGATACTACTGGTACATCTGTGAAATTGTTGGGAAATCTGTGAAACTATGGGGACATCTGTGAAACTAATGGGACATATGTGAAACTATTGGGGCATCTGTGAAACTACTGGGTGATCTGTGAAACTACTGGGACATATGTGAACCTATTGGGACATCTGTGAAACTATTGGGACATCTGTGAAACTATTGGGACATCTGTGAAACTATGGGGACATCTGTGAAACTAATGGGACATATGTGAAACTATTGGGACATATGTGAACTTATTTGGACATCTGTGAAACTATTGGGACATCTGTGAAACTATTGGGACATCTGTGAAAATATGGGGACATCTGTGAAACCTTTTGGGACATCTGTTAAACTATTGGGACATCTGTGAAACTACTGGTACATCTGTGAAATTATTGGGAAATCTTTGAAACTATGGGGACATCTGTGAAACTAATGGGACATATGTGAAACTATTGGGGCATCTGTGAAACTACTGGGACATATGTGAACCTATTGGGACATCTGTGAAACTATTGGGACATCTGTGAAACTATTGGGACATCTGTGAAACTATGGGGACATCTGTGAAACTAATGGGACATATGTGAAACTATTGGGACATCTGTGAAACTATGGGGACATCTGTGAAACTATGGGGACATCTGTGCAACTAATGGGACATATGTGAAACTATTGGGGCATCTGTGAAACTACTGGGATCATCTGTGAAACTACCGGGACATCTGTAAAACTACTGGGACATCTTTGAAACTATTGGGACATCTGTGAAACTATGGGGACATCTGTTAACCTACTGGGACATCTGTGAAACTACTGGGACATCTGTTAAACTACTGGGACATCTGTTGAACTATTGGGACATCTGTGAATCTACTGGGACATCTGTAAAACTACTTGGACATATCTGAACCTATTGGGACATCTGTGAAACTATTGGGACATATGTGAAACTATTGAGACATCTGTGAAACAACTGGGACATCTGTTAAACTATTGGGACATCTGTTAAACTTCTGGGACATCTGTGAAACTATTGGGATTTCTGTGAAAATATTTGGGACATCTGTTAAACTATTGGGACATCTGTGAAACTATGGGGACATCTGTGAAACTAATGGGACATATGTGAAACTATTGGGGCATCTGTGAAACGACTGGGTGATCTGTAAAACTACTGGGACATATGTGAACTTATTGGGACATCTGTGAAACTATTGGGACATCTGTGAAAATATTGGGACATCTGTGAAACTATGGGGACATCTGTGAAACTAATGGGACATATGTGAAACTATTGGGGCATCTGTGAAACTACTGGGATCATCTGTGAAACTACCGGGACATCTGTAAAACTACTGGGACATCTTTGAAACTATTGGGACATCTGTGAAACTATGGGGACATCTGTTAACCTACTGGAATATCTGTAAAACTTCTGGGACATCTGTGAAACTATTTGGGACATCTGTTAAACTATTGGGACATCTGTGAAACTAATGGTACATCTGTGAAATTATTGGGACATCTGTGAAACTATGGGGACATCTGTGAAACTAATGGGACATATGTGAAACTATTGGGGCATCTGTGAAACTACTGGGACATATGTGAACCTATTGGGACATCTGTGAAACTATTGGGACATCTGTGAAACTATGGGGACATCTGTGAAACTATTTGGGACATCTGTGAAACTACTGGTACATCTGTGAAATTATTGGGAAATCTTTGAAACTATGGGGACATCTGTGAAACTAATGGGACATATGTGAAACTATTGGGGCATCTGTGAAACTACTGGGACATATGTGAACCTATTGGGACATCTGTGAAACTATTGGGACATCTGTGAAACTAATGGGACATATGTGAAACTATTGGGACATCTGTGAAACTATGGGGACATCTGTGAAACTAATGGGACATCTTTGAAACTATTGGAACATCTGTGATACTATGGGGACATCTGTTAACCTACTGGAATATCTGTAAAACTTCTGGGACATCTGTGAAACTATTTGGGACATCTGTTAAACTATTGGGACATCTGTGAAACTACTGGTACATCTGTGAAATTATTGGGACATCTGTGAAACTATGGGGACATCTGTGAAACTAATGGGACATATGTGAAACTATTGGGGCATCTGTGAAACTACTGGGATCATCTGTGAAACTACCGGGACATCTGTGAAACTATTGGGACATCTGTGAAACTATGGGGACATCTGTGAAACTATTTGGGACATCTGTTAAACTATTGGGACATCTGTGATACTACTGGTACATCTGTGAAATTGTTGGGAAATCTGTGAAACTATGGGGACATCTGTGAAACTAATGGGACATATGTGAAACTATTGGGGCATCTGTGAAACTACTGGGTGATCTGTGAAACTACTGGGACATATGTGAACCTATTGGGACATCTGTGAAACTATTGGGACATCTGTGAAACTATTGGGACATCTGTGAAACTATGGGGACATCTGTGAAACTAATGGGACATATGTGAAACTATTGGGACATATGTGAACTTATTTGGACATGTGTGAAACTATTGGGACATCTGTGAAACTATTGGGACATCTGTGAAAATATGGGGACATCTGTGAAACCTTTTGGGACATCTGTTAAACTATTGGGACATCTGTGAAACTACTGGTACATCTGTGAAATTATTGGGAAATCTTTGAAACTATGGGGACATCTGTGAAACTAATGGGACATATGTGAAACTATTGGGGCATCTGTGAAACTACTGGGACATATGTGAACCTATTGGGACATCTGTGAAACTATTGGGACATCTGTGAAACTATTGGGACATCTGTGAAACTATGGGGACATCTGTGAAACTAATGGGACATATGTGAAACTATTGGGACATCTGTGAAACTATGGGGACATCTGTGAAACTAATGGGACATCTTTGAAACTATTGGGACATCTGTGAAACTAATGGGACATCTTTGAAACTATTGGGACATCTGTGAAACTATGGGGACATCTGTTAACCTACTGGAATATCTGTAAAACTTCTGGGACATCTGTGAAACTATTTGGGACATCTGTTAAACTATTGGGACATCTGTGAAACTACTGGTACATCTGTGAAATTATTGGGACATCTGTGAAACTATGGGGACATCTGTGAAACTATTTGGGACATCTGTTAAACTATTGGGACATCTGTGATACTACTGGTACATCTGTGAAATTGTTGGGAAATCTGTGAAACTATGGGGACATCTGTGAAACTAATGGGACATATGTGAAACTATTGGGGCATCTGTGAAACTACTGGGTGATCTGTGAAACTACTGGGACATATGTGAACCTATTGGGACATCTGTGAAACTATTGGGACATCTGTGAAACTATTGGGACATCTGTGAAACTATGGGGACATCTGTGAAACTAATGGGACATATGTGAAACTATTGGGACATCTGTGAAACTATGGGGACATCTGTGAAACTAATGGGACATATGTGAAACTATTGGGACATCTGTAAAACTACTGGGACATCTGTGAAACTATTGGGACATCTGTGAAACTATGGGGACATCTGTTAACCTACTGGGACATCTGTGAAACTACTGGGACATCTGTTAAACTACTGGGACATCTGTTGAACTATTGGGACATCTGTGAATCTACTGGGACATCTGTAAAACTACTGGGACATATGTGAACCTATTGGGACATCTGTGAAACTATTGGGACATCTGTGAAACTATTGGGACATCTGTGAAACTATTGAGACATCTGTGAAACAACTGGGACATCTGTTAAACTATTGGGACATCTGTTAAACTCCTGGGACATCTGTGAAACTATTGGGACATCTGTCAAACTATTTGGGACATCTGTTAAACTATTGGGACATCTGTGAAACTACTGGTACATCTGTAAAATTATTGGGACATCTGTGAAACTATGGGGACATCTGTGAAACTAATGGGACATATGTGAAACTATTGGGACATCTGTCAAACTATTTGGGACATCTGTTAAACTCCTGGGACATCTGTGAAACTATTGGGACATCTGTCAAACTATTTGGGACATCTGTGAAACTACTGGGACATCTGTGAAACTATTGGGACATCTGTCAAACTATTTGGGACATCTGTGAAACTACTGGGACATCTGTTAAACTACTGGGACATCTGTTGAACTATTGGGACATCTGTGAATCTACTGGGACATCTGTAAAACTACTGGGACATATGTGAACCTATTGGGACATCTGTGAAACTATTGGGACATCTGTGAAACTATTGGGACATCTGTGAAACTATTGAGACATCTGTGAAACAACTGGGACATCTGTTAAACTATTGGGACATCTGTTAAACTCCTGGGACATCTGTGAAACTATTGGGACATCTGTGAAACTACTGGTACATCTGTTAAATTATTGGGACATCTGTCAAACTATGGGGACATCTGTGAAACTAATGGGACATATGTGAAACTATTGGGGCATCTGTGAAACGACTGGGTGATCTGTGACACTACTGGGACATCTGTTAAACTTCTGGGACATCTGTGAAACTATTGGGACATCTGTGAAACTATTTGGGACATCTGTTAAACTATTGGGACATCTGTGAAACTACTGGTACATCTGTTAAATTATTGGGACATCTGTGAAACTATGGGGACATCTGTGAAACTATGGGGACATCTGTGCAACTAATGGGACATATGTGAAACTATTGGGGCATCTGTGAAACTACTGGGATCATCTGTGAAACTACCGGGACATCTGTAAAACTACTGGGACATCTTTGAAACTATTGGGACATCTGTGAAACTATGGGGACATCTGTTAACCTACTGGGACATCTGTGAAACTACTGGGACATCTGTTAAACTACTGGGACATCTGTTGAACTATTGGGACATCTGTGAATCTACTGGGACATCTGTAAAACTACTTGGACATATCTGAACCTATTGGGACATCTGTGAAACTATTGGGACATATGTGAAACTATTGAGACATCTGTGAAACAACTGGGACATCTGTTAAACTATTGGGACATCTGTTAAACTTCTGGGACATCTGTGAAACTATTGGGATTTCTGCGAAACTATTTGGGACATCTGTTAAACTATTGGGACATCTGTGAAACTATGGGGACATCTGTGAAACTAATGGGACATATGTGAAACTATTGGGGCATCTGTGAAACGACTGGGTGATCTGTAAAACTACTGGGACATATGTGAACTTATTGGGACATCTGTGAAACTATTGGGACATCTGTGAAAATATTGGGACATCTGTGAAACTATGGGGACATCTGTGAAACTAATGGGACATATGTGAAACTATTGGGGCATCTGTGAAACTACTGGGATCATCTGTGAAACTACCGGGACATCTGTAAAACTACTGGGACATCTTTGAAACTATTGGGACATCTGTGAAACTATGGGGACATCTGTTAACCTACTGTAATATCTGTAAAACTTCTGGGACATCTGTGAAACTATTTGGGACATCTGTTAAACTATTGGGACATCTGTGAAACTAATGGTACATCTGTGAAATTATTGGGACATCTGTGAAACTATGGGGACATCTGTGAAACTAATGGGACATATGTGAAACTATTGGGGCATCTGTGAAACTACTGGGACATATGTGAACCTATTGGGACATCTGTGAAACTATTGGGACATCTGTGAAACTATGGGGACATCTGTGAAACTATTTGGGACATCTGTTAAACTATTGGGACATCTGTGAAACTACTGGTACATCTGTGAAATTATTGGGAAATCTTTGAAACTATGGGGACATCTGTGAAACTAATGGGACATATGTGAAACTATTGGGGCATCTGTGAAACTACTGGGACATATGTGAACCTATTGGGACATCTGTGAAACTATTGGGACATCTGTGAAACTATTGGGACATCTGTGAAACTATGGGGACATCTGTGAAACTAATGGGACATATGTGAAACTATTGGGACATCTGTGAAACTATGGGGACATCTGTGAAACTAATGGGACATCTTTGAAACTATTGGGACATCTGTGATACTATGGGGACATCTGTTAACCTACTGGAATATCTGTAAAACTTCTGGGACATCTGTGAAACTATTTGGGACATCTGTTAAACTATTGGGACATCTGTGAAACTACTGGTACATCTGTGAAATTATTGGGACATCTGTGAAACTATGGGGACATCTGTGAAACTAATGGGACATATGTGAAACTATTGGGGCATCTGTGAAACTACTGGGATCATCTGTGAAACTACCGGGACATCTGTGAAACTATTGGGACATCTGTGAAACTATGGGGACATCTGTGAAACTATTTGGGACATCTGTTAAACTATTGGGACATCTGTGATACTACTGGTACATCTGTGAAATTGTTGGGAAATCTGTGAAACTATGGGGACATCTGTGAAACTAATGGGACATATGTGAAACTATTGGGGCATCTGTGAAACTACTGGGTGATCTGTGAAACTACTGGGACATATGTGAACCTATTGGGACATCTGTGAAACTATTGGGACATCTGTGAAACTATTGGGACATCTGTGAAACTATGGGGACATCTGTGAAACTAATGGGACATATGTGAAACTATTGGGACATATGTGAACTTATTTGGACATCTGTGAAACTATTGGGACATCTGTGAAACTATTGGGACATCTGTGAAAATATGGGGACATCTGTGAAAACTTTTGGGACATCTGTTAAACTATTGGGACATCTGTGAAACTACTGGTACATCTGTGAAATTATTGGGAAATCTTTGAAACTATGGGGACATCTGTGAAACTAATGGGACATATGTGAAACTATTGGGGCATCTGTGAAACTACTGGGACATATGTGAACCTATTGGGACATCTGTGAAACTATTGGGACATCTGTGAAACTATTGGGACATCTGTGAAACTATGGGGACATCTGTGAAACTAATGGGACATATGTGAAACTATTGGGACATCTGTGAAACTATGGGGACATCTGTGAAACTAATGGGACATCTTTGAAACTATTGGGACATCTGTGAAACTAATGGGACATCTTTGAAACTATTGGGACATCTGTGAAACTATGGGGACATCTGTTAACCTACTGGAATATCTGTAAAACTTCTGGGACATCTGTGAAACTATTTGGGACATCTGTTAAACTATTGGGACATCTGTGAAACTACTGGTACATCTGTGAAATTATTGGGACATCTGTGAAACTATGGGGACATCTGTGAAACTATTTGGGACATCTGTTAAACTATTGGGACATCTGTGATACTACTGGTACATCTGTGAAATTGTTGGGAAATCTGTGAAACTATGGGGACATCTGTGAAACTAATGGGACATATGTGAAACTATTGGGGCATCTGTGAAACTACTGGGTGATCTGTGAAACTACTGGGACATATGTGAACCTATTGGGACATCTGTGAAACTATTGGGACATCTGTGAAACTATTGGGACATCTGTGAAACTATGGGGACATCTGTGAAACTAATGGGACATATGTGAAACTATTGGGACATCTGTGAAACTATGGGGACATCTGTGAAACTAATGGGACATATGTGAAACTATTGGGACATCTGTAAAACTACTGGGACATCTGTGAAACTATTGGGACATCTGTGAAACTATGGGGACATCTGTTAACCTACTGGGACATCTGTGAAACTACTGGGACATCTGTTAAACTACTGGGACATCTGTTGAACTATTGGGACATCTGTGAATCTACTGGGACATCTGTAAAACTACTGGGACATATGTGAACCTATTGGGACATCTGTGAAACTATTGGGACATCTGTGAAACTATTGGGACATCTGTGAAACTATTGAGACATCTGTGAAACAACTGGGACATCTGTTAAACTATTGGGACATCTGTTAAACTCCTGGGACATCTGTGAAACTATTGGGACATCTGTCAAACTATTTGGGACATCTGTTAAACTATTGGGACATCTGTGAAACTACTGGTACATCTGTAAAATTATTGGGACATCTGTGAAACTATGGGGACATCTGTGAAACTAATGGGACATA
The DNA here is from genome assembly GCF_048934315.1 of Petromyzon marinus. Classification (NCBI taxonomy): domain Eukaryota; kingdom Metazoa; phylum Chordata; class Hyperoartia; order Petromyzontiformes; family Petromyzontidae; genus Petromyzon; species Petromyzon marinus. Next base: position 16,906,371 of record NC_133681.1, on the reverse strand, counting down.
TGTGAAACTATTGGGGCATCTGTGAAACGACTGGGTGATCTGTGACACTACTGGGACATCTGTTAAACTTCTGGGACATCGGTGAAACTATTGGGACATCTGTGAAACTATTTGGGACATCTGTTAAACTATTGGGACATCTGTGAAACTACTGGTACATCTGTTAAATTATTGGGACATCTGTGAAACTATGGGGACATCTGTGAAACTAATGGGACATATATGAAACTATTGGGGCATCTGTGAAACGACTGGGTGATCTGTGAAACTACTGGGACATATGTGAACCTATTGGGACATCTGTGAAACTATTGGGACATCTGTGAAACTATTGGGACATCTGTGGAACTATGGGGACATCTGTGAAACTAATGGGACATATGTGAAACTATTGGGACATATGTGAACTTATTTGGACATCTGTGAAACTATTGGGACATCTGTGAAACTATTGGGAAATCTGTGAAACTATGGGGACATCTGTGAAACTATTTGGGACATCTGTTAAACTATTGGGACATCTGTGAAACTACTGGTACATCTGTGAAATTATTGGGAAATCTTTGAAACTATGGGGACATCTGTGAAACTAATGGGACATATGTGAAACTATTGGGGCATCTGTGAAACTACTGGGACATATGTGAACCTATTGGGACATCTGTGAAACTATTGGGACATCTGTGAAACTATGGGGACATCTGTGAAACTAATGGGACATATGTGAAACTATTGGGACATCTGTGAAACTATGGGGACATCTGTGAAACTAATGGGACATCTTTGAAACTATTGGGACATCTGTGAAACTATGGGGACATCTGTTAACCTACTGGAATATCTGTAAAACTTCTGGGACATCTGTGAAACTATTTGGGACATCTGTTAAACTATTGGGACATCTGTGAAACTACTGGTACATCTGTGAAATTATTGGGACATCTGTGAAACTATGGGGACATCTGTGAAACTAATGGGACATATGTGAAACTATTGGGGCATCTGTGAAACTACTGGGATCATCTGTGAAACTACTGGGACATCTGTGAAACTATTGGGATATCTGTGAAACTATGGGGACATCTGTGAAACTATTTGGGACATCTGTTAAACTATTGGGACATCTGTGATACTACTGGTACATCTGTGAAATTGTTGGGAAATCTGTGAAACTATGAGGACATCTGTGAAACTAATGGGACATATGTGAAACTATTGGGGCATCTGTGAAACTACTGGGTGATCTGTGAAACTACTGGGACATATGTGAACCTATTGGGACATCTGTGAAACTATTGGGACATCTGTGAAACTATTGGGACATCTGTGAAACTATGGGGACATCTGTGAAACTAATGGGACATATGTGAAACTATTGGGACATCTGTGAAACTATGGGGACATCTGTGAAACTAATGGGACATATGTGAAACTATTGGGACATCTGTAAAACTACTGGGACATCTGTGAAACTATTGGGACATCTGTGAAACTATGGGGACATCTGTTAACCTACTGGGACATCTGTGAAACTACTGGGACATCTGTTAAACTACTGGGACATCTGTTGAACTATTGGGACATCTGTGAATCTACTGGGACATCTGTAAAACTACTGGGACATATGTGAACCTATTGGGACATCTGTGAAACTATTGGGACATCTGTGAAACTATTGGGACATCTGTGAAACTATTGAGACATCTGTGAAACAACTGGGACATCTGTTAAACTATTGGGACATCTGTTAAACTCCTGGGACATCTGTGAAACTATTGGGACATCTGTCAAACTATTTGGGACATCTGTTAAACTATTGGGACATCTGTGAAACTACTGGTACATCTGTTAAATTATTGGGACATCTGTGAAACTATGGGGACATCTGTGAAACTAATGGGACATATGTGAAACTATTGGGGCATCTGTGAAACGACTGGGTGATCTGTGACACTACTGGGACATCTGTTAAACTTCTGGGACATCGGTGAAACTATTGGGACATCTGTGAAACTATTTGGGACATCTGTTAAACTATTGGGACATCTGTGAAACTACTGGTACATCTGTTAAATTATTGGGACATCTGTGAAACTATGGGGACATCTGTGAAACGACTGGGTGATCTGTGACACTACTGGGACATATGTGAACTTATTTGGACATCTGTGAAACTATTGGGACATCTGTGAAACTATTGGGTCATCTGTGAAACTATGGGGACATCTGTGCAACTAATGGGACATATGTGAAACTATTGGGGCATCTGTGAAACTACTTGGATCATCTGTGAAACTACCGGGACATCTGTAAAACTACTGGGACATCTTTGAAACTATTGGGACATCTGTGAAACTATGGGGACATCTGTTAACCTACTGGAATATCTGTAAAACTTCTGGGACATCTGTGAAACTATTGGGACATCTGTGAAACTCCTGGGACATCTGTGAAACTCCTGGGACATCTATGAAACTATTGGGACATCTGTGAAACTATTTGGGACATCTGTTAAACTATTGGGACATCTGTGAAACTACTGGTACATCTGTTATATTATTGGGACATCTGTGAAACTATGGGGACATCTGTGAAACTAATGGGACATATGTGAAACTATTGGGGCATCTGTGAAACGACTGGGTGATCTGTGACACTACATGGGACATATGTGAACTTATTGGGACATCTGTGAATCTATGGGGCCATCTGTGAAACTAATGGGACATATGTGAAACTATTGGGACATCTGTGAAACTATGGGGACATCTGTGAAACTATTGGGACATCTGTGAAACTATTTGGGCCATCTGTTAAACTATTGGGACATCTGTGAAACTACTGGTACATCTGTTAAATTATTGGGACATCTGTGAAACTATTGGGACATCTGTGAAACTACTGGTACATCTGTGAAACTATGGGGACATCTGTTAACCTACTGGGATATCTGTAAAACTACTGGGACATCTGTGAAACTATTGGAACATCTGTGAAACTATGGGGACATCTGTTAACCTACTGGGACATCTGTGAAACTACTGGGACATCTGTTAAACGACTGGGACATCTGTTAAACTACTGGGACATCTGTTGAACTATTGGGACATCTGTGAATCTACTGGGACATCTGTAAAACTACTGGGACATATGTGAACCTATTGGGACATCTGTGAAACTATTGGGACATCTGTGAAACTATTGAGACATCTGTGACACAACTGGGACATATGTTAAACTATTGGGACATCTGTTAAACTATTGGGACATCTGTGAAACTACTGGTACATCTGTTAAATTATTGGGACATCTGTGAAACTATGGGGACATCTGTGAAACTAATGGGACATATGTGAAACTATTGGGGCATCTGTGAAACGACTGGGTGATCTGTGACACTACTGGGACATCTGTTAAACTTCTGGGACATCTGTGAAACTATTGGGACATCTGTGAAACTATTTGGGACATCTGATAAACTATTGGGACATCTGTGAAACTACTGGTACATCTGTTAAATTATTGGGACATCTGTGAAACTATGGGGACATCTGTGAAACTATTGGGACATCTGTGAAACTATTTGGGCCATCTGTTAAACTATTGGGACATCTGTGAAACTACTGGTACATCTGTTAAATTATTGGGACATCTGTGAAACTATTGGGACATCTGTAAAACTACTGGGACATATGTGAAACTATTGAGAAATGTGTGAAACTATTGGGACATCTGTGAAACTATTGGGACATCTGTGAAACTACTGGTACATCTGTGAAACTATGGGGACATCTGTTAACCTACTGGGATATCTGTAAAACTACTGGGACATCTGTGAAACTATAGGGACATCTGTGAAACTATGGGGACATCTGTTAACCTACTGGGACATCTGTGAAACTACTGGGACATCTGTTAAACTACTGGGACATCTGTTAAACTACTGGGACATCTGTTGAACTATTGGGACATCTGTGAATCTACTGGGACATCTGTAAAACTACTGGGACATATGTGAACCTATTGGGACATCTGTGAAACTATTGGGACATCTGTGAAACTATTGAGACATCTGTGACACAACTGGGACATCTGTTAAACTATTGGGATATCTGTTAAACTCCTGGGACATCTATGAAACTATTGGGCCATCTGTCAAACTATTTGGGACATCTGTTAAACTATTGGGACATCTGTGAAACTACTGGTACATCTGTTAAATTATTGGGACATCTGTGAAACTATGGGGACATCTGTGAAACTAATGGGACATATGTGAAACTATTGGGGCATCTGTGAAACGACTGGGTGATCTGTGACACTACTGGGACATCTGTTAAACTTCTGGGACATCTGTGAAACTATTGGGACATCTGTGAAACTATTTGGGACATCTGATAAACTATTGGGACATCTGTGAAACTACTGGTACATCTGTTAAATTATTGGGACATCTGTGAAACTATGGGGACTTCTGTGAAACTAATGGGACATATGTGAAACTATTGGGGCATCTTTGAAACGACTGGGTGATCTGTGACACTACTGGGACATATGTGAACCTATTGGGACATCTGTGAAACTATTGGGACATCTGTGAAACTATTGGGACATCTGTGAAACTATGGGGACATTTGCGCAACTAATGGGACATATGTGAAACTATTGGGGCATCTGTGAAACTACTGGGATCATCTGTGAAAATACCGGGACATCTGTAAAACTACTGGGACATCTTTGAAACTATTGGGACATCTGTGAATCTATGGGGACATCTGTTAACCTACTGGAATATCTGTAAAACTTCTGGGACATCTGTGAAACTATTTGGGACATCTGTTAAACTATTGGGACATCTGTGAAACTACTGGTACATCTGTGAAATTATTGGGACATCTGTGAAACTATGGGGACATCTGTGAAACTAATGGGACATATGTGAAACTATTGGGGCATCTGTGAAACTACTGGGACATATGTGAACCTATTGGGACATCTGTGAAACTATTGGGACATCTGTGAAACTATGGGGACATCTGTGAAACTATTTGGGACATCTGTTAAACTATTGGGACATCTGTGAAACTACTGGTACATCTGTGAAATTATTGGGAAATCTTTGAAACTATGGGGACATCTGTGAAACTAATGGGACATATGTGAAACTATTGGGGCATCTGTGAAACTACTGGGTGATCTGTGAAACTACTGGGACATATGTGAACCTATTGGGACATCTGTGAAACTATTGGGACATCTGTGAAACTATTGGGACATCTGTGAAACTATGGGGACATCTGTGAAACTAATGGGACATATGTGAAACTATTGGGACAACTGTGAAACTATGGGGACATCTGTGAAACTAATGGGACATCTTTGAAACTATTGGGACATCTGTGAAACTATGGGGACATCTGTTAACCTACTGAAATATCTGTAAAACTTCTGGGACATCTGTGAAAATATTTGGGACATCTGTTAAACTATTGGGACATCTGTGAAACTACTGGTACATCTGTGAAATTATTGGGACATCTGTGAAACTATGGGGACATCTGTGAAACTAATGGGACATATGTGAAACTATTGGGGCATCTTTGAAACTACTGGGATCATCTGTGAAACTACCGGGACATCTGTGAAACTATTGGGACATCTGTGAAACTATGGGGACATCTGTGAAACTATTTGGGACATCTGTTAAACTATTGGGACATCTGTGAAACTACTGGTACATCTGTGAAATTGTTGGGAAATCTGTGAAACTATGGGGACATCTGTGAAACTAATGGGACATATGTGAAACTATTGGGGCATCTGTGAAACTACTGGGTGATCTGTGAAACTACTGGGACATATGTGAACCTATTGGGACATCTGTGAAACTATTGGGACATCTGTGAAACTATTGGGACATCTGCGAAACTATGGGGACATCTGTGAAACTAATGGGACATATGTGAAACTATTGGGACATCTGTGAAACTATGGGGACATCTGTGAAACTAATGCGACATATGTGAAACTATTGGGACATCTGTAAAACTACTGGGACATATGTGAAACTATTGGGAAATGTGTGAAACTATTGGGACATCTGTGAAACTAATGGGACATATGTGAAACTATTGGGACATCTGTGAAACTATGGGGACATCTGTGAAACTAATGGGACATCTTTGAAACTATTGGGACATCTGTGAAACTATGGGGACATCTGTTAACCTACTGAAATATCTGTAAAACTTCTGGGACATCTGTGAAAATATTTGGGACATCTGTTAAACTATTGGGACATCTGTGAAACTACTGGTACATCTGTGAAATTATTGGGACATCTGTGAAACTATGGGGACATCTGTGAAACTAATGGGACATATGTGAAACTATTGGGGCATCTTTGAAACTACTGGGATCATCTGTGAAACTACCGGGACATCTGTGAAACTATTTGGGCCATCTGTTAAACTATTGGGACATCTGTGAAACTACTGGTACATCTGTTAAATTATTGGGACATCTGTGAAACTATTGGGACATCTGTAAAACTACTGGGACATATGTGAAACTATTGAGAAATGTGTGAAACTATTGGGACATCTGTGAAACTATTGGGACATCTGTGAAACTACTGGTACATCTGTGAAACTATGGGGACATCTGTTAACCTACTGGGATATCTGTAAAACTACTGGGACATCTGTGAAACTATAGGGACATCTGTGAAACTATGGGGACATCTGTTAACCTACTGGGACATCTGTGAAACTACTGGGACATCTGTTAAACTACTGGGACATCTGTTAAACTACTGGGACATCTGTTGAACTATTGGGACATCTGTGAATCTACTGGGACATCTGTAAAACTACTGGGACATATGTGAACCTATTGGGACATCTGTGAAACTATTGGGACATCTGTGAAACTATTGAGACATCTGTGACACAACTGGGACATCTGTTAAACTATTGGGATATCTGTTAAACTCCTGGGACATCTATGAAACTATTGGGCCATCTGTCAAACTATTTGGGACATCTGTTAAACTATTGGGACATCTGTGAAACTACTGGTACATCTGTTAAATTATTGGGACATCTGTGAAACTATGGGGACATCTGTGAAACTAATGGGACATATGTGAAACTATTGGGGCATCTGTGAAACGACTGGGTGATCTGTGACACTACTGGGACATCTGTTAAACTTCTGGGACATCTGTGAAACTATTGGGACATCTGTGAAACTATTTGGGACATCTGATAAACTATTGGGACATCTGTGAAACTACTGGTACATCTGTTAAATTATTGGGACATCTGTGAAACTATGGGGACTTCTGTGAAACTAATGGGACATATGTAAAACTATTGGGGCATCTTTGAAACGACTGGGTGATCTGTGACACTACTGGGACATATGTGAACCTATTGGGACATCTGTGAAACTATTGGGACATCTGTGAAACTATTGGGACATCTGTGAAACTATGGGGACATTTGCGCAACTAATGGGACATATGTGAAACTATTGGGGCATCTGTGAAACTACTGGGATCATCTGTGAAAATACCGGGACATCTGTAAAACTACTGGGACATCTTTGAAACTATTGGGACATCTGTGAATCTATGGGGACATCTGTTAACCTACTGGAATATCTGTAAAACTTCTGGGACATCTGTGAAACTATTTGGGACATCTGTTAAACTATTGGGACATCTGTGAAACTACTGGTACATCTGTGAAATTATTGGGACATCTGTGAAACTATGGGGACATCTGTGAAACTAATGGGACATATGTGAAACTATTGGGGCATCTGTGAAACTACTGGGACATATGTGAACCTATTGGGACATCTGTGAAACTATTGGGACATCTGTGAAACTATGGGGACATCTGTGAAACTATTTGGGACATCTGTTAAACTATTGGGACATCTGTGAAACTACTGGTACATCTGTGAAATTATTGGGAAATCTTTGAAACTATGGGGACATCTGTGAAACTAATGGGACATATGTGAAACTATTGGGGCATCTGTGAAACTACTGGGTGATCTGTGAAACTACTGGGACATATGTGAACCTATTGGGACATCTGTGAAACTATTGGGACATCTGTGAAACTATTGGGACATCTGTGAAACTATGGGGACATCTGTGAAACTAATGGGACATATGTGAAACTATTGGGACAACTGTGAAACTATGGGGACATCTGTGAAACTAATGGGACATCTTTGAAACTATTGGGACATCTGTGAAACTATGGGGACATCTGTTAACCTACTGAAATATCTGTAAAACTTCTGGGACATCTGTGAAAATATTTGGGACATCTGTTAAACTATTGGGACATCTGTGAAACTACTGGTACATCTGTGAAATTATTGGGACATCTGTGAAACTATGGGGACATCTGTGAAACTAATGGGACATATGTGAAACTATTGGGGCATCTTTGAAACTACTGGGATCATCTGTGAAACTACCGGGACATCTGTGAAACTATTGGGACATCTGTGAAACTATGGGGACATCTGTGAAACTATTTGGGACATCTGTTAAACTATTGGGACATCTGTGAAACTACTGGTACATCTGTGAAATTGTTGGGAAATCTGTGAAACTATGGGGACATCTGTGAAACTAATGGGACATATGTGAAACTATTGGGGCATCTGTGAAACTACTGGGTGATCTGTGAAACTACTGGGACATATGTGAACCTATTGGGACATCTGTGAAACTATTGGGACATCTGTGAAACTATTGGGACATCTGCGAAACTATGGGGACATCTGTGAAACTAATGGGACATATGTGAAACTATTGGGACATCTGTGAAACTATGGGGACATCTGTGAAACTAATGCGACATATGTGAAACTATTGGGACATCTGTAAAACTACTGGGACATATGTGAAACTATTGGGAAATGTGTGAAACTATTGGGACATCTGTGAAACTAATGGGACATATGTGAAACTATTGGGACATCTGTGAAACTATGGGGACATCTGTGAAACTAATGGGACATCTTTGAAACTATTGGGACATCTGTGAAACTATGGGGACATCTGTTAACCTACTGAAATATCTGTAAAACTTCTGGGACATCTGTGAAAATATTTGGGACATCTGTTAAACTATTGGGACATCTGTGAAACTACTGGTACATCTGTGAAATTATTGGGACATCTGTGAAACTATGGGGACATCTGTGAAACTAATGGGACATATGTGAAACTATTGGGGCATCTTTGAAACTACTGGGATCATCTGTGAAACTACCGGGACATCTGTGAAACTATTGGGACATCTGTGAAACTATGGGGACATCTGTGAAACTATTTGGGACATCTGTTAAACTATTGGGACATCTGTGAAACTACTGGTACATCTGTGAAATTGTTGGGAAATCTGTGAAACTATGGGGACATCTGTGAAACTAATGGGACATATGTGAAACTATTGGGGCATCTGTGAAACTACTGGGTGATCTGTGAAACTACTGGGACATATGTGAACCTATTGGGACATCTGTGAAACTATTGGGACATCTGTGAAACTATTGGGACATCTGCGAAACTATGGGGACATCTGTGAAACTAATGGGACATATGTGAAACTATTGGGACATCTGTGAAACTATGGGGACATCTGTGAAACTAATGCGACATATGTGAAACTATTGGGACATCTGTAAAACTACTGGGACATATGTGAAACTATTGGGAAATGTGTGAAACTATTGGGACATCTGTGAAACTATTGGGACATCTGTGAATCTACTGGTACATCTGTGAAACTATGGGGACATCTGTTAACCTACTGAGATATCTGTAAAACTACTGGGACATCTGTGAAACTATTGGGACATCTGTGAAACTATGGGGACATCTGTTAACCTACTGGGACATCTGTGAAACTACTGGGACATCTGTTAAACTACTGGGACATCTGTTGAACTATTGGGACATCTGTGAATCTACTGGGACATCTGTAAAACTACTGGGACATATGTGAACCTATTGGGACATCTGTGAAACTATTGGGACATCTATGAAACTACTGGGACATCTGTGAAACTATTGAGACATATGTGAAACTATTGGGGCATCTTTGAAACTACTGGGATCATCTGTGAAACTACCGGGACATCTGTGAAACTATTGGGACATCTGTGAAACTATGGGGACATCTGTGAAACTATTTGGGACATCTGTTAAACTATTGGGACATCTGTGAAACTACTGGTACATCTGTGAAATTGTTGGGAAATCTGTGAAACTATGGGGACATCTGTGAAACTATTGGGGCATCTGTGAAACTACTGGGACATATGTGAACCTATTGGGACATCTGTGAAACTATTGGGACATCTGTGAAACTATGGGGACATCTGTGAAACTAATGGGACATATGTGAAACTATTGGGACATCTGTGAAACTATGGGGACATCTGTGAAACTAATGGGACATCTTTGAAACTATTGGGACATCTGTGAAACTATGGGGACATCTGTTAACCTACTGGAATATCTGTAAAACTTCTGGGACATCTGTGAAACTATTTGGGACATCTGTTAAACTATTGGGACATCTGTGAAACTACTGGTACATCTGTGAAATTATTGGGACATCTGTGAAACTATGGGGACATCTGTGAAACTAATGGGACATATGTGAAACTATTGGGGCATCTGTGAAACTACTGGGATCATCTGTGAAACTACTGGGACATCTGTGAAACTATTGGGACATCTGTGAAACTATGGGGACATCTGTGAAACTATTTGGGACATCTGTTAAACTATTGGGACATCTGTGATACTACTGGTACATCTGTGAAATTGTTGGGAAATCTGTGAAACTATGAGGACATCTGTGAAACTAATGGGACATATGTGAAACTATTGGGGCATCTGTGAAACTACTGGGTGATCTGTGAAACTACTGGGACATATGTGAACCTATTGGGACATCTGTGAAACTATTGGGACATCTGTGAAACTATTGGGACATCTGTGAAACTATGGGGACATCTGTGAAACTAATGGGACATATGTGAAACTATTGGGACATCTGTGAAACTATGGGGACATCTGTGAAACTAATGGGACATATGTGAAACTATTGGGACATCTGTAAAACTACTGGGACATCTGTGAAACTATTGGGACATCTGTGAAACTATGGGGACATCTGTTAACCTACTGGGACATCTGTGAAACTACTGGGACATCTGTTAAACTACTGGGACATCTGTTGAACTATTGGGACATCTGTGAATCTACTGGGACATCTGTAAAACTACTGGGACATATGTGAACCTATTGGGACATCTGTGAAACTATTGGGACATCTGTGAAACTATTGGGACATCTGTGAAACTATTGAGACATCTGTGAAACAACTGGGACATCTGTTAAACTATTGGGACATCTGTTAAACTCCTGGGACATCTGTGAAACTATTGGGACATCTGTCAAACTATTTGGGACATCTGTTAAACTATTGGGACATCTGTGAAACTACTGGTACATCTGTTAAATTATTGGGACATCTGTGAAACTATGGGGACATCTGTGAAACTAATGGGACATATGTGAAACTATTGGGGCATCTGTGAAACGACTGGGTGATCTGTGACACTACTGGGACATCTGTTAAACTTCTGGGACATCGGTGAAACTATTGGGACATCTGTGAAACTATTTGGGACATCTGTTAAACTATTGGGACATCTGTGAAACTACTGGTACATCTGTTAAATTATTGGGACATCTGTGAAACTATGGGGACATCTGTGAAACGACTGGGTGATCTGTGACACTACTGGGACATATGTGAACTTATTTGGACATCTGTGAAACTATTGGGACATCTGTGAAACTATTGGGTCATCTGTGAAACTATGGGGACATCTGTGCAACTAATGGGACATATGTGAAACTATTGGGGCATCTGTGAAACTACTTGGATCATCTGTGAAACTACCGGGACATCTGTAAAACTACTGGGACATCTTTGAAACTATTGGGACATCTGTGAAACTATGGGGACATCTGTTAACCTACTGGAATATCTGTAAAACTTCTGGGACATCTGTGAAACTATTGGGACATCTGTGAAACTCCTGGGACATCTGTGAAACTCCTGGGACATCTATGAAACTATTGGGACATCTGTGAAACTATTTGGGACATCTGTTAAACTATTGGGACATCTGTGAAACTACTGGTACATCTGTTATATTATTGGGACATCTGTGAAACTATGGGGACATCTGTGAAACTAATGGGACATATGTGAAACTATTGGGGCATCTGTGAAACGACTGGGTGATCTGTGACACTACATGGGACATATGTGAACTTATTGGGACATCTGTGAATCTATGGGGCCATCTGTGAAACTAATGGGACATATGTGAAACTATTGGGACATCTGTGAAACTATGGGGACATCTGTGAAACTATTGGGACATCTGTGAAACTATTTGGGCCATCTGTTAAACTATTGGGACATCTGTGAAACTACTGGTACATCTGTTAAATTATTGGGACATCTGTGAAACTATTGGGACATCTGTGAAACTACTGGTACATCTGTGAAACTATGGGGACATCTGTTAACCTACTGGGATATCTGTAAAACTACTGGGACATCTGTGAAACTATTGGAACATCTGTGAAACTATGGGGACATCTGTTAACCTACTGGGACATCTGTGAAACTACTGGGACATCTGTTAAACGACTGGGACATCTGTTAAACTACTGGGACATCTGTTGAACTATTGGGACATCTGTGAATCTACTGGGACATCTGTAAAACTACTGGGACATATGTGAACCTATTGGGACATCTGTGAAACTATTGGGACATCTGTGAAACTATTGAGACATCTGTGACACAACTGGGACATATGTTAAACTATTGGGACATCTGTTAAACTATTGGGACATCTGTGAAACTACTGGTACATCTGTTAAATTATTGGGACATCTGTGAAACTATGGGGACATCTGTGAAACTAATGGGACATATGTGAAACTATTGGGGCATCTGTGAAACGACTGGGTGATCTGTGACACTACTGGGACATCTGTTAAACTTCTGGGACATCTGTGAAACTATTGGGACATCTGTGAAACTATTTGGGACATCTGATAAACTATTGGGACATCTGTGAAACTACTGGTACATCTGTTAAATTATTGGGACATCTGTGAAACTATGGGGACATCTGTGAAACTATTGGGACATCTGTGAAACTATTTGGGCCATCTGTTAAACTATTGGGATATCTGTGAAACTACTGGTACATCTGTTAAATTATTGGGACATCTGTGAAACTATTGGGACATCTGTAAAACTACTGGGACATATGTGAAACTATTGAGAAATGTGTGAAACTATTGGGACATCTGTGAAACTATTGGGACATCTGTGAAACTACTGGTACATCTGTGAAACTATGGGGACATCTGTTAACCTACTGGGATATCTGTAAAACTACTGGGACATCTGTGAAACTATAGGGACATCTGTGAAACTATGGGGACATCTGTTAACCTACTGGGACATCTGTGAAACTACTGGGACATCTGTTAAACTACTGGGACATCTGTTAAACTACTGGGACATCTGTTGAACTATTGGGACATCTGTGAATCTACTGGGACATCTGTAAAACTACTGGGACATATGTGAACCTATTGGGACATCTGTGAAACTATTGGGACATCTGTGAAACTATTGAGACATCTGTGACACAACTGGGACATCTGTTAAACTATTGGGATATCTGTTAAACTCCTGGGACATCTATGAAACTATTGGGCCATCTGTCAAACTATTTGGGACATCTGTTAAACTATTGGGACATCTGTGAAACTACTGGTACATCTGTTAAATTATTGGGACATCTGTGAAACTATGGGGACATCTGTGAAACTAATGGGACATATGTGAAACTATTGGGGCATCTGTGAAACGACTGGGTGATCTGTGACACTACTGGGACATCTGTTAAACTTCTGGGACATCTGTGAAACTATTGGGACATCTGTGAAACTATTTGGGACATCTGATAAACTATTGGGACATCTGTGAAACTACTGGTACATCTGTTAAATTATTGGGACATCTGTGAAACTATGGGGACTTCTGTGAAACTAATGGGACATATGTGAAACTATTGGGGCATATGTGAAACGACTGGGTGATCTGTGACACTACTGGGACATATGTGAACCTATTGGGACATCTGTGAAACTATTGGGACATCTGTGAAACTATTGGGACATCTGTGAAACTATGGGGACATTTGCGCAACTAATGGGACATATGTGAAACTATTGGGGCATCTGTGAAACTACTGGGATCATCTGTGAAAATACCGGGACATCTGTAAAACTACTGGGACATCTTTGAAACTATTGGGACATCTGTGAATCTATGGGGACATCTGTTAACCTACTGGAATATCTGTAAAACTTCTGGGACATCTGTGAAACTATTTGGGACATCTGTTAAACTATTGGGACATCTGTGAAACTACTGGTACATCTGTGAAATTATTGGGACATCTGTGAAACTATGGGGACATCTGTGAAACTAATGGGACATATGTGAAACTATTGGGGCATCTGTGAAACTACTGGGACATATGTGAACCTATTGGGACATCTGTGAAACTATTGGGACATCTGTGAAACTATGGGGACATCTGTGAAACTATTTGGGACATCTGTTAAACTATTGGGACATCTGTGAAACTACTGGTACATCTGTGAAATTATTGGGAAATCTTTGAAACTATGGGGACATCTGTGAAACTAATGGGACATATGTGAAACTATTGGGGCATCTGTGAAACTACTGGGTGATCTGTGAAACTACTGGGACATATGTGAACCTATTGGGACATCTGTGAAACTATTGGGACATCTGTGAAACTATTGGGACATCTGTGAAACTATGGGGACATCTGTGAAACTAATGGGACATATGTGAAACTATTGGGACAACTGTGAAACTATGGGGACATCTGTGAAACTAATGGGACATCTTTGAAACTATTGGGACATCTGTGAAACTATGGGGACATCTGTTAACCTACTGAAATATCTGTAAAACTTCTGGGACATCTGTGAAAATATTTGGGACATCTGTTAAACTATTGGGACATCTGTGAAACTACTGGTACATCTGTGAAATTATTGGGACATCTGTGAAACTATGGGGACATCTGTGAAACTAATGGGACATATGTGAAACTATTGGGGCATCTTTGAAACTACTGGGATCATCTGTGAAACTACCGGGACATCTGTGAAACTATTGGGACATCTGTGAAACTATGGGGACATCTGTGAAACTATTTGGGACATCTGTTAAACTATTGGGACATCTGTGAAACTACTGGTACATCTGTGAAATTGTTGGGAAATCTGTGAAACTATGGGGACATCTGTGAAACTAATGGGACATATGTGAAACTATTGGGGCATCTGTGAAACTACTGGGTGATCTGTGAAACTACTGGGACATATGTGAACCTATTGGGACATCTGTGAAACTATTGGGACATCTGTGAAACTATTGGGACATCTGCGAAACTATGGGGACATCTGTGAAACTAATGGGACATATGTGAAACTATTGGGACATCTGTGAAACTATGGGGACATCTGTGAAACTAATGCGACATATGTGAAACTATTGGGACATCTGTAAAACTACTGGGACATATGTGAAACTATTGGGAAATGTGTGAAACTATTGGGACATCTGTGAAACTAATGGGACATATGTGAAACTATTGGGACATCTGTGAAACTATGGGGACATCTGTGAAACTAATGGGACATCTTTGAAACTATTGGGACATCTGTGAAACTATGGGGACATCTGTTAACCTACTGAAATATCTGTAAAACTTCTGGGACATCTGTGAAAATATTTGGGACATCTGTTAAACTATTGGGACATCTGTGAAACTACTGGTACATCTGTGAAATTATTGGGACATCTGTGAAACTATGGGGACATCTGTGAAACTAATGGGACATATGTGAAACTATTGGGGCATCTTTGAAACTACTGGGATCATCTGTGAAACTACCGGGACATCTGTGAAACTATTGGGACATCTGTGAAACTATGGGGACATCTGTGAAACTATTTGGGACATCTGTTAAACTATTGGGACATCTGTGAAACTACTGGTACATCTGTGAAATTGTTGGGAAATCTGTGAAACTATGGGGACATCTGTGAAACTAATGGGACATATGTGAAACTATTGGGGCATCTGTGAAACTACTGGGTGATCTGTGAAACTACTGGGACATATGTGAACCTATTGGGACATCTGTGAAACTATTGGGACATCTGTGAAACTATTGGGACATCTGCGAAACTATGGGGACATCTGTGAAACTAATGGGGCATATGTGAAACTATTGGGACATCTGTGAAACTATGGGGACATCTGTGAAACTAATGCGACATATGTGAAACTATTGGGACATCTGTAAAACTACTGGGACATATGTGAAACTATTGGGAAATGTGTGAAACTATTGGGACATCTGTGAAACTATTGGGACATCTGTGAATCTACTGGTACATCTGTGAAACTATGGGGACATCTGTTAACCTACTGAGATATCTGTAAAACTACTGGGACATCTGTGAAACTATTGGGACATCTGTGAAACTATGGGGACATCTGTTAACCTACTGGGACATCTGTGAAACTACTGGGACATCTGTTAAACTACTGGGGCATCTGTTGAACTATTGGGACATCTGTGAATCTACTGGGACATCTGTAAAACTACTGGGACATATGTGAACCTATTGGGACATCTGTGAAACTATTGGGACATCTATGAAACTACTGGGACATCTGTGAAACTATTGAGACATCTGTGAAACAACTGGGACATCTGTTAAACTATTGGGAAATCTGTTAAACTCCTGGGACATCTGTGAAACTATTGGGACATCTGTCAAACTATTTCGGACATCTGTTAAACTATTGGGACATCTGTAAAACTACTGGTACATCGGTTAAATTATTGGGACATCTGTGAAACTATGGGGACATCTGTGAAACTATTGGGACATCTGTGAAACTATTGGGACATCTGTGAAACTATGGGGACATCTGTGAAACTAATGGGACATATGTGAAACTATTGGGACATATGTGAACTTATTTGGACATCTGTGAAACTATTGGGACATCTGTGAAACTATTGGGAAATCTGTGAAACTATGGGGACATCTGTGAAACTATTTGGGACATCTGTTAAACTATTGGGACATCTGTGAAACTACTGGTACATCTGTGAAATTATTGGGAAATCTTTGAAACTATGGGGACATCTGTGAAACTAATGGGACATATGTGAAACTATTGGGGCATCTGTGAAACTACTGGGACATATGTGAACCTATTGGGACATCTGTGAAACTATTGGGACATCTGTGAAACTATTGGGACATCTGTGAAACTATGGGGACATCTGTGAAACTAATGGGACATATGTGAAACTATTGGGACATCTGTGAAACTATGGGGACATCTGTGAAACTAATGGGACATCTTTGAAACTATTGGGACATCTGTGAAACTATGGGGACATCTGTTAACCTACTGGAATATCTGTAAAACTTCTGGGACATCTGTGAAAC
Organism: Petromyzon marinus; assembly: GCF_048934315.1. Taxonomy (NCBI): domain Eukaryota; kingdom Metazoa; phylum Chordata; class Hyperoartia; order Petromyzontiformes; family Petromyzontidae; genus Petromyzon; species Petromyzon marinus. The sequence continues at coordinate 16,888,642 of NC_133681.1, read as the reverse complement.
TATTTGGGACATCTGTTAAACTATTGGGACATCTGTGAAACTACTGGTACATCTGTGAAATTATTGGGACATCTGTGAAACTATGGGGACATCTGTGAAACTAATGGGACATATGTGAAACTATTGGGGCATCTGTGAAACTACTGGGATCATCTGTGAAACTACCGGGACATCTGTGAAACTATTGGGACATCTGTGAAACTATGGGGACATCTGTGAAACTATTTGGGACATCTGTTAAACTATTGGGACATCTGTGATACTACTGGTACATCTGTGAAATTGTTGGGAAATCTGTGAAACTATGGGGACATCTGTGAAACTAATGGGACATATGTGAAACTATTGGGACATCTGTGAAACTATTGGGACATCTGTGAAACTATGGGGACATCTGTGAAACTAATGGGACATATGTGAAACTATTGGGACATATGTGAACTTATTTGGACATCTGTGAAACTATTGGGACATCTGTGAAACTATTGGGAAATCTGTGAAACTATGGGGACATCTGTGAAACTATTTGGGACATCTGTTAAACTATTGGGACATCTGTGAAACTACTGGTACATCTGTGAAATTATTGGGAAATCTTTGAAACTATGGGGACATCTGTGAAACTAATGGGACATATGTGAAACTATTGGGGCATCTGTGAAACTACTGGGACATATGTGAACCTATTGGGACATCTGTGAAACTATTGGGACATCTGTGAAACTATTGGGACATCTGTGAAACTATGGGGACATCTGTGAAACTAATGGGACATATGTGAAACTATTGGGACATCTGTGAAACTATGGGGACATCTGTGAAACTAATGGGACATCTTTGAAACTATTGGGACATCTGTGAAACTATGGGGACATCTGTTAACCTACTGGAATATCTGTAAAACTTCTGGGACATCTGTGAAACTATTTGGGACATCTGTTAAACTATTGGGACATCTGTGAAACTACTGGTACATCTGTGAAATTATTGGGACATCTGTGAAACTATGGGGACATCTGTGAAACTAATGGGACATATGTGAAAATATTGGGGCATCTGTGAAACTACTGGGATCATCTGTGAAACTACCGGGACATCTGTGAAACTATTGGGACATCTGTGAAACTATGGGGACATCTGTGAAACTAATGGGACATATGTGAAACTATTGGGACATCTGTGAAACTATGGGGACATCTGTGAAACTAATGGGACATATGTGAAACTATTGGGACATCTGTAAAACTACTGGGACATCTGTGAAACTATTGGGACATCTGTGAAACTATGGGGACATCTGTTAACCTACTGGGACATCTGTGAAACTACTGGGACATCTGTTAAACTACTGGGACATCTGTTGAACTATTGGGACATCTGTGAATCTACTGGGACATCTGTAAAACTACTGGGACATATGTGAACCTATTGGGACATCTGTGAAACTATTGGGACATCTGTGAAACTATTGGGACATCTGTGAAACTATTGAGACATCTGTGAAACTACTGGTACATCTGTGAAATTATTGGGACATCTGTGAAACTATGGGGACATCTGTGAAACTAATGGGACATATGTGAAACTATTGGGGCATCTGTGAAACTACTGGGATCATCTGTGAAACTACCGGGACATCTGTGAAACTATTGGGACATCTGTGAAACTATGGGGACATCTGTGAAACTATTTGGGACATCTGTTAAACTATTGGGACATCTGTGATACTACTGGTACATCTGTGAAATTGTTGGGAAATCTGTGAAACTATGGGGACATCTGTGAAACTAATGGGACATATGTGAAACTATTGGGACATCTGTGAAACTATTGGGACATCTGTGAAACTATGGGGACATCTGTGAAACTAATGGGACATATGTGAAACTATTGGGACATATGTGAACTTATTTGGACATCTGTGAAACTATTGGGACATCTGTGAAACTATTGGGAAATCTGTGAAACTATGGGGACATCTGTGAAACTATTTGGGACATCTGTTAAACTATTGGGACATCTGTGAAACTACTGGTACATCTGTGAAATTATTGGGAAATCTTTGAAACTATGGGGACATCTGTGAAACTAATGGGACATATGTGAAACTATTGGGGCATCTGTGAAACTACTGGGACATATGTGAACCTATTGGGACATCTGTGAAACTATTGGGACATCTGTGAAACTATTGGGACATCTGTGAAACTATGGGGACATCTGTGAAACTAATGGGACATATGTGAAACTATTGGGACATCTGTGAAACTATGGGGACATCTGTGAAACTAATGGGACATCTTTGAAACTATTGGGACATCTGTGAAACTATGGGGACATCTGTTAACCTACTGGAATATCTGTAAAACTTCTGGGACATCTGTGAAACTATTTGGGACATCTGTTAAACTATTGGGACATCTGTGAAACTACTGGTACATCTGTGAAATTATTGGGACATCTGTGAAACTATGGGGACATCTGTGAAACTAATGGGACATATGTGAAACTATTGGGGCATCTGTGAAACTACTGGGATCATCTGTGAAACTACCAGGACATCTGTGAAACTATTGGGACATCTGTGAAACTATGGGGACATCTGTGAAACTAATGGGACATATGTGAAACTATTGGGACATCTGTGAAACTATGGGGACATCTGTGAAACTAATGGGACATATGTGAAACTATTGGGACATCTGTAAAACTACTGGGACATCTGTGAAACTATTGGGACATCTGTGAAACTATGGGGACATCTGTTAACCTACTGGGACATCTGTGAAACTACTGGGACATCTGTTAAACTACTGGGACATCTGTTGAACTATTGGGACATCTGTGAATCTACTGGGACATCTGTAAAACTACTGGGACATATGTGAACCTATTGGGACATCTGTGAAACTATTGGGACATCTGTGAAACTATTGGGACATCTGTGAAACTATTGAGACATCTGTGAAACTACTGGTACATCTGTGAAATTATTGAGACATCTGTGAAACTATGTGGACATCTGTGAAACTAATGGGACATATGTTAAACTATTGGGGCATCTGTGAAACTACTGGGATCATCTGTGAAACTACCGGGACATCTGTGAAACTATTGGGACATCTGTGAAACTATGGGGACATCTGTGAAACTATTTGGGACATCTGTTAAACTATTGGGACATCTGTGATACTACTGGTACATCTGTGAAATTGTTGGGAAATCTGTGAAACTATGGGGACATCTGTGAAACTAATGGGACATATGTGAAACTATTGGGGCATCTGTGAAACTACTGGGTGATCTGTGAAACTACTGGGACATATGTGAACCTATTGGGACATTAGTGAAACTATTGGGACATCTGTGAAACTATTGGGACATCTGTGAAACTATGGGGACATCTGTGAAACTAATGGGATATATGTGAAACTATTGGGACATCTGTGAAACTATGGGGACATCTGTGAAACTAATGGGACATATGTGAAACTATTGGGACATCTGTAAAACTTCTGGGACATCTGTGAAACTATTGGGACATCTGTGAAACTATGGGGACATCTGTTAACCTACTGGGACATCTGTGAAACTACTGGGACATCTGTTAAACTACTGGGACATCTGTTGAACTATTGGGACATCTGTGAATCTACTGGGACATCTGTAAAACTACTAGGACATATGTGAACCTATTGGGACATCTGTGAAACTATTGGGACATCTGTGAAACTATTGGGACATCTGTGAAACTATTGAGACATCTGTGAAACAACTGGGACATCTGTGAAACTATTGGGACATCTGTCAAACTATTTGGGACATCTGTTAAACTATTGGGACATCTGTGAAACTACTGGTACATCTGTTAAATTATTGGGACATCTTTGAAACTATGGGGACATCTGTGAAACTAATGGGACATATGTGAAACTATTGGGGCATCTGTGAAACGACTGGGTGATCTGTGACACTACTGGGACATCTGTTAAACTTCTGGGACATCGGTGAAACTATTGGGACATCTGTGAAACTATTTGGGACATCTGTTAAACTATTGGGACATCTGTGAAACTACTGGTACATCTGTTAAATTATTGGGACATCTGTGAAACTATGGGGACATCTGTGAAACGACTGGGTGATCTGTGACACTACTGGGACATATGTGAACTTATTTGGACATCTGTGAAACTATTGGGACATCTGTGAAACTATTGGGACATCTGTGAAACTATGGGGACATCTGTGCAACTAATGGGACATATGTGAAACTATTGGGGCATCTGTGAAACTACTTGGATCATCTGTGAAACTACCGGGACATCTGTAAAACTACTGGGACATCTTTGAAACTATTGGGACATCTGTGAAACTATGGGGACATCTGTTAACCTACTGGAATATCTGTAAAACTTCTGGGACATCTGTGAAACTATTGGGACATCTGTGAAACTCCTGGGACATCTGTGAAACTCCTGGGACATCTATGAAACTATTGGGACATCTGTGAAACTATTTGGGACATCTGTTAAACTATTGGGACATCTGTGAAACTACTGGTACATCTGTTAAATTATTGGGACATCTGTGAAACTATGGGGACATCTGTGCAACTAATGGGACATATGTGAAACTATTGGGGCATCTGTGAAACGACTAGGTGATCTGTGACACTACATGGGACATATGTGAACTTATTGGGACATCTGTGAATCTATGGGGCCATCTGTGAAACTAATGGGACATATGTGAAACTATTGGGACATCTGTGAAACTATGGGGACATCTGTGAAACTATTGGGACATCTGTGAAACTATGGGGACATCTGTTAACCTACTGGGACATCTGTGAAACTACTGGGACATCTGTTAAACTACTGGGACATCTGTTGAACTATTGGGACATCTGTGAATCTACTGGGACATCTGTAAAACTACTGGGACATATGTGAACCTATTGGGACATCTGTGAAACTATTGGGACATCTGTGAAACTATTGGGACATCTGTGAAACTATTGAGACATCTGTGAAACTACTGGTACATCTGTGAAATTATTGGGACATCTGTGAAACTATGGGGACATCTGTGAAACTAATGGGACATATATGAAACTATTGGGGCATCTGTGAAACTACTGGGATCATCTGTGAAACTACCGGGACATCTGTGAAACTATTGGGACATCTGTGAAACTATGGGGACATCTGTGAAACTATTTGGGACATCTGTTAAACTATTGGGACATCTGTGATACTACTGGTACATCTGTGAAATTGTTGGGAAATCTGTGAAACTATGGGGACATCTGTGAAACTAATGGGACATATGTGAAACTATTGGGGCATCTGTGAAACTACTGGGTGATCTGTGAAACTACTGGGACATATGTGAACCTATTGGGACATCTGTGAAACTATTGGGACATCTGTGAAACTATTGGGACATCTGTGAAACTATGGGGACATCTGTGAAACTAATGGGATATATGTGAAACTATTGGGACATCTGTGAAACTATGGGGACATCTGTGAAACTAATGGGACATATGTGAAACTATTGGGACATCTGTAAAACTACTGGGACATCTGTGAAACTATTGGGACATCTGTGAAACTATGGGGACATCTGTTAACCTACTGGGACATCTGTGAAACTACTGGGACATCTGTTAAACTACTGGGACATCTGTTGAACTATTGGGACATCTGTGAATCTACTGGGACATCTGTAAAACTACTGGGACATATGTGAACCTATTGGGACATCTGTGAAACTATTGGGACATCTGTGAAACTATTGGGACATCTGTGAAACTATTGAGACATCTGTGAAACAACTGGGACATCTGTGAAACTATTGGGACATCTGTTGAACTCCTGGGACATCTGTGAAACTATTGGGACATCTGTCAAACTATTTGGGACATCTGTTAAACTATTGGGACATCTGTGAAACTACTGGTACATCTGTTAAATTATTGGGACATCTGTGAAACTAATGGGACATATGTGAAACTATTGGGGCATCTGTGAAACGACTGGGTGATCTGTGACACTACTGGGACATCTGTTAAACTTCTGGGACATCGGTGAAACTATTGGGACATCTGTGAAACTATTTGGGACATCTGTTAAACTATTGGGACATCTGTGAAACTACTGGTACATCTGTTAAATTATTGGGACATCTGTGAAACTATGGGGACATCTGTGAAACGACTGGGTGATCTGTGACACTACTGGGACATATGTGAACTTATTTGGACATCTGTGAAACTATTGGGACATCTGTGAAACTATTGGGACATCTGTGAAACTATGGGGACATCTGTGCAACTAATGGGACATATGTGAAACTATTGGGGCATCTGTGAAACTACTTGGATCATCTGTGAAACTACCGTGACATCTGTAAAACTACTGGGACATCTTTGAAACTATTGGGACATCTGTGAAACTATGGGGACATCTGTTAACCTACTGGAATATCTGTAAAACTTCTGGGACATCTGTGAAACTATTGGGACATCTGTGAAACTCCTGGGACATCTGTGAAACTCCTGGGACATCTATGAAACTATTGGGACATCTGTGAAACTATTTGGGACATCTGTTAAACTATTGGGACATCTGTGAAACTACTGGTACATCTGTTAAATTATTGGCACATCTGTGAAACTATGGGGACATCTGTGAAACTAATGGGACATATGTGAAACTATTGGGGCATCTGTGAAACGACTGGGTGATCTGTGACACTACATGGGACATATGTGAACTTATTGGGACATCTGTGAATCTATGGGGCCATCTGTGAAACTAATGGGACATATGTGAAACTATTGGGACATCTGTGAAACTATGGGGACATCTGTGAAACTATTGGGACATCTGTGAAACTATTTGGGCCATCTGTTAAACTATTGGGACATCTGTGAAACTACTGGTACATCTGTTAAATTATTGGGACATCTGTGAAACTATTGGGACATCTGTGAAACTACTGGTACATCTGTGAAACTATGGGGACATCTGTTAACCTACTGGGACATCTGTGAAACTATTGGGACATCTGTGAAACTATTGGGACATCTGTGAAACTATTGAGACATCTGTGAAACTACTGGTACATCTGTGAAATTATTGGGACATCTGTGAAACTATGGGGACATCTGTGAAACTAATGGGACATATATGAAACTATTGGGGCATCTGTGAAACTACTGGGATCATCTGTGAAACTACCGGGACATCTGTGAAACTATTGGGACATCTGTGAAACTATGGGGACATCTGTGAAACTATTTGGGACATCTGTTAAACTATTGGGACATCTGTGATACTACTGGTACATCTGTGAAATTGTTGGGAAATCTGTGAAACTATGGGGACATCTGTGAAACTAATGGGACATATGTGAAACTATTGGGGCATCTGTGAAACTACTGGGTGATCTGTGAAACTACTGGGACATATGTGAACCTATTGGGACATCTGTGAAACTATTGGGACATCTGTGAAACTATTGGGACATCTGTGAAACTATGGGGACATCTGTGAAACTAATGGGATATATGTGAAACTATTGGGACATCTGTGAAACTATGGGGACATCTGTGAAACTAATGGGACATATGTGAAACTATTGGGACATCTGTAAAACTACTGGGACATCTGTGAAACTATTGGGACATCTGTGAAACTATGGGGACATCTGTTAACCTACTGGGACATCTGTGAAACTACTGGGACATCTGTTAAACTACTGGGACATCTGTTGAACTATTGGGACATCTGTGAATCTACTGGGACATCTGTAAAACTACTGGGACATATGTGAACCTATTGGGACATCTGTGAAACTATTGGGACATCTGTGAAACTATTGGGACATCTGTGAAACTATTGAGACATCTGTGAAACAACTGGGACATCTGTTAAACTATTGGGACATCTGTTGAACTCCTGGGACATCTGTGAAACTATTGGGACATCTGTCAAACTATTTGGGACATCTGTTAAACTATTGGGACATCTGTGAAACTACTGGTACATCTGTTAAATTATTGGGACATCTGTGAAACTAATGGGACATATGTGAAACTATTGGGGCATCTGTGAAACGACTGGGTGATCTGTGACACTACTGGGACATCTGTTAAACTTCTGGGACATCGGTGAAACTATTGGGACATCTGTGAAACTATTTGGGACATCTGTTAAACTATTGGGACATCTGTGAAACTACTGGTACATCTGTTAAATTATTGGGACATCTGTGAAACTATGGGGACATCTGTGAAACGACTGGGTGATCTGTGACACTACTGGGACATATGTGAACTTATTTGGACATCTGTGAAACTATTGGGACATCTGTGAAACTATTGGGACATCTGTGAAACTATGGGGACATCTGTGCAACTAATGGGACATATGTGAAACTATTGGGGCATCTGTGAAACTACTTGGATCATCTGTGAAACTACCGTGACATCTGTAAAACTACTGGGACATCTTTGAAACTATTGGGACATCTGTGAAACTATGGGGACATCTGTTAACCTACTGGAATATCTGTAAAACTTCTGGGACATCTGTGAAACTATTGGGACATCTGTGAAACTCCTGGGACATCTGTGAAACTCCTGGGACATCTATGAAACTATTGGGACATCTGTGAAACTATTTGGGACATCTGTTAAACTATTGGGACATCTGTGAAACTACTGGTACATCTGTTAAATTATTGGCACATCTGTGAAACTATGGGGACATCTGTGAAACTAATGGGACATATGTGAAACTATTGGGGCATCTGTGAAACGACTGGGTGATCTGTGACACTACATGGGACATATGTGAACTTATTGGGACATCTGTGAATCTATGGGGCCATCTGTGAAACTAATGGGACATATGTGAAACTATTGGGACATCTGTGAAACTATGGGGACATCTGTGAAACTATTGGGACATCTGTGAAACTATTTGGGCCATCTGTTAAACTATTGGGACATCTGTGAAACTACTGGTACATCTGTTAAATTATTGGGACATCTGTGAAACTATTGGGACATCTGTGAAACTACTGGTACATCTGTGAAACTATGGGGACATCTGTTAACCTACTGGGATATCTGTAAAACTACTGGGACATCTGTGAAACTATTGGAACATCTGTGAAACTATGGGGACATCTGTTAACCTACTGGGACATCTGTGAAACTACTGGGACATCTGTTAAACTACTGGGACATCTGTTAAACTACTGGGACATCTGTTGAACTATTGGGACATCTGTGAATCTACTGGGACATCTGTAAAACTACTGGGACATATGTGAACCTATTGGGACATCTGTGAAACTATTGGGACATCTGTGAAACTATTGAGACATCTGTGACACAACTGGGACATATGTTAAACTATTGGGACATCTGTTAAACTCCTGGGACATCTATGAAACTATTGGGATATCTGTCAAACTATTTGGGACATCTGTTAAACTATTGGGACATCTGTGAAACTACTGGTACATCTGTTAAATTATTGGGACATCTGTGAAACTATGGGGACATCTGTGAAACTAATGGGACATATGTGAAACTATTGGGGCATCTGTGAAACGACTGGGTGATCTGTGACACTACTGGGACATCTGTTAAACTTCTGGGACATCTGTGAAACTATTGGGACATCTGTGAAACTATTTGGGACATCTGATAAACTATTGGGACATCTGTGAAACTACTGGTACATCTGTTAAATTATTGGGACATCTGTGAAACTATGGGGACATCTGTGAAACTATTGGGACATCTGTGAAACTATTTGGGCCATCTGTTAAACTATTGGGACATCTGTGAAACTACTGGTACATCTGTTAAATTATTGGGACATCTGTGAAACTATTGGGACATCTGTAAAACTACTGGGACATATGTGAAACTATTGAGAAATGTGTGAAACTATTGGGACATCTGTGAAACTATTGGGACATCTGTGAAACTACTGGTACATCTGTGAAACTATGGGGACATCTGTTAACCTACTGGGATATCTGTAAAACTACTGGGACATCTGTGAAACTATTGGGACATCTGTGAAACTATGGGGACATCTGTTAACCTACTGGGACATCTGTGAAACTACTGGGACATCTGTTAAACTACTGGGACATCTGTTGAACTATTGGGACATCTGTGAATCTACTGGGACATCTGTAAAACTACTGGGACATATGTGAACCTATTGGGACATCTGTGAAACTATTGGGACATCTGTGAAACTATTGGGACATCTGTGAAACTATTGAGACATCTGTGAAACAACTGGGACATCTGTTAAACTATTGGGACATCTGTTGAACTCCTGGGACATCTGTGAAACTATTGGGACATCTGTCAAACTATTTGGGACATCTGTTAAACTATTGGGACATCTGTGAAACTACTGGTACATCTGTTAAATTATTGGGACATCTGTGAAACTATGGGGACATCTGTGAAACTAATGGGACATATGTGAAACTATTGGGGCATCTGTGAAACGACTGGGTGATCTGTGACACTACTGGGACATCTGTTAAACTTCTGGGACATCGGTGAAACTTTCGGGACATCTGTGAAACTATTTGGGACATCTGTTAAACTATTGGGACATCTGTGAAACTACTGGTACATCTGTTAAATTATTGGGACATCTGTGAAACTATGGGGACATCTGTGAAACGACTGGGTGATCTGTGACACTACTGGGACATATGTGAACTTATTTGGACATCTGTGAAACTATTGGGACATCTGTGCAACTAATGGGACATATGTGAAACTATTGGGGCATCTGTGAAACTACTTGGATCATTTGTGAAACTACCGGGACATCTGTAAAACTACTGGGACATCTTTGAAACTATTGGGACATCTGTGAAACTATGGGGACATCTGTTAACCTACTGGAATATCTGTAAAACTTCTGGGACATCTGTGAAACTATTGGGACATCTGTGAAACTCCTGGGACATCTGTGAAACTCCTGGGACATCTATGAAACTATTGGGACATCTGTGAAACTATTTGGGACATCTGTTAAACTATTGGGACATCTGTGAAACTACTGGTACATCTGTTAAATTATTGGGACATCTGTGAAACTATGGGGACATCTGTGAAACTAATGGGACATATGTGAAACTATTGGGGCATCTGTGAAACGACTGGGTGATCTGTGACACTACATGGGACATATGTGAACTTATTGGGACATCTGTGAATCTCTGGGGCCATCTGTGAAACTAATGGGACATATGTGAAACTATTGGGACATCTGTGAAACTATGGGGACATCTGTGAAACTATTGGGACATCTGTGAAACTATGGGGACATCTGTTAACCTACTGGGACATCTGTGTAACTACTGGGACATCTGTTAAACTACTGGGACATCTGTTGAACTATTGGGACATCTGTGAATCTACTGGGACATCTGTAAAACTACTGGGACATATGTGAACCTATTGGGACATCTGTGAAACTATTGGGACATCTGTGAAACTATTGGGACATCTGTGAAACTATTGAGACATCTGTGAAACTACTGGTACATCTGTGAAATTATTGGGACATCTGTGAAACTATGGGGACATCTGTGAAACTAATGGGACATATGTGAAACTATTGGGGCATCTGTGAAACTACTGGGATCATCTGTGAAACTACCGGGACATCTGTGAAACTATTGGGACATCTGTGAAACTATGGGGACATCTGTGAAACTATTTGGGACATCTGTTAAACTATTGGGACATCTGTGATACTACTGGTACATCTGTGAAATTGTTGGGAAATCTGTGAAACTATGGGGACATCTGTGAAACTAATGGGACATATGTGAAACTATTGGGGCATCTGTGAAACTACTGGGTGATCTGTGAAACTACTGGGACATATGTGAACCTATTGGGACATCTGTGAAACTATTGGGACATCTGTGAAACTATTGGGACATCTGCGAAACTATGGGGACATCTGTGAAACTAATGGGATATATGTGAAACTATTGGGACATCTGTGAAACTATGGGGACATCTGTGAAACTAATGGGACATATGTGAAACTATTGGGACATCTGTAAAACTACTGGGACATCTGTGAAACTATTGGGACATCTGTGAAACTATGGGGACATCTGTTAACCTACTGGGACATCTGTGAAACTACTGGGACATCTGTTAAACTACTGGGACATCTGTTGAACTATTGGGACATCTGTGAATCTACTGGGACATCTGTAAAACTACTGGGACATATGTGAACCTATTGGGACATCTGTGAAACTATTGGGACATCTGTGAAACTATTGGGACATCTGTGAAACTATTGAGACATCTGTGAAACAACTGGGACATCTGTTAAACTATTGGGACATCTGTTGAACTCCTGGGACATCTGTGAAACTATTGGGACATCTGTCAAACTATTTGGGACATCTGTTAAACTATTGGGACATCTGTGAAACTACTGGTACATCTGTTAAATTATTGGGACATCTGTGAAACTATGGGGACATCTGTGAAACTAATGGGACATATGTGAAACTATTGGGGCATCTGTGAAACGACTGGGTGATCTGTGACACTACTGGGACATCTGTTAAACTTCTGGGACATCGGTGAAACTATTGGGACATCTGTGAAACTATTTGGGACATCTGTTAAACTATTGGGACATCTGTGAAACTACTGGTACATCTGTTAAATTATTGGGACATCTGTGAAACTATGGGGACATCTGTGAAACGACTGGGTGATCTGTGACACTACTGGGACATATGTGAACTTATTTGGACATCTGTGAAACTATTGGGACATCTGTGAAACTATTGGGACATCTGTGAAACTATGGGGACATCTGTGCAACTAATGGGACATATGTGAAACTATTGGGGCATCTGTGAAACTACTTGGATCATCTGTGAAACTACCGGGACATCTGTAAAACTACTGGGACATCTTTGAAACTATTGGGACATCTGTGAAACTATGGGGACATCTGTTAACCTACTGGAATATCTGTAAAACTTCTGGGACATCTGTGAAACTATTGGGACATCTGTGAAACTCCTGGGACATCTGTGAAACTCCTGGGACATCTATGAAACTATTGGGACATCTGTGAAACTATTTGGGACATCTGTTAAACTATTGGGACATCTGTGAAACTACTGGTACATCTGTTAAATTATTGGGACATCTGTGAAACTATGGGGACATCTGTGAAACTAATGGGACATATGTGAAACTATTGGGGCATCTGTGAAACGACTGGGTGATCTGTGACACTACATGGGACATATGTGAACTTATTGGGACATCTGTGAATCTATGGGGCCATCTGTGAAACTAATGGGACATATGTGAAACTATTGGGACATCTGTGAAACTATGGGGACATCTGTGAAACTATTGGGACATCTGTGAAACTATTTGGGCCATCTGTTAAACTATTGGGACATCTGTGAAACTACTGGTACATCTGTTAAATTATTGGGACATCTGTGAAACTATTGGGACATCTGTGAAACTACTGGTACATCTGTGAAACTATGGGGACATCTGTTAACCTACTGGGATATCTGTAAAACTACTGGGACATCTGTGAAACTATTGGAACATCTGTGAAACTATGGGGACATCTGTTAACCTACTGGGACATCTGTGAAACTACTGGGACATCTGTTAAACTACTGGGACATCTGTTAAACTACTGGGACATCTGTTGAACTATTGGGACATCTGTGAATCTACTGGGACATCTGTAAAACTACTGGGACATATGTGAACCTATTGGGACATCTGTGAAACTATTGGGACATCTGTGAAACTATTGAGACATCTGTGACACAACTGGGACATATGTTAAACTATTGGGACATCTGTTAAACTCCTGGGACATCTATGAAACTATTGGGATATCTGTCAAACTATTTGGGACATCTGTTAAACTATTGGGACATCTGTGAAACTACTGGTACATCTGTTAAATTATTGGGACATCTGTGAAACTATGGGGACATCTGTGAAACTAATGGGACATATGTGAAACTATTGGGGCATCTGTGAAACGACTGGGTGATCTGTGACACTACTGGGACATCTGTTAAACTTCTGGGACATCTGTGAAACTATTGGGACATCTGTGAAACTATTTGGGACATCTGATAAACTATTGGGACATCTGTGAAACTACTGGTACATCTGTTAAATTATTGGGACATCTGTGAAACTATGGGGACATCTGTGAAACTATGGGGACATCTGTGAAACTATTGGGACATCTGTGAAACTATTTGGGCCATCTGTTAAACTATTGGGACATCTGTGAAACTACTGGTACATCTGTTAAATTATTGGGACATCTGTGAAACTATTGGGACATCTGTAAAACTACTGGGACATATGTGAAACTATTGAGAAATGTGTGAAACTATTGGGACATCTGTGAAACTATTGGGACATCTGTGAAACTACTGGTACATCTGTGAAACTATGGGGACATCTGTTAACCTACTGGGATATCTGTAAAACTACTGGGACATCTGTGAAACTATTGGGACATCTGTGAAACTATGGGGACATCTGTTAACCTACTGGGACATCTGTGAAACTACTGGGACATCTGTTAAACTACTGGGACATCTGTTGAACTATTGGGACATCTATGAATCTACTGGGACATCTGTAAAACTACTGGGACATATGTGAACCTATTGGGACATCTGTGAAACTATTGGGACATCTGTGAAACTATTGGGACATCTGTGAAACTATTGGGACATCTGTGAAACTATTGGGACATCTGTGAAACTATTGAGACATCTGTGAAACAACTGGGACATCTGTTAAACTATTGGGACATCTGTTGAACTCCTGGGACATCTGTGAAACTATTGGGACATCTGTCAAACTATTTGGGACATCTGTTAAACTATTGGGACATCTGTGAAACTACTGGTACATCTGTTAAATTATTGGGACATCTGTGAAACTATGGGGACATCTGTGAAACTAATGGGACATATGTGAAACTATTGGGGCATCTGTGAAACGACTGGGTGATCTGTGACACTACTGGGACATCTGTTAAACTTCTGGGACATCGGTGAAACTATTGGGACATCTGTGAAACTATTTGGGACATCTGTTAAACTATTGGGACATCTGTGAAACTACTGGTACATCTGTTAAATTATTGGGACATCTGTGAAACTATGGGGACATCTGTGAAACGACTGGGTGATCTGTGACACTACTGGGACATATGTGAACTTATTTGGACATCTGTGAAACTATTGGGACATCTGTGAAACTATTGGGACATCTGTGAAACTATGGGGACATCTGTGCAACTAATGGGACATATGTGAAACTATTGGGGCATCTGTGAAACTACTTGGATTATCTGTGAAACTACCGGGACATCTGTAAAACTACTGGGACATCTTTCAAACTATTGGGACATCTGTGAAACTATGGGGACATCTGTTAACCTACTGGAATATCTGTAAAACTTCTGGGACATCTGTGAAACTATTGGGACATCTGTGAAACTCCTGGGACATCTGTGAAACTCCTGGGACATCTATGAAACTATTGGGACATCTGTGAAACTATTTGGGACATCTGTTAAACTATTGGGACATCTGTGAAACTACTGGTACATCTGTTAAATTATTGGGACATCTGTGAAACTATGGGGACATCTGTGAAACTAATGGGACATATGTGAAACTATTGGGGCATCTGTGAAACGACTGGGTGATCTGTGACACGACATGGGACATATGTGAACTTATTGGGACATCTGTGAATCTATGGGGCCATCTGTGAAACTAATGGGACATATGTGAAACTATTGGGACATCTGTGAAACTATGGGGACATCTGTGAAACTATTGGGACATCTGTGAAACTATGGGGACATCTGTTAACCTACTGGGACATCTGTGAAACTACTGGGACATCTGTTAAACTACTGGGACATCTGTTGAACTATTGGGACATCTGTGAATCTACTGGGACATCTGTAAAACTACTGGGACATATGTGAACCTATTGGGACATCTGTGAAACTATTGGGACATCTGTGAAACTATTGGGACATCTGTGAAACTATTGAGACATCTGTGAAACTACTGGTACATCTGTGAAATTATTGGGACATCTGTGAAACTATGGGGACATCTGTGAAACTAATGGGACATATGTGAAACTATTGGGGCATCTGTGAAACTACTGGGATCATCTGTGAAACTACCGGGACATCTGTGAAACTATTGGGACATCTGTGAAACTATGGGGACATCTGTGAAACTATTTGGGACATCTGTTAAACTATTGGGACATCTGTGATACTACTGGTACATCTGTGAAATTGTTGGGAAATCTGTGAAACTATGGGGACATCTGTGAAACTAATGGGACATATGTGAAACTATTGGGGCATCTGTGAAACTACTGGGTGATCTGTGAAACTACTGGGACATATGTGAACCTATTGGGACATCTGTGAAACTATTGGGACATCTGTGAAACTATTGGGACATCTGTGAAACTATGGGGACATCTGTGAAACTAATGGGATATATGTGAAACTATTAGGACATCTGTGAAACTATGGGGACATCTGTGAAACTAATGGGACATATGTGAAACTATTGGGACATCTGTAAAACTACTGGGACATCTGTGAAACTATTGGGACATCTGTGAAACTATGGGGACATCTGTTAACCTACTGGGACATCTGTGAAACTACTGGGACATCTGTTAAACTACTGGGACATCTGTTGAACTATTGGGACATCTGTGAATCTACTGGGACATCTGTAAAACTACTGGGACATATGTGAACCTATTGGGACATCTGTGAAACTATTGGGACATCTGTGAAACTATTGGGACATCTGTGAAACTATTGAGACATCTGTGAAACAACTGGGACATCTGTTAAACTATTGGGACATCTGTTGAACTCCTGGGACATCTGTGAAACTATTGGGACATCTGTCAAACTATTTGGGACATCTGTTAAACTATTGGGACATCTGTGAAACTACTGGTACATCTGTTAAATTATTGGGACATCTGTGAAACTATGGGGACATCTGTGAAACTAATGGGACATATGTGAACTATTGGGGCATCTGTGAAACGACTGGGTGATCTGTGACACTACTGGGACATCTGTTAAACTTCTGGGACATCGGTGAAACTATTGGGACATCTGTGAAACTATTTGGGACATCTGTTAAACTATTGGGACATCTGTGAAACTACTGGTACATCTGTTAAATTATTGGGACATCTGTGAAACTATGGGGACATCTGTGAAACGACTGGGTGATCTGTGACACTACTGGGACATATGTGAACTTATTTGGACATCTGTGAAACTATTGGGACATCTGTGAAACTATTGGGACATCTGTGAAACTATGGGGACATCTGTGCAACTAATGGGACATATGTGAAACTATTGGGGCATCTGTGAAACTACTTGGATCATCTGTGAAACTACCGGGACATCTGTAAAACTACTGGGACATCTTTGAAACTATTGGGACATCTGTGAAACTATGGGGACATCTGTTAACCTACTGGAATATCTGTGAAACTCCTGGGACATCTGTGAAACTCCTGGGACATCTATGAAACTATTGGGACATCTGTGAAACTATTTGGGACATCTGTTAAACTATTGGGACATCTGTGAAACTACTGGTACATCTGTTAAATTATTGGGACATCTGTGAAACTATGGGGACATCTGTGAAACTAATGGGACATATGTGAAACTATTGGGGCATCTGTGAAACGACTGGGTGATCTGTGACACTACATGGGACATATGTGAACTTATTGGGACATCTGTGAATCTATGGGGCCATCTGTGAAACTAATGGGACATATGTGAAACTATTGGGACATCTGTGAAACTATGGGGACATCTGTGAAACTATTGGGACATCTGTGAAACTATTTGGGCCATCTGTTAAACTATTGGGACATCTGTGAAACTACTGGTACATCTGTTAAATTATTGGGACATCTGTGAAACTATTGGGACATCTGTGAAACTACTGGTACATCTGTGAAACTATGGGGACATCTGTTAACCTACTGGGATATCTGTAAAACTACTGGGACATCTGTGAAACTATTGGAACATCTGTGAAACTATGGGGACATCTGTTAACCTACTGGGACATCTGTGAAACTACTGGGACATCTGTTAAACTACTGGGACATCTGTTAAACTACTGGGACATCTGTTGAACTATTGGGACATCTGTGAATCTACTGGGACATCTGTAAAACTACTGGGACATCTGTTGAACTATTGGGACATCTGTGAATCTACTGGGACATCTGTAAAACTACTGGGACATATGTGAACCTATTGGGACATCTGTGAAACTATTGGGGCATCTGTGAAACGACTGGGTGATCTGTGACACTACTGGGACATCTGTTAAACTTCTGGGACATCTGTGAAACTATTGGGACATCTGTGAAACTATTTGGGACATCTGATAAACTATTGGGACATCTGTGAAACTACTGGTACATCTGTTAAATTATTGGGACATCTGTGAAACTATGGGGACTTCTGTGAAACTAATGGGACATATGTGAAACTATTGGGGCATCTGTGAAACGACTGGGTGATCTGTGACACTACTGGGACATATGTGAACCTATTGGGACATCTGTGAAACTATTGGGACATCTGTGAAACTATTGGGACATCTGTGAAACTATGGGGACATCTGCGCAACTAATGGGACATATGTGAAACTATTGGGGCATCTGTGAAACTACTGGGATCATCTGTGAAAATACCGGGACATCTGTAAAACTACTGGGACATCTTTGAAACTATTGGGACATCTGTGAATCTATGGGGACATCTGTTAACCTACTGGAATATCTGTAAAACTTCTGGGACATCTGTGAAACTATTTGGGACATCTGTTAAACTATTGGGACATCTGTGAAACTACTGGTACATCTGTGAAATTATTGGGACATCTGTGAAACTATGGGGACATCTGTGAAACTAATGGGACATATGTGAAACTATTGGGGCATCTGTGAAACTACTGGGACATATGTGAACCTATTGGGACATCTGTGAAACTATTGGGACATCTGTGAAACTATGGGGACATCTGTGAAACTATTTGGGACATCTGTTAAACTATTGGGACATCTGTGAAACTACTGGTACATCTGTGAAATTATTGGGAAATCTTTGAAACTATGGGGACATCTGTGAAACTAATGGGACATATGTGAAACTATTGGGGCATCTGTGAAACTACTGGGTGATCTGTGAAACTACTGGGACATATGTGAAACTATTGGGGCATCTGTGAAACGACTGGGTGATCTGTGACACTACTGGGACATATGTGAACCTATTGGGACATCTGTGAAACTATTGGGACATCTGTGAAACTATTGGGACATCTGTGAAACTATGGGGACATCTGCGCAACTAATGGGACATATGTGAAACTATTGGGGCATCTGTGAAACTACTGGGATCATCTGTGAAAATACAGGGACATCTGTAAAACTACTGGGACATCTTTGAAACTATTGGGACATCTGTGAATCTATGGAGACATCTGTTAACCTACTGGAATATCTGTAAAACTTCTGGGACATCTGTGAAACTATTTGGGACATCTGTTAAACTATTGGGACATCTGTGAAACTACTGGTACATCTGTGAAATTATTGGGACATCTGTGAAACTATGGGGACATCTGTGAAACTAATGGGACATATGTGAAACTATTGGGGCATCTGTGAAACTACTGGGACATATGTGAACCTATTGGGACATCTGTGAAACTATTGGGACATCTGTGAAACTATGGGGACATCTGTGAAACTATTTGGGACATCTGTTAAACTATTGGGACATCTGTGAAACTACTGGTACATCTGTGAAATTATTGGGAAATCTTTGAAACTATGGGGACATCTGTGAAACTAATGGGACATATGTGAAACTATTGGGGCATCTGTGAAACTACTGGGTGATCTGTGAAACTACTGGGACATATGTGAACCTATTGGGACATCTGTGAAACTATTGGGACATCTGTGAAACTATTGGGAAATCTGTGAAACTATGGGGACATCTGTGAAACTAATGGGACATATGTGAAACTATTGGGACATCTGTGAAACTATGGGGACATCTGTGAAACTAATGGGACATCTTTGAAACTATTGGGACATCTGTGAAACTATGGGGACATCTGTTAACCTACTGAAATATCTGTAAAACTTCTGGGACATCTGTGAAAATATTTGGGACATCTGTTAAACTATTGGGACATCTGTGAAACTACTGGTACATCTGTGAAATTATTGGGACATCTGTGAAACTATGGGGACATCTGTGAAACTAATGGGACATATGTGAAACTATTGGGGCATCTTTGAAACTACTGGGATCATCTGTGAAACTACCGGGACATCTGTGAAACTATTGGGACATCTGTGAAACTATGGGGACATCTGTGAAACTATTTGGGACATCTGTTAAACTATTGGGACATCTGTGAAACTACTGGTACATCTGTGAAATTGTTGGGAAATCTGTGAAACTATGGGGACATCTGTGAAACTAATGGGACATATGTGAAACTATTGGGGCATCTGTGAAACTACTGGGTGATCTGTGAAACTACTGGGACTTATGTGAACCTATTGGGACATCTGTGAAACTATTGGGACATCTGTGAAACTATTGGGACATCTGCGAAACTATGGGGACATCTGTGAAACTAATGGGACATATGTGAAACTATTGGGACATCTGTGAAACTATGGGGACATCTGTGAAACTAATGCGACATATGTGAAACTATTGGGACATCTGTAAAACTACTGGGACATATGTGAAACTATTGGGAAATGTGTGAAACTATTGGGACATCTGTGAAACTATTGGGACATCTGTGAAACTACTGGTACATCTGTGAAACTATGGGGACATCTGTTAACCTACTGAGATATCTGTAAAACTACTGGGACATCGGTGAAACTATTGGGACATCTGTGAAACTATGGAGACATCTGTTAACCTACTGGGACATCTGTGAAACTACTGGGACATCTGTTAAACTACTGGGACATCTGTTGAACTATTGGGACATCTGTGAATCTACTGGGACATCTGTAAAACTACTGGGACATATGTGAACCTATTGGGACATCTGTGAAACTATTGGGACATCTATGAAACTACTGGGACATCTGTGAAACTATTGAGACATCTGTGAAACAACTGGGACATCTGTTAAACTATTGGGAAATCTGTTAAACTCCTGGGACATCTGTGAAACTATTGGGACATCTGTCAAACTATTTCGGACATCTGTTAAACTATTGGGACATCTGTAAAACTACTGGTACATCGGTTAAATTATTGGGACATCTGTGAAACTATGGGGACATCTGTGAAACTAATGGGACATATGTGAAACTATTGGGGCATCTGTGAAACGACTGGTTGATCTGTGACACTACTGGGACATATGTGAACTTATTGGGACATCTGTGAAACTACCGGGACATCTGTAAAACTACTGGGACATCTTTGAAACTATTGGGACATCTGTGAAACTATGGGGACATCTGTTAACCTACTGGAATATCTGTAAAACTTCTGGGACATCTGTGAAACTATTTGGGACATCTGTTAAACTATTGGGACATCTGTGAAACTACTGGTACATCTGTGAAATTATTGGGACATCTGTGAAACTATGGGGACATCTGTGAAACTAATGGGACATATGTGAACCTATTGGGACATCTGTTAAACTATTGGGACATCTGTGAAACTATGGGGACATCTGTGAAACTATTTGGGACATCTGTTAAACTATTGGGACATCTGTGAAACTACTGGTACATCTGTGAAATTATTGGGAAATCTGTGAAACTATGGGGACATCTGTGAAACTAATGGGACATATGTGAAACTATTGGGGCATCTGTGAAACTACTGGGTGATCTGTGAAACTACTGGGACATATGTGAACCTATTGGGACATCTGTGAAACTATTGGGACATCTGTGAAACTATTGGGACATCTGTGAAACTATGGGGAAATCTGTGAAACTAATGGAACATATGTGAAACTATTGGGACATCTGTGAAACTATGGGGATATCTGAGAAACTAATGGGACATATGTGAAACTATTGGGACATCTATAAAACTACTGGGACATATGTGAAACTATTGGGAAATGTGTGAAACTATTGGGACATCTGTGAAACTATTGGGACATCTGTGAAACTACTGGTACATCTGTGAAACTATGGGGACATCTGTTAACCTACTGGGATATCTGTAAAATTACTGGGACATCTGTGAAATTATTGGGACATCTGTGAAACTATGGGGACATCTGTTAACCTACTGGGACATCTGTGAAACTACTGGGACATCTGTTAAACTACTGGGACATCTGTTGAACTATTGGGACATCCGTGAATCTACTGGGACATCTGTAAAACTACTGGGACATATGTGAACCTATTGGGACATCTGTGAAACTATTGGCACATATGTGAAACTATTGAGACATCTGTGAAACAACTGGGACATCTGTTAAACTATTGGGACATCTGTTAAACTTCTGGGACATCTGTGAAACTATTGGGACATCTGTGAAACTATTTGGGACATCTGTTAAACTATTGGGACATCTGTGAAACTACTGGTACATCTGTTAAATTATTGGGACATTGTGAAACTATGGGGACATCTGTGAAACTAATGGGACATATGTGAAACTATTGGGGCATCTGTGAAACGACTGGGTGATCTGTGAAACTACTGGGACATATGTGAACTTATTGGGACATCTGTGAAACTATTGGGACATCTGTGAAACTATTGGGACATCTGTGAAACTATGGGGACATCTGTGAAACTAATGGGACATATTTGAAACTATTGGGGCATCTGTGAAACTACTGGGTGATCTGTGAAACTACTGGGACATATGTGAACCTATTGGGACATCTGTGAACCTATTGGGACATCTGTGAAACTATTGGGACATCTGTGAAACTATTGGGACATCTGTGAAACTATGGGGACATCTGTGAAACTACTGGTACATCTGTGAAACTATTGGGACATCTGTGAAACTATTGGGACATCTGTGAAACTAATGGGACATATGTGAAACTATTGGGACATCTGTGAAACTATGGGGACATCTGTGAAACTAATGCGACATATGTGAAACTATTGGGACATCTGTAAAACTACTGGGACATATGTGAAACTATTGGGAAATGTGTGAAACTATTGGGACATCTGTGAAACTATTGGGACATCTGTGAAACTACTGGTACATCTGTGAAACTATGGGGACATCTGTTAACCTACTGAGATATCTGTAAAACTACTGGGACATCTGTGAAACTATTGGGACATCTGTGAAACTATGGGGACATCTGTTAACCTACTGGGACATCTGTGAAACTACTGGGACATCTGTTAAACTACTGGGACATCTGTTGAACTATTGGGACATCTGTGAATCTACTGGGACATCTGTAAAACTACTGGGACATATGTGAACCTATTGGGACATCTGTGAAACTATTGGGACATCTATGAAACTACTGGGACATCTGTGAAACTATTGAGACATCTGTGAAACAACTGGGACATCTGTTAAACTATTGGGAAATCTGTTAAACTCCTGGGACATCTGTGAAACTATTGGGACATCTGTCAAACTATTTCGGACATCTGTTAAACTATTGGGACATCTGTAAAACTACTGGTACATCGGTTAAATTATTGGGACATCTGTGAAACTATGGGGACATCTGTGAAACTAATGGGACATATGTGAAACTATTGGGGCATCTGTGAAACGACTGGGTGATCTGTGACACTACTGGGACATATGTGAACTTATTGGGACATCTGTGAAACTACCGGGACATCTGTAAAACTACTGGGACATCTTTGAAACTATTGGGACATCTGTGAAACTATGGGGACATCTGTTAACCTACTGGAATATCTGTAAAACTTCTGGGACATCTGTGAAACTATTTGGGACATCTGTTAAACTATTGGGACATCTGTGAAACTACTGGTACATCTGTGAAATTATTGGGACATCTGTGAAACTATGGGGACATCTGTGAAACTAATGGGACATATGTGAACCTATTGGGACATCTGTTAAACTATTGGGACATCTGTGAAACTATGGGGACATCTGTGAAACTATTTGGGACATCTGTTAAACTATTGGGACATCTGTGAAACTACTGGTACATCTGTGAAATTATTGGGAAATCTGTGAAACTATGGGGACATCTGTGAAACTAATGGGACATATGTGAAACTATTGGGGCATCTGTGAAACTACTGGGTGATCTGTGAAACTACTGGGACATATGTGAACCTATTGGGACATCTGTGAAACTATTGGGACATCTGTGAAACTATTGGGACATCTGTGAAACTATGGGGACATCTGTGAAACTAATGGGACATATGTGAAACTATTGGGACATCTGTGAAACTATGGGGATATCTGTGAAACTAATGGGACATATGTGAAACTATTGGGACATCTATAAAACTACTGGGACATATGTGAAACTATTGGGAAATGTGTGAAACTATTGGGACATCTGTGAAACTATTGGGACATCTGTGAAACTACTGGTACATCTGTGAAACTATGGGGACATCTGTTAACCTACTGGGATATCTGTAAAATTACTGGGACATCTGTGAAACTATTGGGACATCTGTGAAACTATGGGGACATCTGTTAACCTACTGGGACATCTGTGAAACTACTGGGACATCTGTTAAACTACTGGGACATCTGTTGAACTATTGGGACATCTGTGAATCTACTGGGACATCTGTAAAACTACTGGGACATATGTGAACCTATTGGGACATCTGTGAAACTATTGGCACATATGTGAAACTATTGAGACATCTGTGAAACAACTGGGACATCTGTTAAACTATTGGGACATCTGTTAAACTTCTGGGACATCTGTGAAACTATTGGGACATCTGTGAAACTATTTGGGACATCTGTTAAACTATTGGGACATCTGTGAAACTACTGGTACATCTGTTAAATTATTGGGACATCTGTGAAACTATGGGGACATTTGTGAAACTAATGGGACATATGTGAAACTATTGGGGCATCTGTGAAACGACTGGGTGATCTGTGAAACTACTGGGACATATGTGAACTTATTGGGACATCTGTGAAACTATTGGGACATCTGTGAAACTATTGGGACATCTGTGAAACTATGGGGACATCTGTGAAACTAATGGGACATATGTGAAACTATTGGGGCATCTGTGAAACTACTGGGTGATCTGTGAAACTACTGGGACATATGTGAACCTATTGGGACATCTGTGAAACTATTGGGGCATCTGTGAAACTATTGGGACATCTGTGAAACTATGGGGACATCTGTGAAACTACTGGTACATCTGTGAAATTATTGGGAAATCTGTGAAACTATGGGGACATCTGTGAAACTACTGGTACATCTGTGAAATTATTGGGAAATCTGTGAAACTATGGGGACATCTGTGAAACTAATGGGACATATGTGAAACTATTGGGGCATCTGTGAAACGACTGGGTGATCTGTGAAACTACTGGGACATATGTGAACTTATTGGGACATCTGTGAAACTATTGGGACATCTGTGAAACTATTGGGACATCTGTGAAACTATGGGGACATCTGTGAAACTAATGGGACATATGTGAAACTATTGGGGCATCTGTGAAACTACTGGGATCATCTGTGAAACTACCGGGACATCTGTAAAACTACTGGGACATCTTTGAAACTATTGGGACATCTGTGAAACTATGGGGACATCTGTTAACCTACTGGAATATATGTAAAACTTCTGGGACATCTGTGAAACTATTTGGGACATCTGTTAAACTATTGGGACATCTGTGAAACTACTGGTACATCTGTGAAATTATTGGGACATCTGTGAAACTATGGGGACATCTGTGAAACT
This sequence comes from Petromyzon marinus, assembly GCF_048934315.1. Classification (NCBI taxonomy): domain Eukaryota; kingdom Metazoa; phylum Chordata; class Hyperoartia; order Petromyzontiformes; family Petromyzontidae; genus Petromyzon; species Petromyzon marinus. The sequence continues at coordinate 16,862,477 of NC_133681.1, read as the reverse complement.
AATGGGACATATGTGAACCTATTGGGACATCTGTTAAACTATTGGGACATCTGTGAAACTATGGGGACATCTGTGAAACTATTTGGGACATCTGTTAAACTATTGGGACATCTTTGAAACTACTGGTACATCTGTGAAATTATTGGGAAATCTGTGAAACTATGGGGACATCTGTGAAACTAATGGGACATATGTGAAACTATTGGGGCATCTGTGAAACTACTGGGTGATCTGTGAAACTACTGGGACATATGTGAACCTATTGGGACATCTGTGAAACTATTGGGACATCTGTGAAACTATTGGGACATCTGTGAAACTATGGGGACATCTGTGAAACTAATGGGACATATGTGAAACTATTGGGACATCTGTGAAACTATGGGGATATCTGTGAAACTAATGGGACATATGTGAAACTATTGGGACATCTGTAAAACTACTGGGACATATGTGAAACTATTGGGAAATGTGTGAAACTATTGGGACATCTGTGAAACTATTGGGACATCTGTGAAACTACTGGTACATCTGTGAAACTATGGGGACATCTGTTAACCTACTGGGATATCTGTAAAATTACTGGGACATCTGTGAAACTATTGGGACATCTGTGAAACTATGGGGACATCTGTTAACCTACTGGGACATCTGTGAAACTACTGGGACATCTGTTAAACTACTGGGACATCTGTTGAACTATTGGGACATCAGTGAATCTACTGGGACATCTGTAAAACTACTGGGACATATGTGAACCTATTGGGACATCTGTGAAACTATTGGGACATATGTGAAACTATTGAGACATCTGTGAAACAACTGGGACATCTGTTAAACTATTGGGACATCTGTTAAACTTCTGGGACATCTGTGAAACTATTGGGACATCTGTGAAACTATTTGGGACATCTGTTAAACTATTGGGACATCTGTGAAACTACTGGTACATCTGTTAAATTATTGGGACATCTGTGAAACTATGGGGACATCTGTGAAACTAATGGGACATATGTGAAACTATTGGGGCATCTGTGAAACGACTGGGTGATCTGTGACACTACTGGGACATCTGTTAAACTTCTGGGACATCTGTGAAACTATTGGGACATCTGTGAAACTATTTGGGACATCTGTTAAACTATTGGGACATCTGTGAAACTACTGGTACATCTGTGAAACTATGGGGACATCTGTGAAACTAATGGGACATATGTGAAACTATTGGGGCATCTGTGAAACTACTGGGATCATCTGTGAAACAACCGGGACATCTGTAAATCTACTGGGACATCTTTGAAACTATTGGGACATCTGTGAAACTATGGGGACATCTGTTAACCTACTGGAATATCTGTAAAACTTCTGGGACATCTGTGAAACTATTTGGGACATCTGTTAAACTATTGGGACATCTGTGAAACTACTGGTACATCTGTTAAATTATTGGGACATCTGTGAAACTATTGGGACATCTGTAAAACTACTGGGACATATGTGAAACTATTGGGAAATGTGTGAAACTAATGGGACATCTGTGAAACTATTGGGACATCTGTGAAACTACTGGCACATCTGTGAAACTATGGGGACATCTGTTAACCTACTGGGATATCTGTAAAACTACTGGGACATCTGTGAAACTATTGGGACATCTGTGAAACTATTGAGACATCTGTGAAACAACTGGGACATCTGTTAAACTATTGGGACATCTGTTAAACTCCTGGGACATCTGTGAAACTATTGGGACATCTGTCAACCTATTTGGGACATCTGTTAAACTATTGGGACATCTGTGAAACTACTGGTACATCTGTTAAATTATTGGGACATCTGTGAAACAATGGGGACATCTGTGAAACTAATGGGACATATGTGAAACTATTGGGGCATCTGTGAAACGACTGGGTGATCTGTGACACTACTGGGACATCTGTTAAACTTCTGGGACATCTGTGAAACTATTGGGACATCTGTGAAACTATTTGGGACATCTGTTAAACTATTGGGACATCTGTGAAACTACTGGTACATCTGTGAAACTATGGGGACATCTGTGAAACTAATGGGACATATGTGAAACTATTGGGGCATCTGTGAAACTACTGGGATCATCTGTGAAACAACAGGGACATCTGTAAAACTACTGGGACATCTTTGAAACTATTGGGACATCTGTGAAACTATGGGGACATCTGTGAAACTAATGGGACATATGTGAACCTATTGGGACATCTGTTAAACTATTGGGACATCTGTGAAACTATGGGGACATCTGTGAAACTATTTGGGACATCTGTTAAACTATTGGGACATCTGTGAAACTACTGGTACATCTGTGAAATTATTGGGAAATCTGTGAAACTATGGGGACATCTGTGAAACTAATGGGACATATGTGAAACTATTGGGGCATCTGTGAAACTACTGGGTGATCTGTGAAACTACTGGGACATATGTGAACCTATTGGGACATCTGTGAAACTATTGGGACATCTGTGAAACTATTGGGACATCTGTGAAACTATGGGGACATCTGTGAAACTAATGGGACATATGTGAAACTATTGGGACATCTGTGAAACTATGGGGATATCTGTGAAACTAATGGGACATATGTGAAACTATTGGGACATCTATAAAACTACTGGGACATATGTGAAACTATTGGGAAATGTGTGAAACTATTGGGACATCTGTGAAACTATTGGGACATCTGTGAAACTACTGGTACATCTGTGAAACTATGGGGACATCTGTTAACCTACTGGGATATCTGTAAAATTACTGGGACATCTGTGAAACTATTGGGACATCTGTGAAACTATGGGGACATCTGTTAACCTACTGGGACATCTGTGAAACTACTGGGACATCTGTTAAACTACTGGGACATCTGTTGAACTATTGGGACATCTGTGAATCTACTGGGACATCTGTAAAACTACTGGGACATATGTGAACCTATTGGGACATCTGTGAAACTATTGGCACATATGTGAAACTATTGAGACATCTGTGAAACAACTGGGACATCTGTTAAACTCTTGGGACATCTGTTAAACTTCTGGGACATCTGTGAAACTATTGGGACATCTGTGAAACTATTTGGGACATCTGTTAAACTATTGGGACATCTGTGAAACTACTGGTACATCTGTTAAATTATTGGGACATCTGTGAAACTATGGGGACATCTGTGAAACTAATGGGACATATGTGAAACTATTGGGGCATCTGTGAAACGACTGGGTGATCTGTGAAACTACTGGGACATATGTGAACTTATTGGGACATCTGTGAAACTATTGGGACATCTGTGAAACTATTGGGACATCTGTGAAACTATGGGGACATCTGTGAAACTAATGGGACATATGTGAAACTATTGGGGCATCTGTGAAACTACTGGGTGATCTGTGAAACTACTGGGACATATGTGAACCTATTGGGACATCTGTGAAACTATTGGGACATCTGTGAAACTATTGGGACATCTGTGAAACTATGGGGACATCTGTGAAACTACTGGTACATCTGTGAAATTATTGGGAAATCTGTGAAACTATGGGGACTTCTGTGAAACTAATGGGACATATGTGAAACTATTGGGGCATCTGTGAAACGACTGGGTGATCTGTGAAACTACTGGGACATATGTGAACTTATTGGGACATCTGTGAAACTATTGGGACATCTGTGAAACTATTGGGACATCTGTGAAACTATGGGGACATCTGTGAAACTAATGGGACATATGTGAAACTATTGGGGCATCTGTGAAACTACTGGGATCATCTGTGAAACTACCGGGACATCTGTAAAACTACTGGGACATCTTTGAAACTATTGGGACATCTGTGAAACTATTTGGGACATCTGTTAAACTATTGGGACATCTGTGAAACTACTGGTATATCTGTGAAATTATTGGGACATCTGTGAAACTATGGGGACATCTGTGAAACTAATGGGACATATGTGAACCTATTGGGACATCTGTTAAACTATTGGGACATCTGTGAAACTATGGGGACATCTGTGAAACTATTTGGGACATCTGTTAAACTATTGGGACATCTTTGAAACTACTGGTACATCTGTGAAATTATTGGGAAATCTGTGAAACTATGGGGACATCTGTGAAACTAATGGGACATATGTGAAACTATTGGGGCATCTGTGAAACTACTGGGTGATCTGTGAAACTACTGGGACATATGTGAACCTATTGGGACATCTGTGAAACTATTGGGACATCTGTGAAACTATTGGGACATCTGTGAAACTATGGGGACATCTGTGAAACTAATGGGACATATGTGAAACTATTGGGACATCTGTGAAACTATGGGGATATCTGTGAAACTAATGGGACATATGTGAAACTATTGGGACATCTGTAAAACTACTGGGACATATGTGAAACTATTGGGAAATGTGTGAAACTATTGGGACATCTGTGAAACTATTGGGACATCTGTGAAACTACTGGTACATCTGTGAAACTATGGGGACATCTGTTAACCTACTGGGATATCTGTAAAATTACTGGGACATCTGTGAAACTATTGGGACATCTGTGAAACTATGGGGACATCTGTTAACCTACTGGGACATCTGTGAAACTACTGGGACATCTGTTAAACTACTGGGACATCTGTTGAACTATTGGGACATCAGTGAATCTACTGGGACATCTGTAAAACTACTGGGACATATGTGAACCTATTGGGACATCTGTGAAACTATTGGGACATATGTGAAACTATTGAGACATCTGTGAAACAACTGGGACATCTGTTAAACTATTGGGACATCTGTTAAACTTCTGGGACATCTGTGAAACTATTGGGACATCTGTGAAACTATTTGGGACATCTGTTAAACTATTGGGACATCTGTGAAACTACTGGTACATCTGTTAAATTATTGGGACATCTGTGAAACTATGGGGACATCTGTGAAACTAATGGGACATATGTGAAACTATTGGGGCATCTGTGAAACGACTGGGTGATCTGTGACACTACTGGGACATCTGTTAAACTTCTGGGACATCTGTGAAACTATTGGGACATCTGTGAAACTATTTGGGACATCTGTTAAACTATTGGGACATCTGTGAAACTACTGGTACATCTGTGAAACTATGGGGACATCTGTGAAACTAATGGGACATATGTGAAACTATTGGGGCATCTGTGAAACTACTGGGATCATCTGTGAAACAACCGGGACATCTGTAAAACTACTGGGACATCTTTGAAACTATTGGGACATCTGTGAAACTATGGGGACATCTGTTAACCTACTGGAATATCTGTAAAACTTCTGGGACATCTGTGAAACTATTTGGGACATCTGTTAAACTACTGGGACATCTGTGAAACTACTGGTACATCTGTTAAATTATTGGGACATCTGTTAAACTATTGGGACATCTGTAAATCTACTGGGACATATGTGAAACTATTGGGAAATGTGTGAAACTATTGGGACATCTGTGAAACTATTGGGACATCTGTGAAACTACTGGTACATCTGTGAAACTATGGGGACATCTGTTAACCTACTGGGATATCTGTAAAACTACTGGGACATCTGTGAAACTATTGGGACATCTGTGAAACTATTGAGACATCTGTGAAACAACTGGGACATCTGTTAAACTATTGGGACATCTGTTAAACTCCTGGGACATCTGTGAAACTATTGGGACATCTGTCAACCTATTTGGGACATCTGTTAAACTATTGGGACATCTGTGAAACTACTGGTACATCTGTTAAATTATTGGGACATCTGTGAAACTATGGGGACATCTGTGAAACTAATGGGACATATGTGAAACTATTGGGGCATCTGTGAAACGACTGGGTGATCTGTGACACTACTGGGACATCTGTTAAACTTCTGGGACATCTGTGAAACTATTGGGACATCTGTGAAACTATTTGGGACATCTGTTAAACTATTGGGACATCTGTGAAACTACTGGTACATCTGTGAAACTATGGGGACATCTGTGAAACTAATGGGACATATGTGAAACTATTGGGGCATCTGTGAAACTACTGGGATCATCTGTGAAACAACCGGGACATCTGTAAAACTACTGGGACATCTTTGAAACTATTGGGACATCTGTGAAACTATGGGGACATCTGTTAACCTACTGGAATATCTGTAAAACTTCTGGGACATCTGTGAAACTATTTGGGACATCTGTTAAACTATTGGGACATCTGTGAAACTACTGGTACATCTGTTAAATTATTGGGACATCTGTGAAACTATTGGGACATCTGTAAAACTACTGGGACATATGTGAAACTATTGGGAAATGTGTGAAACTATTGGGACATCTGTGAAACTATTGGGACATCTGTGAAACTACTGGTACATCTGTGAAACTATGGGGACATCTGTTAACCTACTGGGATATCTGTAAAACTACTGGGACATCTGTGAAACTATTGGGACATCTGTGAAACTATTGAGACATCTGTGAAACAACTGGGACATCTGTTAAACTATTGGGACATCTGTTAAACTACTGGTACATCTGTTAAATTATTGGGACATCTGTGAAACTATGGGGACATCTGTGAAACTAATGGGACATATGTGAAACTATTGGGGCATCTGTGAAACGACTGGGTGATCTGTGAAACTACTGGGACATATGTGAACTTATTGGGACATCTGTGAAACTATTGGGACATCTGTGAAACTATTGGGACATCTGTGAAACTATGGGGACATCTGTGAAACTAATGGGACATATGTGAAACTATTGGGGCATCTGTGAAACTACTGGGTGATCTGTGAAACTACTGGGACATATGTGAACCTATTGGGACATCTGTGAAACTATTGGGACATCTGTGAAACTATTGGGACATCTGTGAAACTATGGGGACATCTGTGAAACTACTGGTACATCTGTGAAATTATTGGGAAATCTGTGAAACTATGGGGACTTCTGTGAAACTAATGGGACATATGTGAAACTATTGGGGCATCTGTGAAACGACTGGGTGATCTGTGAAACTACTGGGACATATGTGAACTTATTGGGACATCTGTGAAACTATTGGGACATCTGTGAAACTATTGGGACATCTGTGAAACTATGGGGACATCTGTGAAACTAATGGGACATATGTGAAACTATTGGGGCATCTGTGAAACTACTGGGATCATCTGTGAAACTACCGGGACATCTGTAAAACTACTGGGACATCTTTGAAACTATTGGGACATCTGTGAAACTATTTGGGACATCTGTTAAACTATTGGGACATCTGTGAAACTACTGGTATATCTGTGAAATTATTGGGACATCTGTGAAACTATGGGGACATCTGTGAAACTAATGGGACATATGTGAACCTATTGGGACATCTGTTAAACTATTGGGACATCTGTGAAACTATGGGGACATCTGTGAAACTATTTGGGACATCTGTTAAACTATTGGGACATCTTTGAAACTACTGGTACATCTGTGAAATTATTGGGAAATCTGTGAAACTATGGGGACATCTGTGAAACTAATGGGACATATGTGAAACTATTGGGGCATCTGTGAAACTACTGGGTGATCTGTGAAACTACTGGGACATATGTGAACCTATTGGGACATCTGTGAAACTATTGGGACATCTGTGAAACTATTGGGACATCTGTGAAACTATGGGGACATCTGTGAAACTAATGGGACATATGTGAAACTATTGGGACATCTGTGAAACTATGGGGATATCTGTGAAACTAATGGGACATATGTGAAACTATTGGGACATCTGTAAAACTACTGGGACATATGTGAAACTATTGGGAAATGTGTGAAACTATTGGGACATCTGTGAAACTATTGGGACATCTGTGAAACTACTGGTACATCTGTGAAACTATGGGGACATCTGTTAACCTACTGGGATATCTGTAAAATTACTGGGACATCTGTGAAACTATTGGGACATCTGTGAAACTATGGGGACATCTGTTAACCTACTGGGACATCTGTGAAACTACTGGGACATCTGTTAAACTACTGGGACATCTGTTGAACTATTGGGACATCAGTGAATCTACTGGGACATCTGTAAAACTACTGGGACATATGTGAACCTATTGGGACATCTGTGAAACTATTGGGACATATGTGAAACTATTGAGACATCTGTGAAACAACTGGGACATCTGTTAAACTATTGGGACATCTGTTAAACTTCTGGGACATCTGTGAAACTATTGGGACATCTGTGAAACTATTTGGGACATCTGTTAAACTATTGGGACATCTGTGAAACTACTGGTACATCTGTTAAATTATTGGGACATCTGTGAAACTATGGGGACATCTGTGAAACTAATGGGACATATGTGAAACTATTGGGGCATCTGTGAAACGACTGGGTGATCTGTGACACTACTGGGACATCTGTTAAACTTCTGGGACATCTGTGAAACTATTGGGACATCTGTGAAACTATTTGGGACATCTGTTAAACTATTGGGACATCTGTGAAACTACTGGTACATCTGTGAAACTATGGGGACATCTGTGAAACTAATGGGACATATGTGAAACTATTGGGGCATCTGTGAAACTACTGGGATCATCTGTGAAACAACCGGGACATCTGTAAAACTACTGGGACATCTTTGAAACTATTGGGACATCTGTGAAACTATGGGGACATCTGTTAACCTACTGGAATATCTGTAAAACTTCTGGGACATCTGTGAAACTATTTGGGACATCTGTTAAACTACTGGGACATCTGTGAAACTACTGGTACATCTGTTAAATTATTGGGACATCTGTTAAACTATTGGGACATCTGTAAATCTACTGGGACATATGTGAAACTATTGGGAAATGTGTGAAACTATTGGGACATCTGTGAAACTATTGGGACATCTGTGAAACTACTGGTACATCTGTGAAACTATGGGGACATCTGTTAACCTACTGGGATATCTGTAAAACTACTGGGACATCTGTGAAACTATTGGGACATCTGTGAAACTATTGAGACATCTGTGAAACAACTGGGACATCTGTTAAACTATTGGGACATCTGTTAAACTCCTGGGACATCTGTGAAACTATTGGGACATCTGTCAACCTATTTGGGACATCTGTTAAACTATTGGGACATCTGTGAAACTACTGGTACATCTGTTAAATTATTGGGACATCTGTGAAACTATGGGGACATCTGTGAAACTAATGGGACATATGTGAAACTATTGGGGCATCTGTGAAACGACTGGGTGATCTGTGACACTACTGGGACATCTGTTAAACTTCTGGGACATCTGTGAAACTATTGGGACATCTGTGAAACTATTTGGGACATCTGTTAAACTATTGGGACATCTGTGAAACTACTGGTACATCTGTGAAACTATGGGGACATCTGTGAAACTAATGGGACATATGTGAAACTATTGGGGCATCTGTGAAACTACTGGGATCATCTGTGAAACAACCGGGACATCTGTAAAACTACTGGGACATCTTTGAAACTATTGGGACATCTGTGAAACTATGGGGACATCTGTTAACCTACTGGAATATCTGTAAAACTTCTGGGACATCTGTGAAACTATTTGGGACATCTGTTAAACTATTGGGACATCTGTGAAACTACTGGTACATCTGTTAAATTATTGGGACATCTGTGAAACTATTGGGACATCTGTAAAACTACTGGGACATATGTGAAACTATTGGGAAATGTGTGAAACTATTGGGACATCTGTGAAACTATTGGGACATCTGTGAAACTACTGGTACATCTGTGAAACTATGGGGACATCTGTTAACCTACTGGGATATCTGTAAAACTACTGGGACATCTGTGAAACTATTGGGACATCTGTGAAACTATTGAGACATCTGTGAAACAACTGGGACATCTGTTAAACTATTGGGACATCTGTTAAACTCCTGGGACATCTGTGAAACTATTGGGACATCTGTCAACCTATTTGGGACATCTGTTAAACTATTGGGACATCTGTGAAACTACTGGTACATCTGTGAAATTATTGGGACATCTGTGAAACTATTGGGACATCTGTAAAACTACTGGGACATATGTGAAACTATTGGGAAATGTGTGAAACTATTGGGACATCTGTGAAACTATTGGGACATCTGTGAAACTACTGGTACATCTGTGAAACTATGGGGACATCTGTTAACCTACTGGGATATCTGTAAAACTACTGGGACATCTGTGAAACTATTGGGACATCTGTGAAACTATGGGGACATCTGTTAACCTACTGGGACATCTGTGAAACTACTGGGACATCTGTTGAACTATTGGGACATCTGTGAATCTACTGGGACATCTGTAAAACTACTGGGACATATGTGAACCTATTGGGACATCTGTGAAACTATTGGGACATCTGTGAAACTATTGAGACATCTGTGAAACAACTGGGACATCTGTTAAACTATTGGGACATCTGTTAAACTCCTGGGACATCTGTGAAACTATTGGGACATCTGTCAACCTATTTGGGAAATCTGTTAAACTATTGGGACATCTGTGAAACTACTGGTACATCTGTTAAATTATTGGGACATCTCTGAAACTATGGGGACATCTGTGAAACTAATGGGACATATGTGAAACTATTGGGGCATCTGTGAAACGACTGGGTGATCTGTGACACTACTGGGACATCTGTTAAACTTCTGGGACATCTGTGAAACTATTGGGACATCTGTGAAACTATTTGGGACATCTGTTAAACTATTGGGACATCTGTGAAACTACTGGTACATCTGTTAAACTATGGGGACATCTGTGAAACTAATGGGACATATGTGAAACTATTGGGGCATCTGTGAAACTACTGGGATCATCTGTGAAACAACCGGGACATCTGTAAAACTACTGGGACATCTTTGAAACTATTGGGACATCTGTGAAACTATGGGGACATCTGTTAACCTACTGGAATATCTGTAAAACTTCTGGGACTTCTGTGAAACTATTTGGGACATCTGTTAAACTACTGGGACATCTGTGAAACTACTGGTACATCTGTTAAATTATTGGGACATCTGTTAAACTATTGGGACATCTGTAAAACTACTGGGACATATGTGAAACTATTGGGAAATGTGTGAAACTGTTGGAACATCTGTGAAACTATTGGGACATCTGTGAAACTACTGGTACATCTGTGAAACTATGGGGACATCTGTTAACCTACTGGGATATCTGTAAAACTACTGGGACATCTGTGAAACTATTGGGACATCTGTGAAACTATTGAGACATCTGTGAAACAACTGGGACATCTGTTAAACTATTGGGACATCTGTTAAACTCCTGGGACATCTGTGAAACTATTGGGACATCTGTCAACCTATTTGGGACATCTGTTAAACTATTGGGACATCTGTGAAACTACTGGTACATCTGTTAAATTATTGGGACATCTGTGAAACAACTGGGACATCTGTGAAACTAATGGGACATATGTGAAACTATTGGGGCATCTGTGAAACGACTGGGTGATCTGTGACACTACTGGGACATCTGTTAAACTTCTGGGACATCTGTGAAACTATTGGGACATCTGTGAAACTATTTGGGACATCTGTTAAACTATTGGGACATCTGTGAAACTACTGGTACATCTGTGAAACTATGGGGACATCTGTGAAACTAATGGGACATATGTGAAACTATTGGGGCATCTGTGAAACTACTGGGATCATCTGTGAAACAACCAGGACATCTGTAAAACTACTGGGACATCTTTGAAACTATTGGGACATCTGTGAAACTATGGGGACATCTGTTAACCTACTGGAATATCTGTAAAACTTCTGGGACATCTGTGAAACTATTTGGGACATCTGTTAAACTATTGGGACATCTGTGAAACTACTGGTACATCTGTTAAATTATTGGGACATCTGTGAAACTATTGGGACATCTGTAAAACTACTGGGACATATGTGAAACTATTGGGAAATGTGTGAAACTATTGGGACATCTGTGAAACTATTGGGACATCTGTGAAACTACTGGTACATCTGTGAAACTATGGGGACATCTGTTAACCTACTGGGATATCTGTAAAACTACTGGGACATCTGTGAAACTATTGGGACATCTGTGAAACTATTGAGACATCTGTGAAACAACTGGGACATCTGTTAAACTATTGGGACATCTGTTAAACTCCTGGGACATCTGTGAAACTATTGGGACATCTGTCAACCTATTTGGGACATCTGTTAAACTATTGGGACATCTGTGAAACTACTGGTACATCTGTGAAATTATTGGGACATCTGTGAAACTATTGGGACATCTGTAAAACTACTGGGACATATGTGAAACTATTGGGAAATGTGTGAAACTATTGGGACATCTGTGAAACTACTGGTACATCTGTGAAACTATGGGGACATCTGTTAACCTACTGGGATATCTGTAAAACTACTGGGACATCTGTGAAACTATTGGGACATCTGTGAAACTATGGGGACATCTGTTAACTTACTGGGACATCTGTGAAACTACTGGGACATCTGTTGAACTATTGGGACATCTGTGAATCTACTGGGACATCTGTAAAACTACTGGGACATATGTGAACCTATTGGTACATCTGTGAAACTATTGGGACATCTGTGAAACTATTGAGACATCTGTGAAACAACTGGGACATCTGTTAAACTATTGGGACATCTGTTAAACTCCTGGGACATCTGTGAAACTATTGGGACATCTGTCAACCTATTTGGGAAATCTGTTAAACTATTGGGACATCTGTGAAACTACTGGTACATCTGTTAAATTATTGGGACATCTGTGAAACTATGGGGACATCTGTGAAACTAATGGGACATATGTGAAACTATTGGGGCATCTGTGAAACGACTGGGTGATCTGTGACACTACTGGGACATCTGTTAAACTTCTGGGACATCTGTGAAACTATTGGGACATCTGTGAAACTATTTGGGACATCTGTTAAACTATTGGGACATCTGTGAAACTACTGGTACATCTGTGAAACTATGGGGACATCTGTGAAACTAATGGGACATATGTGAAACTATTGGGGCATCTGTGAAACTACTGGGATCATCTGTGAAACAACCGGGACATCTGTAAAACTACTGGGACAACTTTGAAACTATTGGGACATCTGTGAAACTATGGGGACATCTGTTAACCTACTGGAATATCTGTAAAACTTCTGGGACATCTGTGAAATTATTTGGGACATCTGTTAAACTATTGGGACATCTGTGAAACTACTGGTACATCTGTGAAATTATTGGGACATCTGTGAAACTATGGGGACATCTGTGAAACTAATGGGACATATGTGAAACTATTGGGGCATCTGTGAAACTACTGGGACATATGTGAACCTATTGGGACATCTGTGAAACTATTGGGACATCTGTGAAACTATGGGGACATCTGTGAAACTATTTGGGACATCTGTTAAACTATTGGGACATCTGTGAAACTACTGGTACATCTGTGAAATTATTGGGAAATCTGTGAAACTATGGGGACATCTGTGAAACTAATGGGACATATGTGAAACTATTGGGGCATCTGTGAAACTACTGGGTGATCTGTGAAACTACTGGGACATATGTGAATCTATTGGGACATCTGTGAAACTATTGGGACATCTGTGAAACTATTGGGACATCTGTGAAACTATGGGGACATCTGTGAAACTACTGGTACATCTGTGAAATTATTGGGAAATCTGTGAAACTATGGGGACATCTGTGAAACTAATTGGACATATGTGAAACTATTGGGGCATCTGTGAAACGACTGGGTGATCTGTGAAACTACTAGGACATCTGTGAAACTATGGGGACATCTGTGAAACTAATGGGACATATGTGAAACTATTGGGGCATCTGTGAAACTACTGGGATCATCTGTGAAACTACCGGGACATCTGTAAAACTACTGGGACATCTTTGAAACGATTGGGACATCTGTGAAACTATGGGGACATCTGTTAACCTACTGGAATATCTGTAAAACTTCTGGGACATCTGTGAAACTATTTGGGACATCTGTTAAACTATTGGGACATCTGTGAAACTACTGGTACATCTGTGAAATTATTGGGACATCTGTGAAACTATGGGACATCTGTGAAACTAATGGGACATATGTGAACCTATTGGGACATCTGTTAAATTATTGGGACATCTGTGAAACTATGGGGACATCTGTGAAACTAATGGGACATATGTGAAACTATTGGGGCATCTGTGAAACGACTGGGTGATCTGTGACACTACTGGGACATCTGTTAAACTTCTGGGACATCTGTGAAACTATTGGGACATCTGTGAAACTATTTGGGACATCTGTTAAACTATTGGGACATCTGTGAAACTACTGGTACATCTGTGAAACTATGGGGACATCTGTGAAACTAATGGGACATATGTGAAACTATTGGGGCATCTGTGAAACTACTGGGATCATCTGTGAAACAACCGGGACATCTGTAAAACTACTGGGACATCTTTGAAACTATTGGGACATCTGTGAAACTATGGGGACATCTGTTAACCTACTGGAATATCTGTAAAACTTCTGGGACATCTGTGAAACTATTTGGGACATCTGTTAAACTATTGGGACATCTGTGAAACTACTGGTACATCTGTTAAATTATTGGGACATCTGTGAAACTATTGGGACATCTGTAAAACTACTGGGACATATGTGAAACTATTGGGAAATGTGTGAAACTATTGGGACATCTGTGAAACTATTGGGACATCTGTGAAACTACTGGTACATCTGTGAAACTATGGGGACATCTGTTAACCTACTGGGATATCTGTAAAACTACTGGGACATCTGTGAAACTATTGGGACATCTGTGAAACTATTGAGACATCTGTGAAACAACTGGGACATCTGTTAAACTATTGGGACATCTGTTAAACTCCTGGGACATCTGTGAAACTATTGGGACATCTGTCAACCTATTTGGGACATCTGTTAAACTATTGGGACATCTGTGAAACTACTGGTACATCTGTGAAATTATTGGGACATCTGTGAAACTATTGGGACATCTGTAAAACTACTGGGACATATGTGAAACTATTGGGAAATGTGTGAAACTATTGGGACATCTGTGAAACTATTGGGACATCTGTGAAACTACTGGTACATCTGTGAAACTATGGGGACATCTGTTAACCTACTGGGATATCTGTAAAACTACTGGGACATCTGTGAAACTATTGGGACATCTGTGAAACTATGGGGACATCTGTTAACCTACTGGGACATCTGTGAAACTACTGGGACATCTGTTGAACTATTGGGACATCTGTGAATCTACTGGGACATCTGTAAAACTACTGGGACATATGTGAACCTATTGGGACATCTGTGAAACTATTGGGACATCTGTGAAACTATTGAGACATCTGTGAAACAACTGGGACATCTGTTAAACTATTGGGACATCTGTTAAACTCCTGGGACATCTGTGAAACTATTGGGACATCTGTCAACCTATTTGGGAAATCTGTTAAACTATTGGGACATCTGTGAAACTACTGGTACATCTGTTAAATTATTGGGACATCTCTGAAACTATGGGGACATCTGTGAAACTAATGGGACATATGTGAAACTATTGGGGCATCTGTGAAACGACTGGGTGATCTGTGACACTACTGGGACATCTGTTAAACTTCTGGGACATCTGTGAAACTATTGGGACATCTGTGAAACTATTTGGGACATCTGTTAAACTATTGGGACATCTGTGAAACTACTGGTACATCTGTGAAACTATGGGGACATCTGTGAAACTAATGGGACATATGTGAAACTATTGGGGCATCTGTGAAACTACTGGGATCATCTGTGAAACAACCGGGACATCTGTAAAACTACTGGGACATCTTTGAAACTATTGGGACATCTGTGAAACTATGGGGACATCTGTTAACCTACTGGAATATCTGTAAAACTTCTGGGACTTCTGTGAAACTATTTGGGACATCTGTTAAACTACTGGGACATCTGTGAAACTACTGGTACATCTGTTAAATTATTGGGACATCTGTTAAACTATTGGGACATCTGTAAAACTACTGGGACATATGTGAAACTATTGGGAAATGTGTGAAACTGTTGGAACATCTGTGAAACTATTGGGACATCTGTGAAACTACTGGTACATCTGTGAAACTATGGGGACATCTGTTAACCTACTGGGATATCTGTAAAACTACTGGGACATCTGTGAAACTATTGGGACATCTGTGAAACTATTGAGACATCTGTGAAACAACTGGGACATCTGTTAAACTATTGGGACATCTGTTAAACTCCTGGGACATCTGTGAAACTATTGGGACATCTGTCAACCTATTTGGGACATCTGTTAAACTATTGGGACATCTGTGAAACTACTGGTACATCTGTTAAATTATTGGGACATCTGTGAAACAACTGGGACATCTGTGAAACTAATGGGACATATGTGAAACTATTGGGGCATCTGTGAAACGACTGGGTGATCTGTGACACTACTGGGACATCTGTTAAACTTCTGGGACATCTGTGAAACTATTGGGACATCTGTGAAACTATTTGGGACATCTGTTAAACTATTGGGACATCTGTGAAACTACTGGTACATCTGTGAAACTATGGGGACATCTGTGAAACTAATGGGACATATGTGAAACTATTGGGGCATCTGTGAAACTACTGGGATCATCTGTGAAACAACCAGGACATCTGTAAAACTACTGGGACATCTTTGAAACTATTGGGACATCTGTGAAACTATGGGGACATCTGTTAACCTACTGGAATATCTGTAAAACTTCTGGGACATCTGTGAAACTATTTGGGACATCTGTTAAACTATTGGGACATCTGTGAAACTACTGGTACATCTGTTAAATTATTGGGACATCTGTGAAACTATTGGGACATCTGTAAAACTACTGGGACATATGTGAAACTATTGGGAAATGTGTGAAACTATTGGGACATCTGTGAAACTATTGGGACATCTGTGAAACTACTGGTACATCTGTGAAACTATGGGGACATCTGTTAACCTACTGGGATATCTGTAAAACTACTGGGACATCTGTGAAACTATTGGGACATCTGTGAAACTATTGAGACATCTGTGAAACAACTGGGACATCTGTTAAACTATTGGGACATCTGTTAAACTCCTGGGACATCTGTGAAACTATTGGGACATCTGTCAACCTATTTGGGACATCTGTTAAACTATTGGGACATCTGTGAAACTACTGGTACATCTGTGAAATTATTGGGACATCTGTGAAACTATTGGGACATCTGTAAAACTACTGGGACATATGTGAAACTATTGGGAAATGTGTGAAACTATTGGGACATCTGTGAAACTACTGGTACATCTGTGAAACTATGGGGACATCTGTTAACCTACTGGGATATCTGTAAAACTACTGGGACATCTGTGAAACTATTGGGACATCTGTGAAACTATGGGGACATCTGTTAACTTACTGGGACATCTGTGAAACTACTGGGACATCTGTTGAACTATTGGGACATCTGTGAATCTACTGGGACATCTGTAAAACTACTGGGACATATGTGAACCTATTGGTACATCTGTGAAACTATTGGGACATCTGTGAAACTATTGAGACATCTGTGAAACAACTGGGACATCTGTTAAACTATTGGGACATCTGTTAAACTCCTGGGACATCTGTGAAACTATTGGGACATCTGTCAACCTATTTGGGAAATCTGTTAAACTATTGGGACATCTGTGAAACTACTGGTACATCTGTTAAATTATTGGGACATCTGTGAAACTATGGGGACATCTGTGAAACTAATGGGACATATGTGAAACTATTGGGGCATCTGTGAAACGACTGGGTGATCTGTGACACTACTGGGACATCTGTTAAACTTCTGGGACATCTGTGAAACTATTGGGACATCTGTGAAACTATTTGGGACATCTGTTAAACTATTGGGACATCTGTGAAACTACTGGTACATCTGTGAAACTATGGGGACATCTGTGAAACTAATGGGACATATGTGAAACTATTGGGGCATCTGTGAAACTACTGGGATCATCTGTGAAACAACCGGGACATCTGTAAAACTACTGGGACAACTTTGAAACTATTGGGACATCTGTGAAACTATGGGGACATCTGTTAACCTACTGGAATATCTGTAAAACTTCTGGGACATCTGTGAAATTATTTGGGACATCTGTTAAACTATTGGGACATCTGTGAAACTACTGGTACATCTGTGAAATTATTGGGACATCTGTGAAACTATGGGGACATCTGTGAAACTAATGGGACATATGTGAAACTATTGGGGCATCTGTGAAACTACTGGGACATATGTGAACCTATTGGGACATCTGTGAAACTATTGGGACATCTGTGAAACTATGGGGACATCTGTGAAACTATTTGGGACATCTGTTAAACTATTGGGACATCTGTGAAACTACTGGTACATCTGTGAAATTATTGGGAAATCTGTGAAACTATGGGGACATCTGTGAAACTAATGGGACATATGTGAAACTATTGGGGCATCTGTGAAACTACTGGGTGATCTGTGAAACTACTGGGACATATGTGAATCTATTGGGACATCTGTGAAACTATTGGGACATCTGTGAAACTATTGGGACATCTGTGAAACTATGGGGACATCTGTGAAACTACTGGTACATCTGTGAAATTATTGGGAAATCTGTGAAACTATGGGGACATCTGTGAAACTAATTGGACATATGTGAAACTATTGGGGCATCTGTGAAACGACTGGGTGATCTGTGAAACTACTAGGACATCTGTGAAACTATGGGGACATCTGTGAAACTAATGGGACATATGTGAAACTATTGGGGCATCTGTGAAACTACTGGGATCATCTGTGAAACTACCGGGACATCTGTAAAACTACTGGGACATCTTTGAAACGATTGGGACATCTGTGAAACTATGGGGACATCTGTTAACCTACTGGAATATCTGTAAAACTTCTGGGACATCTGTGAAACTATTTGGGACATCTGTTAAACTATTGGGACATCTGTGAAACTACTGGTACATCTGTGAAATTATTGGGACATCTGTGAAACTATGGGACATCTGTGAAACTAATGGGACATATGTGAACCTATTGGGACATCTGTTAAACTATTGGGACATCTGTGAAACTATGGGGACATCTGTGAAACTATTTGGGACATCTGTTAACTATTGGGACATCTGTGAAACTACTGGTACATCTGTGAAATTATTGGGAAATCTGTGAAACTATGGGGACATCTGTGAAACTAATGGGACATATGTGAAACTATTGGGGCATCTGTGAAACTACTGGGTGATCTGTGAAACTACTGGGACATATGTGAACCTATTGGGACATCTGTGAAACTATTGGGACATCTGTGAAACTATTGGGACATCTGTGAAACTATGGGGACATCTGTGAAACTACTGGGACATATGTGAAACTATTGGGACATCTGTGAAACTATGGGGACATCTGAGAAACTAATGGGACATATGTGAAACTATTGGGGCATCTGTAAAACTACTAGGACATATGTGAAACTATTGGGAAATGTGTGAAACTATTGGGACATCTGTGAAACTATTGGGACATCTGTGAAACTACTGGTACATCTGTGAAACTATGGGGACATCTGTTAACCTACTGGGATATCTGTAAAACTACTGGGACATCTGTGAAACTATTGGGACATCTGTGAAACTATGGGGACATCTGTTAACCGACTGGGACATCTGTGAAACTACTGGGACATCTGTTAAACTACTGGGACATCTGTTGAACTATTGGGACATCTGTGAATCTACTGGGACATCTGTAAAACTACTGGGACATATGTGAACCTATTGGGACATCTGTGAAACTATTGGGAAATCTGTGAAACTATTGAGACATCTGTGAAACAACTGGGACATCTGTTAAACTATTGGGACATCAGTTAAACTCCTGGGACATCTGTGAAACTATTGGGACATCTGTCAAACTATTTGGGACATCTGTTAAACTATTGGGACATCTGTGAAACTACTAGTACATCTGTTAAATTATTGGGACATCTGTGAAACTATGGGGACATCTGTGAAACTAATGGGACATATGTGAAACTATTGGGGCATCTGTGAAACGACTGGGTGATCTGTGACACTACTGGGACATCTGTTAAACTTCTGGGACATCTGTGAAACTATTGGGACATCTGTGAAACTACTGGTACATCTGTTAAATTATTGGGACATCTGTGAAACTATGGGGACATCTGTGAAACTAATGGGACATATGTGAAACTATTGGGGCATCTGTGAAACGACTGGGTGATCTGTGACACTACTGGGACATATGTGAACTTATTTGGACATCTGTGAAATTATTGGGACATCTGTGAAACTATTGGGACATCTGTGAAACTATGGGGACATCTGTGCAACTAATGGGACATATGTGAAACTATTGGGGCATCTGTGAAACTACTGGGATCATCTGTGAAACTACCGGGACATCTGTAAAACTACTGGGACATCTTTGAAACTATTGGGACATCTGTGAAACTATGGGGACATCTGTTAACCTACTGGAATATCTGTAAAACTTCTGGGACATCTGTGAAACTATTGGGACATCTGTGAAACTCCTGGGACATCTGTGAAACTCCTGGGACATGTGAAACTATTGGGACATCTGTGAAACTATTTGGGACATCTGTTAAACTATTGGGACATCTGTGAAACTACTGGTACATCTGTTAAATTATTGGGACATCTGTGAAACTATGGGGACATCTGTGAAACTAATGGGACATATGTGAAACTATTGGGGCATCTGTGAAACGACTGGGTGATCTGTGACACTACTGGGACATATGTGAACTTATTGGGACATCTGTGAAACTACTGGGTGATCTGTGAAACTACTGGGACATATGTGAACCTATTGGGACATCTGTGAAACTATTGGGACATCTGTGAAACTATTGGGACATCTGTGAAACTATGGGGACATCTGTGAAACTACTGGTACATCTGTGAAATTATTGGGAAATCTGTGAAACTATGGGGACATCTGTGAAACTAATTGGACATATGTGAAACTATTGGGGCATCTGTGAAACGACTGGGTGATCTGTGAAACTACTAGGACATCTGTGAAACTATGGGGACATCTGTGAAACTAATGGGACATATGTGAAACTATTGGGGCATCTGTGAAACTACTGGGATCATCTGTGAAACTACCGGGACATCTGTAAAACTACTGGGACATCTTTGAAACTATTGGGACATCTGTGAAACTATGGGGACATCTGTTAACCTACTGGAATATCTGTAAAACTTCTGGGACATCTGTGAAACTATTTGGGACATCTGTTAAACTATTGGGACATCTGTGAAACTACTGGTACATCTGTGAAATTATTGGGACATCTGTGAAACTATGGGGACATCTGTGAAACTAATGGGACATATGTGAACCTATTGGGACATCTGTTAAACTATTGGGACATCTGTGAAACTATGGGGACATCTGTGAAACTATTTGGGACATCTGTTAACTATTGGGACATCTGTGAAACTACTGGTACATCTGTGAAATTATTGGGAAATCTGTGAAACTATGGGGACATCTGTGAAACTAATGGGACATATGTGAAACTATTGGGACATCTGTGAAACTATGGGGACATCTGTGAAACTAATGGGACATATGTGAAACTATTGGGGCATCTGTAAAACTACTGGGACATCTGTAAAACTACTGGGACATATGTGAACCTATTGGAACATCTGTGAAACTATTGGGAAATGTGTGAAACTATTGGGACATCTGTGAAACTATTGGGACATCTGTGAAACTACTGGTACATCTGTGAAACTATGGGGACATCTGTTAACCTACTGGGATATCTGTAAAACTACTGGGACATCTGTGAAACTATTGGGACATCTGTGAAACTATGGGGACATCTGTTAACCTACTGGGACATCTGTGAAACTACTGGGACATCTGTTAAACTACTGGGACATCTGTTGAACTATTGGGACATCTGTGAATCTACTGGGACATCTGTAAAACTACTGGGACATATGTGAACCTATTGGGACATCTGTGAAACTATTGGGACATCTGTGAAACTATTGAGACATCTGTGAAACAACTGGGACATCTGTTAAACTATTGGGACATCAGTTAAACTCCTGGGACATCTGTGAAACTATTGGGACATCTGTCAAACTATTTGGGACATCTGTTAAACTATTGGGACATCTGTGAAACTACTAGTACATCTGTTAAATTATTGGGACATCTGTGAAACTATGGGGACATCTGTGAAACTAATGGGACATATGTGAAACTATTGGGGCATCTGTGAAACGACTGGGTGATCTGTGACACTACTGGGACATCTGTTAAACTTCTGGGACATCTGTGAAACTATTGGGACATCTGTAAAACTACTGGTACATCTGTTAAATTATTGGGACATCTGTGAAACTATGGGGACATCTGTGAAACTAATGGGACATATGTGAAACTATTGGGGCATCTGTGAAACGACTGGGTGATCTGTGACACTACTGGGACATATGTGAACTTATTTGGACATCTGTGAAATTATTGGGACATCTGTGAAACTATTGGGACATCTGTGAAACTATGGGGACATCTGTGCAACTAATGGGACATATGTGAAACTATTGGGGCATCTGTGAAACTACTGGGATCATCTGTGAAACTACCGGGACATCTGTAAAACTACTGGGACATCTTTGAAACTATTGGGACATCTGTGAAACTATGGGGACATCTGTTAACCTACTGGAATATCTGTAACACTTCTGGGACATCTGTGAAACTATTGGGACATCTGTGAAACTCCTGGGACATCTGTGAAACTCCTGGGACATGTGAAACTATTGGGACATCTGTGAAACTATTTGGGACATCTGTTAAACTATTGGGACATCTGTGAAACTACTGGTACATCTGTTAAATTATTAGGACATCTGTGAAACTATGGGGACATCTGTGAAACGAATGGGACATATGTGAAACTATTGGGACATCTGTGAAACTATGGGGACATCTGTGAAACTATTGGGACATCTGTGAAACTATTTGGGACATCTGTTAAACTAGTGGGACATCTGTGAAACTACTGGTACATCTCTTAAATTATTGGGACATCTGTGAAACTATTGGGACATCTGTAAACCTACTGGGACATATGTGAAACTATTGGGAAATGTGTGAAACGATTGGGACATCTGTGAAACTATTGGGACATCTGTGAAACTATGGGGACATCTGTTAACCTACTGGGACATCTGCGAAACTACTGGGACATCTGTTGAACTATTGGGACATCTGTGAATCTACTGGGACATCTGAAAAACTACTGGGACATATGTGAACCTATTGGGACATCTGTGAAACTATTGGGACATCTGTGAAACTATTGAGACATCTATGAAACAACTGGGACATCTGTTAAACTATTGGGACATCTGTTAAACTCCTGGGACATCTGTGAAACTATTGGGACATCTGTCAAACTATTTGGGACATCTGTTAAACGATTGGGACATCTGTGAAACTACTGGTACATCTGTTAAATTATTGGGACATCTGTGAAACTATGGGGACATCTGTGAAACTAATGGGACATATGTGAAACTATTGGGGCAACTGTGAAACGACTGGGTGATCTGTGACACTACTGGGACATCTGTTAAACTTCTGGGACATCTGTGAAACTATTGGGACATCTGTGAAACTATTTGGGACATCTGTTAAACTATTGGGACATCTGTGAAACTACTGGTACATCTGTTAAATTATTTGGACATCTGTGAAACTATGGGGACATCTGTGAAACTAATGGGACATATGTGAAACTATTGGGGCATCTGTGAAACGACTGGGTGATCTGTGACACTACTGGGACATCTGTTAAACTTCTGGGACATCTGTGAAACTATTGGGACATCTGTGAAACTATTTGGGACATCTGTTAAACTATTGGGACATCTGTGAAACTACTGGTACATCTGTGAAACTATGGGGACATCTGTGAAACTAATGGGACATATGTGAAACTATTGGGGCATCTGTGAAACTACTGGGATCATCTGTGAAACAACCGGGACATCTGTAAAACTACTGGGACATCTTTGAAACTATTGGGACATCTGTGAAACTATGGGGACATCTGTTAACCTACTGGAATATCTGTAAAACTTCTGGGACATCTGTGAAACTATTTGGGACATCTGTTAAACTATTGGGACATCTGTGAAACTACTGGTACATCTGTGAAATTATTGGGACATCTGTGAAACTATGGGGACATCTGTGAAACTAATGGGACATATGTGAAACTATTGGGGCATCTGTGAAACTACTGGGACATATGTGAACCTATTGGGACATCTGTGAAACTATTGGGACATCTGTGAAACTATGGGGACATCTGTGAAACTATTTGGGACATCTGTTAAACTATTGGGACATCTGTGAAACTACTGGTACATCTGTGAAATTATTGGGAAATCTGTGAAACTATGGGGACATCTGTGAAACTAATGGGACATATGTGAAACTATTGGGGCATCTGTGAAACTACTGGGTGATCTGTGAAACTACTGGGACATATGTGAACCTATTAGGACATCTGTGAAATTATTGGGACATCTGTGAAACTATTGGGACATCTGTGAAACTATGGGGACATCTGTGAAACTACTGGTACATCTGTGAAATTATTGGGAAATCTGTGAAACTATGGAGACATCTGTGAAACTAATTGGACATATGTGAAACTATTGGGGCATCTGTGAAACGACTGGGTGATCTGTGAAACTACTGGGACATCTGTGAAACTATGGGGACATCTGTGAAACTAATGGGACATATGTGAAACTATTGGGGCATCTGTGAAACTACTGGGATCATCTGTGAAACTACCGGGACATCTGTAAAACTACTGGGACATCTTTGAAACTATTGGGACATCTGTGAAACTATTTGGGACATCTGTTAACTATTGGGACATCTGTGAAACTACTGGTACATCTGTGAAATTATTGGGAAATCTGTGATACTATGGGGACATCTGTGAAACTAATGGGACATATGTGAAACTATTGGGGCATCTGTAAAACTACTGGGACATCTGTAAAACTACTGGGACATATGTGAACCTATTGGAACATCTGTGAAACTATTGGGAAATGTGTGAAACTATTGGGACATCTGTGAAACTATTGGGACATCTGTGAAACTACTGGTACATCTGTGAAACTATTGGGACATCTGTGAAACTATGGGGACATCTGTGAAACTAATGGGACATATGTGAAACTATTGGGACATCTGTGAAACTATGGGGACATCTGTGAAACTAATGGGACATATGTGAAACTATTGGGGCATCTGTAAAACTACTGGGACATCTGTAAAACTACTGGGACATATGTGAACCTATTGGAACATCTGTGAAACTATTGGGAAATGTGTGAAACTATTGGGACATCTGTGAAACTATTGGGACATCTGTGAAACTACTGGTACATCTGTGAAACTATGGGGACATCTGTTAACCTACTGGGATATCTGTAAAACTACTGGGACATCTGTGAAACTATTGGGACATCTGTGAAACTATGGGGACATCTGTTAACCTACTGGGACATCTGTGAAACTACTGGGACATCTGTTAAACTACTGGGACATCTGTTGAACTATTGGGACATCTGTGAATCTACTGGGACATCTGTAAAACTACTGGGACATATGTGAACCTATTGGGACATCTGTGAAACTATTGGGACATCTGTGAAACTATTGAGACATCTGTGAAACAACTGGGACATCTGTTAAACTATTGGGACATCAGTTAAACTCCTGGGACATCTGTGAAACTATTGGGACATCTGTCAAACTATTTGGGACATCTGTTAAACTATTGGGACATCTGTGAAACTACTAGTACATCTGTTAAATTATTGGGACATCTGTGAAACTATGGGGACATCTGTGAAACTAATGGGACATATGTGAAACTATTGGGGCATCTGTGAAACGACTGGGTGATCTGTGACACTACTGGGACATCTGTTAAACTTCTGGGACATCTGTGAAACTATTGGGACATCTGTAAAACTACTGGTACATCTGTTAAATTATTGGGACATCTGTGAAACTATGGGGACATCTGTGAAACTAATGGGACATATGTGAAACTATTGGGGCATCTGTGAAACGACTGGGTGATCTGTGACACTACTGGGACATATGTGAACTTATTTGGACATCTGTGAAATTATTGGGACATCTGTGAAACTATTGGGACATCTGTGAAACTATGGGGACATCTGTGCAACTAATGGGACATATGTGAAACTATTGGGGCATCTGTGAAACTACTGGGATCATCTGTGAAACTACCGGGACATCTGTAAAACTACTGGGACATCTTTGAAACTATTGGGACATCTGTGAAACTATGGGGACATCTGTTAACCTACTGGAATATCTGTAAAACTTCTGGGACATCTGTGAAACTATTGGGACATCTGTGAAACTCCTGGGACATCTGTGAAACTCCTGGGACATGTGAAACTATTGGGACATCTGTGAAACTATTTGGGACATCTGTTAAACTATTGGGACATCTGTGAAACTACTGGTACATCTGTTAAATTATTAGGACATCTGTGAAACTATGGGGACATCTGTGAAACGAATGGGACATATGTGAAACTATTGGGACATCTGTGAAACTATGGGGACATCTGTGAAACTATTGGGACATCTGTGAAACTATTTGGGACATCTGTTAAACTAGTGGGACATCTGTGAAACTACTGGTACATCTCTTAAATTATTGGGACATCTGTGAAACTATTGGGACATCTGTAAAACTACTGGGACATATGTGAAACTATTGGGAAATGTGTGAAACGATTGGGACATCTGTGAAACTATTGGGACATCTGTGAAACTATGGGGACATCTGTTAACCTACTGGGACATCTGCGAAACTACTGGGACATCTGTTGAACTATTGGGACATCTGTGAATCTACTGGGACATCTGAAAAACTACTGGGACATATGTGAACCTATTGGGACATCTGTGAAACTATTGGGACATCTGTGAAACTATTGAGACATCTATGAAACAACTGGGACATCTGTTAAACTATTGGGACATCTGTTAAACTCCTGGGACATCTGTGAAACTATTGGGACATCTGTCAAACTATTTGGGACATCTGTTAAACGATTGGGACATCTGTGAAACTACTGGTACATCTGTTAAATTATTGGGACATCTGTGAAACTATGGGGACATCTGTGAAACTAATGGGACATATGTGAAACTATTGGGGCAACTGTGAAACGACTGGGTGATCTGTGACACTACTGGGACATCTGTTAAACTTCTGGGACATCTGTGAAACTATTGGGACATCTGTGAAACTATTTGGGACATCTGTTAAACTATTGGGACATCTTTGAAACTACTGGTACATCTGTTAAATTATTTGGACATCTGTGAAACTATGGGGACATCTGTGAAACTAATGGGACATATGTGAAACTATTGGGGCATCTGTGAAACGACTGGGTGATCTGTGACACTACTGGGACATCTGTTAAACTTCTGGGACATCTGTGAAACTATTGGGACATCTGTGAAACTATTTGGGACATCTGTTAAACTATTGGGACATCTGTGAAACTACTGGTACATCTGTGAAACTATGGGGACATCTGTGAAACTAATGGGACATATGTGAAACTATTGGGGCATCTGTGAAACTACTGGGATCATCTGTGAAACAACCGGGACATCTGTAAAACTACTGGGACATCTTTGAAACTATTGGGACATCTGTGAAACTATGGGGACATCTGTTAACCTACTGGAATATCTGTAAAACTTCTGGGACATCTGTGAAACTATTTGGGACATCTGTTAAACTATTGGGACATCTGTGAAACTACTGGTACATCTGTGAAATTATTGGGACATCTGTGAAACTATGGGGACATCTGTGAAACTAATGGGACATATGTGAAACTATTGGGGCATCTGTGAAACTACTGGGACATATGTGAACCTATTGGGACATCTGTGAAACTATTGGGACATCTGTGAAACTATGGGGACATCTGTGAAACTATTTGGGACATCTGTTAAACTATTGGGACATCTGTGAAACTACTGGTACATCTGTGAAATTATTGGGAAATCTGTGAAACTATGGGGACATCTGTGAAACTAATGGGACATATGTGAAACTATTGGGGCATCTGTGAAACTACTGGGTGATCTGTGAAACTACTGGGACATATGTGAACCTATTAGGACATCTGTGAAATTATTGGGACATCTGTGAAACTATTGGGACATCTGTGAAACTATGGGGACATCTGTGAAACTACTGGTACATCTGTGAAATTATTGGGAAATCTGTGAAACTATGGAGACATCTGTGAAACTAATTGGACATATGTGAAACTATTGGGGCATCTGTGAAACGACTGGGTGATCTGTGAAACTACTGGGACATCTGTGAAACTATGGGGACATCTGTGAAACTAATGGGACATATGTGAAACTATTGGGGCATCTGTGAAACTACTGGGATCATCTGTGAAACTACCGGGACATCTGTAAAACTACTGGGACATCTTTGAAACTATTGGGACATCTGTGAAACTATTTGGGACATCTGTTAACTATTGGGACATCTGTGAAACTACTGGTACATCTGTGAAATTATTGGGAAATCTGTGAAACTATGGGGACATCTGTGAAACTAATGGGACATATGTGAAACTATTGGGGCATCTGTAAAACTACTGGGACATCTGTAAAACTACTGGGACATATGTGAACCTATTGGAACATCTGTGAAACTATTGGGAAATGTGTGAAACTATTGGGACATCTGTGAAACTATTGGGACATCTGTGAAACTACTGGTACATCTGTGAAACTATGGGGACATCTGTTAACCTACTGGGATATCTGTAAAACTACTGGGACATCTGTGAAACTATTGGGACATCTGTGAAACTATGGGGACATCTGTTAACCTACTGGGACATCTGTGAAACTACTGGGACATCTGTTAAACTACTGGGACATCTGTTGAACTATTGGGACATCTGTGAATCTACTGGGACATCTGTAAAACTACTGGGACATATGTGAACCTATTGGGACATCTGTGAAACTATTGGGACATCTGTGAAACTATTGAGACATCTGTGAAACAACTGGGACATCTGTTAAACTATTGGGACATCAGTTAAACTCCTGGGACATCTGTGAAACTATTGGGACATCTGTCAAACTATTTGGGACATCTGTTAAACTATTGGGACATCTGTGAAACTACTAGTACATCTGTTAAATTATTGGGACATCTGTGAAACTATGGGGACATCTGTGAAACTACTGGGACATATGTGAAACTATTGGGAAATGTGTGAAACTATTGGGACATCTGTGAAACTATTGGGACATCTGTGAAACTACTGGTACATCTGTGAAACTATGGGGACATCTGTTAACCTACTGGGATATCTGTAAAATTACTGGGACATCTGTGAAACTATTGGGACATCTGTGAAACTATGGGGACATCTGTTAACCTACTGGGACATCTGTGAAACTACTGGGACATCTGTTAAACTACTGGGACATCTGTTGAACTATTGGGACATCAGTGAATCTACTGGGACATCTGTAAAACTACTGGGACATATGTGAACCTATTGGGACATCTGTGAAACTATTGGGACATATGTGAAACTATTGAGACATCTGTGAAACAACTGGGACATCTGTTAAACTATTGGGACATCTGTTAAACTTCTGGGACATCTGTGAAACTATTGGGACATCTGTGAAACTATTTGGGACATCTGTTAAACTATTGGGACATCTGTGAAACTACTGGTACATCTGTTAAATTATTGGGACATCTGTGAAACTATGGGGACATCTGTGAAACTAATGGGACATATGTGAAACTATTGGGGCATCTGTGAAACGACTGGGTGATCTGTGACACTACTGGGACATCTGTTAAACTTCTGGGACATCTGTGAAACTATTGGGACATCTGTGAAACTATTTGGGACATCTGTTAAACTATTGGGACATCTGTGAAACTACTGGTACATCTGTGAAACTATGGGGACATCTGTGAAACTAATGGGACATATGTGAAACTATTGGGGCATCTGTGAAACTATGGGGACATCTGTTAACATACTGGAATATCTGTAAAACTTCTGGGACATCTGTGAAACTATTTGGGACATCTGTTAAACTATTGGGACATCTGTGAAACTACTGGTACATCTGTTAAATTATTGGGACATCTGTGAAACTATTGGGACATCTGTAAAACTACTGGGACATATGTGAAACTATTGGGAAATGTGTGAAACTATTGGGACATCTGTGAAACTATTGGGACATCTGTGAAACTACTGGTACATCTGTGAAACTATGGGGACATCTGTTAACCTACTGGGATATCTGTAAAACTACTGGGACATCTGTGAAACTATTGGGACATCTGTGAAACTATTGAGACATCTGTGAAACAACTGGGACATCTGTTAAACTATTGGGACATCTGTTAAACTCCTGGGACATCTGTGAAACTATTGGGACATCTGTCAACCTATTTGGGACATCTGTTAAACTATTGGGACATCTGTGAAACTACTGGTACATCTGTTAAATTATTGGGACATCTGTGAAACAATGGGGACATCTGTGAAACTAATGGGACATATGTGAAACTATTGGGGCATCTGTGAAACGACTGGGTGATCTGTGACACTACTGGGACATCTGTTAAACTTCTGGGACATCTGTGAAACTATTGGGACATCTGTGAAACTATTTGGGACATCTGTTAAACTATTGGGACATCTGTGAAACTACTGGTACATCTGTGAAACTATGGGGACATCTGTGAAACTAATGGGACATATGTGAAACTATTGGGGCATCTGTGAAACTACTGGGATCATCTGTGAAACAACCGGGACATCTGTAAAACTACTGGGACATCTTTGAAACTATTGGGACATCTGTGAAACTATGGGGACATCTGTTAACCTACTGGAATATCTGTAAAACTTATGGGACATCTGTGAAACTATTTGGGACATCTGTTAAACTACTGGGACATCTGTGAAACTACTGGTACATCTGTTAAATTATTGGGACATCTGTGAAACTATTGGGACATCTGTAAAACTACTGGGACATATGTGAAACTATTGGGAAATGTGTGAAACTATTGGGACATCTGTGAAACTATTGGGACATCTGTGAAACGACTGGTACATCTGTGAAACTATGGGGACATCTGTTAACCTACTGGGATATCTGTAAAACTATTGGGACATCTGTGAAACTATTGGGACATCTGTGAAACTATTGAGACATCTGTGAAACAACTGGGACATCTGTTAAACTATTGGGACATCTGTTAAACTCCTGGGACATCTGTGAAACTATTGGGACATCTGTCAACCTATTTGGGACATCTATTAAACTATTGGGACATCTGTGAAACTACTGGTACATCTGTTAAATTATTGGGACATCTGTGAAACTATGGGGACATCTGTGAAACTAATGGAACATATGTGAAACTATTGGGGCATCTGTGAAACGACTGGGTGATCTGTGACACTACTGGGACATCTGTTAAACTTCTGGGACATCTGTGAAACTATTGGGACATCTGTGAAACTATTTGGGACATCTGTTAAACTATTGGGACATCTGTGAAACTACTGGTACATCTGTGAAACTATGGGGACATCTGTGAAACTAATGGGACATATGTGAAACTATTGGGGCATCTGTGAAACTACTGGGATCATCTGTGAAACAACCGGGACATCTGTAAAACTACTGGGACATCTTTGAAACTATTGGTACATCTGTGAAATTATTGGGAAATCTGTGAAACTATGGGGACATCTGTGAAACTAATGGGACATATGTGAAACTATTGGGGCATCTGTGAAACGACTGGGTGATCTGTGAAACTACTGGGACATATGTGAACTTATTGAGACATCTGTGAAACTATTGGGACATCTGTGAAACTATTGGGACATCTGTGAAACTATGGGGACATCTGTGAAACTAATGGGACATATGTGAAACTATTGGGGCATCTGTGAAACTACTGGGATCATCTGTGAAACTACCGGGACATCTGTAAAACTACTGGGACATCTTTGAAACTATTGGGACATCTGTGAAACTATGGGGACATCTGTTAACCTACTGGAATATCTGTAAAACTTCTGGGACATCTGTGAAACTATTTGGGACATCTGTGAAATTATTGGGACATCTGTGAAACTATGGGGACATCTGTGAAACTAATGGGACATATGTGAACCTATTGGGACATCTGTTAAACTATTGGGACATCTGTGAAACTATGGGGACATCTGTAAAACTATTTGGGACATCTGTTAAACTATTGGGACATCTGTGAAACTACTGGTACATCTGTGAAATTATTGGGAAATCTGTGAAACTATGGGGACATCTGTGAAACTAATGGGACATATGTGAAACTATTGGGGCATCTGTGAAACTACTGGGTGATCTGTGAAACTACTGGGACATATGTGAACCTATTGGGACATCTGTGAAACTATTGGGACATCTGTGAAACTATTGGGACATCTGTGAAACTATGGGGACATCTGTGAAACTAATGGGACATATGTGAAACTATTGGGACATCTGTGAAACTATGGGGATATCTGTGAAACTAATGGGAAATATGTGAAACTATTGGGACATCTGTAAAACTACTGGGACATATGTGAAACTATTGGGAAATGTGTGAAACTATTGGGACATCTGTGAAACTATTGGGACATCTGTGAAACTACTGGTACATCTGTGAAACTATGGGGACATCTGTTAACCTACTGGGATATCTGTAAAATTACTGGGACATCTGTGAAACTATTGGGACATCTGTGAAACTATGGGGACATCTGTTAACCTACTGGGACATCTGTGAAACTACTGGGACATCTGTTAAACTACTGGGACATCTGTTGAACTATTGGGACATCTGTGAATCTACTGGGACATCTGTAAAACTACTGGGACATATGTGAACCTATTGGGACATCTGTGAAACTATTGGGACATATGTGAAACTATTGAGACATCTGTGAAACAACTGGGACATCTGTTAAACTATTGGGACATCTGTTAAACTTCTGGGACATCTGTGAAACTATTGGGACATCTGTGAAACTATTGGGACATATGTGAAACTATTGAGACATCTGTGAAACAACTGGGACATCTGTTAAACTATTGGGACATCTGTTAAACTTCTGGGACATCTGTGAAACTATTGGGACATCTGTGAAACTATTTGGGACATCTGTTAACCTACTGGGATATCTGTAGAACTACTGGGACATCTGTGAAACTATTGGGACATCTGTGAAACTATTGAGACATCTGTGAAACAACTGGGACATCTGTTAAACTATTGGGACATCTGTTAAACTCCTGGGACATCTGTGAAACTATTGGGACATCTGTCAACCTATTTGGGACATCTGTGAAACTACTGGTACATCTGTTAAATTATTGGGACATCTGTGAAACTATGGGGACATCTGTGAAACTAATGGGACATATGTGAAACTATTGGGGCATCTGTGAAACGACTGGGTGATCTGTGACACTACTGGGACATCTGTTAAACTTCTGGGACATCTGTGAAACTATTGGGACATCTGTGAAACTATTTGGGACATCTGTTAAACTATTGGGACATCTGTGAAACTACTGGTACATCTGTGAAACTATGGGGACATCTGTGAAACTAATGGGACATATGTGAAACTATTGGGGCATCTGTGAAACTACTGGGATCATCTGTGAAACAACCGGGACATCTGTAAAACTACTGGGACATCTTTGAAACTATTGGGACATCTGTGAAACTATGGGGACATCTGTTAACCTACTGGAATATCTGTAAAACTTCTGGGACATCTGTGAAACTATTTGGGACATCTGTTAAACTACTGGGACATCTCTGAAACTACTGGTACATCTGTTAAATTATTGGGACATCTGTTAAACTATTGGGACATCTGTAAAACTACTGGGACATATGTGAAACTATTGCAAAATGTGTGAAACTATTGGGACATCTGTGAAACTATTGGGACATCTGTGAAACTATGGGGACATCTGTTAACCTACTGGGATATCTGTAAAACTACTGGGACATCTGTGAAACTATTGGGACATCTGTGAAACTATTGAGACATCTGTGAAACAACTGGGACATCTGTTAAACTATTGGGACATCTGTTAAACTCCTGGGACATCTGTGAAACTATTGGGACATCTGTCAACCTATTTGGGACATCTGTTAAACTATTGGGACATCTGTGAAACTACTGGTACATCTGTTAAATTATTGGGACATCTGTGAAACAATGGGGACATCTGTGAAACTAATGGGACATATGTGAAACTATTGGGGCATCTGTGAAACGACTGGGTGATCTGTGACACTACTGGGACATCTGTTAAACTTCTGGGACATCTGTGAAACTATTGGGACATCTGTGAAACTATTTGGGACATCTGTTAAACTATTGGGACATCTGTGAAACTACTGGTACATCTGTGAAACTATGGGGACATCTGTGAAACTAATGGGACATATGTGAAACTATTGGGGCATCTGTGAAACTACTGGGATCATCTGTGAAACAACCGGGACATCTGTAAAACTACTGGGACATCTTTGAAACTATTGGGACATCTGTGAAACTATGGGGACATCTGTTAACCTACTGGAATATCTGTAAAACTTATGGGACATCTGTGAAACTATTTGGGACATCTGTTAAACTACTGGGACATCTGTGAAACTACTGGTACATCTGTTAAATTATTGGGACATCTGTGAAACTATTGGGACATCTGTAAATCTACTGGGACATATGTGAAACTATTGGGAAATGTGTGAAACTATTGGGACATCTGTGAAACTATTGGGACATCTGTGAAACTACTGGTACATCTGTGAAACTATGGGGACATCTGTTAACCTACTGGGATATCTGTAAAACTATTGGGACATCTGTGAAACTATTGGGACATCTGTGAAACTATTGAGACATCTGTGAAACAACTGGGACATCTGTTAAACTATTGGGACATCTGTTAAACTCCTGGGACATCTGTGAAACTATTGGGACATCTGTCAACCTATTTGGGACATCTATTAAACTATTGGGACATCTGTGAAACTACTGGTACATCTGTTAAATTATTGGGACATCTGTGAAACTATGGGGACATCTGTGAAACTAATGGAACATATGTGAAACTATTGGGGCATCTGTGAAACGACTGGGTGATCTGTGACACTACTGGGACATCTGTTAAACTTCTGGGACATCTGTGAAACTATTGGGACATCTGTGAAACTATTTGGGACATCTGTTAAACTATTGGGACATCTGTGAAACTACTGGTACATCTGTGAAACTATGGGGACATCTGTGAAACTAATGGGACATATGTGAAACTATTGGGGCATCTGTGAAACTACTGGGATCATCTGTGAAACAACCGGGACATCTGTAAAACTACTGGGACATCTTTGAAACTATTGGTACATCTGTGAAATTATTGGGAAATCTGTGAAACTATGGGGACATCTGTGAAACTAATGGGACATATGTGAAACTATTGGGGCATCTGTGAAACGACTGGGTGATCTGTGAAACTACTGGGACATATGTGAACTTATTGGGACATCTGTGAAACTATTGGGACATCTGTGAAACTATTGGGACATCTGTGAAACTATGGGGACATCTGTGAAACTAATGGGACATATGTGAAACTATTGGGGCATCTGTGAAACTACTGGGGACATCTGTGAAACTAATGGAACATATGTGAAACTATTGGGGCATCTGTGAAACGACTGGGTGATCTGTGACACTACTGGGACATCTGTTAAACTTCTGGGACATCTGTGAAACTATTGGGACATCTGTGAAACTATTTGGGACATCTGTTAAACTATTGGGACATCTGTGAAACTACTGGTACATCTGTGAAACTATGGGGACATCTGTGAAACTAATGGGACATATGTGAAACTATTGGGGCATCTGTGAAACTACTGGGATCATCTGTGAAACAACCGGGACATCTGTAAAACTACTGGGACATCTTTGAAACTATTGGTACATCTGTGAAATTATTGGGAAATCTGTGAAACTATGGGGACATCTGTGAAACTAATGGGACATATGTGAAACTATTGGGGCATCTGTGAAACGACTGGGTGATCTGTGAAACTACTGGGACATATGTGAACTTATTGGGACATCTGTGAAACTATTGGGACATCTGTGAAACTATTGGGACATCTGTGAAACTATGGGGACATCTGTGAAACTAATGGGACATATGTGAAACTATTGGGGCATCTGTGAAACTACTGGGATCATCTGTGAAACTACCGGGACATCTGTAAAACTACTGGGACATCTTTGAAACTATTGGGACATCTGTGAAACTATGGGGACATCTGTTAACCTACTGGAATATCTGTAAAACTTCTGGGACATCTGCGAAACTATTTGGGACATCTGTGAAATTATTGGGACATCTGTGAAACTATGGGGACATCTGTGAAACTAATGGGACATATGTGAACCTATTGGGACATCTGTTAAACTATTGGGACATCTGTGAAACTATGGGGACATCTGTAAAACTATTTGGGACATCTGTTAAACTATTGGGACATCTGTGAAACTACTGGTACATCTGTGAAATTATTGGGAAATCTGTGAAACTATGGGGACATCTGTGAAACTAATGGGACATATGTGAAACTATTGGGGCATCTGTGAAACTACTGGGTGATCTGTGAAACTACTGGGACATATGTGAACCTATTGGGACATCTGTGAAACTATTGGGACATCTGTGAAACTATTGGGACATCTGTGAAACTATGGGGACATCTGTGAAACTAATGGGACATATGTGAAACTATTGGGACATCTGTGAAACTATGGGGATATCTGTGAAACTAATGGGAAATATGTGAAACTATTGGGACATCTGTAAAACTACTGGGACATATGTGAAACTATTGGGAAATGTGTGAAGCTATTGGGACATCTGTGAAACTATTGGGACATCTGTGAAACTACTGGTACATCTGTGAAACTATGGGGACATCTGTTAACCTACTGGGATATCTGTAAAATTACTGGGACATCTGTGAAACTATTGGGACATCTGTGAAACTATGGGGACATCTGTTAACCTACTGGGACATCTGTGAAACTACTGGGACATCTGTTAAACTACTGGGACATCTGTTGAACTATTGGGACATCTGTGAATCTACTGGGACATCTGTAAAACTACTGGGACATATGTGAACCTATTGGGACATCTGTGAAACTATTGGGACATATGTGAAAATATTGAGACATCTGTGAAACAACTGGGACATCTGTTAAACTATTGGGACATCTGTTAAACTTCTGGGACATCTGTGAAACTATTGGGACATCTGTGAAACTATTGGGACATATGTGAAACTATTGAGACATCTGTGAAACAACTGGGACATCTGTTAAACTATTGGGACATCTGTTAAACTTCTGGGACATCTGTGAAACTATTGGGACATCTGTGAAACTATTTGGGACATCTGTTAACCTACTGGGATATCTGTAGAACTACTGGGACATCTGTGAAACTATTGGGACATCTGTGAAACTATTGAGACATCTGTGAAACAACTGGGACATCTGTTAAACTATTGGGACATCTGTTAAACTCCTGGGACATCTGTGAAACTATTGGGACATCTGTCAACCTATTTGGGACATCTGTGAAACTACTGGTACATCTGTTAAATTATTGGGACATCTGTGAAACTATGGGGACATCTGTGAAACTAATGGGACATATGTGAAACTATTGGGGCATCTGTGAAACGACTGGGTGATCTGTGACACTACTGGGACATCTGTTAAACTTCTGGGACATCTGTGAAACTATTGGGACATCTGTGAAACTATTTGGGACATCTGTTAAACTATTGGGACATCTGTGAAACTACTGGTACATCTGTGAAACTATGGGGACATCTGTGAAACTAATGGGACATATGTGAAACTATTGGGGCATCTGTGAAACTACTGGGATCATCTGTGAAACAACCGGGACATCTGTAAAACTACTGGGACATCTTTGAAACTATTGGGACATCTGTGAAACTATGGGGACATCTGTTAACCTACGGGAATATCTGTAAAACTTCTGGGACATCTGTGAAACTATTTGGGACATCTGTTAAACTACTGGGACATCTGTGAAACTACTGGTACATCTGTTAAATTATTGGGACATCTGTTAAACTATTGGGACATCTGTAAAACTACTGGGACATATGTGAAACTATTGGGAAATGTGTGAAACTATTGGGACATCTGTGAAACTATTGGGACATCTGTGAAACTACTGGTACATCTGTGAAACTATAGGGACATCTGTTAACCTACTGGGATATCTGTAAAACTACTGGGACATCTGTGAAACTATTGGGACATCTGTGAAACTATTGAGACATCTGTGAAACAACTGGGACATCTGTTAAACTATTGGGACATCTGTTAAACTCCTGGGACATCTGTGAAACTATTGGGACATCTGTCAACCTATTTGGGACATCTGTTAAACTATTGGGACATCTGTGAAACTACTGGTACATCTGTTAAATTATTGGGACATCTGTGAAACTATGGGGACATCTGTGAAACTAATGGGACATATGTGAAACTATTGGGGCATCTGTGAAACGACTGGGTGATCTGTGACACTACTGGGACATCTGTTAAACTTCTGGGACATCTGTGAAACTATTGGGACATCTGTGAAACTATTTGGGACATCTGTTAAACTATTGGGACATCTGTGAAACTACTGGTACATCTGTGAAACTATGGGGACATCTGTGAAACTAATGGGACATATGTGAAACTATTGGGGCATCTGTGAAACTACTGGGATCATCTGTGAAACAACCGGGACATCTGTAAAACTACTGGGACATCTTTGAAACTATTGGGACATCTGTGAAACTATGGGGACATCTGTTAACCTACTGGAATATCTGTAAAACTTCTGGGACATCTGTGAAACTATTTGGGACATCTGTTAAACTATTGGGACATCTGTGAAACTACTGGTACATCTGTTAAATTATTGGGACATCTGTGAAACTATTGGGACATCTGTAAAACTACTGGGACATATGTGAAACTATTGGGAAATGTGTGAAACTATTGGGACATCTGTGAAACTATTGGGACATCTGTGAAACTACTGGTACATCTGTGAAACTATGGGGACATCTGTTAACCTACTGGGATATCTGTAAAACTACTGGGACATCTGTGAAACTATTGGGACATCTGTGAAACTATTGAGACATCTGTGAAACAACTGGGACATCTGTTAAACTATTGGGACATCTGTTAAACTCCTGGGACATCTGTGAAACTATTGGGACATCTGTCAACCTATTTGGGACATCTGTTAAACTATTGGGACATCTGTGAAACTACTGGTACATCTGTGAAATTATTGGGACATCTGTGAAACTATTGGGACATCTGTAAAACTACTGGGACATATGTGAAACTATTGGGAAATGTGTGAAACTATTGGGACATCTGTGAAACTATTGGGACATCTGTGAAACTACTGGTACATCTGTGAAACTATGGGGACATCTGTTAACCTACTGGGATATCTGTAAAACTACTGGGACATCTGTGAAACTATTGGGACATCTGTGAAACTATGGGGACATCTGTTAACCTACTGGGACATCTGTGAAACTACTGGGACATCTCTTGAACTATTGGGACATCTGTGAATCTACTGGGACATCTGTAAAACTACTGGGACATATGTGAACCTATTGGGACATCTGTGAAACTATTGGGACATCTGTGAAACTATTGAGACATCTGTGAAACAACTGGGACATCTGTTAAACTATTGGGACATCTGTTAAACTCCTGGGACATCTGTGAAACTATTGGGACATCTTTCAACCTATTTGGGAAATCTGTTAAACTATTGGGACATCTGTGAAACTACTGGTACATCTGTTAAATTATTGGGACATCTGTGAAACTATGGGGACATCTGTGAAACTAATGGGACATATGTGAAACTATTGGGGCATCTGTGAAACGACTGGGTGATCTGTGACACTACTGGGACATCTGTTAAACTTCTGGGACATCTGTGAAACTATTGGGACATCTGTGAAACTATTTGGGACATCTGTTAAACTATTGGGACATATGTGAAACTACTGGTACATCTGTGAAACTATGGGGACATCTGTGAAACTAATGGGACATATGTGAAACTATTGGGGCATCTGTGAAACTACTGGGATCATCTGTGAAACAACCGGGACATCTGTAAAACTACTGGGACATCTTTGAAACTATTGGGACATCTGTGAAACTATGGGGACATCTGTTAACCTACTGGAATATCTGTAAAACTTCTGGGACATCTGTGAAACTATTTGGGACATCTGTTAAACTACTGGGACATCTGTGAAACTACTGGTACATCTGTTAAATTATTGGGACATCTGTTAAACTATTGGGACATCTGTAAAACTACTGGGACATATGTGAAACTATTGGGAAATGTGTGAAACTATTGGGACATCTTTGAAACTATTGGAACATCTGTGAAACTACTGGTACATCTGTGAAACTATGGGGACATCTGTTAAC
Organism: Petromyzon marinus; assembly: GCF_048934315.1. Lineage (NCBI taxonomy): Eukaryota > Metazoa > Chordata > Hyperoartia > Petromyzontiformes > Petromyzontidae > Petromyzon > Petromyzon marinus. The sequence continues at coordinate 16,821,385 of NC_133681.1, read as the reverse complement.
CTACTGGGATATCTGTAAAACTACTGGGACATCTGTGAAACTATTGGGACATCTGTGAAACTATTGAGACATCTGTGAAACAACTGGGACATCTGTTAAACTATTGGGACATCTGTTGAACTCCTGGGACATCTGTGAAACTATTGGGACATCTGTCAACCTATTTGGGACATCTGTTAAACTATTGGGACATCTGTGAAACTACTGGTACATCTGTTAAATTATTGGGACATCTGTGAAACAACTGGGACATCTGTGAAACTAATGGGACATATGTGAAACTATTGGAGCATCTGTGAAACGACTGGGTGATCTGTGACACTACTGGGACATCTGTTAAACTTCTGGGACATCTGTGAAACTATTGGGACATCTGTGAAACTATGGGGACATCTGTGAAACTATTTGGGACATCTGTTAAACTATTGGGACATCTGTGAAACTACTGGTACATCTGTGAAATTATTGGGAAATCTGTGAAACTATGGGGACATCTGTGAAACTAATGGGACATATGTGAAACTATTGGGGCATCTGTGAAACTACTGGGTGATCTGTGAAACTACTGGGACATATGTGAATCTATTGGGACATCTGTGAAACTATTGGGACATCTGTGAAACTATTGGGACATCTGTGAAACTATGGGGACATCTGTGAAACTACTGGTACATCTGTGAAATTATTGGGAAATCTGTGAAACTATGGGGACATCTGTGAAACTAATTGTACATATGTGAAACTATTGGGGCATCTGTGAAACGACTGGGTGATCTGTGAAACTACTAGGACATCTGTGAAACTATGGGGACATCTGTGAAACTAATGGGACATATGTGAAACTATTGGGGCATCTGTGAAACTACTGGGATCATCTGTGAAACTACCGGGACATCTGTAAAACTACTGGGACATCTTTGAAACTATTGGGACATCTGTGAAACTATGGGGACATCTGTTAACCTACTGGAATATCTGTAAAACTTCTGGGACATCTGTGAAACTATTTGGGACATCTGTTAAACTATTGGGACATCTGTGAAACTACTGGTACATCTGTGAAATTATTGGGACATCTGTGAAACTATGGGACATCTGTGAAACTAATGGGACATATGTGAACCTATTGGGACATCTGTTAAACTATTGGGACATCTGTGAAACTATGGGGACATCTGTGAAACTATTTGGGACATCTGTTAACTATTGGGACATCTGTGAAACTACTGGTACATCTGTGAAATTATTGGGAAATCTGTGAAACTATGGGGACATCTGTGAAACTAATGGGACATATGTGAAACTATTGGGGCATCTGTGAAACTACTGGGTGATCTGTGAAACTACTGGGACATATGTGAACCTATTGGGACATCTGTGAAACTATTGGGACATCTGTGAAACTATTGGGACATCTGTGAAACTATGGGGACATCTGTGAAACTACTGGGACATATGTGAAACTATTGGGACATCTGTGAAACTATGGGGACATCTGAGAAACTAATGGGACATATGTGAAACTATTGGGGCATCTGTAAAACTACTGGGACATATGTGAAACTATTGGGAAATGTGTGAAACTATTGGGACATCTGTGAAACTATTGGGACATCTGTGAAACTACTGGTACATCTGTGAAACTATGGGGACATCTGTTAACCTACTGGGATATCTGTAAATCTACTGGGACATCTGTGAAACTATTGGGACATCTGTGAAACTATGGGGACATCTGTTAACCTACTGGGACATCTGTGAAACTACTGGGACATCTGTTAAACTACTGGGACATCTGTTGAACTATTGGGACATCTGTGAATCTACTGGGACATCTGTAAAACTACTGGGACATATGTGAACCTATTGGGACATCTGTGAAACTATTGGGACATCTGTGAAACTATTGAGACATCTGTGAAACAACTGGGACATCTGTTAAACTATTGGGACATCAGTTAAACTCCTGGGACATCTGTGAAACTATTGGGACATCTGTCAAACTATTTGGGACATCTGTTAAACTATTGGGACATCTGTGAAACTACTAGTACATCTGTTAAATTATTGGGACATCTGTGAAACTATGGGGACATCTGTGAAACTAATGGGACATATGTGAAACTATTGGGGCATCTGTGAAACGACTGGGTGATCTGTGACACTACTGGGACATCTGTTAAACTTCTGGGACATCTGTGAAACTATTGGGACATCTGTGAAACTACTGGTACATCTGTTAAATTATTGGGACATCTGTGAAACTATGGGGACATCTGTGAAACTAATGGGACATATGTGAAACTATTGGGGCATCTGTGAAACGACTGGGTGATCTGTGACACTACTGGGACATATGTGAACTTATTTGGACATCTGTGAAATTATTGGGACATCTGTGAAACTATTGGGACATCTGTGAAACTATGGGGACATCTGTGCAACTAATGGGACATATGTGAAACTATTGGGGCATCTGTGAAACTACTGGGATCATCTGTGAAACTACCGGGACATCTGTAAAACTACTGGGACATCTTTGAAACTATTGGGACATCTGTGAAACTATGGGGACATCTGTTAACCTACTGGAATATCTGTAAAACTTCTGGGACATCTGTGAAACTATTGGGACATCTGTGAAACTCCTGGGACATCTATGAAACTCCTGGGACATGTGAAACTATTGGGACATCTGTGAAACTATTTGGGACATCTGTTAAACTATTGGGACATCTGTGAAACTACTGGTACATCTGTTAAATTATTGGGACATCTGTGAAACTATGGGGACATCTGTGAAACTAATGGGACATATGTGAAACTATTGGGGCATCTGTGAAACGACTGGGTGATCTGTGACACTTCTGGGACATATGTGAACTTATTGGGACATCTGTGAAACTACTGGGTGATCTGTGAAACTACTGGGACATATGTGAACCTATTGGGACATCTGTGAAACTATTGGGACATCTGTGAAACTATTGGGACATCTGTGAAACTATGGGGACATCTGTGAAACTACTGGTACATCTGTGAAATTATTGGGAAATCTGTGAAACTATGGGGACATCTGTGAAACTAATTGGACATATGTGAAACTATTGGGGCATCTGTGAAACGACTGGGTGATCTGTGAAACTACTAGGACATCTGTGAAACTATGGGGACATCTGTGAAACTAATGGGACATATGTGAAACTATTGGGGCATCTGTGAAACTACTGGGATCATCTGTGAAAACTACCGGGACATCTGTAAAACTACTGGGACATCTTTGAAACTATTGGGACATCTGTGAAACTATGGGGACATCTGTTAACCTACTGGAATATCTGTAAAACTTCTGGGACATCTGTGAAACTATTTGGGACATCTGTTAAACTATTGGGACATCTGTGAAACTACTGGTACATCTGTGAAATTATTGGGACATCTGTGAAACTATGGGGACATCTGTGAAACTAATGGGACATATGTGAACCTATTGGGACATCTGTTAAACTATTGGGACATCTGTGAAACTATGGGGACATCTGTGAAACTATTTGGGACATCTGTTAACTATTGGGACATCTGTGAAACTACTGGTACATCTGTGAAATTATTGGGAAATCTGTGAAACTATGGGGACATCTGTGAAACTAATGGGACATATGTGAAACTATTGGGGCATCTGTGAAACTACTGGGTGATCTGTGAAACTACTGGGACATATGTGAACCTATTGGGACATCTGTGAAACTATTGGGACATCTGTGAAACTATTGGGACATCTGTGAAACTATGGGGACATCTGTGAAACTAATGGGACATATGTGAAACTATTGGGACATCTGTGAAACTATGGGGACATCTGTGAAACTAATGGGACATATGTGAAACTATTGGGGCATCTGTAAAACTACTGGGACATCTGTAAAACTACTGGGACATATGTGAACCTATTGGAACATCTGTGAAACTATTGGGAAATGTGTGAAACTATTGGGACATCTGTGAAACTATTGGGACATCTGTGAAACTACTGGTACATCTGTGAAACTATGGGGACATCTGTTAACCTACTGGGATATCTGTAAAACTACTGGGACATCTGTGAAACTATTGGGACATCTGTGAAACTATGGGGACATCTGTTAACCTACTGGGACATCTGTGAAACTACTGGGACATCTGTGAATCTACTGGGACATCTGTAAAACTACTGGGACATATGTGAACCTATTGGGACATCTGTGAAACTATTGGGACATCTGTGAAACTATTGAGACATCTGTGAAACAACTGGGACATCTGTTAAACTATTGGGACATCAGTTAAACTCCTGGGACATCTGTGAAACTATTGGGACATCTGTCAAACTATTTGGGACATCTGTTAAACTATTGGGACATCTGTGAAACTACTAGTACATCTGTTAAATTATTGGGACATCTGTGAAACTATGGGGACATCTGTGAAACTAATGGGACATATGTGAAACTATTGGGGCATCTGTGAAACGACTGGGTGATCTGTGACACTACTGGGACATCTGTTAAACTTCTGGGACATCTGTGAAACTATTGGGACATCTGTAAAACTACTGGTACATCTGTTAAATTATTGGGACATCTGTGAAACTATGGGGACATCTGTGAAACTAATGGGACATATGTGAAACTATTGGGGCATCTGTGAAACGACTGGGTGATCTGTGACACTACTGGGACATATGTGAACTTATTTGGACATCTGTGAAATTATTGGGACATCTGTGAAACTATTGGGACATCTGTGAAACTATGGGGACATCTGTGCAACTAATGGGACATATGTGAAACTATTGGGGCATCTGTGAAACTACTGGGATCATCTGTGAAACTACCGGGACATCTGTAAAACTACTGGGACATCTTTGAAACTATTGGGACATCTGCGAAACTATGGGGACATCTGTTAACCTACTGGAATATCTGTAAAACTTCTGGGACATCTGTGAAACTATTGGGACATCTGTGAAACTCCTGGGACATCTGTGAAACTCCTGGGACATGTGAAACTATTGGGACATCTGTGAAACTATGGGGACATCTGTTAACCTACTGGGATATCTGTAAAACTACTGGGACATCTGTGAAACTATTGGGACATCTGTGAAACTATGGGGACATCTGTTAACCTACTGGGACATCTGTGAAACTACTGGGACATCTGTTAAACTACTGGGACATCTGTTGAACTATTGGGACATCTGTGAATCTACTGGGACATCTGTAAAACTACTGGGACATATGTGAACCTATTGGGACATCTGTGAAACTATTGGGACATCTGTGAAACTATTGAGACATCTGTGAAACAACTGGGACATCTGTTAAACTATTGGGACATCAGTTAAACTCCTGGGACATCTGTGAAACTATGGGGACATCTGTTAACCTACTGGGATATCTGTAAAACTACTGGGACATCTGTGAAACTATGGGGACATCTGTTAACCTACTGGAATATCTGTAAAACTTCTGGGACATCTGTGAAACTATTTGGGACATCTGTTAAACTATTGGGATATCTGTGAAACTACTGGTACATCTGTGAAATTATTGGGACATCTGTGAAACTATGGGGACATCTGTGAAACTAATGGGACATATGTGAACCTATTGGGACATCTGTTAAACTATTGGGACATCTGTGAAACTATGGGGACATCTGTGAAACTATTTGGGACATCTGTTAACTATTGGGACATCTGTGAAACTACTGGTACATCTGTGAAATTATTGGGAAATCTGTGAAACTATGGGGACATCTGTGAAACTAATGGGACATATGTGAAACTATTGGGGCATCTGTGAAACTACTGGGTGATCTGTGAAACTACTGGGACATATGTGAACCTATTGGGACATCTGTGAAACTATTGGGACATCTGTGAAACTATTGGGACATCTGTGAAACTATGGGGACATCTGTGAAACTAATGGGACATATGTGAAACTATTGGGACATCTGTGAAACTATGGGGACATCTGTGAAACTAATGGGACATATGTGAAACTATTGGGGCATCTGTAAAACTACTGGGACATCTGTAAAACTACTGGGACATATGTGAACCTATTGGAACATCTGTGAAACTATTGGGAAATGTGTGAAACTATTGGGACATCTGTGAAACTATTGGGACATCTGTGAAACTACTGGTACATCTGTGAAACTATGGGGACATCTGTTAACCTACTGGGATATCTGTAAAACTACTGGGACATCTGTGAAACTATTGGGACATCTGTGAAACTATGGGGACATCTGTTAACCTACTGGGACATCTGTGAAACTACTGGGACATCTGTTAAACTACTGGGACATCTGTTGAACTATTGGGACATCTGTGAATCTACTGGGACATCTGTAAAACTACTGGGACATATGTGAACCTATTGGGACATCTGTGAAACTATTGGGACATCTGTGAAACTATTGAGACATCTGTGAAACAACTGGGACATCTGTTAAACTATTGGGACATCAGTTAAACTCCTGGGACATCTGTGAAACTATTGGGACATCTGTCAAACTATTTGGGACATCTGTTAAACTATTGGGACATCTGTGAAACTACTAGTACATCTGTTAAATTATTGGGACATCTGTGAAACTATGGGGACATCTGTGAAACTAATGGGACATATGTGAAACTATTGGGGCATCTGTGAAACGACTGGGTGATCTGTGACACTACTGGGACATCTGTTAAACTTCTGGGACATCTGTGAAACTATTGGGACATCTGTAAAACTACTGGTACATCTGTTAAATTATTGGGACATCTGTGAAACTATGGGGACATCTGTGAAACTAATGGGACACATGTGAAACTATTGGGGCATCTGTGAAACGACTGGGTGATCTGTGACACTACTGGGACATATGTGAACTTATTTGGACATCTGTGAAATTATTGGGACATCTGTGAAACTATTGGGACATCTGTGAAACTATGGGGACATCTGTGCAACTAATGGGACATATGTGAAACTATTGGGGCATCTGTGAAACTACTGGGATCATCTGTGAAACTACCGGGACATCTGTAAAACTACTGGGACATCTTTGAAACTATTGGGACATCTGTGAAACTATGGGGACATCTGTTAACCTACTGGAATATCTGTAAAACTTCTGGGACATCTGTGAAACTATTGGGACATCTGTGAAACTCCTGGGACATCTGTGAAACTCCTGGGACATGTGAAACTATTGGGACATCTGTGAAACTATGGGGACATCTGTTAACCTACTGGGATATCTGTAAAACTACTGGGACATCTGTGAAACTATTGGGACATCTGTGAAACTATGGGGACATCTGTTAACCTACTGGGACATCTGTGAAACTACTGGGACATCTGTTAAACTACTGGGACATCTGTTGAACTATTGGGACATCTGTGAATCTACTGGGACATCTGTAAAACTACTGGGACATATGTGAACCTATTGGGACATCTGTGAAACTATTGGGACATCTGTGAAACTATTGAGACATCTGTGAAACAACTGGGACATCTGTTAAACTATTGGGACATCAGTTAAACTCCTGGGACATCTGTGAAACTATTGGGACATCTGTCAAACTATTTGGGACATCTGTTAAACTATTGGGACATCTGTGAAACTACTAGTACATCTGTTAAATTATTGGGACATCTGTGAAACTATGGGGACATCTGTGAAACTAATGGGACATATGTGAAACTATTGGGGCATCTGTGAAACGACTGGGTGATCTGTGACACTACTGGGACATCTGTTAAACTTCTGGGACATCTGTGAAACTATTGGGACATCTGTAAAACTACTGGTACATCTGTTAAATTATTGGGACATCTGTGAAACTATGGGGACATCTGTGAAACTAATGGGACATATGTGAAACTATTGGGGCATCTGTGAAACGACTGGGTGATATGTGACACTACTGGGACATATGTGAACTTATTTGGACATCTGTGAAATTATTGGGACATCTGTGAAACTATTGGGACATCTGTGAAACTATGGGGACATCTGTGCAACTAATGGGACATATGTGAAACTATTGGGGCATCTGTGAAACTACTGGGATCATCTGTGAAACTACCGGGACATCTGTAAAACTACTGGGACATCTTTGAAACTATTGGGACATCTGTGAAACTATGGGGACATCTGTTAACCTACTGGAATATCTGTAAAACTTCTGGGACATCTGTGAAACTATTGGGACATCTGTGAAACTCCTGGGACATCTGTGAAACTCCTGGGACATGTGAAACTATTGGGACATCTGTGAAACTATTTGGGACATCTGTTAAACTATTGGGACATCTGTGAAACTACTGGTACATCTGTTAAATTATTAGGACATCTGTGAAACTATGGGGACATCTGTGAAACTAATGGGACATATGTGAAACTATTGGGACATCTGTGAAACTATGGGGACATCTGTGAAACTATTGGGACATCTGTGAAACTATTTGGGACATCTGTTAAACTAGTGGGACATCTGTGAAACTACTGGTACATCTCTTAAATTATTGGGACATCTGTGAAACTATTGGGACATCTGTAAAACTACTGGGACATATGTGAAACTATTGGGAAATGTGTGAAACGATTGGGACATCTGTGAAACTATTGGGACATCTGTGAAACTACTGGTACATCTGTGAAACTATGGGGACATCTGTTAACCTACTGGGATATCTGTAAAACTACTGGGACATCTGTGAAACTATTGGGACATCTGTGAAACTATGGGGACATCTGTTAACCTACTGGGACATCTGCGAAACTACTGGGACATCTGTTGAACTATTGGGACATCTGTGAATCTACTGGGACATCTGAAAAACTACTGGGACATATGTGAACCTATTGGGACATCTGTGAAACTATTGGGACATCTGTGAAACTATTGAGACATCTATGAAACAACTGGGACATCTGTTAAACTATTGGGACATCTGTTAAACTCCTGGGACATCTGTGAAACTATTGGGACATCTGTCAAACTATTTGGGACATCTGTTAAACTATTGGGACATCTGTGAAACTACTGGTACATCTGTTAAATTATTGGGACATCTGTGAAACTATGGGGACATCTGTGAAACTAATGGGACATATGTGAAACTATTGGGGCATCTGTGAAACGACTGGGTGATCTGTGACACTACTGGGACATCTGTTAAACTTCTGGGACATCTGTGAAACTATTGGGACATCTGTGAAACTATTTGGGACATCTGTTAAACTATTGGGACATCTGTGAAACTACTGGTACATCTGTTAAATTATTGGGACATCTGTGAAACTATGGGGACATCTGTGAAACTAATGGGACATATGTGAAACTATTGGGGCATCTGTGAAACGACTGGGTGATCTGTGACACTACTGGGACATCTGTTAAACTTCTGGGACATCTGTGAAACTATTGGGACATCTGTGAAACTATTTGGGACATCTGTTAAACTATTGGGACATCTGTGAAACTACTGGTACATCTGTGAAACTATGGGGACATCTGTGAAACTAATGGGACATATGTGAAACTATTGGGGCATCTGTGAAACTACTGGGATCATCTGTGAAACAACCGGGACATCTGTAAAACTACTGGGACATCTTTGAAACTATTGGGACATCTGTAAAACTATGGGGACATCTGTTAACCTACTGGAATATCTGTAAAACTTCTGGGACATCTGTGAAACTATTTGGGACATCTGTTAAACTATTGGGACATCTGTGAAACTACTGGTACATCTGTGAAATTATTGGGACATCTGTGAAACTATGGGAACATCTGTGAAACTAATGGGACATATGTGAAACTAATGGGGCATCTGTGAAACTACTGGGACATATGTGAACCTATTGGGACATCTGTGAAACTATTGGGACATCTGTGAAACTATGGGGACATCTGTGAAACTATTTGGGACATCTGTTAAACTATTGGGACATCTGTGAAACTACTGGTACATCTGTGAAATTATTGGGAAATCTGTGAAACTATGGGGACATCTGTGAAACTAATGGGACATATGTGAAACTATTGGGGCATCTGTGAAACTACTGGGTGATCTGTGAAACTACTGGGACATATGTGAACCTATTGGGACATCTGTGAAATTATTGGGACATCTGTGAAACTATTGGGACATCTGTGAAACTATGGGGACATCTGTGAAACTACTGGTACATCTGTGAAATTATTGGGAAATCTGTGAAACTATGGAGACATCTGTGAAACTAATTGGACATATGTGAAACTATTGGGGCATCTGTGAAACGACTGGGTGATCTGTGAAACTACTGGGACATCTGTGAAACTATGGGGACATCTGTGAAACTAATGGGACATATGTGAAACTATTGGGGCATCTGTGAAACTACTGGGATCATCTGTGAAACTACCGGGACATCTGTAAAACTACTGGGACATCTTTGAAACTATTGGGACATCTGTGAAACTATTTGGGACATCTGTTAACTATTGGGACATCTGTGAAACTACTGGTACATCTGTGAAATTATTGGGAAATCTGTGAAACTATGGGGACATCTGTGAAACTAATGGGACATATGTGAAACTATTGGGGCATCTGTGAAACTACTGGGTGATCTGTGAAACTACTGGGACATATGTGAACCTATTGGGACATCTGTGAAACTATTGGGACATCTGTGAAACTATTGGGACATCTGTGAAACTATGGGGACATCTGTGAAACTAATGGGACATATGTGAAACTATTGGGACATCTGTGAAACTATGGGGACATCTGTGAAACTAATGGGACATATGTGAAACTATTGGGGCATCTGTAAAACTACTGGGACATCTGTAAAACTACTGGGACATATGTGAACCTATTGGAACATCTGTGAAACTATTGGGAAATGTGTGAAACTATTGGGACATCTGTGAAACTATTGGGACATCTGTGAAACTACTGGTACATCTGTGAAACTATGGGGACATCTGTTAACCTACTGGGATATCTGTAAAACTACTGGGACATCTGTGAAACTATTGGGACATCTGTGAAACTATGGGGACATCTGTTAAACTATTGGGACATCTGTGAAACTACTAGTACATCTGTTAAATTATTGGGACATCTGTGAAACTATGGGGACATCTGTGAAACTAATGGGACATATGTGAAACTATTGGGGCATCTGTGAAACGACTGGGTGATCTGTGACACTACTGGGACATCTGTTAAACTTCTGGGACATCTGTGAAACTATTGGGACATCTGTAAAACTACTGGTACATCTGTTAAATTATTGGGACATCTGTGAAACTATGGGGACATCTGTGAAACTAATGGGACATATGTGAAACTATTGGGGCATCTGTGAAACGACTGGGTGATCTGTGACACTACTGGGACATATGTGAACTTATTTGGACATCTGTGAAATTATTGGGACATCTGTGAAACTATTGGGACATCTGTGAAACTATGGGGACATCTGTGCAACTAATGGGACATATGTGAAACTATTGGGGCATCTGTGAAACTACTGGGATCATCTGTGAAACTACCGGGACATCTGTAAAACTACTGGGACATCTTTGAAACTATTGGGACATCTGTGAAACTATGGGGACATCTGTTAACCTACTGGAATATCTGTAAAACTTCTGGGACATCTGTGAAACTATTGGGACATCTGTGAAACTCCTGGGACATCTGTGAAACTCCTGGGACATGTGAAACTATTGGGACATCTGTGAAACTATTTGGGACATCTGTTAAACTATTGGGACATCTGTGAAACTACTGGTACATCTGTTAAATTATTGGGACATCTGTGAAACTATGGGGACATCTGTGAAACTAATGGGACATATGTGAAACTATTGGGACATCTGTGAAACTATGGGGACATCTGTGAAACTATTGGGACATCTGTGAAACTATTTGGGACATCTGTTAAACTAGTGGGACATCTGTGAAACTACTGGTACATCTCTTAAATTATTGGGACATCTGTGAAACTATTGGAACATCTGTAAAACTACTGGGACATATGTGAAACTATTGGGAAATGTGTGAAACGATTGGGACATCTGTGAAACTATTGGGACATCTGTGAAACTACTGGTACATCTGTGAAACTATGGGGACATCTGTTAACCTACTGGGATATCTGTAAAACTACTGGGACATCTGTGAAACTATTGGGACATCTGTGAAACTATGGGGACATCTGTTAACCTACTGGGACATCTGCGAAACTACTGGGACATCTGTTGAACTATTGGGACATCTGTGAATCTACTGGGACATCTGAAAAACTACTGGGACATATGTGAACCTATTGGGACATCTGTGAAACTATTGGGACATCTGTGAAACTATTGAGACATCTATGAAACAACTGGGACATCTGTTAAACTATTGGGACATCTGTTAAACTCCTGGGACATCTGTGAAACTATTGGGACATCTGTCAAACTATTTGGGACATCTGTTAAACTATTGGGACATCTGTGAAACTACTGGTACATCTGTTAAATTATTGGGACATCTGTGAAACTATGGGGACATCTGTGAAACTAATGGGACATATGTGAAACTATTGGGGCATCTGTGAAACGACTGGGTGATCTGTGACACTACTGGGACATCTGTTAAACTTCTGGGACATCTGTGAAACTATTGGGACATCTGTGAAACTATTTGGGACATCTGTTAAACTATTGGGACATCTGTGAAACTACTGGTACATCTGTTAAATTATTGGGACATCTGTGAAACTATGGGGACATCTGTGAAACTAATGGGACATATGTGAAACTATTGGGGCATCTGTGAAACGACTGGGTGATCTGTGACACTACTGGGACATCTGTTAAACTTCTGGGACATCTGTGAAACTATTGGGACATCTGTGAAACTATTTGGGACATCTGTTAAACTATTGGGACATCTGTGAAACTACTGGTACATCTGTGAAACTATGGGGACATCTGTGAAACTAATGGGACATATGTGAAACTATTGTGGCATCTGTGAAACTACTGGGATCATCTGTGAAACAACCGGGACATCTGTAAAACTACTGGGACATCTTTGAAACTATTGGGACATCTGTGAAACTATGGGGACATCTGTTAACCTACTGGAATATCTGTAAAACTTCTGGGACATCTGTGAAACTATTTGGGACATCTGTTAAACTATTGGGACATCTGTGAAACTACTGGTACATCTGTGAAATTATTGGGACATCTGTGAAACTATGGGGACATCTGTGAAACTAATGGGACATATGTGAAACTATTGGGGCATCTGTGAAACTACTGGGACATATGTGAACCTATTGGGACATCTGTGAAACTATTGGGACATCTGTGAAACTATGGGGACATCTGTGAAACTATTTGGGACATCTGTTAAACTATTGGGACATCTGTGAAACTACTGGTACATCTGTGAAATTATTGGGAAATCTGTGAAACTATGGGGACATCTGTGAAACTAATGGGACATATGTGAAACTATTGGGGCATCTGTGAAACTACTGGGTGATCTGTGAAACTACTGGGACATATGTGAACCTATTGGGACATCTGTGAAATTATTGGGACATCTGTGAAACTATTGGGACATCTGTGAAACTATGGGGACATCTGTGAAACTACTGGTACATCTGTGAAATTATTGGGAAATCTGTGAAACTATGGAGACATCTGTGAAACTAATTGGACATATGTGAAACTATTGGGGCATCTGTGAAACGACTGGGTGATCTGTGAAACTACTGGGACATCTGTGAAACTATGGGGACATCTGTGAAACTAATGGGACATATGTGAAACTATTGGGTCATCTGTGAAACTACTGGGATCATCTGTGAAACTACCGGGACATCTGTAAAACTACTGGGACATCTTTGAAACTATTGGGACATCTGTGAAACTATGGGGACATCTGTTAACCTACTGGAATATCTGTAAAACTTCTGGGACATCTGTGAAACTATTTGGGACATCTGTTAAACTATTGGGACATCTGTTAAACTACTGGTACATCTGTGAAATTATTGGGACATCTGTGAAACTATGGGGACATCTGTGAAACTAATGGGACATATGTGAACCTATTGGGACATCTGTTAAACTATTGGGACATCTGTGAAACTATGGGGACATCTGTGAAACTATTTGGGACATCTGTGAAACTATTTGGGACATCTGTGAAACTACTGGTACATCTGTGAAATTATTGGGAAATCTGTGAAACTATGGGGACATCTGTGAAACTAATGGGACATATGTGAAACTATTGGGGCATCTGTGAAACTACTGGGTGATCTGTGAAACTACTGGGACATATGTGAACCTATTGGGACATCTGTGAAACTATTGGGACATCTGTGAAACTATTGGGACATCTGTGAAACTACTGGGACATATGTGAACCTATTGGGACATCTGTGAAACTATTGGGACATCTGTGAAACTATTGAGACATCTGTGAAACAACTGGGACATCTGTCAAACTATTTGGGACATCTGTTAAACTATTGGGACATCTGTGAAACTACTAGTACATCTGTTAAATTATTGGGACATCTGTGAAACTATGGGGACATCTGTGAAACTAATGGGACATATGTGAAACTATTGGGGCATCTGTGAAACGACTGGGTGATCTGTGACACTACTGAGACATCTGTTAAACTTCTGGGACATCTGTGAAACTATTGGGACATCTGTGAAACTACTGGTACATCTGTTAAATTATTGGGACATCTGTGAAACTATGGGGACATCTGTGAAACTATTGGGACATCTGTTAAACTATTGGGACATCTGTGAAACTACTGGTACATCTCTTAAATTATTGGGACATCTGTGAAACTATTGGGACATCTGTAAAACTACTGGGACATATGTGAAACTATTGGGAAATGTGTGAAACGATTGGGACATCTGTGAAACTATTGGGACATCTGTGAAACTACTGGTACATCTGTGAAACTATGGGGACATCTGTTAACCTACTGGGACATCTGCGAAACTACTGGGACATCTGTTGAACTATTGGGACATCTGTGAATCTACTGGGACATCTGAAAAACTACTGGGACATATGTGAACCTATTGGGACATCTGTGAAACTATTGGGACATCTGTGAAACTATTGAGACATCTGTGAAACAACTGGGACATCTGTTAAACTATTGGGACATCTGTTAAACTCCTGGGACATCTGTGAAACTATTGGGACATCTGTCAAACTATTTGGGACATCTGTTAAACTATTGGGACATCTGTGAAACTACTGGTACATCTGTTAAATTATTGGAACATCTGTGAAACTATGGGGACATCTGTGAAACTAATGGGACATATGTGAAACTATTGGGGCATCTGTGAAACGACTGGGTGATCTGTGACACTACTGGGACATCTGTTAAACTTCTGGGACATCTGTGAAACTATTGGGACATCTGTGAAACTATTTGGGACATCTGTTAAACTATTGGGACATCTGTGAAACTACTGGTACATCTGTGAAACTATGGGGACATCTGTGAAACTAATGGGACATATGTGAAACTATTGGGGCATCTGTGAAACTACTGGGATCATCTCTGAAACAACCGGGACATCTGTAAAACTACTGGGACATCTTTGAAACTATTGGGACATCTGTGAAACTATGGGGACATCTGTTAACCTACTGGAATATCTGTAAAACTTCTGGGACATCTGTGAAAATATTTGGGACATCTGTGAAACTATTGGGACATCTGTGAAACTACTGGTACATTTGTGAAATTATTGGGACATCTGTGAAACTATGGGGACATCTGTGAATCTAATGGGACATATGTCAAACTATTGGGGCATCTGTGAAACTACTGGGACATATGTGAACCTATTGGGACATCTGTGAAACTATTGGGACATCTGTGAAACTATGGGGACATCTGTGAAACTATTTAGGACATCTGTTAAACTATTGGGACATCTGTGAAACTACTGGTACATCTGTGAAATTATTGGGAAATCTGTGAAACTATGGGGACATCTGTGAAACTAATGGGACATATGTGAAACTATTGGGGCATCTGTGAAACTACTGGGTGATCTGTGAAACTACTGGGACATATGTGAACCTATTGGGACATCTGTGAAACTATTGGGACATCTGTGAAACTATTGGGACATCTGTGAAACTATGGGGACATCTGTGAAACTAATGGGACATATGTGAAACTATTGGGACATATGTGAAACTATGGGGACATCTGTGAAACTAATGGGACATATGTGAAACTATTGGGACATCTGTAAAACTACTGGGACATATGTGAAACTATTGGGAAATGTGTGAAACTATTGCGACATCTGTGAAACTATTGGGACATCTGTGAAACTACTGGTACATCTGTGAAACTATGGGGACATCTGTGAAACTAATGGGACATATGTGAAACTATTGGGGCATCTGTGAAACTACTGGGATCATCTGTGAAACAACCGGGACATCTGTAAAAGTACTGGGACATCTTTGAAACTATTGGGACATCTGTGAAACTATGGGGACATCTGTTAACCTACTGGAATATCTGTAAAACTTCTGGGACATCTGTGAAAATATTTGGGACATCTGTTAAACTATTGGGACATCTGTGAAACTACTGGTACATTTGTGAAATTATTGGGACATCTGTGAAACTATGGGGACATCTGTGAATCTAATGGGACATATGTGAAACTATTGGGGCATCTGTGAAACTACTGGGACATATGTGAACCTATTGGGACATCTGTGAAACTATTGGGACATCTGTGAAACTATGGGGACATCTGTGAAACTATTTGGGACATCTGTTAAACTATTGGGACATCTGTGAAACTACTGGTACATCTGTGAAATTATTGGGAAATCTGTGAAACTATGGGGACATCTGTGAAACTAATGGGACATATGTGAAACTATTGGGGCATCTGTGAAACTACTGGGTGATCTGTGAAACTACTGGGACATATGTGAACCTATTGGGACATCTGTGAAACTATTGGGACATCTGTGAAACTATTGCGACATCTGTGAAACTATGGGGACATCTGTGAAACTAATGGGACATATGTGAAAGCATTGGGACATCTGTGAAACTATGGGGACATCTGTGAAACTAATGGGACATATGTGAAACTATTGGGACATCTGTAAAACTACTGGGACATATGTGAAACTATTGGGAAATGTGTGAAACTATTGCGACATCTGTGAAACTATTGGGACATCTGTGAAACTACTGGTACATCTGTGAAACGATGGGGACATCTGTTAACCTACTGGGATATCTGTAAAACTACTGGGACATCTGTGAAACTATTGGGACATCTGTGAAACTATGGGGACATCTGTTAACCTACTGGGACATCTGTGAAACTACTGGGACATCTGTTAAACTACTGGGACATCTGTTGAACTATTGGGACATCTGGGAATCTACTGGGACATCTGTAAAACTACTGGGACATATGTGAACCTATTGGGACATCTGTGAAACTATTGGGACATCTGTGAAACTATTGAGACATCTGTGAAACAACTGGGACATCTGTTAAACTATTGGGACATCTGTTAAACTCCTGGGACATCTGTGAAACTATTGGGACATCTGTCAAACTATTTGGGACATCTGTTAAACTATTGGGACATCTGTGAAACTACTGGTACATTTGTTAAATTATTGGGACATCTGTGAAACTATGGGGACATCTGTGAAACTAATGGGACATATGTGAAACTATTGGGGCATCTGTGAAACGACTGGGTGATCTGTGACACTACTGGGACATCTGATAAACTTCTGGGACATCTGTGAAACTATTGGGACATCTGTGAAACTATTTGGGACATCTGTTAAACTATTGGGACATCTGTGAAACTACTGGTACATCTGTTAAATTATTGGGACATCTGTGAAACTATGGGGACATCTGTGAAACTAATGGGACATATGTGAAACTATTGGGGCATCTGTGAAACGACTGGGTGATCTGTGACACTACTGGGACATATGTGAACTTATTTGGACATCTGTGAAACTATTGGGACATCTGTGAAACTATGGGGACATCTGTGCAACTAATGGGACATATGTGAAACTATTGGGGCATCTGTGAAACTACTGGGATCATCTGTGAAACTACCGGGACATCTGTAAAACTACTGGGACATCTTTGAAACTATTGGGACATCTGTGAAACTATGGGGACATCTGTTAACCTACTGGAAAATCTGTAAAACTTCTGGGACATCTGTGAAACTATTGGGACATCTGTGAAACTCCTGGGACATCTGTGAAACTATTGGGACATCTGTGAAACTATTTGGGACATCTGTTAAACTATTGGGACATCTGTGAAACTACTGGTACATCTGTTAAATTATTGGAACATCTGTGAAACTATGGGGACATCTGTGAAACTAATGGGACATATGTGAAACTATTGGGGCATCTGTGAAACGACTGGGTGATCTGTGACACTACTGGGACATATGTGAACTTATTGGGACATCTGTGAATCTATGGGGACATCTGTGAAACTAATGGGACATATGTGAAACTATTGGGACATCTGTGAAACTATGGGGACATCTGTGAAACTATTGGGACATCTGTGAAACTATTTGGGACATCTGTTAAACTATTGGGACATCTGTGAAACTACTGGTACATCTGTGAAATTATTGGGAAATCTGTGAAACTATGGGGACATCTGTGAAACTAATGGGACATATGTGAAACTATTGGGGCATCTGTGAAACTACTGGGTGATCTGTGAAACTACTGGGACATATGTGAACCTATTGGGACATCTGTGAAACTATTGGGACATCTGTGAAACTATTGCGACATCTGTGAAACTATGGGGACATCTGTGAAACTAATGGGACATATGTGAAAGTATTGGGACATCTGTGAAACTATGGGGACATCTGTGAAACTAATGGGACATATGTGAAACTATTGGGACATCTGTAAAACTACTGGGACATATGTGAAACTATTGGGAAATGTGTGAAACTATTGCGACATCTGTGAAACTATTGGGACATCTGTGAAACTACTGGTACATCTGTGAAACGATGGGGACATCTGTTAACCTACTGGGATATCTGTAAAACTACTGGGACATCTGTGAAACTATTGGGACATCTGTGAAACTATGGGGACATCTGTTAACCTACTGGGACATCTGTGAAACTACTGGGACATCTGTTAAACTACTGGGACATCTGTTGAACTATTGGGACATCTGGGAATCTACTGGGACATCTGTAAAACTACTGGGACATATGTGAACCTATTGGGACATCTGTGAAACTATTGGGACATCTGTGAAACTATTGAGACATCTGTGAAACAACTGGGACATCTGTTAAACTATTGGGACATCTGTTAAACTCCTGGGACATCTGTGAAACTATTGGGACATCTGTCAAACTATTTGGGACATCTGTTAAACTATTGGGACATCTGTGAAACTACTGGTACATTTGTTAAATTATTGGGACATCTGTGAAACTATGGGGACATCTGTGAAACTAATGGGACATATGTGAAACTATTGGGGCATCTGTGAAACGACTGGGTGATCTGTGACACTACTGGGACATCTGATAAACTTCTGGGACATCTGTGAAACTATTGGGACATCTGTGAAACTATTTGGGACATCTGTTAAACTATTGGGACATCTGTGAAACTACTGGTACATCTGTTAAATTATTGGGACATCTGTGAAACTATGGGGACATCTGTGAAACTAATGGGACATATGTGAAACTATTGGGGCATCTGTGAAACGACTGGGTGATCTGTGACACTACTGGGACATATGTGAACTTATTTGGACATCTGTGAAACTATTGGGACATCTGTGAAACTATGGGGACATCTGTGCAACTAATGGGACATATGTGAAACTATTGGGGCATCTGTGAAACTACTGGGATCATCTGTGAAACTACCGGGACATCTGTAAAACTACTGGGACATCTTTGAAACTATTGGGACATCTGTGAAACTATGGGGACATCTGTTAACCTACTGGAAAATCTGTAAAACTTCTGGGACATCTGTGAAACTATTGGGACATCTGTGAAACTCCTGGGACATCTGTGAAACTATTGGGACATCTGTGAAACTATTTGGGACATCTGTTAAACTATTGGGACATCTGTGAAACTACTGGTACATCTGTTAAATTATTGGAACATCTGTGAAACTATGGGGACATCTGTGAAACTAATGGGACATATGTGAAACTATTGGGGCATCTGTGAAACGACTGGGTGATCTGTGACACTACTGGGACATATGTGAACTTATTGGGACATCTGTGAATCTATGGGGACATCTGTGAAACTAATGGGACATATGTGAAACTATTGGGACATCTGTGAAACTATGGGGACATCTGTGAAACTATTGGGACATCTGTGAAACTATTTGGGACATCTGTTAAACTATTGGGACATCTGTGAAACTACTGGTACATCTGTTAAATTATTGGGACATCTGTGAAACTATTGGGACATCTGTAAAACTACTGGGACATATGTGAATCTATTGGGAAATGTGTGAAACTATTGGGACATCTGTGAAACTATTGGGACATCTGTGAAACTACTGGTACATCTGTGAAACTATGGGAACATCTGTTAACCTACTGGGATATCTGTAAAACTACTGGGACATCTGTGAAACTATTGGGACATCTGTGAAACTATGGGGAAATCTGTTAACCTACTGGGACATCTGTGAAACTACTGGGACATCTGTTGAACTATTGGGACATCTGTGAATCTACTGGGACATCTGTAAAACTACTGGGACATATGTGAACCTATTGGGACATCTGTGAAACTATTGGGACATCTGTGAAACTATTGAAACATCTGTGAAACAACTGGGACATCTGTTAAACTATTGGGACATCTGTTAAACTCCTGGGACATCTGTGAAACTATTCGGACATCTGTCAAACTATTTGGGACATCTGTTAAACTATTGGGACATCTGTGAAACTACTGGTACATATGTTAAATTATTGGGACATCTGTGAAACTATGGGGACATCTGTGAAACTAATGGGACATATGTGAAACTATTTGGGCATCTGTGAAACGACTGGGTGATCTGTGACACTACTGGGACATATGTGAACTTATTGGGACATCTGTGAATCTATGGGGACATCTGTGAAACTAATGGGACATATGTGAAACTATTGGGACATCTGTGAAACTATTGGGACATCTGTGAAACTATTTGGGACATCTGTGAAACTATTGGGACATCTGTGAAACTACTGGTACATCTGTTAAATTATTGGAACATCTGTGAAACTATGGGGACATCTGTGAAACTAATGGGACATATGTGAAACTATTGGGGCATCTGTGAAATGACTGGGTGATCTGTGACACTATTGGGACATATGTGAACTTATTGGGACATCTGTGAATCTATGGGGACATCTGTGAAACTAATGGGACATATGTGAAACTATTGGGACATCTGTGAAACTATGGGGACATCTGTGAAACTATTGGGACATCTGTGAAACTATTTGGGACATCTGTTAAACTATTGGGACATCTGTGAAACTACTGGTACATCTGTTAAATTATTGGGACATCTGTGAAACTATTGGGACATCTGCAAAACTACTGGGACATATGTGAAACTATTGGGAAATGTGTGAAACTATTGGGACATCTGTGAAACTATTGGGACATCTGTGAAACTACTGGTACATCTGTGAAACTATGGGGACATCTGTTAACCTACTGGGATATCTGTAAAACTAGTGGGACATCTGTGAAACTATTGGGACATCTGTGAAACTATGGGGACATCTGTGAAACTATGGGGACATCTGTTAACCTACTGGGACATCTGTGAAACTACTGGGACATCTGTTGAACTATTGGGACATCTGTGAATCTACTGGGACATCTGTAAAACTACTGGGACATATGTGAACCTATTGGGACATCTGTGAAACTATTGGGACATCTGTGAAACTATTGAGACATCTGTGAAACAACTGGGACATCTGTTAAACTATTGGGACATCTGTTAAACTCCTGGGACATCTGTGAAACTATTGGGACATCTGTCAAACTATTTGGGACATCTGTTAAACTATTGGGACATCTGTGAAACTACTGGTACATCTGTTAAATTATTGGGACATCTGTGAAACTATGGGGACATCTGTGAAACTAATGGGACATATGTGAAACTATTGGGGCATCTGTGAAACGACTGGGTGATCTGTGACACTACTGGGACATATGTGAACTTATTGGGACATCTGTGAATCTATGGGGACATCTGTGAAACTAATGGGACATATGTGAAACTATTGGGACATCTGTGAAACTATGGGGACATCCGTGAAACTATTGGGACATCTGTGAAACTATTTGGGACATCTGTTAAACTATTGGGACATCTGTGAAACTACTGGTACATCTGTTAAATTATTGGGACATCTGTGAAACTATTGGGACATCTGTAAAACTACTGGGACATATGTGAAACTATTGGGAAATGTGTGAAACTATTGGGACATCTGTGAAACTATTGGGACATCTGTGAAACTACTGGTACATCTGTGAAACTATGGGGACATCTGTTAACCTACTGGGATATCTGTAAAACTAGTGGGACATCTGTGAAACTATTGGGACATCTGTGAAACTATGGGGACATCTGTTAACCTACTGGGACATCTGTGAAACTACTGGGACATCTGTTGAACTATTGGGACATCTGTGAATCTACTGGGACATCTGTAAAACTACTGGGACATATGTGAACCTATTGGTACATCTGTGAAACTATTGGGACATCTGTGAAACTATTGAGACATCTGTGAAACAACTGGGACATCTGTTAAACTATTGGGACATCTGTTAAACTCCTGGGACATCTGTGAAACTATTGGGACATCTGTCAAACTATTTGGGACATCTGTTAAACTATTGGGACATCTGTGAAACTACTGGTACATCTGTTAAATTATTGGGACATCTGTGAAACTATGGGGACATCTGTGAAACTAATGGGACATATGTGAAACTATTTGGGCATCTGTGAAACGACTGGGTGATCTGTGACACTACTGGGACATATGTGAACTTATTGGGACATCTGTGAATCTATGGGGACATCTGTGAAACTAATGGGACATATGTGAAACTATTGGGACATCTGTGAAACTATGGGGACATCCGTGAAACTATTGGGACATCTGTGAAACTATTTGGGACATCTGTTAAACTACTGGTACATCTGTGAAACTATGGGGACATCTGTTAACCTACTGGGATATCTGTAAAACTACTGGGACATCTGTGAAACTATTGGGACATCTGTGAAACTATGGGGACATCTGGTAACCTACTGGGACATCTGTGAATCTACTGGGACATCTGCAAAACTACTGGGACATATGTGAACCTATTGGGACATCTGTGAAACTATTTGGGACATCTGTTAAACTATTGGGACATCTGTGAAACTACTGGTACATCTGTTAAATTATTGGGACATCTGTGAAACTATGGGGACATCTGTGAAACTAATGGGACATATGTGAAACTATTGGGGCATCTGTGAAACGACTGGGTGATCTGTGACACTACTGGGACATCTGTTAAACTTCTGGGACATCTGTGAAACTATTGGGACATCTGTGAAACTATGGGGACATCTGTGCAACTAATGGGACATATGTGAAACTATTGGGGCATCTGTGAAACTACTGGGATCATCTGTGAAACTACCGGGACATCTGTAAAACTACTGGGACATCTTTGAAACTATTGGGACATCTGTGAAACTATGGGGACATCTGTTAACCTACTGGAATATCTGTAAAACTTCTGGGACATCTGTGAAACTATTGGGACATCTGTGAAACTCCTGGGACATCTGTGAAACTCCTGGGACATCTGTGAAACTATTGGGACATCTGTGAAACTATTTGGGACATCTGTTAAACTATTGGGACATCTGTGAAACTACTGGTACATCTGTTAAATTATTGGGACATCTGAGAAACTATGGGGACATCTGTGAAACTAATGGGACATATGTGAAACTATTGGGGCATCTGTGAAACGACTGGGTGATCTGTGACACTACTGGGACATATGTGAACTTATTGGGACATCTGTGAATCTATGGGGACATCTGTGAAACTAATGGGACATATGTGAAACTATTGGGACATCTGTGAAACTATGGGGACATCTGTGAAACTATTGGGACATCTGTGAAACTATTTGGGACATCTGTTAAAACTATTGGGACATCTGTGAAACTACTGGTACATCTGTTAAATTATTGGGACATCTGTGAAACTATTGGGACATCTGTAAAACTACTGGGACATATGTGAAACTATTGGGAAATGTGTGAAACTACTGGTACATTTGTGAAACTATGGGGACATCTGTTAACCTACTGGGATATCTGTAAAACTACTGGGACATCTGTGAAACTATTGGGACATCTGTGAAACTATGGTGACATCTGTTAACCTACTTGGACATCTGTGAAACTACTGGGACATCTGTTGAACTATTGGGACATCTGTGAATCTACTGGGACATCTGTAAAACTACTGGGACATATGTGAACCTATTGGGACATCTGTGAAACTATTGGGACATCTGTGAAACTACTGGGACATCTGTGAAACAACTGGGACATCTGTTAAACTATTGGGACATCTGTTAAACTCCTGGGACATCTGTGAAACTATTGGGACATTTGTCAAACTATTTGGGACATCTGTTAAACTATTGGGACATCTGTGAAACTACTGGTACATCTGTTAAATTATTGGGACATCTGTGAAACTATGGGGACATCTGTGAAACTAATGGGACATATGTGAAACTATTGGGGCATCTGTGAAACGACTGGGTGATCTGTGACACTACTGGGACATATGTGAACTTATTGGGACATCTGTGAAACTAATGGGACATATGTGAAATTATTGGGGCATCTGTGAAACTACTGGTACATCTGTGAAACTATTGGGACATCTGTGAAACTATTTGGGACATCTGTTAAACTATTGGGACATCTGTGAAACTACTGGGACATCTGTGAAACTATTGGGACATCTGTGAAACTACTGGGACATCTGTGAAACTACTGGGACATCTGTGAAACTATTTGGGACATGTGTTAAACTATTGGAACATCTGTGAAACTACTGGGACATCTGTGAAACTATTGGGACATCTGTGAAACTATGGGGACATCTGTTAACCTACTAGGACATCTGTAAAACTACTGGGACATCTGTTGAACTATTGGGACATCTGTGAATCTACTGGGACATCTGTAAAACTACTGGGACATCTGTTGAACTATTGGGACATCTGTGAATCTACTGGGACATCTGTTAAACTCCTGGGACATCTGTGAAACTATTGGGACATCTGTAAAACTACTGGGACATCTGTTGAACTATTGGGACATCTGTGAAACTATGGGGACATCTGTGAAACTAATGGGACATATGTGAAACTATTGGGGCATCTGTGAAACGACTGGGTGATCTGTGACACTACTGGGACATATGTGAACTTATTGGGACATCTGTGAATCTATGGGGACATCTGTGAAACTAATGGGACATATGTGAAACTATTGGGACATCTGTGAAACTATTGGGACATCTGTGAAACTATTTGGGACATCTGTTAAACTATTGGGACATCTGTGAAACTACTGGTACATCTGTTAAATTATTGGGACATCTGTGAAACTATTGGGACATCTGTAAAACTACTGGGACATATGTGAAACTATTGGGAAATGTGTGAAACTATTGGGACATCTGTGAAACTATTGGGACATCTGTGAAACTACTGGGATATCTGTAAAACTACTGGGACATCTGTGAAACTATTGGGACATCTGTGAAACTATGGGGACATCTGTTAACCTACTGGGACATCTGTGAAACTACTGGGACATCTGTTGATCTATTGGGACATCTGTGAATCTACTGGGACATCTGTAAAACTACTGGGACATATGTGAACCTATTGGGACGTCTGTGAAACTATTGGGACATCTGTGAAACTATTGAGACATCTGTGAAACAACTGGGACATCTGTTAAACTATTGGGACATCTGTTAAACTCCTGGGACATCTGTGAAACTATTGGGACATCTGTCAAACTATTTGGGACATCTGTTAAACTATTGGGACATCTGTGAAACTACTGGTACATCTGTTAAATTATTGGGACATCTGTGAAACTATGGGGACATCTGTGAATCTAATGGGACATATGTGAAACTATTTGGGCATCTGTGAATCGACTGGGTGATCTGTGACACTACTGGGACATATGTGAACTTATTGGGACATCTGTGAATCTATGGGGACATCTGTGAAACTAATGGGACATATGTGAAACTATTGGGACATCTGTGAAACTATGGGGACATCCGTGAAACTATTGGTACATCTGTGAAACTATTTGGGACATCTGTTAAACTATTGGGACATCGGTGAAAATACTGGTACATCTGTTAAATTATTGGGACATCTGTGAAACTATTGGGACATCTGTAAAACTACTGGGACATATGTGAAACTATTGGGAAATGTGTGAAACTATTGGGACATCTGTGAAACTATTGGGACATCTGTGAAACTACTGGTACATCTGTGAAACTATGGGGACATCTGTTAACCTACTGGGATATCTGTAAAACTACTGGGACATCTGTGAAACTATTGGGACATCTGTGAAACTATGGGGACATCTGTTAACCTACTGGGACATCTGTGAAACTACTGGGACATCTGTTGAACTATTGGGACATCTGTGAATCTACTGGGACATCTGTAAAACTACTGGGACATATGTGAACCTATTGGGACATCTGTGAAACTATTGGGACATCTGTGAAACTATTGAGACATCTGTGAAACAACTGGGACATCTGTTAAACTATTGGGACATCTGTTAAACTCCTGGGACATCTGTGAAACTATTGGGACATCTGTCAAACTATTTGGGACATCTGTTAAACTATTGGGACATCTGTGAAACTACTGGTACATCTTTTAAATTATTGGGACATCTGTGAAACTATGGGGACATCTGTGAAACTAATGGGACATATGTGAAACTATTGGGGCATCTGTGAAACGACTGGGTGATCTGTGACACTACTGGGACATCTGTTAAACTTCTGGGACATCTGTGAAACTATTGGGACATCTGTGAAACTATGGGGACATCTGTGCAACTAATGGGACATATGTGAAACTATTGGGGCCTCTGTGAAACTACTGGGATCATCTGTGAAACTACCGGGACATCTGTAAAACTACTGGGACATCTTTGAAACTATTGGGACATCTGTGAAACTATGGGGAAATCTGTTAACCTACTGGAATATCTGTAAAACTTCTGGGACATCTGTGAAACTATTGGGACATCTGTGAAACTCCTGGGACATCTGTGAAACTCCTGGGACATCTGTGAAACTATTGGGACATCTGTGAAACTATTTGGGACATCTGTTAAACTATTGGGACATCTGTGAAACTACTGGTACATCTGTTAAATTATTGGGACATCTGTGAAACTATGGGGAAATATGTGAAACTAATGGGACATATGTGAAACTATTGGGGCATCTGTGAAACGACTGGGTGATCTGTGACACTACTGGGACATATGTGAACTTATTGGGACATCTGTGAATCTATGGGGACATCTGTGAAACTAATGGGACATATGTGAAACTATTGGGACATCTGTGAAACTATGGGGACATCTGTGAAACTATTGGGACATCTGTGAAACTATTTGGGACA
This sequence comes from Petromyzon marinus, assembly GCF_048934315.1. Taxonomy (NCBI): domain Eukaryota; kingdom Metazoa; phylum Chordata; class Hyperoartia; order Petromyzontiformes; family Petromyzontidae; genus Petromyzon; species Petromyzon marinus. The sequence continues at coordinate 16,793,405 of NC_133681.1, read as the reverse complement.
TCTGTTAAAACTATTGGGACATCTGTGAAACTACTGGTACATCTGTTAAATTATTGGGACATATGTGAAACTATTGGGAAATGTGTGAAACTATTGGGACATCTGTGAAACTATTGGGACATCTGTGAAACTACTGGTACATCTGTGAAACTATGGGGACATCTGTTAACCTACTGGGATATCTGTAAAACTACTGGGACATCTGTGAAACTATTGGGACATCTGTGAAACTATGGGGACATCTGTTAACCTACTGGGACATCTGTGAAACTACTGGGACATCTGTTGAACTATTGGGACATCTGTGAATCTACTGGGACATCTGTAAAACTACTGGGACATATGTGAACCTATTGGGACATCTGTGAAACTATTGGGACATCTGTGAAACTACTGGGACATCTGTGAAACAACTGGGACATCTGTTAAACTATTGGGACATCTGTTAAACTCCTGGGACATCTGTGAAACTATTGGGACATCTGTCAAACTATTTGGGACATCTGTTAAACTATTGGGACATCTGTGAAACTACTGGTACATCTGTTAAATTATTGGGACATCTGTGAAACTTTGGGGACATCTGTGAAACTAATGGGACATATGTGAACCTATTGGGACGTCTGTGAAACTATTGGGACATCTGTGAAACTATTGAGACATCTGTGAAACAACTGGGACATCTGTTAAACTATTGGGACATCTGTTAAACTCCTGGGACATCTGTGAAACTATTGGGACATCTGTCAAACTATTTGGGACATCTGTTAAACTATTGGGACATCTGTGAAACTACTGGTACATCTGTTAAATTATTGGGACATCTGTGAAACTATGGGGACATCTGTGAATCTAATGGGACATATGTGAAACTATTTGGGCATCTGTGAATCGACTGGGTGATCTGTGACACTACTGGGACATATGTGAACTTATTGGGACATCTGTGAATCTATGGGGACATCTGTGAAACTAATGGGACATATGTGAAACTATTGGGACATCTGTGAAACTATGGGGACATCCGTGAAACTATTGGGACATCTGTGAAACTATTTGGGACATCTGTTAAACTATTGGGACATCTGTGAAAATACTGGTACATCTGTTAAATTATTGGGACATCTGTGAAACTATTGGGACATCTGTAAAACTACTGGGACATATGTGAAACTATTGGGAAATGTGTGAAACTATTGGGACATCTGTGAAACTATTGGGAAATCTGTGAAACTACTGGTACATCTGTGAAACTATGGGGACATCTGTTAACCTACTGGGATATCTGTAAAACTACTGGGACATCTGTGAAACTATTGGGACATCTGTGAAACTATGGGGACATCTGTTAACCTACTGGGACATCTGTGAAACTACTGGGACATCTGTTGAACTATTGGGACATCTGTGAATCTACTGGGACATCTGTAAAACTACTGGGACATATGTGAATCTATTGGGACATCTGTGAAACTATTGGGACATCTGTGAAACTATTGAGACATCTGTGAAACAACTGGGACATCTGTTAAACTATTGGGACATCTGTTAAACTCCTGGGACATCTGTGAAACTATTGGGACATCTGTCAAACTATTTGGGACATCTGTTAAACTATTGGGACATCTGTGAAACTACTGGTACATCTTTTAAATTATTGGGACATCTGTGAAACTATGGGGACATCTGTGAAACTAATGGGACATATGTGAAACTATTGGGGCATCTGTGAAACGACTGGGTGATCTGTGACACTACTGGGACATCTGTTAAACTTCTGGGACATCTGTGAAACTATTGGGACATCTGTGAAACTATGGGGACATCTGTGCAACTAATGGGACATATGTGAAACTATTGGGGCCTCTGTGAAACTACTGGGATCATCTGTGAAACTACCGGGACATCTGTAAAACTACTGGGACATCTTTGAAACTATTGGGACATCTGTGAAACTATGGGGACATCTGTTAACCTACTGGAATATCTGTAAAACTTCTGGGACATCTGTGAAACTATTGGGACATCTGTGAAACTCCTGGGACATCTGTGAAACTCCTGGGACATCTGTGAAACTATTGGGACATCTGTGAAACTATTTGGGACATCTGTTAAACTATTGGGACATCTGTGAAACTACTGGTACATCTGTTAAATTATTGGGACATCTGTGAAACTATGGGGAAATATGTGAAACTAATGGGACATATGTGAAACTATTGGGGCATCTGTGAAACGACTGGGTGATCTGTGACACTACTGGGACATATGTGAACTTATTGGGACATCTGTGAATCTATGGGGACATCTGTGAAACTAATGGGACATATGTGAAACTATTGGGACATCTGTGAAACTATGGGGACATCTGTGAAACTATTGGGACATCTGTGAAACTATTTGGGACATCTGTTAAAACTATTGGGACATCTGTGAAACTACTGGTACATCTGTTAAATTATTGGGACATATGTGAAACTATTGGGAAATGTGTGAAACTATTGGGACATCTGTGAAACTATTGGGACATCTGTGAAACTACTGGTACATCTGTGAAACTATGGGGACATCTGTTAACCTACTGGGATATCTGTAAAACTACTGGGACATCTGTGAAACTATTGGGACATCTGTGAAACTATGGGGACATCTGTTAACCTACTGGGACATCTGTGAAACTACTGGGACATCTGTTGAACTATTGGGACATCTGTGAATCTACTGGGACATCTGTAAAACTACTGGGACATATGTGAACCTATTGGGACATCTGTGAAACTATTGGGACATCTGTGAAACTACTGGGACATCTGTGAAACAACTGGGACATCTGTTAAACTATTGGGACATCTGTTAAACTCCTGGGACATCTGTGAAACTATTGGGACATCTGTCAAACTATTTGGGACATCTGTTAAACTATTGGGACATCTGTGAAACTACTGGTACATCTGTTAAATTATTGGGACATCTGTGAAACTTTGGGGACATCTGTGAAACTAATGGGACATATGTGAAACTATTGGGGCATCTGTGAAACGACTGGGTGATCTGTGACACTACTGGGACATATGTGAACTTATTGGGACATCTGTGAAACTAATGGGACATATGTGAAACTATTGGGGCATCTGTGAAACTACTGGGACATCTGTGAAACTATTGGGACATCTGTGAAACTATTTGGGACATCTGTTAAACTATTGGGACATCTGTGAAACTACTGGGACATCTGTGAAACTATTGGGACATCTGTGACACTACTGGGACATCTGTGAAACTACTGGGACATCTGTGAAACTATTTGGGACATGTGTTAAACTATTGGGACATCTGTGAAACTACTGGGACATCTGTGAAACTATTGGGACATCTGTGAAACTATGGGGACATCTGTTAACCTACTGGGACATCTGTGAAACTACTGGGACATCTGTTGAACTATTGGGACATCTGTGAATCTACTGGGACATCTGTAAAACTACTGGGACATATGTGAACCTATTGGGGCATCTGTGAAACTATTGGGACATCTGTGAAACTACTGGGACATCTGTGAAACAACTGGGACATCTGTTAAACTATTGGGACATCTGTTAAACTCCTGGGACATCTGTGAAACTATTGGGACATCTGTCAAACTATTTGGGACATCTGTTAAACTATTGGGACATCTGTGAAACTACTGGTACATCTGTTAAATTATTGGGACATCTGTGAAACTTTGGGGACATCTGTGAAACTAATGGGACATATGTGAAACTATTGGGGCATCTGTGAAACGACTGGGTGATCTGTGACACTACTGGGACATATGTGAACTTATTGGGACATCTGTGAAACTAATGGGACATATGTGAAACTATTGGGGCATCTGTGAAACTACTGGGACATCTGTGAAACTATTGGGACATCTGTGAAACTATTTGGGACATCTGTTAAACTATTGGGACATCTGTGAAACTACTGGGACATCTGTGAAACTATTGGGACATCTGTGACACTACTGGGACATCTGTGAAACTACTGGGACATCTGTGAAACTATTTGGGACATGTGTTAAACTATTGGGACATCTGTGAAACTACTGGGACATCTGTGAAACTATTGGGACATCTGTGAAACTATGGGGACATCTGTTAACCTACTGGGACATCTGTGAATCTACTGGGACATCTGTTGAACTATTGGGACATCTGTGAATCTACTGGGACATCTGTAAAACTACTGGGACATATGTGAACCTATTGGGACATCTGTGAAACTATTGGGACATCTGTGAAACTACTGGGACATCTGTTGAACTATTGGGACATCTGTGAATCTACTGGGACATCTGTTAAACTCCTGGGACATCTGTGAAACTATTGGGACATCTGTCAAACTATTTGGGACATCTGTTAAACTATTGGGACATCTTTGAAACTACTGGTACATCTGTTAAATTATTGGGACATCTGTGAAACTATGGGGACATCTGTGAAACTAATGGGACATATGTGAAACTATTGGGGCATCTGTGAAACGACTGGGTGATCTGTGACACTACTGGGACATATGTGAACTTATTGGGACATCTGTGAAACTAATGGGACATATGTGAAACTATTGGGGCATCTGTGAAACTACTGGGACATCTGTGAAACTATTGGGACATCTGTGAAACTATTTGGGACATCTGTTAAACTATTGGGACATCTGTGAAACTACTGGGACATCTGTGAAACTATTGGGACATCTGTGAAACTACTGGGACATCTGTGAAACTACTGGGACATCTGTGAAACTATTTGGGACGTGTTAAACTATTGGGACATCTGTGAAACTACTGGGACATCTGTGAAACTATTGGGACATCTGTGAAACTATGGGGACATCTGTTAACCTACTGGGACATCTGTGAAACTACTGGGACATCTGTTGAACTATTGGGACATCTGTGAATCTACTGGGACATCTGTAAAACTACTGGGACATATGTGAACCTATTGGGACATCTGTGAAACTATTGGGACATCTGTGAAACTACTGGGACATCTGTTGAACTATTGGGACATCTGTGAATCTACTGGGACATCTGTTAAACTCCTGGGATATCTGTGAAACTATTGGGACATCTGTCAAACTATTTGGGACATCTGTTAAACTATTGGGACATCTGTGAAACTACTGGTACATCTGTTAAATTATTGGGACATCTGTGAAACTATGGGGACATCTGTGAAACTAATGGGACATATGTGAAACTATTGGGGCATCTGTGAAACGACTGGGTGATCTGTGACACTACTGGGACATATGTGAACTTATTGGGACATCTGTGAATCTATGGGGACATCTGTGAAACTAATGGGACATATGTGAAACTATTGGGACATCTGTGAAACTATGGGGACATCTGTGAAACTATTGGGACTTCTGTGAAACTATTTGGGACATCTGTTAAACTATTGGGACATCTGTGAAACTACTGGTACATCTGTTAAATTATTGGGACATCTGTGAAACTATTGGGACATCTGTAAAACTACTGGGACATATGTGAAACTATTGGGAAATGTGTGAAACTATTGGGACATCTGTGAAACTATTGGGACATCTGTGAAACTACTGGTACATCTGTGAAACTATGGGGACATCTGTTAACCTACTGGGATATCTGTAAAACTACTGGGACATCTGTGAAACTATTGGGACATCTGTGAAACTATGGGGACATCTGTTAACCTACTGGGACATCTGTGAAACTACTGGGACATCTGTTGAACTATTGGGACATCTGTGAATGTACTGGGACATCTGTAAAACTACTGGGACATATGTGAACCTATTGGGACATCTGTGAAACTATTGGGACATCTGTGAAATTATTGAGACATCTGTGAAACAACTGGGACATCTGTTAAACTATTGGGACATCTGTTAAACTCCTGGGACATCTGTGAAACTATTGGGACATCTGTCAAACTATTTGGGACATCTGTTAAACTATTGGGACATCTGTGAAACTACTGGTACATCTGTTAAATTATTGGGACATCTGTGAAACTATGGGGACATCTGTGAAACTAATGGGACATATGTGAAACTATTGGGGCATCTGTGAAACGACTGGGTGATCTGTGACACTACTGGGACATCTGTTAAACTTCTGGGACATCTGTGAAACTATTGGGACATCTGTGAAACTATTTGGGACATCTGTTAAACTATTGGGACATCTGTGAAACTTCTGGTACATCTGTGAAACTATGGGGACATCTGTGAAACTAATGGGACATATGTGAAACTATTGGGGCATCTGTGAAACTACTGGGATCATCTGTGAAACTACCGGGACATCTGTAAAACTACTGGGACATCTTTGAAACTATTGGGACATCTGTGAAACTATGGGGACATCTGTTAACCTACTGGAATATCTGTAAAACTTCTTGGACATCTGTGAAACTATTTGGGACATCTGTTAAATTATTGGGACATCTGTGAAACTACTGGTACATCTGTGAAATTATTGGGACATCTGTGAAACTATGGGGACATCTGTGAAACTATTTGGGACATCTGTTAAACTATTGGGACATCTGTGAAACTACTGGTACATCTGTGAAATTATTGGGAAATCTGTGAAACTATGGGGACATCTGTGAAACTAATGGGACATATGTGAAACTATTGGGGCATCTGTGAAACTACTGGGTGATCTGTGAAACTACTGGGACATATGTGAACCTATTGGGACATCTGTGAAACTATTGGGACATATGTGAAACTATTGGGAAATGTGTGAAACGATTGCGACATCTGTGAAACTATTGGGACATCTGTGAAACTACTGGTACATCTGTGAAACTATGGGGACATCTGTTAACCTACTGGGATATCTGTAAAACTACTGGGACATCTGTGAAACTATTGGGACATCTGTGAAACTATGGGGACATCTGTTAACCTACTGGGACATCTGTGAAACTACTGGGACATCTGTTAAACTACTGGGACATCTGTTGAACTATTGGGACATCTGTGAATCTACTGGGACATCTGTAAAACTACTGGGACATATGTGAACCTATTGGGACATCTGTGAAACTATTGGGACATCTGTGAAAATATTGAGACATCTGTGAAACAACTGGGACATCTGATAAACTATTGGGACATCTGTGAAAGTATTGAGACATCTGTGAAACTAATGGGACATATGTGAAACTATTGGGGCATCTGTGAAACTACTGGGACATATGTGAACCTATTGGGACATCTGTGAAATTATTGGGACATCTGTGAAACTATGGGGACATCTGTGAAACTATTTGGGACATCTGTTAAACTATTGGGACATCTGTGAAACTACTGGAACATCTGGGAAATTATTGGGAAATCTGTGAAACTATGGGGACATCTGTGAAACTAATGGGACATATGTGAAACTATTGGGGCATCTGTGAAACTACTGGGTGATCTGTGACACTACTGGGACATATGTGAACTTATTGGGACATCTGTGAATCTATGGGGACATCTGTGAAACTAATGGGACATCTGTTGAACTATTGGGACATCTGTGAATCTACTGGGACATCTGTTAAACTCCTGGGACATCTGTGAAACTATTGGGACATCTGTCAAACTATTTGGGACATCTGTTAAACTATTGGGACATCTGTGAAACTACTGGTACATCTGTTAAATTATTGGGACATCTGTGAAACTATGGGGACATCTGTGAAATTAATGGGACATATGTGAAACTATTGGGGCATCTGTGAAACGACTGGGTGATCTGTGACACTACTGGGACATATGTGAACTTATTGGGACATCTGTGAAACTAATGGGACATATGTGAAACTATTGGGGCATCTGTGAAACTACTGGGACATCTGTGAAACTATTGGGACATCTGTGAAACTATTTGGGACATCTGTTAAACTATTGGGACATCTGTGAAACTACTGGGACATCTGTGAAACTATTGGGACATCTGTGAAACTACTGGGACATCTGTGAAACTACTGGGACATCTGTGAAACTATTTGGGACGTGTTAAACTATTGGGACATCTGTGAAACTACTGGGACATCTGTGAAACTATTGGGACATCTGTGAAACTATGGGGACATCTGTTAACCTACTGGGACATCTGTGAAACTACTGGGACATCTGTTGAACTATTGGGACATCTGTGAATCTACTGGGACATCTGTAAAACTACTGGGACATATGTGAACCTATTGGGACATCTGTGAAACTATTGGGACATCTGTGAAACTACTGGGACATCTGTTGAACTATTGGGACATCTGTGAATCTACTGGGACATCTGTTAAACTCCTGGGATATCTGTGAAACTATTGGGACATCTGTCAAACTATTTGGGACATCTGTTAAACTATTGGGACATCTGTGAAACTACTGGTACATCTGTTAAATTATTGGGACATCTGTGAAACTATGGGGACATCTGTGAAACTAATGGGACATATGTGAAACTATTGGGGCATCTGTGAAACGACTGGGTGATCTGTGACACTACTGGGACATATGTGAACTTATTGGGACATCTGTGAATCTATGGGGACATCTGTGAAACTAATGGGACATATGTGAAACTATTGGGACATCTGTGAAACTATGGGGACATCTGTGAAACTATTGGGACTTCTGTGAAACTATTTGGGACATCTGTTAAACTATTGGGACATCTGTGAAACTACTGGTACATCTGTTAAATTATTGGGACATCTGTGAAACTATTGGGACATCTGTAAAACTACTGGGACATATGTGAAACTATTGGGAAATGTGTGAAACTATTGGGACATCTGTGAAACTATTGGGACATCTGTGAAACTACTGGTACATCTGTGAAACTATGGGGACATCTGTTAACCTACTGGGATATCTGTAAAACTACTGGGACATCTGTGAAACTATTGGGACATCTGTGAAACTATGGGGACATCTGTTAACCTACTGGGACATCTGTGAAACTACTGGGACATCTGTTGAACTATTGGGACATCTGTGAATGTACTGGGACATCTGTAAAACTACTGGGACATATGTGAACCTATTGGGACATCTGTGAAACTATTGGGACATCTGTGAAATTATTGAGACATCTGTGAAACAACTGGGACATCTGTTAAACTATTGGGACATCTGTTAAACTCCTGGGACATCTGTGAAACTATTGGGACATCTGTCAAACTATTTGGGACATCTGTTAAACTATTGGGACATCTGTGAAACTACTGGTACATCTGTTAAATTATTGGGACATCTGTGAAACTATGGGGACATCTGTGAAACTAATGGGACATATGTGAAACTATTGGGGCATCTGTGAAACGACTGGGTGATCTGTGACACTACTGGGACATCTGTTAAACTTCTGGGACATCTGTGAAACTATTGGGACATCTGTGAAACTATTTGGGACATCTGTTAAACTATTGGGACATCTGTGAAACTTCTGGTACATCTGTGAAACTATGGGGACATCTGTGAAACTAATGGGACATATGTGAAACTATTGGGGCATCTGTGAAACTACTGGGATCATCTGTGAAACTACCGGGACATCTGTAAAACTACTGGGACATCTTTGAAACTATTGGGACATCTGTGAAACTATGGGGACATCTGTTAACCTACTGGAATATCTGTAAAACTTCTTGGACATCTGTGAAACTATTTGGGACATCTGTTAAATTATTGGGACATCTGTGAAACTACTGGTACATCTGTGAAATTATTGGGACATCTGTGAAACTCTGGGGACATCTGTGAAACTAATGGGACATATGTGAAACTATTGGGGCATCTGTGAAACTACTGGGACATATGTGAACCTATTGGGACATCTGTGAAATTATTGGGACATCTGTGAAACTATGGGGACATCTGTGAAACTATTTGGGACATCTGTTAAACTATTGGGACATCTGTGAAACTACTGGTACATCTGTGAAATTATTGGGAAATCTGTGAAACTATGGGGACATCTGTGAAACTAATGGGACATATGTGAAACTATTGGGGCATCTGTGAAACTACTGGGTGATCTGTGAAACTACTGGGACATATGTGAACCTATTGGGACATCTGTGAAACTATTGGGACATATGTGAAACTATTGGGAAATGTGTGAAACGATTGCGACATCTGTGAAACTATTGGGACATCTGTGAAACTACTGGTACATCTGTGAAACTATGGGGACATCTGTTAACCTACTGGGATATCTGTAAAACTACTGGGACATCTGTGAAACTATTGGGACATCTGTGAAACTATGGGGACATCTGTTAAACTACTGGGACATCTGTGAAACTACTGGGACATATGTTAAACTACTGGGACATCTGTTGAACTATTGGGACATCTGTGAATCTACTGGGACATCTGTAAAACTACTGGGACATATGTGAACCTATTGGGACATCTGTGAAACTATTGGGACATCTGTGAAAATATTGAGACATCTGTGAAACAACTGGGACATCTGTTAAACTATTGGGACATCTGTGAAAGTATTGAGACATCTGTGAAACTAATGGGACATATGTGAAACTATTGGGGCATCTGTGAAACTACTGGGACATATGTGAACCTATTGGGACATCTGTGAAATTATTGGGACATCTGTGAAACTATGGGGACATCTGTGAAACTATTTGGGACATCTGTTAAACTATTGGGACATCTGTGAAACTACTGGAACATCTGGGAAATTATTGGGAAATCTGTGAAACTATGGGGACATCTGTGAAACTAATGGGACATATGTGAAACTATTGGGGCATCTGTGAAACTACTGGGTGATCTGTGACACTACTGGGACATATGTGAACTTATTGGGACATCTGTGAATCTATGGGGACATCTGTGAAACTAATGGGACATATGTGAAACTATTGGGACATCTGTGAAACTATGGGGACATCTGTGAAACTATTGGGACATCTGTGAAACTATTTGGGACATCTGTTAAACTATTGGGACATCTGTGAAACTACTGGTACATCTGTTAAATTATTGGGACATCTGTGAAACTATTGGGACATCTGTAAAACTACTGGGACATATGTGAAACTATTGGGAAATGTGTGAAACTATTGGGACATCTGTGAAACTACTGGTACATCTGTGAAACTATGGGGACATCTGTTAACCTACTGGGATATCTGTAAAACTACTGGGACATCTGTGAAACTATTGGGACATCTGTGAAACTATGGGGACATCTGTTAACCTACTGGGACATCTGTGAAACTACTGGGACATCTATTGAACTATTGGGACATCTGTGAATCTACTGGGACATCTGTAAAACTACTGGGACATATGTGAACCTATTGGGACATCTGTGAAACTATTGGGACATCTGTGAAACTATTGAGACATCTGTGAAACAACTGGGACATCTGTTAAACTATTGGGACATCTGTTAAACTCCTGGGACATCTGTGAAACTATTGGGTCATCTGTCAAACTATTTGGGACATCTGTCAAACTATTGGGACATCTGTGAAACTACTGGTACATTTGTTAAATTATTGGGACATCTGTGAAACTATGGGGACATCTGTGAAACTAATGGGACATATGTGAAACTGTTGGGGCATCTGTGAAACGACTGGGTGATCTGTGACACTACTGGGACATCTGTTAAACTTCTGGGACATCTGTGAAACTATTGGGACATCTGTGAAACTATTTGGGACATCTGTTAAACTATTGGGACATCTGTGAAACTACTGGTACATCTGTTAAATTATTGGGACATCTGTGAAACTATGGGGACATCTGTGAAACTAATGGGACATATGTGAAACTATTGGGGCATCTGTGAAACAACTGGGTGATCTGTGACACTACTGGGACATACGTGAACTTATTTGGACATCTGTGAAACTATTGGGACATCTGTGAAACTATTGGGACATCTGTGAAACTATGGGGACATCTGTGCAACTAATGGGACATATGTGAAACTATTGGGGCATCTGTGAAACTACTGGGATCATCTGTGAAACTACCGGGACATCTGTAAAACTACTGGGACATCTTTGAAACTATTGGGACATCTGTGAAACTATGGGGACATCTGTTAACCTACTGGAATATCTGTAAAACTTCTGGGACATCTGTGAAACTATTGGGACATCTGTGAAACTCCTAGGACATCTGTGAAACTATTGGGACATCTGTGAAACTATTTGGGACATCTGTTAAACTTTTGGGACATCTGTGAAACTACTGGTACATCTGTTAAATTATTGGGACATCTGTGAAACTATGGGGACATCTGTGAAACTAATGAGACATATGTGAAACTATTGGGGCATCTGTGAAACGACTGGGTGATCTGTGACACTACTGGGACATATGTGAACTTATTGGGACATCTGTGAATCTATGGGGACATCTGTGAAACTAATGGGACATATGTGAAACTATTGGGACATCTGTGAAACTATGGGGACATCTGTGAAACTATTGGGACATCTGTGAAACTATTTGGGACATCTGTTAAACTATTGGGACATCTGTGAAACTACTGGTACATCTGTTAAATTATTGGGACATCTGTGAAACTATTGGGACATCTGTAAAACTACTAGGACATATGTGAAACTATTGGGAAATGTGTGAAACTATTGGGACATCTGTGAAACTATTGGGACATCTGTGAAACTACTGGTACATCTGTGAAACTATGGGGAAATCTGTTAACCTACTGGGATATCTGTAAAACTACTGGGACATCTGTGAAACTATTGGGACATCTGTGAAACTATGGGGACATCTGTTAACCTACTGGGACATCTGTGAAACTATTGGGACATCTGTTAATCTACTGGGACATCTGTTGAACTATTGGGACATCTGTGAATCTACTGGGACATCTGTAAAACTACTGGGACACATGTGAACCTATTGGGACATCTGTGAAACTATTGGGACATCTGTGAAACTATTGAGACAACTGTGAAACAACTGGGACATCTGTTAAACTATTGGGACATCTGTTAAACTTCTGGGACATCTGTGAAACTATTGGGACATCTGTGAAACTATTTGGGACATCTGTTAAAGTATTGGGACATCTGTGAATCTACTGGTACATCTGTTAAATTATTGGGACATCTGTGAAACTATGGGGACATCTGTGAAACTAATGGGACATATGTGAAACTATTCGGGCATCTGTGAAACGACTGGGTGATCTGTGAAACTACTGGGACATATGTGAACTTATTGGGACATCTGTGAAACTATTGGGACATCTGTGAAACTATTGGGACATCTGTGAAACTATGGGGACATCTGTGAAACTAATGGGACATATGTGAAACTATTGGGGCATCTGTGAAACTACTGGGATCATCTGTGAAACTAGCGGGACATCTGTAAAACTACTGGGACATCTTTGAAACTATTGGGACATCTGTGAAACTATGGGGACATCTGTTAACCTACTGGAATATCTGTAAAACTTCTGGGACATCTGTGAAACTATTGGGACATCTGTGAAACTATTGGGAAATCTGTAAAACTATTGGGACATCTGTGAATCTATTGGGACATCTGTGAAACTATTTGGGACATCTGTTCAACTATTGGGACATCTGTGAAACTACTGGTACATCTGTGAAATTATTGGGACATCTGTGAAACTATGGGGACATCTGTGAAACTAATGGGACATATGTGAAACTATTGGGGCATCTGTGAAACTATTGGGACATCTGTAAAACTACTGGGACATATGTGAAACTATTGGGAAATGTGTGAAACTATTGGGACATCTGTGAAACTATTGGGACATCTGTGAAACTACTGGTACATCTGTGAAACTATGGGGACATCTGTTAACCTACTGGGATATCTGTAAAACTACTGGGACATCTGTGAAACTATTGGGACATCTGTGAAACTATGGGGACATCTGTTAACCTACTGGGACATCTGTGAAACTACTGGGACATCTGTTGAACTATTGGGACATCTGTGAATCTACTGGGACATCTGTAAAACTACTGGGACATATGTGAACCTATTGGGACATCTGTGAAACTATTGGGACATCTGTGAAACTATTGAGACATCTGTGAAACAACTGGGACATCTGTTAAACTATTGGGACATCTGTTAAACTCCTGGGACATCTGTGAAACTATTGGGACATCTGTCAAACTATTTGGGACATCTGTTGAACTATTGGGACATCTGTGAATCTACTGGGACATCTGTAAAACTACTGGGACATATGTGAACCTATTGGGACATCTGTGAAACTATTGGGACATCTGTGAAACTATTGAGACATCTGTGAAACAACTGGGACATCTGTTAAACTATTGGGACATCTGTTAAACTCCTGGGACATCTGTGAAACTATTGGGACATCTGTCAAACTATTTGGGACATCTGTCAAACTATTGGGACATCTGTGAAACTACTGGTACATCTGTTAAATTATTGGGACATCTGTGAAACTATGGGGACATCTGTGAAACTAATGGGACATATGTGAAACTGTTGGGGCATCTGTGAAACGACTGGGTGATCTGTGACACTACTGGGACATCTGTTAAACTTCTGGGACATCTGTGAAACTATTGGGACATCTGTGAAACTATTTGGGACATCTGTTAAACTATTGGGACATCTGTGAAACTACTGGTACATCTGTTAAATTATTGGGACATCTGTGAAACTATGGGGACATCTGTGAAACTATTGGGACATCTGTGAAACTATTGGGACATCTATGAAACTATTGAGACAACTGTGAAACAACTGGGACATCTGTTAAACTATTGGGACATCTGTTAAACTTCTGGGACATCTGTGAAACTATTGGGACATCTGTGAAACTATTTGGGACATCTGTTAAAGTATTGGGACATCTGTGAATCTACTGGTACATCTGTTAAATTATTGGGACATCTGTGAAACTATGGGGACATCTGTGAAACTAATGGGACATATGTGAAACTATTCGGGCATCTGTGAAACGACTGGGTGATCTGTGAAACTACTGGGACATATGTGAACTTATTGGGACATCTGTGAAACTATTGGGACATCTGTGAAACTATTGGGACATCTGTGAAACTATGGGGACATCTGTGAAACTAATGGGACATATGTGAAACTATTGGGGCATCTGTGAAACTACTGGGATCATCTGTGAAACTAGCGGGACATCTGTAAAACTACTGGGACATCTTTGAAACTATTGGGACATCTGTGAAACTATGGGGACATCTGTTAACCTACTGGAATATCTGTAAAACTTCTGGGACATCTGTGAAACTATTGGGACATCTGTGAAACTATTGGGAAATCTGTAAAACTATTGGGACATCTGTGAATCTATTGGGACATCTGTGAAACTATTTGGGACATCTGTTCAACTATTGGGACATCTGCGAAACTACTGGTACATCTGTGAAATTATTGGGACATCTGTGAAACTATGGGGACATCTGTGAAACTAATGGGACATATGTGAAACTATTGGGGCATCTGTGAAACTATTGGGACATCTGTAAAACTACTGGGACATATGTGAAACTATTGGGAAATGTGTGAAACTATTGGGACATCTGTGAAACTATTGGGACATCTGTGAAACTACTGGTACATCTGTGAAACTATGGGGACATCTGTTAACCTACTGGGATATCTGTAAAACTACTGGGACATCTGTGAAACTATTGGGACATCTGTGAAACTATGGGGACATCTGTTAACCTACTGGGACATCTGTGAAACTACTGGGACATCTGTTGAACTATTGGGACATCTGTGAATCTACTGGGACATCTGTAAAACTACTGGGACATATGTGAACCTATTGGGACATCTGTGAAACTATTGGGACATCTGTGAAACTATTGAGACATCTGTGAAACAACTGGGACATCTGTTAAACTATTGGGACATCTGTTAAACTCCTGGGACATCTGTGAAACTATTGGGACATCTGTCAAACTATTTGGGACATCTGTCAAACTATTGGGACATCTGTGAAACTACTGGTACATCTGTTAAATTATTGGGACATCTGTGAAACTATGGGGACATCTGTGAAACTAATGGGACATATGTGAAACTGTTGGGGCATCTGTGAAACGACTGGGTGATCTGTGACACTACTGGGACATCTGTTAAACTTCTGGGACATCTGTGAAACTATTGGGACATCTGTGAAACTATTTGGGACATCTGTTAAACTATTGGGACATCTGTGAAACTACTGGTACATCTGTTAAATTATTGGGACATCTGTGAAACTATGGGGACATCTGTGAAACTAATGGGACATATGTGAAACTATTGGGGCATCTGTGAAACAACTGGGTGATCTGTGACACTACTGGGACATATGTGAACTTATTTGGACATCTGTGAAACTATTGGGACATCTGTGAAACTATTGGGACATCTGTGAAACTATGGGGACATCTGTGCAACTAATGGGACATATGTGAAACTATTGGGGCATCTGTGAAACTACTGGGATCATCTGTGAAACTACCGGGACATCTGTAAAACTACTGGGACATCTTTGAAACTATTGGGACATCTGTGAAACTATGGGGACATCTGTTAACCTACTGGAATATCTGTAAAACTTCTGGGACATCTGTGAAACTATTGGGACATCTGTGAAACTCCTAGGACATCTGTGAAACTATTGGGACATCTGTGAAACTATTTGGGACATCTGTTAAACTTTTGGGACATCTGTGAAACTACTGGTACATCTGTTAAATTATTGGGACATCTGTGAAACTATGGGGACATCTGTGAAACTAATGAGACATATGTGAAACTATTGGGGCATCTGTGAAACGACTGGGTGATCTGTGACACTACTGGGACATATGTGAACTTATTGGGACATCTGTGAATCTATGGGGACATCTGTGAAACTAATGGGACATATGTGAAACTATTGGGACATCTGTGAAACTATGGGGACATCTGTGAAACTATTGGGACATCTGTGAAACTATTTGGGACATCTGTTAAACTATTGGGACATCTGTGAAACTACTGGTACATCTGTTAAATTATTGGGACATCTGTGAAACTATTGGGACATCTGTAAAACTACTAGGACATATGTGAAACTATTGGGAAATGTGTGAAACTATTGGGACATCTGTGAAACTATTGGGACATCTGTGAAACTACTGGTACATCTGTGAAACTATGGGGAAATCTGTTAACCTACTGGGATATCTGTAAAACTACTGGGACATCTGTGAAACTATTGGGACATCTGTGAAACTATGGGGACATCTGTTAACCTACTGGGACATCTGTAAAACTATTGGGACATCTGTTAATCTACTGGGACATCTGTTGAACTATTGGGACATCTGTGAATCTACTGGGACATCTGTAAAACTACTGGGACACATGTGAACCTATTGGGACATCTGTGAAACTATTGGGACATCTGTGAAACTATTGAGACAACTGTGAAACAACTGGGACATCTGTTAAACTATTGGGACATCTGTTAAACTTCTGGGACATCTGTGAAACTATTGGGACATCTGTGAAACTATTTGGGACATCTGTTAAAGTATTGGGACATCTGTGAATCTACTGGTACATCTGTTAAATTATTGGGACATCTGTGAAACTATGGGGACATCTGTGAAACTAATGGGACATATGTGAAACTATTCGGGCATCTGTGAAACGACTGGGTGATCTGTGAAACTACTGGGACATATGTGAACTTATTAGGACATCTGTGAAACTATTGGGACATCTGTGAAACTATTGGGACATCTGTGAAACTATGGGGACATCTGTGAAACTAATGGGACATATGTGAAACTATTGGGGCATCTGTGAAACTACTGGGATCATCTGTGAAACTAGCGGGACATCTGTAAAACTACTGGGACATCTTTGAAACTATTGGGACATCTGTGAAACTATGGGGACATCTGTTAACCTACTGGAATATCTGTAAAACTTCTGGGATATCTGTGAAACTATTGGGACATCTGTGAAACTATTGGGAAATCTGTAAAACTATTGGGACATCTGTGAATCTATTGGGACATCTGTGAAACTATTTGGGACATCTGTTAAACTATTGGGACATCTGTGAAACTACTGGTACATCTGTGAAATTATTGGGACATCTGTGAAACTATGGGGACATCTGTGAAACTAATGGGACATATGTGAAACTATTGGGGCATCTGTGAAACTACTGGGACATATGTGAACCTATTGGGACATCTGTGAAACTTTTGGGGCATCTGTGAAACTATGGGGACATCTGTTAACCTACTGGGACATCTGTGAAACTACTGGGACATCTGTTAAACTAATGGGACGTATGTGAAACTATTGGGACATCTGTGAAACTACTGGTACATCTGTTAAATTATTGGGACATCTGTAAAACTATGATGACATCTGTGAAACTAATGGGACATATGTGAAACTATTGGGGCATCTGTGAAACGACTGGGTGATCTGTGACACTAGTGGGACATATGTGAACTTATTGGGACATCTGTGAAACTATTGGGACATCTGTGAAACTATTGGGACATCTGTGAAACTATGGGGACATTGTGCAACTAATGGGACATAGGTGAAACTATTGGGGCATCTGTGAAACTACTGGGATCATCTGTGAAACTACTGGGACATCTGTAAAACTACTGGGACATCTTTGAAACTATTGGGACATCTGTGAAACTATGGGGACATCTGTTAACCTACTGGAATATCTGTAATACTTCTGGGACATCTGTGAAACTATTGGGACATCTGTGAAACTATTGGGACATCTGTTAAACTACTGGTACATCTGTGAAATTATTGGGACATCTGTGAAACTATGGGGACATCTGTGAAACTAATGGGACATATGTGAAACTATTGGGGCATCTGTGAAACTACTGGGACATATGTGAACCTATTGGGACATCTGTGAATCTACTGGGACATCTGTAAAACTACTGGGACATATGTGAATCTATTGAGACATCTGTGAAACTATTGAGACATCTGTGAAACAACTGGGACATCTGTTAAACTATTGGGACATCTGTTAAACTACTGGTACATCTGTTAAATTATTGGGACATCTGTAAAACTATGGGGACATCTGTGAAACTAATGGGACATATGTGAAACTATTGGGGCATCTGTGAAACGACTGGGTGATCTGTGACACTAGTGGGACATATGTGAAACTATTGGGAAATGTGTGAAACAATTGGGACATCTGTGAAACTACTGGTACATCTGTGAAACTATGGGGACATCTGTTAACCTACTGGGATATCTGTAAAACTACTGGGACATCTGTGAAACTATTGGGACATCTGTGAAACTATGGGGACATCTGTTAACCTACTGGGACATCTGTGAAACTATTGGGACATCTGTTAATCTACTGGGACATCTGTTTAACTATTGGGACATCTGTGAATCTACTGGGACATCTGTAAATCTACTGGGACATATGTGAACCTATTGGGACATCTGTGAAACTATTGGGACATTTGTGAAACTATTGAGACATCTGTGAAACAACTGGGACATCTGTTAAACTATTGGGACATCTGTTAAACTTCTGGGACATCTGTGAAACTATTGGGACATCTGTGAAACTATTTGGGACATCTGTTAAAGTATTGGGACATCTGTGAAACTACTGGTACATCTGTTAAATTATTGGGACATCTGTGAAACTATGGGGACATCTGTGAAACTAATGGGACATATGTGAAACTATTGGGGCATCTGTGAAACGACTGGGTGATCTGTGAAACTACTGGGACATATGTGAACTTATTGGGACATCTGTGAAACTATTGGGACATCTTTGAAACTATTGGGACATCTGTGAAACTATGGGGACATCTGTGAAACTAATGGGACATATGTGAAACTATTGGGGCATCTGTGAAACTACTGGGATCATCTGTGAAACTAGCGGGACATCTGTAAAACTACTGGGACATCTTTGAAACTATTGGGACATCTGTGAAACTATGGGGACATCTGTTAACCTACTGGAATATCTGTAAAACTTCTGGGACATCTGTGAAACTATTGGGACATCTGTGAAACTATTGGGACATCTGTGAAACTACTGGTACATCTGTGAAATTATTGGGACATCTGTGAAACTATGGGGACATCTGTGAAACTAATGGGACATATGTGAAACTATTGGGGCATCTGTGAAACTACTGGGACATATGTGAACCTATTGGGACATCTGTGAATCTACTGGGACATCTGTAAAACTACTGGGACATATGTGAATCTATTGAGACATCTGTGAAACTATTGAGACATCTGTGAAACAACTGGGACATCTGTTAAACTATTGGGACATCTGTTAAACTACTGGTACATCTGTTAAATTATTGGGACATCTGTAAAACTATGGGGACATCTGTGAAACTAATGGGACATATGTGAAACTATTGGGGCATCTGTGAAACGACTGGGTGATCTGTGACACTAGTGGGACATATGTGAAACTATTGGGAAATGTGTGAAACAATTGGGACATCTGTGAAACTACTGGTACATCTGTGAAACTATGGGGACATCTGTTAACCTACTGGGATATCTGTAAAACTACTGGGACATCTGTGAAACTATTGGGACATCTGTGAAACTATGGGGACATCTGTTAACCTACTGGGACATCTGTGAAACTATTGGGACATCTGTTAATCTACTGGGACATCTGTTTAACTATTGGGACATCTGTGAATCTACTGGGACATCTGTAAATCTACTGGGACATATGTGAACCTATTGGGACATCTGTGAAACTATTGGGACATTTGTGAAACTATTGAGACATCTGTGAAACAACTGGGACATCTGTTAAACTATTGGGACATCTGTTAAACTTCTGGGACATCTGTGAAACTATTGGGACATCTGTGAAACTATTTGGGACATCTGTTAAAGTATTGGGACATCTGTGAAACTACTGGTACATCTGTTAAATTATTGGGACATCTGTGAAACTATGGGGACATCTGTGAAACTAATGGGACATATGTGAAACTATTGGGGCATCTGTGAAACGACTGGGTGATCTGTGAAACTACTGGGACATATGTGAACTTATTGGGACATCTGTGAAACTATTGGGACATCTTTGAAACTATTGGGACATCTGTGAAACTATGGGGACATCTGTGAAACTAATGGGACATATGTGAAACTATTGGGGCATCTGTGAAACTACTGGGATCATCTGTGAAACTAGCGGGACATCTGTAAAACTACTGGGACATCTTTGAAACTATTGGGACATCTGTGAAACTATGGGGACATCTGTTAACCTACTGGAATATCTGTAAAACTTCTGGGACATCTGTGAAACTATTGGGACATCTGTGAAACTATTGGGAAATCTGTGAAACTATTGGGACATCTGTGAATCTATTGGGACATCTGTGAAACTATTTGGGACATCTGTTAAACTATTGGGACATCTGTGAAACTACTGGTACATCTGTGAAATTATTGGGACATCTGTGAAACTATGGGGACATCTGTGAAACTAATGGGACATATGTGAAACTATTGGGGCATCTGTGAAACTACTGGGACATATGTGAACCTATTGGGACATCTGTGAAACTTTTGGGACATCTGTGAAACTATGGGGTCATCTGTTAACCTACTGGGACATCTGTGAAACTACTGGGACATCTGTTAAACTACTGGGACATCTGTGAAACTATGGGGACATCTGTGAAACTAATGGGACATATGTGAAACTATTGGGGCATCTGTGAAACGACTGGGTGATCTGTGAAACTACTGGGACATATGTGAACTTATTGGGACATCTGTGAAACTATTGGGACATCTGTGAAACTATTGGGACATCTGTGAAACTATGGGGACATCTGTGAAACTAATGGGACATATGTGAAACTATTGGGACATCTGTGAAACTACTGGTACATCTGTTAAATTATTGGGACATCTGTAAAACTATGGGGACATCTGTGAAACTAATGGGACATATGTGAAACTATTGGGGCATCTGTGAAACGACTGGGTGATCTGTGACACTAGTGGGACATATGTGAACTTATTGGGACATCTGTGAAACTATTGGGACATCTGTGAAACTATTGGGACATCTGTGAAACTATGGGGACATTGTGCAACTAATGGGACATATGTGAAACTATTGGGGCATCTGTGAAACTACTGGGATCATCTGTGAAACTACTGGGACATCTGTAAAACTACTGGGACATCTTTGAAACTATTGGGACATCTGTGAAACTATGGGGACATCTGTTAACTTACTGGAATATCTGTAAAACTCCTGGGACATCTGTGAAACTATTGGGACATCTGTGAAACTATTGGGACATCTGTGAAACTATGGGGACATCTGTGAAACTAATGGGACATATTTGAAACTATTGGGGCATCTGTGAAACGACTGGGTGATCTGTGAAACTACTGGGACATATGTGAACTTATTGGGACATCTGTGAAACTATTGGGACATCTGTGAAACTATTGGGACATCTGTGAAGCTATGGGGACATCTGTGAAACTAATGGGACATATGTGAAACTATTAGGACATCTGTGAAACTACTGGTACATGTTAAATTATTGGGACATCTGTGAAACTATTGGGACATCTGTGAGACTATTGGGACATCTGTGAAGCTATGGGGACATCTGTGAAACTAATGGGACATATGTGAAACTATTAGGACATCTGTGAAACTACTGGTACATGTTAAATTATTGGGACATCTGTAAAACTATGGGGACATCTGTGAAACTAATGGAACATATGTGAAACTATTGGGGCATCTGTGAAACGACTGGGTGATCTGTGACACTAGTGGGACATATGTGAACTTATTGGGACATCTGTGAAACTATTGGGACATCTGTGCAACTAATGGGACATATGTGAAACTATTGGGGCATCTGTGAAACTACTGGGATCATCTGTGAAACTACTGGGACATCTGTAAAACTACTGGGACATCTTTGAAACTATTGGGACATCTGTGAAACTATGGGGACATCTGTTAACCTACTGGAATATCTGTAAAACTTCTGGGACATCTGTGAAACTATTGGGACATCTGTGAAACTATTGGGACATCTGTGAAACTACTGGTACATCTGTGAAATTATTGGGACATCTGTGAAACTATGGGGACATCTGTGAAACTAATGGGACATATGTGAAACTATTGGGGCATCTGTGAAACTACTGGGACATATGTGAACCTATTGGGACATCTGTGAAACTATTGGGACATCTGTGAAACTATGGGGATATCTGTTAACCTACTGGGACATCTGTTAACCTACTGGGACATCTGTGAAACTACTGGGACATTTGTTAAACTACTGGGACATCTGTTGAACTATTGGGACATCTGTGAATCTACTGAGACATCTGTAAAACTACTGGGACATATGGGAATCTATTGGGACATCTGTGAAACTATTGAGACATCTGTGAAACAACTGGGACATCTGTTAAACTATTGGGACATCTGTTAAACTACTGGTACATCTGTTAAATTATTGGGACATCTGTAAAACTATGGGGACATCTGTGAAACTAATGGGACATATGTGAAACTATTGGGGCATCTGTGAAACGACTGGGTGATCTGTGACACTAGTGGGACATATGTGAACTTATTGGGACATCTGTGAAACTATTCGGACATCTGTGAAACTACTGGGACATCTGTGAAACTACTGGTACATCTGTTAAATTATTGGGACATCTGTAAAACTATGGGGACATCTGTTAACCTACTGGAATATCTGTAAAACTTCTGGGACATCTGTGAAATTATTGGGACATCTGTGAACCTATTGGGACATCTGTGAAACTATTGGGACATCTGTGAAACTATGGGGATATCTGTTAACCTACTGGGACATCTGTTAACCTACTGGGACATCTGTGAAACTACTGGGACATCTGTTAAACTACTGGGACATCTGTTGAACTATTGGGACATCTGTGAATCTACTGGGACATCTGTAAAACTACTGGGACATATGTGAATCTATTGGGACATCTGTGAAACTATTGAGACATCTGTGAAACAACTGGGACATCTGTTAAACTATTGGGACATCTGTTAAACTACTGGTACATCTGTTAAATTATTGGGACATCTGTAAAACTATGGGGACATCTGTGAAACTAATGGGACATATGTGAAACTATTGGGGCATCTGTGAAACGACTGGGTGATCTGTGACACTAGTGGGACATATGTGAACTTATTGGGACATCTGTGAAACTATTGGGACATCTGTGAAACTATTGGGACATCTGTGAAACTATGGGGACATCTGTGAAACTAATGGGACATATGTGAAACTATTGGGGCATCTGTGAAACGACTGGGTGATCTGTGAAACTACTGGGACATATGTGAACTTATTGGGACATCTGTGAAACTATTGGGACATCTTTGAAACTATTGGGACATCTGTGAAACTATGGGGACATCTGTGAAACTAATGGGACATATGTGAAACTATTGGGGCATCTGTGAAACTACTGGGATCATCTGTGAAACTAGCGGGACATCTGTAAAACTACTGGGACATCTTTGAAACTATTGGGACATCTGTGAAACTATGGGGACATCTGTTAACCTACTGGAATATCTGTAAAACTTCTGGGACATCTGTGAAACTATTGGGACATCTGTGAAACTATTGGGAAATCTGTGAAACTATTGGGACATCTGTGAATCTATTGGGACATCTGTGAAACTATTTGGGACATCTGTTAAACTATTGGGACATCTGTGAAACTACTGGTACATCTGTGAAATTATTGGGACATCTGTGAAACTATGGGGACATCTGTGAAACTAATGGGACATATGTGAAACTATTGGGGCATCTGTGAAACTACTGGGACATATGTGAACCTATTGGGACATCTGTGAAACTTTTGGGACATCTGTGAAACTATGGGGACATCTGTTAACCTACTGGGACATCTGTGAAACTACTGGGACATCTGTTAAACTACTGGGACATCTGTGAAACTATGGGGACATCTGTGAAACTAATGGGACATATGTGAAACTATTGGGGCATCTGTGAAACGACTGGGTGATCTGTGAAACTACTGGGACATATGTGAACTTATTGGGACATCTGTGAAACTATTGGGACATCTGTGAAACTATTGGGACATCTGTGAAACTATGGGGACATCTGTGAAACTAATGGGACATATGTGAAACTATTGGGACATCTGTGAAACTACTGGTACATCTGTTAAATTATTGGGACATCTGTAAAACTATGGGGACATCTGTTAACCTACTGGAATATCTGTAAAACTTCTGGGACATCTGTGAAATTATTGGGACATCTGTGAACCTATTGGGACATCTGTGAAACTATTGGGACATCTGTGAAACTATGGGGATATCTGTTAACCTACTGGGACATCTGTTAACCTACTGGGACATCTGTGAAACTACTGGGACATCTGTTAAACTACTGGGACATCTGTTGAACTATTGGGACATCTGTGAATCTACTGGGACATCTGTAAAACTACTGGGACATATGTGAATCTATTGGGACATCTGTGAAACTATTGAGACATCTGTGAAACAACTGGGACATCTGTTAAACTATTGGGACATCTGTTAAACTACTGGTACATCTGTTAAATTATTGGGACATCTGTAAAACTATGGGGACATCTGTGAAACTAATGGGACATATGTGAAACTATTGGGGCATCTGTGAAACGACTGGGTGATCTGTGACACTAGTGGGACATATGTGAACTTATTGGGACATCTGTGAAACTATTGGGACATCTGTGAAACTATTGGGACATCTGTGAAACTATGGGGACATCTGTGAAACTAATGGGACATATGTGAAACTATTGGGGCATCTGTGAAACGACTGGGTGATCTGTGAAACTACTGGGACATATGTGAACTTATTGGGACATCTGTGAAACTATTGGGACATCTTTGAAACTATTGGGACATCTGTGAAACTATGGGGACATCTGTGAAACTAATGGGACATATGTGAAACTATTGGGGCATCTGTGAAACTACTGGGATCATCTGTGAAACTAGCGGGACATCTGTAAAACTACTGGGACATCTTTGAAACTATTGGGACATCTGTGAAACTATGGGGACATCTGTTAACCTACTGGAATATCTGTAAAACTTCTGGGACATCTGTGAAACTATTGGGACATCTGTGAAACTATTGGGAAATCTGTGAAACTATTGGGACATCTGTGAATCTATTGGGACATCTGTGAAACTATTTGGGACATCTGTTAAACTATTGGGACATCTGTGAAACTACTGGTACATCTGTGAAATTATTGGGACATCTGTGAAACTATGGGGACATCTGTGAAACTAATGGGACATATGTGAAACTATTGGGGCATCTGTGAAACTACTGGGACATATGTGAACCTATTGGGACATCTGTGAAACTTTTGGGACATCTGTGAAACTATGGGGACATCTGTTAACCGACTGGGACATCTGTGAAACTACTGGGACATCTGTTAAACTACTGGGACATCTGTGAAACTATGGGGACATCTGTGAAACTAATGGGACATATGTGAAACTATTGGGGCATCTGTGAAACGACTGGGTGATCTGTGAAACTACTGGGACATATGTGAACTTATTGGGACATCTGTGAAACTATTGGGACATCTGTGAAACTATTGGGACATCTGTGAAACTATGGGGACATCTGTGAAACTAATGGGACATATGTGAAACTATTGGGACATCTGTGAAACTACTGGTACATCTGTTAAATTATTGGGACATCTGTAAAACTATGGGGACATCTGTGAAACTAATGGGACATATGTGAAACTATTGGGGCATCTGTGAAACGACTGGGTGATCTGTGACACTAGTGGGACATATGTGAACTTATTGGGACATCTGTGAAACTATTGGGACATCTGTGAAACTATTGGGACATCTGTGAAACTATGGGGACATTGTGCAACTAATGGGACATATGTGAAACTATTGGGGCATCTGTGAAACTACTGGGATCATCTGTGAAACTACTGGGACATCTGTAAAACTACTGGGACATCTTTGAAACTATTGGGACATCTGTGAAACTATGGGGACATCTGTTAACTTAATGGAATATCTGTAAAACTCCTGGGACATCTGTGAAACTATTGGGACATCTGTGAAACTATTGGAACATCTGTGAAACTATGGGGACATCTGTGAAACTAATGGGACATATTTGAAACTATTGGGGCATCTGTGAAACGACTGGGTGATCTGTGAAACTACTGGGACATATGTGAACTTATTGGGACATCTGTGAAACTATTGGGACATCTGTGAAACTATTGGGACATCTGTGAAGCTATGGGGACATCTGTGAAACTAATGGGACATATGTGAAACTATTAGGACATCTGTGAAACTACTGGTACATGTTAAATTATTGGGACATATGTGAACTTATTGGGACATCTGTGAAACTATTGGGACATCTGTGAAACTATGGGGACATCTGTGCAACTAATGGGACATATGTGAAACTATTGGGGCATCTGTGAAACTACTGGGATCATCTGTGAAACTACTGGGACATCTGTAAAACTACTGGGACATCTTTGAAACTATTGGGACATCTGTGAAACTATGGGGACATCTGTTAACCTACTGGAATATCTGTAAAACTTCTGGGACATCTGTGAAACCATTGGGACATCTGTGAAACTATTGGGACATCTGTGAAACTACTGGTACATCTGTGAAATTATTGGGACATCTGTGAAACTATGGGGACATCTGTGAAACTAATGGGACATATGTGAAACTATTGGGGCATCTGTGAAACTACTGGGACATATGTGAACCTATTGGGACATCTGTGAAACTATTGGGACATCTGTGAAACTATGGGGATATCTGTTAACCTACTGGGACATCTGTTAACCTACTGGGACATCTGTGAAACTACTGGGACATTTGTTAAACTACTGGGACATCTGTTGAACTATTGGGACATCTGGGAATCTACTGAGACATCTGTAAAACTACTGGGACATATGGGAATCTATTGGGACATCTGTGAAACTATTGAGACATCTGTGAAACAACTGGGACATCTGTTAAACTATTGGGACATCTGTTAAACTACTGGTACATCTGTTAAATTATTGGGACATCTGTAAAACTATGGGGACATCTGTGAAACTAATGGGACATATGTGAAACTATTGGGGCATCTGTGAAACGACTGGGTGATCTGTGACACTAGTGGGACATATGTGAACTTATTGGGACATCTGTGAAACTATTGGGACATCTGTTAAACTACTGGTACATCTGTTAAATTATTGGGACATCTGTAAAACTATGGGGACATCTGTGAAACTATTGGGACATCTGTGAAACTATTTGGGACATCTGTGAAACTATTGGGACATCTGTGAAACTATTGGGACATCTGTGAAACTATGGGGACATCTGTGAAACTAATGGGACATATTTGAAACTATTGGGGCATCTGTGAAACTACTGGGACATCTGTGAAACTACTGGTACATCTGTTAAATTATTGGGACATCTGTAAAACTATGGGGACATCTGTTAACCTACTGGAATATCTGTAAAACTTCTGGGACATCTGTGAAATTATTGGGACATCTGTGAACCTATTGGGACATCTGTGAAACTATTGGGACATCTGTGAAACTATGGGGATATCTGTTAACCTACTGGGACATCTGTTAACCTACTGGGACATCTGTGAAACTACTGGGACATCTGTTAAACTATTGGGACATCTGTTGAACTATTGGGACATCTGTGAATCTACTGGGACATCTGTAAAACTACTGGGACATATGTGAATCTATTGGGACATCTGTGAAACTATTGAGACATCTGTGAAACAACTGGGACATCTGTTAAACTATTGGGACATCTGTTAAACTACTGTACATCTGTTAAATTATTGGGACATCTGTAAAACTATGGGGACATCTGTGAAACTAATGGGACATATGTGAAACTATTGGGGCATCTGTGAACGACTGGGTGATCTGTGACACTAGTGGGACATATGTGAACTTATTGGGACATCTGTGAAACTATTGGGACATCTGTGAAACTATTGGGACATCTGTTAACCTACTGGAATATCTGTAAATCTCCTGGGACATCTGTGAAACTATTGGGACATCTGTGAAACTATTGGGACATCTGTGAAACTACTGGTACATCTGTGAAATTATTGGGACATCTGTGAAACTAATGGGACATATGTGAAACTATTGGGGCATCTGTGAAACGACTGGGTGATCTGTGACACTACTGGGACATATGTGAACTTATTGGGACATCTGTGAATCTATGGGGACATCTGTGAAACTAATGGGACATATGTGAAACTATTGGGACATCTGTGAAACTATGGGGACATATGTGAAACTATTAGGACATCTGTCAAACTACTGGTACATGTTAAATTATTGGGACATCTGTAAAACTATGGGGACATCTGTGAAACTAATGGGACATATGTGAAACTATTGGGGCATCTGTGAAACGACTGGGTGATCTGTGACACTAGTGGGACATATGTGAACTTATTGGGACATCTGTGAAACTATTGGGACATCTGTGAAACTACTGGTACATCTGTTAAATTATTGGGACATCTGTAAAACTATGGGGACATCTGTGAAACTAATGGGACATCTGTGAAACTATTGGGACATCTGTGAAACTATTTGGGACATCTGTTAAACTATTGGGACATCTGTGAAACTACTGATACATCTGTTAAATTATTGGGACATCTGTAAAACTATGGGGACATCTGTGAAACTAATGGGACATATGTGAAACTATTGGGGCATCTGTGAAACGACTGGGTGATCTGGGACACTAGTGGGACATATGTGAACTTATTGGGACATCTGTGAAACTATTGGGACATCTGTTAACCTACTGGAATATCTGTAAATCTCCTGGGACATCTGTGAAACTATTGGGACATCTGTGAAACTATTGGGACATCTGTGAAACTACTGGTACATCTGTGAAATTATTGGGACATCTGTGAAACTAATGGGACATATGTGAAACTATTGGGGCATCTGTGAAACGACTGGGTGATCTGTGACACTACTGGGACATATGTGAACTTATTGGGACATATGTGAATCTATGGGGACATCTGTGAAACTAATGGGACATATGTGAAACTATTGGGACATCTGTGAAACTATGGGGACATATGTGAAACTATTAGGACATCTGTCAAACTACTGGTACATGTTAAATTATTGGGACATCTGTAAAACTATGGGGACATCTGTGAAACTAATGGGACATATGTGAAACTATTGGGGCATCTGTGAAACGACTGGGTGATCTGTGACACTAGTGGGACATATGTGAACTTATTGGGACATCTGTGAAACTATTGGGACATCTGTGAAACTATTGGGACATCTGTGAAACTATGGGGACATTGTGCAACTAATGGGACATATGTGAAACTATTGGGGCATCTGTGAAACTACTGGGATCATCTGTGAAACTACTGGGACATCTGTAAAACTACTGGGACATCTTTGAAACTATTGGGACATCTGTGAAACTATGGGGACATCTGTTAACTTACTGGAATATCTGTAAAACTCCTGGGACATCTGTGAAACTATTGGGACATCTGTGAAACTATTGGGACATCTGTGAAACTATGGGGACATCTGTGAAACTAATGGGACATATGTGAAACTATTAGGACATCTGTGAAACTACTGGTACATGTTAAATTATTGGGATATCTGTGAAACTATTGGGACATCTGTGAAACTATTGGGACATCTGTGAAGCTATGGGGACATCTGTGAAACTAATGGGACATATGTGAAACTATTAGGACATCTGTGAAACTACTGGTACATGTTAAATTATTGGGACATCTGTAAAACTATGGGGACATCTGTGAAACTAATGGAACATATGTGAAACTACTGGGACATCTGTAAAACTACTGGGACATCTTTGAAACTATTGGGACATCTGTGAAACTATGGGGACATCTGTTAACCTACTGGAATATCTGTAAAACTTCTGGGACATCTGTGAAACTATTGGGACATCTGTGAAACTATTGGGACATCTGTGAAACTACTGGTACATCTGTGAAATTATTGGGACATCTGTGAAACTATGGGGACATCTGTGAAACTAATGGGACATATGTGAAACTATTGGGGCATCTGTGAAACTACTGGGACATATGTGAACCTATTGGGACATCTGTGAAACTATTGGGACATCTGTGAAACTATGGGGATATCTGTTAACCTACTGGGACATCTGTTAACCTACTGGGACATCTGTGAAACTACTGGGACATTTGTTAAACTACTGGGACATCTGTTGAACTATTGGGACATCTGTGAATCTACTGAGACATCTGTAAAACTACTGGGACATATGGGAATCTATTGGGACATCTGTGAAACTATTGAGACATCTGTGAAACAACTGGGACATCTGTTAAACTATTGGGACATCTGTTAAACTACTGGTACATCTGTTAAATTATTGGGACATCTGTAAAACTATGGGGACATCTGTGAAACTAATGGGACATATGTGAAACTATTGGGGCATCTGTGAAACGACTGGGTGATCTGTGACACTAGTGGGACATATGTGAACTTATTGGGACATCTGTGAAACTATTGGGACATCTGTGAAACTACTGGGACATCTGTGAAACTACTGGTACATCTGTTAAATTATTGGGACATCTGTAAAAATATGGGGACATCTGTTAACCTACTGGAATATCTGTAAAACTTCTGGGACATCTGTGAAATTATTGGGACATCTGTGAACCTATTGGGACATCTGTGAAACTATTGGGACATCTGTGAAACTATGGGGATATCTGTTAACCTACTGGGACATCTGTTAACCTACTGGGACATCTGTGAAACTACTGGGACATCTGTTAAACTACTGGGACATCTGTTGAACTATTGGGACATCTGTGAATCTACTGGGACATCTATAAAACTACTGGGACATATGTGAATCTATTGGGACATCTGTGAAACTATTGAGACATCTGTGAAACAACTGGGACATCTGTTAAACTATTGGGACATCTGTTAAACTACTGGTACATCTGTTAAATTATTGGGACATCTGTAAAACTATGGGGACATCTGTGAAACTAATGGGACATATGTGAAACTATTGGGGCATCTGTGAAACGACTGGGTGATCTGTGACACTAGTGGGACATATGTGAACTTATTGGGACATCTGTGAAACTATTGGGACATCTGTGAAACTATTGGGACATCTGTGAAACTATGGGGACATCTGTTAACCTACTGGAATATCTGTAAATCTCCTGGGACATCTGTGAAACTATTGGGACATCTGTGAAACTATTGGGACATCTGTGAAACTACTGGTACATCTGTGAAATTATTGGGACATTTGTGAAACTAATGGGACATATGTGAAACTATTGGGGCATCTGTGAAACGACTGGGTGATCTGTGACACTACTGGGACATATGTGAACTTATTGGGACATCTGTGAATCTATGGGGACATCTGTGAAACTAATGGGACATATGTGAAACTATTGGGACATCTGTGAAACTATGGGGACATATGTGAAACTATTAGGACATCTGTCAAACTACTGGTACATGTTAAATTATTGGGACATCTGTAAAACTATGGGGACATCTGTGAAACTAATGGGACATATGTGAAACTATTGGGGCATCTGTGAAACGACTGGGTGATCTGTGACACTAGTGGGACATATGTGAACTTATTGGGACATCTGTGAAACTATTGGGACATCTGTGAAACTACTGGTACATCTGTTAAATTATTGGGACATCTGTAAAACTATGGGGACATCTGTGAAACTAATGGGACATATGTGAAACTATTGGGGCATCTGTGAAACGACTGGGTGATCTGTGACACTAGTGGGACATATGTGAACTTATTGGGACATCTGTGAAACTATTGGGACATCTGTGAAACTACTGGGACATCTGTGAAACTACTGGTACATCTGTTAAATTATTGGGAAATCTGTAAAACTATGGGGACATCTGTTAACCTACTGGAATATCTGTAAAACTTCTGGGACATCTGTGAAATTATTGGGACATCTGTGAACCTATTGGGACATCTGTGAAACTATTGGGACATCTGTGAAACTATGGGGATATCTGTTAACCTACTGGGACATCTGTTAACCTACTGGGACATCTGTGAAACTACTGGGACATCTGTTAAACTACTGGGACATCTGTTGAACTATTGGGACATCTTTGAATCTACTGGGACATCTGTAAAACTACTGGGACATATGTGAATCTATTGGGACATCTGTGAAACTATTGAGACATCTGTGAAACAACTGGGACATCTGTTAAACTATTGGGACATCTGTTAAACTACTGGTACATCTGTTAAATTATTGGGACATCTGTAAATCTATGGGGACATCTGTGAAACTAATGGGACATATGTGAAACTATTGGGGCATCTGTGAAACGACTGGGTGATCTGTGACACTAGTGGGACATATGTGAACTTATTGGGACATCTGTGAAACTATTGGGACATCTGTGAAACTATTGGGACATCTGTGAAACTATGGGGACATCTGTTAACCTACTGGAATATCTGTAAAACTCCTGGGACATCTGTGAAACTATTGGGACATCTGTGAAACTATTGGGACATCTGTGAAACTACTGGTACATCTGTGAAATTATTGGGACATCTGTGAAACTAATGGGACATATGTGAAACTATTGGGGCATCTGTGAAACGACTGGGTGATCTGTGACACTACTGGGACATATGTGAACTTATTGGGACATCTGTGAATCTATGGGGACATCTGTGAAACTAATGGGACATATGTGAAACTATTGGGACATCTGTGAAACTATGGGGACATATGTGAAACTATTAGGACATCTGTCAAACTACTGGTACATGTTAAATTATTGGGACATCTGTAAAACTATGGGGACATGTGTGAAACTAATGGGACATATGTGAAACTATTGGGGCATCTGTGAAACGACTGGGTGATCTGTGACACTAGTGGGACATATGTGAACTTATTGGGACATCTGTGAAACTATTGGGACATCTGTGAAACTACTGGTACATCTGTTAAATTATTGGGACATCTGTAAAACTACTGGGACATATGTGAAACTATTGGGAAATGTGTGAAACTATTGGGACATCTGTGAAACTATTGGGACATCTGTGAAACTACTGGTACATCTGTGAAACTATGGGGACATCTGTTAACCTACTGGGATATCTGTAAAACTACTGGGACATCTGTGAAACTATTGGGACATCTGTGAAACTATGGGGACATCTGTTAACCTACTGGGACATCTGTGAAAGTATTGGGACATCTGTTAATCTACTGGGACATCTGTTGAACTATTGGGACATCTGTGAATCTACTGGGACATCTGTAAAACTACTGGGACATATGTGAACCTATTGGGACATCTGTGAAACTATTGGGACATCTGTGAAACTATTGAGACATCTGTGAAACAACTGGGACATCTGTTAAACTATTGGGACATCTGTTAAACTTCTGGGACATCTGTGAAACTATTGGGACATCTGTGAAACTATTTGGGACATCTGTTAAAGTATTGGGACATCTGTGAAACTACTGGTACATCTGTTAAATTATTGGGACATCTGTGAAACTATGGGGACATCTGTGAAACTAATGGGACATATGTGAAACTATTGGGGCATCTGTGAAACGACTGGGTGATCTGTGAAACTACTGGGACATATGTGAACTTATTGGGAGATCTGTGAAACTATTGGGACATCTGTGAAACTATTGGGACATCTGTGAAACTATGGGGACATCTGTGAAACTAATGGGACATATGTGAAACTATTGGGGCATCTGTGAAACTACTGGGATCATCTGTGAAACTAGCGGGACATCTGTAAAACTACTGGGACATCTTTGAAACTATTGGGACATCTGTGAAACTATGGGGACATCTGTTAACCTACTGGAATATCTGTAAAACTTCTGGGACATCTGTGAAACTATTGGGACATCTGTGAAACTATTGGGAAATCTGTGAAACTATTGGGACATCTGTGAATCTATTGGGACATCTGTGAAAGTATTTGGGACATCTGTTAAACTATTGGGACATCTGTGAAACTACTGGTACATCTGTGAAATTATTGGGACATCTGTGAAACTATGGGGACATCTGTGAAACTAATGGGACATATGTGAAACTATTGGGGCATCTGTGAAACTACTGGGACATATGTGAACCTATTGGGACATCTGTGAAACTTTTGGGACATCTGTGAAACTATGGGGACATCTGTTAACCTACTGGGACATCTGTGAAACTACTGGGACATCTGTTAAACTACTGGGACATATGTGAATCTATTGGGACATCTGTGAAACTATTGGGACATCTGTGAAACTATTGAGACATCTGTGAAACAACTGGGACATCTGTGAAACTATTGGGACATCTGTGAAACTATTTGGGACATCTGTTAAACTATTGGGACATCTGTGAAACTACTGATACATCTGTTAAATTATTGGGACATCTGTGAAACTATGGGAACATCTGTGAAACTAATGGGACATATGTGAAACTATTGGGGCATCTGTGAAACGACTGGGTGATCTGTGAAACTACTGGGACATATGTGAACTTATTGGGACATCTGTGAAACTATTGGGACATCTGTGAAACTATTGGGACATCTGTGAAACTATGGGGACATCTGTGAAACTAATGGGACATATGTGAAACTATTGGGACATCTGTGAAACTACTGGTACATCTGTTAAATTATTGGGACATCTGTAAAACTATGGGGACATCTGTGAAACTAATGGGACATATGTGAAACTATTGGGGCATCTGTGAAACGACTGGGTGATCTGTGACACTAGTGGGACATATGTGAACTTATTGGGACATCTGTGAAACTATTGGGACATCTGTGAAACTATTGGGACATCTGTGAAACTATGGGGACATTGTGCAACTAATGGGACATATGTGAAACTATTGGGGCATCTGTGAAACTACTGGGATCATCTGTGAAACTACTGGGACATCTGTAAAACTACTGGGACATCTTTGAAACTATTGGGACATCTGTGAAACTATGGGGACATCTGTTAACTTACTGGAATATCTGTAAAACTCCTGGGACATCTGTGAAACTATTGGGACATCTGTGAAACTATTGGGACATCTGTGAAACTACTGTTACATCTGTGAAATTATTGGGACATCTGTGAAACTATGGGGACATCTGTGAAACTAATGGGACATATGTGAAACTATTGGGGCATCTGTGAAACGACTGGGTGATCTGTGAAACTACTGGGACATATGTGAACTTATTGGGACATCTGTGAAACTATTGGGACATCTGTGAAACTATTGGGACATCTGTGAAGCTATGGGGACATCTGTGAAACTAATGGGACATATGTGAAACTATTAGGACATCTGTGAAACTACTGGTACATGTTAAATTATTGGGACATCTGTAAAACTATGGGGACATCTGTGAAACTAATGGGACATATGTGAAACTATTGGGGCATCTGTGAAACGACTGGGTGATCTGTGACACTAGTGGGACATATGTGAACTTATTGGGACATATGTGAACTTATTGGGACATCTGTGAAACTATTGGGACATCTGTGAAACTATTGGGACATCTGTGAAACTATGGGGACATCTGTTAACCTACTGGAATATCTGTAAAACTTCTGGGACATCTGTGAAACTATTGGGACATCTGTGAAACTATTGGGACATCTGTGAAACTACTGGTACATCTGTGAAATTATTGGGACATCTGTGAAACTATGGGGACATCTGTGAAACTAATGGGACATATGTGAAACTATTGGGGCATCTGTGAAACTACTGGGACATATGTGAACCTATTGGGACATCTGTGAAACTATTGGGACATCTGTGAAACTATGGGGATATCTGTTAACCTACTGGGACATCTGTTAACCTACTGGGACATCTATGAAACTACTGGGACATCTGTTAAACTACTGGGACATCTGTTGAACTATTGGGACATCTGTGAATCTACTGAGACATCTGTAAAACTACTGGGACATATGGAAATCTATTGGGACATCTGTGAAACTATTGAGACATCTGTGAAACAACTGGGACATCTGTTAAACTATTGGGACATCTGTTAAACTACTGGTACATCTGTTAAATTATTGGGACATCTGTAAAACTATGGGGACATCTGTGAAACTAATGGGACATATGTGAAACTATTGGGGCATCTGTGAAACGACTGGGTGATCTGTGACACTAGTGGGACATATGTGAACCTATTGGGACATCTGTGAAACTATTGGGACATCTGTGAAACTATGGGGATATCTGTTAACCTACTGGGACATCTGTTAACCTACTGGGACATCTGTGAAACTACTGGGACATCTGTTAAACTACTGGGACATCTGTTGAACTATTGGGACATCTGTGAATCTACTGGGACATCTGTAAAACTACTGGGACATATGTGAATCTATTGGGACATCTGTGAAACTATTGAGACATCTGTGAAACAACTGGGACATCTGTTAAACTATTGGGACATCTGTTAAACTACTGGTACATCTTTTAAATTATTGGGACATCTGTAAAACTATGGGGACATCTGTGAAACTAATGGGACATATGTGAAACTATTGGGGCATCTGTGAAACGACTGGGTGATCTGTGACACTAGTGGGACGTATGTGAACTTATTGGGACATCTGTGAAACTATTGGGACATCTGTGAAACTATGGGGACATCTGTGAAACTAATGGGACATATGTGAAACTATTGGGGCATCTGTGAAACGACTGGGTGATCTGTGAAACTACTGGGACATATGTGAACTTATTGGGACATCTGTGAAACTATTGGGACATCTGTGAAACTATGGGGACATCTGTTAACCTACTGGAATATCTGTAAAACTTCTGGGACATCTGTGAAACTATTGGGACATCTGTGAAACTATTGGGACATCTGTGAAACTACTGGTACATCTGTGAAATTATTGGGACATCTGTGAAACTATGGGAACATCTGTGAAACTAATGGGACATATGTGAAACTATTGGGGCATCTGTGAAACTATTGGGACATCTGTGAATCTACTGGGACATCTGTAAAACTACTGGGACATATGTGAATCTATTGGGACATCTGTGAAACTATTGAGACATCTGTGAAACAACTGGGACATCTGTTAAACTATTGGGACATCTGTTAAACTACTGGTACATCTGTTAAATTATTGGGACATCTGTAAAACTATGGGGACATCTGTGAAACTAATGGGACATATGTGAAACTATTGGGGCATCTGTGAAACGACTGGGTGATCTGTGACACTAGTGGTACATATGTGAACTTATTGGGACATCTGTGAAACTATTGGGACATCTGTGAAACTATTGGGACATCTGTGAAACTATGGGGACATCTGTGCAACTAATGGGACATATGTGAAACTATTGGGGCATCTGTGAAACTACTGGGATCATCTGTGAAACTACTGGGACATCTGTAAAACTACTGGGACATCTTTGAAACTATTGGGACATCTGTGAAACTATGGGGACATC
Organism: Petromyzon marinus; assembly: GCF_048934315.1. Lineage (NCBI taxonomy): Eukaryota > Metazoa > Chordata > Hyperoartia > Petromyzontiformes > Petromyzontidae > Petromyzon > Petromyzon marinus. The sequence goes on along the minus strand of NC_133681.1, from coordinate 16,754,531 downwards.
TGTTAACCTACTGGAATATCTGTAAAACTCCTGGGACATCTGTGAAACTATTGGGACATCTGTGAAACTATTGGGACATCTGTGAAACTACTGGTACATCTGTGAAATTATTGGGACATCTGTGAAACTATGGGGACATCTGTGAAACTAATGGGACATATGTGAAACTATTGGGGCATCTGTGAAACGACTGGGTGATCTGTGAAACTACTGGGACATATGTGAACTTATTGGGACATCTGTGAAACTATTGGGACATCTGTGAAACTATTGGGACATCTGTGAAGCTATGGGGCCATCTGTGAAACTAATGGGACATATGTGAAACTATTGGGACATCTGTGAAACTACTGGTACATCTGTTAAATTATTGGGACATCTGTAAAACTATGGGGACATCTGTGAAACTAATGGGACATATGTGAAACTATTGGGGCATCTGTGAAACGACTGGGTGATCTGTGACACTAGTGGGACATATGTGAACTTATTGGGACATCTGTGAAACTATTGGGACATCTGTGAAACTATTGGGACATCTGTGAAACTATGGGGACATCTGTGCAACTAATGGGACATAGGTGAAACTATTGGGGCATCTGTGAAACTACTGGGATCATCTGTGAAACTACTGGGACATCTGTAAAACTACTGGGACATCTTTGAAACTATTGGGACATCTGTGAAACTATGGGGACATCTGTTAACCTACTGGAATATCTGTAAAACTTCTGGGACATCTGTGAAATTATTAGGACATCTGTGAAACTATTGGGACATCTGTGAAACTACTGGTACATCTGTGAAATTATTGGGACATCTGTGAAACTATGGGGACATCTGTGAAACTAATGGGACATATGTGAAAATATTGGGGCATCTGTGAAACTACTGGGACATATGTGAAACTACTGGGACATCTGTAAAACTACTGGGACATCTTTGAAACTATTGGGACATCTGTGAAACTATTGGGACATCTGTTAAACTTCTGGGACATCTGTGAAACTATTGGGACATCTGTGAAACTATTTGGGACATCTGTTAAAGTATTGGGACATCTGTGAAACTACTGGTACATCTTAAATTATTGGGACATCTGTGAAACTATGGGGACATCTGTGAAACTAATGGGACATATGTGAAACTATTGGGGCATCTGTGAAACGACTGGGTGATCTGTGAAACTACTGGGACATATGTGAACTTATTGGGACATCTGTGAAACTATTGGGACATCTGTGAAACTATTGGGACATCTGTGAAGCTATGGGGACATCTGTGAAACTAATGGGACATATGTGAAACTATTAGGACATCTGTGAAACGACTGGGTGATCTGTGACACTATTGGGACATATGTGAACTTATTGGGACATCTGTGAAACTATTGGGACATCTGTGAAACTATTGGGACATCTGTGAAACTATGGGGTCATCTGTGCAACTAATGGGACATATGTGAAACTATTGGGGCATCTGTGAAACTACTGGGATCATCTGTGAAACTACTGGGACATCTGTAAAACTACTGGGACATCTTTGAAACTATTGGGACATCTGTGAAACTATGGGGACATCTGTTAACCTACTGGAATATCTGTAAAACTTCTGGGACATCTGTGAAACTATTGGGACATCTGTGAAACTATTGGGACATCTGTGAAACTACTGGTACATCTGTGAAATTATTGGGACATCTGTGAAACTATGGGGACATCTGTGAAACTAATGGGACATATGTGAAACTATTGGGGCATCTGTGAAACTATTGGGACATCTGTGAAACTATTTGGGACATCTGTTAAAGTATTGGGACATCTGTGAAACTACTGGTACAGCTGTTAAATTATTGGGACATCTGTGAAACTATGGGGACATCTGTGAAACTAATGGGACATATGTGAAACTATTGGGGCATCTGTGAAACGACTGGGTGATCTGTGAAACTACTGGGACATATGTGAACTTATTGGGACATCTGTGAAACTATTGGGACATCTGTGAAACTATTGGGACATCTGTGAAGCTATGGGGACATCTGTGAAACTAATGGGACATATGTGAAACTATTAGAACATCTGTGAAACTACTGGTACATGTTAAATTATTGGGACATCTGTAAAACTATGGGGACATCTGTGAAACTAATGGGACATATGTTAAACTATTGGGGCATCTGTGAAACGACTGGGTGATCTGTGACACTAGTGGGACATATGTGAACTTATTGGGACATCTGTGAAACTATTGGGACATCTGTGAAACTATTGGGACATCTGTGAAACTATGGGGTCATCTGTGCAACTAATGGGACATATGTGAAACTATTGGGGCATCTGTGAAACTACTGGGATCATCTGTGAAACTACTGGGACATCTGTAAAACTACTGGGACATCTTTGAAACTATTGGGACATCTGTGAAACTATGGGGACATCTGTTAACCTACTGGAATATCTGTAAAACTTCTGGGACATCTGTGAAACTATTGGGACATCTGTGAAACTATTGGGACATCTGTGAAACTACTGGTACATCTGTGAAATTATTGGGACATCTGTGAAACTATGGGGACATCTGTGAAACTAATGGGACATATGTGAAACTATTGGGGCATCTGTGAAACTACTGGGACATATGTGAACCTATTGGGACATCTGTGAATCTACTGGGACATCTGTAAAACTACTGGGACAAATGTGAATCTATTGGGACATCTGTGAAACTATTGAGACATCTGTGAAACAACTGGGACATCTGTTAAACTATTGGGACATCTGTTAAACTACTGGTACATCTGTTAAATTATTGGGACATCTGTAAAACTATGGGGACATCTGTGAAACTAATGGGACATATGTGAAACTATTGGGGCATCTGTGAAACGACTGGGTGATCTGTGACACTAGTGGGACATATGTGAACTTATTGGGACATCTGTGAAACTATTGGGACATCTGTGAAACTATTGGGACATCTGTGAAACTATGGGGACATCTGTGCAACTAATGGGACATATGTGAAACTATTGGGGCATCTGTCAAACTACTGGGATCATCTGTGAAACTACTGGGACATCTGTAAAACTACTGGGACATCTTTGAAACTATTGGAACATCTGTGAAACTATGGGGACATCTGTTAACCTACTGGAATATCTGTAAAACTTCTGGGACATCTGTGAAACTATTGGGACATCTGTGAAACTATTGGGACATCTGTGAAACTACTGGTACATCTGTGAAATTATTGGGACATCTGTGAAACTATGGGGACATCTGTGAAACTAATGGGACATATGTGAAACTATTGGGGCATCTGTGAAACTACTGGGACATATGTGAACCTATTGGGACATCTGTGAATCTACTGGGACATCTGTAAAACTACTGGGACATATGTGAATCTATTGGGACATCTGTGAAACTATTGAGACATCTGTGAAACAACTGGGACATCTGTTAAACTATTGGGACATCTGTTAAACTACTGGTACATCTGTTAAATTATTGGGACATCTGTAAAACTATGGGGACATCTGTGAAACTAATGGGACATATGTGAAACTATTGGGGCATCTGTGAAACGACTGGGTGATCTGTGACACTAGTGGGACATATGTGACCTTATTGGGACATCTGTGAAACTATTGGGACATCTGTGAAACTATTGGGACATCTGTGAAACTATGGGGACATCTGTGCAACTAATGGGACATATGTGAAACTATTGGGGCATCTGTCAAACTACTGGGATCATCTGTGAAACTACTGGGACATCTGTAAAACTACTGGGACATCTTTGAAACTATTGGGACATCTGTGAAACTATGGGGACATCTGTTAACCTACTGGAATATCAGTAAAACTCCTGGGACATCTGAGAAACTATTGGGACATCTGTGAAACTATTGGGACATCTGTGAAACTACTGGTACATCTGTGAAATTATTGGGACATCTGTGAAACTATGGGGACATCTGTGAAACTAATGGGACATATGTGAAACTATTGGGGCATCTGTGAAACGACTGGGTGATCTGTGAAACTACTGGGACATATGTGAACTTATTGGGACATCTGTGAAACTATTGTGACATCTGTGGAACTATTGGGACATCTGTGAAGCTATGGGGACATCTGTGAAACTAATGGGACATAGGTGAAACTATTGGGGCATCTGTGAAACTACTGGGATCATCTGTGAAACTACTGGGACATCTGTAAAACTACTGGGACATCTTTGAAACTATTGGGACATCTGTGAAACTATGGGGACATCTGTGAAACTACTGGTACATCTGTGAAATTATTGGGACATCTGTGAAACTATGGGGACATCTGTGAAACTAATGGGACATATGTGAAACTATTGGGGCATCTGTGAAACTACTGGGACATATGTGAACCTATTGGGACATCTGTGAATCTACTGGGACATCTGTAAAACTACTGGGACAAATGTGAATCTATTGGGACATCTGTGAAACTATTGAGACATCTGTGAAACAACTGGGACATCTGTTAAACTATTGGGACATCTGTTAAACTACTGGTACATCTGTTAAATTATTGGGACATCTGTAAAACTATGGGGACATCTGTGAAACTAATGGGACATATGTGAAACTATTGGGGCATCTGTGAAACGACTGGGTGATCTGTGACACTAGTGGGACATATGTGAACTTATTGGGACATCTGTGAAACTATTGGGACATCTGTGAAACTATTGGGACATCTGTGAAACTATGGGGACATCTGTGCAACTAATGGGACATATGTGAAACTATTGGGGCATCTGTCAAACTACTGGGATCATCTGTGAAACTACTGGGACATCTGTAAAACTACTGGGACATCTTTGAAACTATTGGAACATCTGTGAAACTATGGGGACATCTGTTAACCTACTGGAATATCTGTAAAACTTCTGGGACATCTGTGAAACTATTGGGACATCTGTGAAACTATTGGGACATCTGTGAAACTACTGGTACATCTGTGAAATTATTGGGACATCTGTGAAACTATGGGGTCATCTGTGCAACTAATGGGACATATGTGAAACTATTGGGGCATCTGTGAAACTACTGGGATCATCTGTGAAACTACTGGGACATCTGTAAAACTACTGGGACATCTTTGAAACTATTGGGACATCTGTGAAACTATGGGGACATCTGTTAACCTACTGGAATATCTGTAAAACTTCTGGGACATCTGTGAAACTATTGGGACATCTGTGAAACTATTGGGACATCTGTGAAACTACTGGTACATCTGTGAAATTATTGGGACATCTGTGAAACTATGGGGACATCTGTGAAACTAATGGGACATATGTGAAACTATTGGGGCATCTGTGAAACTATTGGGACATCTGTGAAACTATTTGGGACATCTGTTAAAGTATTGGGACATCTGTGAAACTACTGGTACATCTGTGAAATTATTGGGACATCTGTGAAACTATGGGGACATCTGTGAAACTAATGGGACATATGTGAAACTATTGGGGCATCTGTGAAACGACTGGGTGATCTGTGAAACTACTGGGACATATGTGAACTTATTGGGACATCTGTGAAACTATTGGGACATCTGTGAAACTATTGGGACATCTGTGAAGCTATGGGGACATCTGTGAAACTAATGGGACATATGTGAAACTATTAGAACATCTGTGAAACTACTGGTACATGTTAAATTATTGGGACATCTGTAAAACTATGGGGACATCTGTGAAACTAATGGGACATATGTTAAACTATTGGGGCATCTGTGAAACGACTGGGTGATCTGTGACACTAGTGGGACATATGTGAACTTATTGGGACATCTGTGAAACTATTGGGACATCTGTGAAACTATTGGGACATCTGTGAAACTATGGGGTCATCTGTGCAACTAATGGGACATATGTGAAACTATTGGGGCATCTGTGAAACTACTGGGATCATCTGTGAAACTACTGGGACATCTGTAAAACTACTGGGACATCTTTGAAACTATTGGGACATCTGTGAAACTATGGGGACATCTGTTAACCTACTGGAATATCTGTAAAACTTCTGGGACATCTGTGAAACTATTGGGACATCTGTGAAACTATTGGGACATCTGTGAAACTACTGGTACATCTGTGAAATTATTGGGACATCTGTGAAACTATGGGGACATCTGTGAAACTAATGGGACATATGTGAAACTATTGGGGCATCTGTGAAACTACTGGGACATATGTGAACCTATTGGGACATCTGTGAATCTACTGGGACATCTGTAAAACTACTGGGACAAATGTGAATCTATTGGGACATCTGTGAAACTATTGAGACATCTGTGAAACAACTGGGACATCTGTTAAACTATTGGGACATCTGTTAAACTACTGGTACATCTGTTAAATTATTGGGACATCTGTAAAACTATGGGGACATCTGTGAAACTAATGGGACATATGTGAAACTATTGGGGCATCTGTGAAACGACTGGGTGATCTGTGACACTAGTGGGACATATGTGAACTTATTGGGACATCTGTGAAACTATTGGGACATCTGTGAAACTATTGGGACATCTGTGAAACTATGGGGACATCTGTGCAACTAATGGGACATATGTGAAACTATTGGGGCATCTGTCAAACTACTGGGATCATCTGTGAAACTACTGGGACATCTGTAAAACTACTGGGACATCTTTGAAACTATTGGAACATCTGTGAAACTATGGGGACATGTGTTAACCTACTGGAATATCTGTAAAACTTCTGGGACATCTGTGAAACTATTGGGACATCTGTGAAACTATTGGGACATCTGTGAAACTACTGGTACATCTGTGAAATTATTGGGACATCTGTGAAACTATGGGGACATCTGTGAAACTAATGGGACATATGTGAAACTATTGGGGCATCTGTGAAACTACTGGGACATATGTGAACCTATTGGGACATCTGTGAATCTACTGGGACATCTGTAAAACTACTGGGACATATGTGAATCTATTGGGACATCTGTGAAACTATTGAGACATCTGTGAAACAACTGGGACATCTGTTAAACTATTGGGACATCTGTTAAACTACTGGTACATCTGTTAAATTATTGGGACATCTGTAAAACTATGGGGACATCTGTGAAACTAATGGGACATATGTGAAACTATTGGGGCATCTGTGAAACGACTGGGTGATCTGTGACACTAGTGGGACATATGTGACCTTATTGGGACATCTGTGAAACTATTGGGACATCTGTGAAACTATTGGGACATCTGTGAAACTATGGGGACATCTGTGCAACTAATGGGACATATGTGAAACTATTGGGGCATCTGTCAAACTACTGGGATCATCTGTGAAACTACTGGGACATCTGTAAAACTACTGGGACATCTTTGAAACTATTGGGACATCTGTGAAACTATGGGGACATCTGTTAACCTACTGGAATATCAGTAAAACTCCTGGGACATCTGAGAAACTATTGGGACATCTGTGAAACTATTGGGACATCTGTGAAACTACTGGTACATCTGTGAAATTATTGGGACATCTGTGAAACTATGGGGACATCTGTGAAACTAATGGGACATATGTGAAACTATTGGGGCATCTGTGAAACGACTGGGTGATCTGTGAAACTACTGGGACATATGTGAACTTATTGGGACATCTGTGAAACTATTGTGACATCTGTGGAACTATTGGGACATCTGTGAAGCTATGGGGACATCTGTGAAACTAATGGGACATAGGTGAAACTATTGGGGCATCTGTGAAACTACTGGGATCATCTGTGAAACTACTGGGACATCTGTAAAACTACTGGGACATCTTTGAAACTATTGGGACATCTGTGAAACTATGGGGACATCTGTGAAACTACTGGTACATCTGTGAAATTATTGGGACATCTGTGAAACTATGGGGACATCTGTGAAACTAATGGGACATATGTGAAACTATTGGGGCATCTGTGAAACTACTGGGACATATGTGAACCTATTGGGACATCTGTGAATCTACTGGGACATCTGTAAAACTACTGGGACAAATGTGAATCTATTGGGACATCTGTGAAACTATTGAGACATCTGTGAAACAACTGGGACATCTGTTAAACTATTGGGACATCTGTTAAACTACTGGTACATCTGTTAAATTATTGGGACATCTGTAAAACTATGGGGACATCTGTGAAACTAATGGGACATATGTGAAACTATTGGGGCATCTGTGAAACGACTGGGTGATCTGTGACACTAGTGGGACATATGTGAACTTATTGGGACATCTGTGAAACTATTGGGACATCTGTGAAACTATTGGGACATCTGTGAAACTATGGGGACATCTGTGCAACTAATGGGACATATGTGAAACTATTGGGGCATCTGTCAAACTACTGGGATCATCTGTGAAACTACTGGGACATCTGTAAAACTACTGGGACATCTTTGAAACTATTGGAACATCTGTGAAACTATGGGGACATCTGTTAACCTACTGGAATATCTGTAAAACTTCTGGGACATCTGTGAAACTATTGGGACATCTGTGAAACTATTGGGACATCTGTGAAACTACTGGTACATCTGTGAAATTATTGGGACATCTGTGAAACTATGGGGACATCTGTGAAACTAATGGGACATATGTGAAACTATTGGGGCATCTGTGAAACTACTGGGAAATATGTGAACCTATTGGGACATCTGTGAATCTACTGGGACATCTGTAAAACTACTGGGACATATGTGAATCTATTGGGACATCTGTGAAACTATTGAGACATCTGTGAAACAACTGGGACATCTGTTAAACTATTGGGACATCTGTTAAACTACTGGTACATCTGTTAAATTATTGGGACATCTGTAAAACTATGGGGACATCTGTGAAACTAATGGGACATATGTGAAACTATTGGGGCATCTGTGAAACGACTGGGTGATCTGTGACACTAGTGGGACATATGTGACCTTATTGGGACATCTGTGAAACTATTGGGACATCTGTGAAACTATTGGGACATCTGTGAAACTATGGGGACATCTGTGCAACTAATGGGACATATGTGAAACTATTGGGGCATCTGTCAAACTACTGGGATCATCTGTGAAACTACTGGGACATCTGTAAAACTACTGGGACATCTTTGAAACTATTGGGACATCTGTGAAACTATGGGGACATCTGTTAACCTACTGGAATATCAGTAAAACTCCTGGGACATCTGTGAAACTATTGGGACATCTGTGAAACTATTGGGACATCTGTGAAACTACTGGTACATCTGTGAAATTATTGGGACATCTGTGAAACTATGGGGACATCTGTGAAACTAATGGGACATATGTGAAACTATTGGGGCATCTGTGAAACGACTGGGTGATCTGTGAAACTACTGGGACATATGTGAACTTATTGGGACATCTGTGAAACTATTGTGACATCTGTGGAACTATTGGGACATCTGTGAAGCTATGGGGACATCTGTGAAACTAATGGGACATATGTGAAACTATTGGGACATCTGTGAAACTACTGGTACATCTGTTAAATTATTGGGACATCTGTAAAACTATGGGGACATCTGTGAAACTAATGGGACATATGTGAAACTATTGGGGCATCTGTGAAACGACTGGGTGATCTGTGACACTAGGGGGACATATGTGAACTTATTGGGACATCTGTGAAACTATTGGGACATCTGTGAAACTATTGGGACATCTGTGAAACTATGGGGACATCTGTGCAACTAATGGGACATATGTGAAACTATTGGGGCATCTGTGAAACTACTGGGATCATCTGTGAAACTACTGGGACATCTGTAAAACTACTGGGACATCTTTGAAACTATTGGGACATCTGTGAAACTATGGGGACATCTGTTAACCTACTGGAATATCTGTAAAACTTCTGGGACATCTGTGAAATTATTGGGACATCTGTGAAACTATTGGGACATCTGTGAAACTACTGGTACATCTGTGAAATTATTGGGACATCTGTGAAACTATGGAGACATCTGTGAAACTAATGGGACATATGTGAAAATATTGGGGCATCTGTGAAACTACTGGGACATATGCGAAACTACTGGGACATCTGTAAAACTACTGGGACATCTTTGAAACTATTGGGACATCTGTGAAACTATTGGGACATCTGTTAAACTTCTGGGACATCTGTGAAACTATTGGGACATCTGTGAAACTATTTGGGACATCTGTTAAAGTATTGGGACATCTGTGAAACTACTGGTACATCTGTTAAATTATTGGGACATCTGTGAAACTATGGGGACATCTGTGGAACTAATGGGACATATGTGAAACTATTGGGGCATCTGTGAAACGACTGGGTGATCTGTTAAACTACTGGGACATATGTGAACTTATTGGGACATCTGTGAAACTATTGGGACATCTGTGAAACTATTGGGACATCGGTGAAACTATGGGGACATCTGTGAAACTAATGGGACATATGTGAAACTATTGGGGCATCTGTGAAACTACTGGGATCATCTGTGAAACTAGCGGGACATCTGTAAAACTACTGGGACATCTTTGAAACTATTGGAACATCTGTGAAACTATGGGGACATCTGTTAACCTACTGGAATATCTGTAAAACTTCTGGGACATCTGTGAAACTATTGGGACATCTGTGAAACTATTGGGAAATCTGTGAAACTATTGGGACATCTGTGAATCTATTGGGACATCTGTGAAACTATTTGGGACATCTGTTAAACTATTGGGACATCTGTGAAACTACTGGTACATCTGTGAAATTATTGGGACATCTGTAAAACTATGGGGACATCTGTGAAACTAATGGGACATATGTGAAACTATTGGGGCATCTGTGAAACGACTGGGTGATCTGTGACACTAGTGGGACATATGTGAACTTATTGGGACATCTGTGAAACTATTGGGACATCTGTGAAACTATTGGGACATCTGTGAAACTATGGGGACATCTGTGCAACTAATGGGACATATGTGAAACTATTGGGGCATCTGTCAAACTACTGGGATCATCTGTGAAACTACTGGGACATCTGTAAAACTACTGGGACATCTTTGAAACTATTGGAACATCTGTGAAACTATGGGGACATCTGTTAACCTACTGGAATATCTGTAAAACTTCTGGGACATCTGTGAAACTATTGGGACATCTGTGAAACTATTGGGACATCTGTGAAACTACTGGTACATCTGTGAAATTATTGGGACATCTGTGAAACTATGGGGACATCTGTGAAACTAATGGGACATATGTGAAACTATTGGGGCATCTGTGAAACTACTGGGAAATATGTGAACCTATTGGGACATCTGTGAATCTACTGGGACATCTGTAAAACTACTGGGACATATGTGAATCTATTGGGACATCTGTGAAACTATTGAGACATCTGTGAAACAACTGGGACATCTGTTAAACTATTGGGACATCTGTTAAACTACTGGTACATCTGTTAAATTATTGGGACATCTGTAAAACTATGGGGACATCTGTGAAACTAATGGGACATATGTGAAACTATTGGGGCATCTGTGAAACGACTGGGTGATCTGTGACACTAGTGGGACATATGTGACCTTATTGGGACATCTGTGAAACTATTGGGACATCTGTGAAACTATTGGGACATCTGTGAAACTATGGGGACATCTGTGCAACTAATGGGACATATGTGAAACTATTGGGGCATCTGTCAAACTACTGGGATCATCTGTGAAACTACTGGGACATCTGTAAAACTACTGGGACATCTTTGAAACTATTGGGACATCTGTGAAACTATGGGGACATCTGTTAACCTACTGGAATATCAGTAAAACTCCTGGGACATCTGTGAAACTATTGGGACATCTGTGAAACTATTGGGACATCTGTGAAACTACTGGTACATCTGTGAAATTATTGGGACATCTGTGAAACTATGGGGACATCTGTGAAACTAATGGGACATATGTGAAACTATTGGGGCATCTGTGAAACGACTGGGTGATCTGTGAAACTACTGGGACATATGTGAACTTATTGGGACATCTGTGAAACTATTGTGACATCTGTGGAACTATTGGGACATCTGTGAAGCTATGGGGACATCTGTGAAACTAATGGGACATATGTGAAACTATTGGGACATCTGTGAAACTACTGGTACATCTGTTAAATTATTGGGACATCTGTAAAACTATGGGGACATCTGTGAAACTAATGGGACATATGTGAAACTATTGGGGCATCTGTGAAACGACTGGGTGATCTGTGACACTAGGGGGACATATGTGAACTTATTGGGACATCTGTGAAACTATTGGGACATCTGTGAAACTATTGGGACATCTGTGAAACTATGGGGACATCTGTGCAACTAATGGGACATATGTGAAACTATTGGGGCATCTGTGAAACTACTGGGATCATCTGTGAAACTACTGGGACATCTGTAAAACTACTGGGACATCTTTGAAACTATTGGGACATCTGTGAAACTATGGGGACATCTGTTAACCTACTGGAATATCTGTAAAACTTCTGGGACATCTGTGAAATTATTGGGACATCTGTGAAACTATTGGGACATCTGTGAAACTACTGGTACATCTGTGAAATTATTGGGACATCTGTGAAACTATGGAGACATCTGTGAAACTAATGGGACATATGTGAAAATATTGGGGCATCTGTGAAACTACTGGGACATATGCGAAACTACTGGGACATCTGTAAAACTACTGGGACATCTTTGAAACTATTGGGACATCTGTGAAACTATTGGGACATCTGTTAAACTTCTGGGACATCTGTGAAACTATTGGGACATCTGTGAAACTATTTGGGACATCTGTTAAAGTATTGGGACATCTGTGAAACTACTGGTACATCTGTTAAATTATTGGGACATCTGTGAAACTATGGGGACATCTGTGGAACTAATGGGACATATGTGAAACTATTGGGGCATCTGTGAAACGACTGGGTGATCTGTTAAACTACTGGGACATATGTGAACTTATTGGGACATCTGTGAAACTATTGGGACATCTGTGAAACTATTGGGACATCGGTGAAACTATGGGGACATCTGTGAAACTAATGGGACATATGTGAAACTATTGGGGCATCTGTGAAACTACTGGGATCATCTGTGAAACTAGCGGGACATCTGTAAAACTACTGGGACATCTTTGAAACTATTGGAACATCTGTGAAACTATGGGGACATCTGTTAACCTACTGGAATATCTGTAAAACTTCTGGGACATCTGTGAAACTATTGGGACATCTGTGAAACTATTGGGAAATCTGTGAAACTATTGGGACATCTGTGAATCTATTGGGACATCTGTGAAACTATTTGGGACATCTGTTAAACTATTGGGACATCTGTGAAACTACTGGTACATCTGTGAAATTATTGGGACATCTGTGAAACTATGGGGACATCTGTGAAACTAATGGGACATATGTGAAACTATTGGGGCATCTGTGAAACTACTGGGAGATATGTGAACCTATTGGGACATCTGTGAAACTTTTGGGACATCTGTGAAACTATGGGGACATCTGTTAACCTACTGGGACATCTGTGAAACTACTGGGACATCTGTTAAACTACTGGGACATCTGTTGAACTATTGGGACATCTGTGAATCTACTGGGACATCTGTAAAACTACTGGGACATATGTGAATCTATTGGGACATCTGTGAAACTATTGGGACATCTGTGAAACTATTGAGACATCTGTGAAACAAATGGGACATCTGTGAAACTATTGGGACATCTGTGAAACTATTTGGGACATCTGTTAAACTATTGGGACATCTGTGAAACTACTGATACATCTGTTAAATTATTGGGACATCTGTGAAACTATGGGGACATCTGTGAAACTAATGGGACATATGTGAAACTATTGGGGCATCTGTGAAACGACTGGGTGATCTGTGAAACTACTGGGACATATGTGAACTTATTGGGACATCTGTGAGACTATTGGGACATCTGTGAAACTATTGGGACATCTGTGAAACTATGGGGACATCTGTGAAACTAATGGGACATATGTTAAACTATTGGGACATCTGTGAAACTACTGGTACATCTGTTAAATTATTGGGACATCTGTAAAACTATGGGGACATCTGTTAACCTACTGGAATATCTGTAAAACTTCTGGGACATCTGTGAAATTATTGGGACATCTGTGAAACTATTGGGACATCTGTGAAACTACTGGTACATCTGTGAAATTATTGGGACATCTGTGAAACTATGGGGACATCTGTGAAACTAATGGGACATATGTGAAAATATTGGGGCATCTGTGAAACTACTGGGACATATGTGAAACTACTGGGACATCTGTAAAACTACTGGGACATCTTTGAAACTATTGGGACATCTGTGAAACTATTGGGACATCTGTTAAACTTCTGGGACATCTGTGAAACTATTGGGACATCTGTGAAACTATTTGGGACATCTGTTAAAGTATTCGGACATCTGTGAAACTACTGATACATCTGTTAAATTATTGGGACATCTGTGAAACTATGGGGACATCTGTGAAACTAATGGGACATATGTGAAACTATTGGGGCATCTGTGAAACGACTGGGTGATCTGTGAAACTACTGGGACATATGTGAACTTATTGGGACATCTGTGAAACTATTGGGACATCTGTGAAACTATTGGGACATCGCTGAAACTATGGGGACATCTGTGAAACTAATGGGACATATGTGAAACTATTGGGGCATCTGTGAAACTACTGGGATCATCTGTGAAACTAGCGGGACATCTGTAAAACTACTGGGACATCTTTGAAACTATTGGGACATCTGTGAAACTATGGGGACATCTGTTAACCTACTGGAATATCTGTAAAACTCCTGGGACATCTGTGAAACTATTGGGACATCTGTGAAACTATTGGGACATCTGTGAAACTACTGGTACATCTGTGAAATTATTGGGACATCTGTGAAACTATGGGGACATCTGTGAAACTAATGGGACATATGTGAAACTATTGGGGCATCTGTGAAACGACTGGGTGATCTGTGAAACTACTGGGACATATGTGAACTTATTGGGACATCTGTGAAACTATTGGGACATCTGTGAAACTATGGGGACATCTGTTAACCTACTGGAATATCTGTAAAACTTCTGGGACATCTGTGAAACTATTGGGACATCTGTGAAACTATTGGGACATCTGTGAAACTACTGGTACATCTGTGAAATTATTGGGACATCTGTGAAACTATGGGGACATCTGTGAAACTAATGGGACATATGTGAAACTATTGGGGCATCTGTGAAACTACTGGGACATATGTGAACCTATTGGGACATCTGTGAAACTATTGGGACATCTGTGAATCTACTGGGACAACTGTAAAACTACTGGGACATATGTGAATCTATTGGGACATCTGTTAAACTATTGGGACATCTGTTAAACTACTGGGACATCTGTTAAATTATTGGGACATCTGTAAAACTATGGGGACATCTGTGAAACTAATGGGACATATGTGAAACTATTGGGGCATCTGTGAAACGACTGGGTGATCTGTGACACTAGTGGGACATATGTGAACTTATTGGGACATCTGTGAAACTATTGGGACATCTGTGAAACTATTGGGACATCTGTGAAACTATGGGGACATCTGTGCAACTAATGGGACATATGTGAAACTATTGGGTCATCTGTGAAACTACTGGGATCATCTGTGAAACTAGCGGGACATCTGTAAAACTACTGGGACATCTTTGAAACTATTGGAACATCTGTGAAACTATGGGGACATCTGTTAACCTACTGGAATATCTGTAAAACTCCTGGGACATCTGTGAAACTATTGGGACATCTGTGAAACTATTGGGACATCTGTGAAACTATGGGGACATCTGTGCAACTAATGGGACATATGTGAAACTATTGGGGCATCTGTGAAACTACTGGGATCATCTGTGAAACTAGCGGGACATCTGTAAAACTACTGGGACATCTTTGAAACTATTGGAACATCTGTGAAACTATGGGGACATCTGTTAAACTACTGGAATATCTGTAAAACTCCTGGGACATCTGTGAAACTATTGGGACATCTGTGAAACTATTGGGACATCTGTGAAACTACTGGTACATCTGTGAAATTATTGGGACATCTGTGAAACTATGGGGACATCTGTGAAACTAATGGGACATATGTGAAACTATTGGGGCATCTGTGAAACGACTGGGTGATCTGTGAAACTACTGGGACATATGTGAACCTATTGGGACATCTGTGAAACTATTGGGACATCTGTGAAACTATGGGGACATCTGTTAACCTACTGGAATATCTGTAAAACTTCTGGGACATCTGTGAAACTATTGGGACATCTGTGAAACTATTGGGACATCTGTGAAACTACTGGTACATCTGTGAAATTATTGGGACATCTGTGAAACTATGGGGACATCTGTGAAACTAATGGGACATATGTGAAAATATTGGGGCATCTGTGAAACTACTGGGACATATGTGAAACTACTGGGACATCTGTAAAACTACTGGGACATCTTTGAAACTATTGGGACATCTGTGAAACTATTGGGACATCTGTTAAACTTCTGGGACATCTGTGAAACTATTGGGACATCTGTGAAACTATTTGGGACATCTGTTAAAGTATTCGGACATCTGTGAAACTACTGGTACATCTGTTAAATTATTGGGACATCTGTGAAACTATGGGGACATCTGTGAAACTAATGGGACATATGTGAAACTATTGGGGCATCTGTGAAACGACTGGGTGATCTGTGAAACTACTGGGACATATGTGAACTTATTGGGACATCTGTGAAACTATTGGGACATCTGTGAAACTATTGGGACATCGCTGAAACTATGGGGACATCTGTGAAACTAATGGGACATATGTGAAACTATTGGGGCATCTGTGAAACTACTGGGATCATCTGTGAAACTAGCGGGACATCTGTAAAACTACTGGGACATCTTTGAAACTATTGGAACATCTGTGAAACTATGGGGACATCTGTTAACCTACTGGAATATCTGTAAAACTTCTGGGACATCTGTGAAACTATTGGGACATCTGTGAAACTATTGGGACATCTGTGAAACTACTGGTACATCTGTGAAATTATTGGGACATCTGTGAAACTAATGGGACATCTGTGAAACTATGGGGACATCTGTTAACCTACTGGGACATCTGTGAAACTACTGGGACATCTGTTAAACTACTGGGACATCTGTTGAACTATTGGGACATCTGTGAATCTACTGGGACATCTGTAAAACTACTGGGACATATGTGAATCTATTGGGACATCTGTGAAACTATTGGGACATCTGTGAAACTATTGAGACATCTGTGAAACAACTGGGACATCTGTGAAACTAATGGGACATCTGTGAAACTATTTGGGACATCTGTTAAACTATTGGGACATCTGTGAAACTACTGATACATCTGTTAAATTATTGGGACATCTGTGAAACTATGGGGACATCTGTGAAACTAATGGGACATATGTGAAACTATTGGGGCATCTGTGAAACGACTGGGTGATCTGTGAAACTACTGGGACATATGTGAACTTATTGGGACATCTGTGAGACTATTGGGACATCTGTGAAACTATTGGGACATCTGTGAAACTATGGGGACATCTGTGCAACTAATGGGACATATGTGAAACTATTGGGGCATCTGTGAAACTACTGGGATCATCTGTGAAACTACTGGGACATCTGTAAAACTACTGGGACATCTTTGAAACTATTGGGACATCTGTGAAACTATGGGGACATCTGTTAACCTACTGGAATATCTGTAAAACTCCTGGGACATCTGTGAAACTATTGGGACATCTGTGAAACTATTGGGACATCTGTGAAACTACTGGTACATCTGTGAAATTATTGGGACATCTGTGAAACTATGGGGACATCTGTGAAACTAATGGGACATATGTGAAACTATTGGGGCATCTGTGAAACGACTGGGTGATCTGTGAAACTACTGGGACATATGTGAACTTATTGGGACATCTGTGAAACTATTGGGACATCTGTGAAACTATGGGGACATCTGTTAACCTACTGGAATATCTGTAAAACTTCTGGGACATCTGTGAAACTATTGGGACATCTGTGAAACTATTGGGACATCTGTGAAACTACTGGTACATCTGTGAAATTATTGGGACATCTGTGAAACTATGGGGACATCTGTGAAACTAATGGGACATATGTGAAACTATTGGGGCATCTGTGAAACTACTGGGACATATGTGAACCTATTGGGACATCTGTGAAACTATTGGGACATCTGTGAATCTACTGGGACAACTGTAAAACTACTGGGACATATGTGAATCTATTGGGACATCTGTTAAACTATTGGGACATCTGTTAAACTACTGGTACATCTGTTAAATTATTGGGACATCTGTAAAACTATGGGGACATCTGTGAAACTAATGGGACATATGTGAAACTATTGGGGCATCTGTGAAACGACTGGGTGATCTGTGACACTAGTGGGACATATGTGAACTTATTGGGACATCTGTGAAACTATTGGGACATCTGTGAAACTATTGGGACATCTGTGAAACTATGGGGACATCTGTGCAACTAATGGGACATATGTGAAACTATTGGGGCATCTGTGAAACTACTGGGATCATCTGTGAAACTAGCGGGACATCTGTAAAACTACTGGGACATCTTTGAAACTATTGGAACATCTGTGAAACTATGGGGACATCTGTTAACCTACTGGAATATCTGTAAAACTCCTGGGACATCTGTGAAACTATTGGGACATCTGTGAAACTATTGGGACATCTGTGAAACTATGGGGACATCTGTGCAACTAATGGGACATATGTGAAACTATTGGGGCATCTGTGAAACTACTGGGATCATCTGTGAAACTAGCGGGACATCTGTAAAACTACTGGGACATCTTTGAAACTATTGGAACATCTGTGAAACTATGGGGACATCTGTTAAACTACTGGAATATCTGTAAAACTCCTGGGACATCTGTGAAACTATTGGGACATCTGTGAAACTATTGGGACATCTGTGAAACTACTGGTACATCTGTGAAATTATTGGGACATCTGTGAAACTATGGGGACATCTGTGAAACTAATGGGACATATGTGAAACTATTGGGGCATCTGTGAAACGACTGGGTGATCTGTGAAACTACTGGGACATATGTGAACTTATTGGGACATCTGTGAAACTATTGGGACATCTGTGAAACTATGGGGACATCTGTTAACCTACTGGAATATCTGTAAAACTTCTGGGACATCTGTGAAACTATTGGGACATCTGTGAAACTATTGGGACATCTATGAAACTACTGGTACATCTGTGAAATTATTGGGACATCTGTGAAACTATGGGGACATCTGTGAAACTAATGGGACATATGTGAAACTATTGGGGCATCTGTGAAACTACTGGGACATATGTTAAACTATTGGGACATCTGTTAAACTACTGGTACATCTGTTAAATTATTGGGACATCTGTAAAACTATGGGGACATCTGTGAAACTAATGGGACATATGTGAAACTATTGGGGCATCTGTGAAACGACTGGGTGATCTGTGACACTAGTGGGACATATGTGAACTTATTGGGACATCTGTGAAACTATTGGGACATCTGTGAAACTATTGGGACATCTGTGAAACTATGGGGACATCTGTGCAACTAATGGGACATATGTGAAACTATTGGGGCATCTGTGAAACTACTGGGATCATCTGTGAAACTAGCGGGACATCTGTAAAACTACTGGGACATCTTTGAAATTATTGGAACATCTGTGAAACTATGGGGACATCTGTTAACCTACTGGAATATCTGTAAAACTCCTGGGACATCTGTGAAACTATTGGGACATCTGTGAAACTATTGGGACATCTGTGAAACTACTGGTACATCTGTGAAATTATTGGGACATCTGTGAAACTATGGGGACATCTGTGAAACTAATGGGACATATGTGAAACTATTGGGGCATCTGTGAAACGACTGGGTGATCTGTGAAACTACTG
Organism: Petromyzon marinus; assembly: GCF_048934315.1. Taxonomy (NCBI): domain Eukaryota; kingdom Metazoa; phylum Chordata; class Hyperoartia; order Petromyzontiformes; family Petromyzontidae; genus Petromyzon; species Petromyzon marinus. Next base: position 16,734,345 of record NC_133681.1, on the reverse strand, counting down.
GGACATCTGTGAAACTATTGGGACATCTGTGAATCTACTGGGACATCTGTAAAACTACTGGGACATATGTGAATCTATTGGGGCATCTGTGAAACGACTGGGTGATCTGTGACACTAGTGGGACATATGTGAACTTATTGGGACATCTGTGAAACTATTGGGACATCTGTGAAACTATTGGGACATCTGTGAAACTATGGGGACATCTGTGCAACTAATGGGACATATGTGAAACTATTGGGGCATCTGTGAAACGACTGGGTGATCTGTGACACTAGTGGGACATATGTGAACTTATTGGGACATCTGTGAAACTATTGGGACATCTGTGAAACTATTGGGACATCTGTGAAACTATGGGGACATCTGTTAACCTACTGGAATATCTGTAAAACTCCTGGGACATCTGTGAAACTATTGGGACATCTGTGAAACTATTGGGGCATCTGTGAAACGACTGGGTGATCTGTGACACTAGTGGGACATATGTGAACTTATTGGGACATCTGTGAAACTATTGGGACATCTGTGAAACTATTGGGACATCTGTGAAACTATGGGGACATCTGTGCAACTAATGGGACATATGTGAAACTATTGGGGCATCTGTGAAACTATTGGGACATCTGTGAAACTATGGGGACATCTGTTAACCTACTGGAATATCTGTAAAACTTCTGGGACATCTGTGAAACTATTGGGACATCTGTGAAACTATTGGGACATCTGTGAAACTACTGGTACATCTGTGAAATTATTGTGACATCTGTGAAACTATGGGGACATCTGTGAAACTAATGGGACATATGTGAAACTATTGGGGCATCTGTGAAACTACTGGGACATATGTGAACCTATTGGGACATCTGTGAAACTATTGGGACATCTGTGAATCTACTGGGACATCTGTAAAACTACTGGGACATATGTGAATCTATTGGGACATCTGTGAAACTATTGAGACATCTGTGAAACAACTGGGACATCTGTTAAACTATTGGGACATCTGTTAAACTACTGGTACATCTGTGAAACTATTGGGACATCTGTGAAACTATTGGGACATCTGTGAAACTACTGGTACATCTGTGAAATTATTGGGACATCTGTGAAACTATGGGGACATCTGTGAAACTAATGGGACATATGTGAAACTATTGGGGCATCTGTGAAACTACTGGGACATATGTGAACCTATTGGGACATCTGTGAAACTATTGGGACATCTGTGAATCTACTGGGACATCTGTAAAACTACTGGGACATATGTGAATCTATTGGGGCATCTGTGAAACGACTGGGTGATCTGTGACACTAGTGGGACATATGTGAACTTATTGGGACATCTGTGAAACTATTGGGACATCTGTGAAACTATTGGGACATCTGTGAAACTATGAGGACATCTGTGCAACTAATGGGACATATGTGAAACTATTGGGGCATCTGTGAAACGACTGGGTGATCTGTGACACTAGTGGGACATATGTGAACTTATTGGGACATCTGTGAAACTATTGGGATATCTGTGAAACTACTGGTACATCTGTGAAACTATGGGGACATCTGTTAACCTACTGGAATATCTGTAAAACTCCTGGGACATCTGTGAAACTATTGGGACATCTGTGAAACTATTGGGACATCTGTGAAACTACTGGTACATCTGTGAAATTATTGGGACATCTGTGAAACTATGGGGACATCTGTGAAACTAATGGGACATATGTGAAACTATTGGGGCATCTGTGAAACGACTGGGTGATCTGTGAAACTACTGGGATATATGTGAACTTATTGGGACATCTGTGAAACTATTGGGACATCTGTGAAACTATGGGGACATCTGTTAACCTACTGGAATATCTGTAAAACTTCTGGGACATCTGTGAAACTATTGGGACATCTGTGAAACTATTGGGACATCTGTGAAACTACTGGTACATCTGTGAAATTATTGGGACATCTGTGAAACTATGGGGACATCTGTGAAACTAAGGGACATATGTGAAACTATTGGGGCATCTGTGAAACTACTGGGACATATGTGAACCTATTGGGACATCTGTGAAACTATTGGGACATCTGTGAATCTACTGGGACATCTGTAAAACTACTGGGACATATGTGAATCTATTGGGACATCTGTGAAACTATTGAGACATCTGTGAAACAACTGGGACATCTGTTAAACTATTGGGACATCTGTTAAACTACTGGTACATCTGTTAAATTATTGGGACATCTGTAAAACTATGGGGACATCTGTGAAACTAATGGGACATATGTGAAACTATTGGGGCATCTGTGAAACGACTGGGTGATCTGTGACACTAGTGGGACATATGTGAACTTATTGGGACATCTGTGAAACTATTGGGACATCTGTGAAACTATTGGGACATCTGTGAAACTATGGGGACATCTGTGCAACTAATGGGACATATGTGAAACTATTGGGGCATCTGTGAAACTACTGGGATCATCTGTGAAACTAGCGGGACATCTGTAAAACTACTGGGACATCTTTGAAACTATTGAAACATCTGTGAAACTATGGGGACATCTGTTAACCTATTGGAATATCTGTAAAACATCTGGGAAATCTGTGAAACTATTGGGACATCTGTGAAACCATTGGGAAATCTGTGAAACTATTGGGACATCTGTGAATCTATTGGGACATCTGTGAAACTATTTGGGACATCTGTTAAACTATTGGGACATCTGTGAAACTACTGGTACATCTGTGAAATTATTGGGACATCTGTGAAACTATGGGGACATCTGTGAAACTAATGGGACATATGTGAAACTATTGGGGCATCTGTGAAACTACTGGGACATATGTGAACCTATTGGGACATCTGTGAAACTTTTGGGACATCTGTGAAACTATGGGGACATCTGTTAACCTACTGGGACATCTGTGAAACTACTGGGACATCTGTTAAACTACTGGGACATCTGTTGAACTATTGGGACATCTGTGAATCTACTGGGACATCTGTAAAACTACTGGGACATATGTGAATCTATTGGGACATCTGTGAAACTATTGGGACATCTGTGAAACTATTGAGACATCTGTGAAACAACTGGGACATCTGTGAAACTATTGGGACATCTGTGAAACTATTTGGGACATCTGTTAAACTATTGGGACATCTGTGAAACTACTGATACATCTGTTAAATTATTGGGACATCTGTGAAACTATGGGGACATCTGTGAAACTAATGGGACATATGTGAAACTATTGGGGCATCTGTGAAACGACTGGGTGATCTGTGAAACTACTGGGACATATGTGAACTTATTGGGACATCTGTGAGACTATTGGGACATCTGTGAAACTATTGGGACATCTGTGAAACTATGGGGACATCTGTGAAACTAATGGGACATATGTGAAACTATTGGGGCATCTGTGAAACGACTGGGTGATCTGTGACACTAGTGGGACATATGTGAACTTATTGGGACATCTGTGAAACTATTGGGACATCTGTGAAACTATTGGGACATCTGTGAAACTATGGGGACATGTGCAACTAATGGGACATATGTGAAACTATTGGGGCATCTGTGAAACTACTGGGACATATGTGAACCTATTGGGACATCTGTGAAACTATTGGGACATCTGTGAATCTACTGGGACATCTGTAAAACTACTGGGACATATGTGAATCTATTGGGACATCTGTGAAACTATTGAGACATCTGTGAAACAACTGGGACATCTGTTAAACTATTGGGACATCTGTTAAACTACTGGTACATCTGTTAAATTATTGGGACATCTGTAAAACTATGGGGACATCTGTGAAACTAATGGGACATATGTGAAACTATTGGGGCATCTGTGAAACGACTGGGTGATCCGTGACACTAGTGGGACATATGTGAACTTATTGGGACATCTGTGAAACTATTGGGACATCTGTGAAACTATTGGGACATCTGTGAAACTATGGGGACATCTGTGCAACTAATGGGACATATGTGAAACTATTGGGGCATCTGTGAAACTACTGGGATCATCTGTGAAACTAGCGGGACATCTGTAAAACTACTGGGACATCTTTGAAACTATTGGAACATCTGTGAAACTATGGGGACATCTGTTAACCTACTGGAATATCTGTAAAACTTCTGGGAAATCTGTGAAACTATTGGGACATCTGTGAAACTATTGGGAAATCTGTGAAACTATTGGGACATCTGTGAATCTATTGGGACATCTGTGAAACTATTTGGGACATCTGTTAAACTATTGGGACATCTGTGAAACTACTGGTACATCTGTGAAATTATTGGGACATCTGTGAAACTATGGGGACATCTGTGAAACTAATGGGACATATGTGAAACTATTGGGGCATCTGTGAAACTACTGGGACATATGTGAACCTATTGGGACATCTGTGAAACTTTTGGGACATCTGTGAAACTATGGGGACATCTGTTAACCTACAGGGACATCTGTGAAACTACTGGGACATCTGTTAAACTACTGGGACATCTGTTGAACTATTGGGACATCTGTGAATCTACTGGGACATCTGTAAAACTACTGGGACATATGTGAATCTATTGGGACATCTGTGAAACTATTGGGACATCTGTGAAACTATTGAGACATCTGTGAAACAACTGGGACATCTGTGAAACTATTGGGACATCTGTGAAACTATTTGGGACATCTGTTAAACTATTGGGACATCTGTGAAACTACTGATACATCTGTTAAATTATTGGGACATCTGTGAAACTATGGGGACATCTGTGAAACTAATGGGACATATGTGAAACTATTGGGGCATCTGTGAAACGACTGGGTGATCTGTGAAACTACTGGGACATATGTGAACTTATTGGGACATCTGTGAGACTATTGGGACATCTGTGAAACTATTGGGACATCTGTGAAAATATGGGGACATCTGTGAAACTAATGGGACATATGTGAAACTATTGGGACATCTGTGAAACTACTGGTACATCTGTTAAATTATTGGGACATCTGTAAAACTATGGGGACATCTGTGAAACTAATGGGACATATGTGAAACTATTGGGGCATCTGTGAAACGACTGGGTGAACTGTGAAACTACTGGGACATATGTGAACTTATTGGGACATCTATGAGACTATTGGGACATCTGTGAAACTATTGGGACATCTGTGAAACTATGGGGACATCTGTGAAACTAATGGGACATATGTGAAACTATTGGGGCATCTGTGAAACGACTGGGTGATCTGTGACACTAGTGGGACATATGTGAACTTATTGGGACATCTGTGAAACTATTGGGACATCTGTGAAACTATTGGGACATCTGTGAAACTATGGGGACATGTGCAACTAATGGGACATATGTGAAACTATTGGGGCATCTGTGAAACTACTGGGACATATGTGAACCTATTGGGACATCTGTGAAACTATTGGGACATCTGTGAATCTACTGGGACATCTGTAAAACTACTGGGACATATGTGAATCTATTGGGACATCTGTGAAACTATTGAGACATCTGTGAAACAACTGGGACATCTGTTAAACTATTGGGACATCTGTTAAACTACTGGTACATCTGTTAAATTATTGGGACATCTGTAAAACTATGGGGACATCTGTGAAACTAATGGGACATATGTGAAACTATTGGGGCATCTGTGAAACGACTGGGTGATCCGTGACACTAGTGGGACATATGTGAACTTATTGGGACATCTGTGAAACTATTGGGACATCTGTGAAACTATTGGGACATCTGTGAAACTATGGGGACATCTGTGCAACTAATGGGACATATGTGAAACTATTGGGGCATCTGTGAAACTACTGGGATCATCTGTGAAACTAGCGGGACATCTGTAAAACTACTGGGACATCTTTGAAACTATTGGAACATCTGTGAAACTATGGGGACATCTGTTAACCTACTGGAATATCTGTAAAACTTCTGGGAAATCTGTGAAACTATTTGGACATCTGTGAAACTATTGGGAAATCTGTGAAACTATTGGGACATCTGTGAATCTATTGGGACATCTGTGAAACTATTTGGGACATCTGTTAAACTATTGGGACATCTGTGAAACTACTGGTACATCTGTGAAATTATTGGGACATCTGTGAAACTATGGGGACATCTGTGAAACTAATGGGACATATGTGAAACTATTGGGGCATCTGTGAAACTACTGGGACATATGTGAACCTATTGGGACATCTGTGAAACTTTTGGGACATCTGTGAAACTATGGGGACATCTGTTAACCTACAGGGACATCTGTGAAACTACTGGGACATCTGTTAAACTACTGGGACATCTGTTGAACTATTGGGACATCTGTGAATCTACTGGGACATCTGTAAAACTACTGGGACATATGTGAATCTATTGGGACATCTGTGAAACTATTGGGACATCTGTGAAACTATTGAGACATCTGTGAAACAACTGGGACATCTGTGAAACTATTGGGACATCTGTGAAACTATTTGGGACATCTGTTAAACTATTGGGACATCTGTGAAACTACTGATACATCTGTTAAATTATTGGGACATCTGTGAAACTATGGGGACATCTGTGAAACTAATGGGACATATGTGAAACTATTGGGGCATCTGTGAAACGACTGGGTGATCTGTGAAACTACTGGGACATATGTGAACTTATTGGGACATCTGTGAGACTATTGGGACATCTGTGAAACTATTGGGACATCTGTGAAACTATGGGGACATCTGTGAAACTAATGGGACATATGTGAAACTATTGGGACATCTGTGAAACTACTGGTACATCTGTTAAATTATTGGGACATCTGTAAAACTATGGGGACATCTGTGAAACTAATGGGACATATGTGAAACTATTGGGGCATCTGTGAAACGACTGGGTGATCTGTGACACTAGTGGGACATATGTGAACTTATTGGGACATCTGTGAAACTATTGGGACATCTGTGAAACTATTGGGACATCTGTGAAACTATGGGGACATGTGCAACTAATGGGACATATGTGAAACTATTGGGGCATCTGTGAAACTACTGGGACATATGTGAACCTATTGGGACATCTGTGAAACTATTGGGACATCTGTGAATCTACTGGGACATCTGTAAAACTACTGGGACATATGTGAATCTATTGGGACATCTGTGAAACTATTGAGACATCTGTGAAACAACTGGGACATCTGTTAAACTATTGGGACATCTGTTAAACTACTGGTACATCTGTTAAATTATTGGGACATCTGTAAAACTATGGGGACATCTGTGAAATTAATGGGACATATGTGAAACTATTGGGGCATCTGTGAAACGACTGGGTGATCTGTGACACTAGTGGGACATATGTGAACTTATTGGGACATCTGTGAAACTATTGGGACATCTGTGAAACTATTGGGACATCTGTGAAACTATGGGGACATCTGTGCAACTAATGGGACATATGTGAAACTATTGGGGCATCTGTGAAACTACTGGGATCATCTGTGAAACTAGCGGGACATCTGTAAAACTACTGGGACATCTTTGAAACTATTCGAACATCTGTGAAACTATGGGGACATCTGTTAAACTACTGGAATATCTGTAAAACTCCTGGGACATCTGTGAAACTATTGGGACATCTGTGAAACTATTGGGACATCTGTGAAACTACTGGTACATCTGTGAAATTATTGGGACATCTGTGAAACTATGGGGACATCTGTGAAACTAATGGGACATATGTGAAACTATTGGGGCATCTGTGAAACGACTGGGTGATCTGTGACACTAGTGGGACATATGTGAACTTATTGGGACATCTGTGAAACTATTGGGACATCTGTGAAACTATTGGGACATCTGTGAAACTATTGGGACATCTGTGAAACTATGGGGACATCTGTGCAACTAATGGGACATATGTGAAACTATTGGGGCATCTGTGAAACTACTGGGATCATCTGTGAAACTAGCGGGACATCTGTAAAACTACTGGGACATCTTTGAAACTATTGGAACATCTGTGAAACTATGGGGACATCTGTTAACCTACTGGAATATCTGTAAAACTTCTGGGAAATCTGTGAAACTATTGGGACATCTGTGAAACTATTGGGAAATCTGTGAAACTATTGGGACATCTGTGAATCTATTGGGACATCTGTGAAACTATTTGGGACATCTGTTAAACTATTGGGACATCTGTGAAACTACTGGTACATCTGTGAAATTATTGGGACATCTGTGAAACTATGGGGACATCTGTGAAACTAATGGGACATATGTGAAACTATTGGGGCATCTGTGAAACTACTGGGACATATGTGAACCTATTGGGACATCTGTGAAACTTTTGGGACATCTGTGAAACTATGGGGACATCTGTTAACCTACTGGGACATCTGTGAAACTACTGGGACATCTGTTAAACTACTGGGACATCTGTTGAACTATTGGGACATCTGTGAATCTACTGGGACATCTGTAAAACTACTGGGACATATGTGAATCTATTGGGACATCTGTGAAACTATTGGGACATCTGTGAAACTATTGAGACATCTGTGAAACAACTGGGACATCTGTGAAACTATTGGGACATCTGTGAAACTATTTGGGACATCTGTTAAACTATTTGGGACATCTGTTAAACTATTGGGACATCTGTGAAACTACTGATACATCTGTAAATTATTGGGACATCTGTGAAAATATGGGGACATCTGTGAAACTAATGGGACATATGTGAAACTATTGGGGCATCTGTGAAACGACTGGGTGATCTGTGAAACTACTGGGACATATGTGAACTTATTGGGACATCTGTGAGACTATTGGGACATCTGTGAAACTATTGGGACATCTGTGAAACTATGGGGACATCTGTGAAACTAATGGGACATATGTGAAACTATTGGGACATCTGTGAAACTACTGGTACATCTGTTAAATTATTGGGACATCTGTAAAACTATGGGGACATCTGTGAAACTAATGGGACATCTGTGAAACTATGGGGACATGTGCAACTAATGGGACATATGTGAAACTATTGGGGCATCTGTGAAACTACTGGAACATATGTGAACCTATTGGGACATCTGTGAAACTATTGGGACATCTGTGAATCTACTGGGACATCTGTAAAACTACTGGGACATATGTGAATCTATTGGGACATCTGTGAAACTATTGAGACATCTGTGAAACAACTGGGACATCTGTTAAACTATTGGGACATCTGTTAAACTACTGGTACATCTGTTAAATTATTGGGACATCTGTAAAACTATGGGGACATCTGTGAAACTAATGGGACATATGTGAAACTATTGGGACATCTGTGAAACTATGGGGACATCTGTGAAACTATTGGGACATCTGTGAAACTATGGGGACATCTGTGCAACTAATGGGACATATGTGAAACTATTGGGGCATCTGTGAAACTACTGGGATCATCTGTGAAACTAGCGGGACATCTGTAAAACTACTGGGACATCTTTGAAACTATTGGAACATCTGTGAAACTATGGGGACATCTGTTAAACTACTGGAATATCTGTAAAACTCCTGGGACATCTGTGAAACTATTGGGACATCTGTGAAACTATTGGGACATCTGTGAAACTACTGGTACATCTGTGAAATTATTGGGACATCTGTGAAACTATGGGGACATCTGTGAAACTAATGGGACATATGTGAAACTATTGGGGCATCTGTGAAACGACTGGGTGATCTGTGACACTAGTGGGACATATGTGAACTTATTGGGACATCTGTGAAACTATTGGGACATCTGTGAAACTATTGGGACATCTGTGAAACTATTGGGACATCTGTGAAACTATGGGGACATCTGTGCAACTAATGGGACATATGTGAAACTATTGGGGCATCTGTGAAACTACTGGGATCATCTGTGAAACTAGCGGGACATCTGTAAAACTACTGGGACATCTTTGAAACTATTGGAACATCTGTGAAACTATGGGGACATCTGTTAACCTACTGGAATATCTGTAAAACTTCTGGGAAATCTGTGAAACTATTGGGACATCTGTGAAACTATTGGGAAATCTGTGAAACTATTGGGACATCTGTGAATCTATTGGGACATCTGTGAAACTATTTGGGACATCTGTTAAACTATTGGGACATCTGTGAAACTACTGGTACATCTGTGAAATTATTGGGACATCTGTGAAACTATGGGGACATCTGTGAAACTAATGGGACATATGTGAAACTATTGGGGCATCTGTGAAACTACTGGGACATATGTGAACCTATTGGGACATCTGTGAAACTTTTGGGACATCTGTGAAACTATGGGGACATCTGTTAACCTACTGGGACATCTGTGAAACTACTGGGACATCTGTTAAACTACTGGGACATCTGTTGAACTATTGGGACATCTGTGAATCTACTGGGACATCTGTAAAACTACTGGGACATATGTGAATCTATTGGGACATCTGTGAAACTATTGGGACATCTGTGAAACTATTGAGACATCTGTGAAACAACTGGGACATCTGTGAAAATATTGGGACATCTGTGAAACTATTTGGGACATCTGTTAAACTATTTGGACATCTGTGAAACTACTGATACATCTGTAAATTATTGGGACATCTGTGAAAATATGGGGACATCTGTGAAACTAATGGGACATATGTGAAACTATTGGGGCATCTGTGAAACGACTGGGTGATCTGTGAAACTACTGGGACATATGTGAACTTATTGGGACATCTGTGAGACTATTGGGACATCTGTGAAACTATTGGGACATCTGTGAAACTATGGGGACATCTGTGAAACTAATGGGACATATGTGAAACTATTGGGACATCTGTGAAACTACTGGTACATCTGTTAAATTATTGGGACATCTGTAAAACTATGGGGACATCTGTGAAACTAATGGGACATCTGTGAAACTATGGGGACATGTGCAACTAATGGGACATATGTGAAACTATTGGGGCATCTGTGAAACTACTGGGACATATGTGAACCTATTGGGACATCTGTGAAACTATTGGGACATCTGTGAATCTACTGGGACATCTGTAAAACTACTGGGACATATGTGAATCTATTGGGACCTCTGTGAAACTATTGAGACATCTGTGAAACAACTGGGACATCTGTTAAACTATTGGGACATCTGTTAAACTACTGGTACATCTGTTAAATTATTGGGACATCTGTAAAACTATGGGGACATCTGTGAAACTAATGGGACATATGTGAAACTATTGGGGCATCTGTGAAACGACTGGGTGATCTGTGACACTAGTGGGACATATGTGAACTTATTGGGACATCTGTGAAACTATTGGGACATCTGTGAAACTATTGGGACATCTGTGAAACTATGGGGACATCTGTGCAACTAATGGGACATATGTGAAACTATTGGGGCATCTGTGAAACTACTGGGATCATCTGTGAAACTAGCGGGACATCTGTAAAACTACTGGGACATCTTTGAAACTATTGGAACATCTGTGAAACTATGGGGACATCTGTTAACCTACTGGAATATCTGTAAAACTCCTGGGACATCTGTGAAACTATTGGGACATCTGTGAAACTATTGGGACATCTGTGAAACTACTGGTACATCTGTGAAATTATTGGGACATCTTTGAAACTATGGGGACATCTGTGAAACTAATGGGACATATGTGAAACTATTGGGGCATCTGTGAAACGACTGGGTGATCTGTGAAACTACTGGGACATATGTGAACTTACTGGGACATCTGTGAAACTATTGGGACATCTGTGAAACTATGGGGACATCTGTTAACCTACTGGAATATCTGTAAAACTTCTGGGACATCTGTGAAACTATTGGGACATCTGTGAAACTATTGGGACATCTGTGAAACTACTGGTACATCTGTGAAATTATTGGGACATCTGTGAAACTATGGGGACATCTGTGAAACTAATGGGACATATGTGAAACTATTGGGGCATCTGTGAAACTACAGGGACATATGTGAACCTATTAGGACATCTGTGAAACTATTGGGACATCTGTGAATCTACTGGGACATCTGTAAAACTACTGGGACATATGTGAATCTATTGGGACATCTGTGAAACTATTGAGACATCTGTGAAACTATTGGGACATCTGTGAAACTATGGGGACATCTGTGCAACTAATGGGACATATGTGAAACTATTGGGGCATCTGTGAAACTACTGGGATCATCTGTGAAACTAGCGGGACATCTGTAAAACTACTGGGACATCTTTGAAACTATTGGAACATCTGTGAAACTATGGGGACATCTGTTAACCTACTGGAATATCTGTAAAACTTCTGGGAAATCTGTGAAACTATTGGGACATCTGTGAAACTATTGGGAAATCTGTGAAACTATTGGGACATCTGTGAATCTATTGGGACATCTGTGAAACTATTTGGGACATCTGTTAAACTATTGGGACATCTGTGAAACTACTGGTACATCTGTGAAATTATTGGGACATCTGTGAAACTATGGGGACATCTGTGAAACTAATGGGACATATGTGAAACTATTGGGGCATCTGTGAAACTACTGGGACATATGTGAACCTATTGGGACATCTGTGAAACTTTTGGGACATCTGTGAAACTATGGGGACATCTGTTAACCTACTGGGACATCTGTGAAACTACTGGGACATCTGTTAAACTACTGGGACATCTGTTAAACTATTGGGACATCTGTGAATCTACTGGGACATCTGTAAAACTACTGGGACATAAGTGAATCTATTGGGACATCTGTGAAACTATTGGGACATCTGTGAAACTATTGAGACATCTGTGAAACAACTGGGACATCTGTGAAACTATTGGGACATCTGTGAAACTATTTGGGACATCTGTTAAACTATTGGGACATCTGTGAAACTACTGATACATCTGTAAATTATTGGGACATCTGTGAAACTATGGGGACATCTGTGAAACTAATGGGACATATGTGAAACTATTGGGGCATCTGTGAAACGACTGGGTGATCTGTGAAACTACTGGGACATATGTGAACTTATTGGGACATCTGTGAGACTATTGGGACATCTGTGAAACTATTGGGACATCTGTGAAACTATGGGGACATCTGTGAAACTAATGGGACATTTGTGAAACTATTGGGACATCTGTGAAACTACTGGTACATCTGTTAAATTATTGGGACATCTGTAAAACTATGGGGACATCTGTGAAACTAATGGGACATATGTGAAACTATTGGGGCATCTGTGAAACGACTGGGTGATCTGTGACACTAGTGGGACATATGTGAACTTATTGGGACATCTGTGAAACTATTGGGACATCTGTGAAACTATTAGGACATCTGTGAAACTATGGGGACATGTGCAACTAATGGGACATATGTGAAACTATTGGGGCATCTGTGAAACTACTGGGACATATGTGAACCTATTGGGACATCTGTGAAACTATTGGGACATCTGTGAATCTACTGGGACATCTGTAAAACTACTGGGACATATGTGAATCTATTGGGACATCTGTGAAACTATTGAGACATCTGTGAAACAACTGGGACATCTGTTAAACTATTGGGACATCTGTTAAACTACTGGTACATCTGTTAAATTATTGGGACATCTGTAAAACTATGGGGACATCTGTGAAACTAATGGGACATATGTGAAACTATTGGGGCATCTGTGAAACGACTGGGTGATCTGTGACACTAGTGGGACATATGTGAACTTATTGGGACATCTGTGAAACTATTGGGACATCTGTGAAACTATTGGGACATCTGTGAAACTATGGGGACATCTGTGCAACTAATGGGACATATGTGAAACTATTGGGGCATCTGTGAAACTACTGGGATCATCTGTGAAACTAGCGGGACATCTGTAAAACTACTGGGACATCTTTGAAACTATTGGAACATCTGTGAAACTATGGGGACATCTGTTAACCTACTGGAATATCTGTAAAACTCCTGGGACATCTGTGAAACTATTGGGACATCTGTGAAACTATTGGGACATCTGTGAAACTACTGGTACACATGTGAAATTATTGGGACATCTGTGAAACTATGGGGACATCTGTGAAACTAATGGGACATATGTGAAACTATTGGGGCATCTGTGAAACGACTGGGTGATCTGTGAAACTACTGGGACATATGTGAACTTAGTGGGACATCTGTGAAACTATTGGGACATCTGTGAAACTATGGGGACATCTGTTAACCTACTGGAATATCTGTAAAACTTATGGGACATCTGTGAAACTATTGGGACATCTGTGAAACTATTGGGACATCTGTGAAACTACTGGTACATCTGTGAAATTATTGGGACATCTGTGAAACTATGGGGACATCTGTGAAACTAATGGGACATATGTGAAACTATTGGGGCATCTGTGAAACTACAGGGACATATGTGAACCTATTGGGACATCTGTGAAACTATTGGGACATCTGTGAATCTACTGGGACATCTGTAAAACTACTGGGACATATGTGAATCTATTGGGACATCTGTGAAACTATTGAGACATCTGTGAAACAACTGGGACATCTGTTAAACTATTGGGACATCTGTTAAACTACTGGTACATCTGTTAAATTATTGGGACATCTGTAAAACTATGGGGACATCTGTGAAACTAATGGGACATATGTGAAACTATTGGGGCATCTGTGAAACGACTGGGTGATCTGTGACACTAGTGGGACATATGTGAACTTATTTGGACATCTGTGAAACTATTGGGACATCTGTGAACTATTGGGACATCTGTGAAACTATGGGGACATCTGTGCAACTAATGGGACATATGTGAAACTATTGGGGCATCTGTGAAACTACTGGGATCATCTGTGAAACTAGCGGGACATCTGTAAAACTACTGGGACATCTTTGAAACTATTGGAACATCTGTGAAACTATGGGGACATCTGTTAACCTACTGGAATATCTGTAAAACTTCTGGGAAATCTGTGAAACTATTGGGACATCTGTGAAACTATTGGGAAATCTGTGAAACTATTGGGACATCTGTGAATCTATTGGGACATCTGTGAAACTATTTGGGACATCTGTTAAACTATTGGGACATCTGTGAAACTACTGGTACATCTGTGAAATTATTGGGACATCTGTGAAACTATGGGGACATCTGTGAAACTAATGGGACATATGTGAAACTATTGGGGCATCTGTGAAACTACTGGGACATATGTGAACCTATTGGGATATCTGTGAAACTTTTGGGACATCTGTGAAACTATGGGGACATCTGTTTACCTACTGGGACATCTGTGAAACTACTGGGACATCTGTTAAACTACTGGGACATCTGTTGAACTATTGGGACATCTGTGAATCTACTGGGACATCTGTAAAACTACTGGGACATATGTGAATCTATTGGGACATCTGTGAAACTATTGGGACATCTGTGAAACTATTGAGACATCTGTGAAACAACTGGGACATCTGTGAAACTATTGGGACATCTGTGAAACTATTTGGGACATCTGTTAAACTATTGGGACATCTGTGAAACTACTGATACATCTGTTAAATTATTGGGACATCTGTGAAACTATGGGGTCATCTGTGAAACTAATGGGACATATGTGAAACTATTGGGGCATCTGTGAAACGACTGGGTGATCTGTGACACTAGTGGGACATATGTGAACTTATTGGGACATCTGTGAAACTATTGGGACATCTGTGAAACTATTGGGACATCTGTGAAACTATGGGGACATCTGTGCAACTAATGGGACATATGTGAAACTATTGGGGCATCTGTGAAACTACTGGGATCATCTGTGAAACTAGCGGGACATCTGTAAAACTACTGGGACATCTTTGAAACTATTGGAACATCTGTGAAACTATGGGGACATCTGTTACCCTACTGGAATATCTGTAAAACTCCTGGGACATCTGTGAAACTATTGGGACATCTGTGAAACTATTGGGACATCTGTGAAACTACTGGTACATCTGTGAAATTATTGGGACATCTGTGAAACTATGGGGACATCTGTGAAACTAATGGGACATATGTGAAACTATTGGGGCATCTGTGAAACGACTGGGTGATCTGTGAAACTACTGGGACATATGTGAACTTACTGGGACATCTGTGAAACTATTGGGACATCTGTGAAACTATGGGGACATCTGTTAACCTACTGGAATATCTGTAAAACTTCTGGGACATCTGTGAAACTATTGGGACATCTGTGAAACTATTGGGACATCTGTGAAACTACTGGTACATCTGTGAAATTATTGGGACATCTGTGAAACTATGGGGACATCTGTGAAACTAATGGGACATATGTGAAACTATTGGTGCATCTGTGAAACTACAGGGACATATGTGAACCTATTGGGACATCTGTGAAACTATTGGGACATCTGTGAATCTACTGGGACATCTGTAAAACTACTGGGACATATGTGAATCTATTGGGACATCTGTGAAACTATTGAGACATCTGTGAAACAACTGGGACATCTGTTAAACTATTGGGACATCTGTTAAACTACTGGTACATCTGTTAAATTATTGGGACATCTGTAAAACTATGGGGACAACTGTGAAACTAATGGGACATATGTGAAACTATTGGGGCATCTGTGAAACGACTGGGTGATCTGTGACACTAGTGGGACATATGTGAACTTATTGGGACATCTGTGAAACTATTGGGACATCTGTGAAACTATTGGGACATCTGTGAAACTATGGGGACATCTGTGCAACTAATGGGACATATGTGAAACTATTGGGGCATCTGTGAAACTACTGGGATCATCTGTGAAACTAGCGGGACATCTGTAAAACTACTGGGACATCTTTGAAACTATTGGAACATCTGTGAAACTATGGGGACATCTGTTAACCTACTGGAATATCTGTAAAACTTCTGGGAAATCTGTGAAACTATTGGGACATCTGTGAAACTATTGGGAAATCTGTGAAACTATTGGGACATCTGTGAATCTATTGGGACATCTGTGAAACTATTTGGGACATCTGTTAAACTATTGGGACATCTGTGAAACTACTGGTACATCTGTGAAATTATTGGGACATCTGTGAAACTATGGGGACATCTGTGAAACTAATGGGACATATGTGAAACTATTGGGGCATCTGTGAAACTACTGGGACATATGTGAACCTATTGGGACATCTGTGAAACTTTTGGGACATCTGTGAAACTATGGGGACATCTGTTTACCTACTGGGACATCTGTGAAACTACTGGGACATCTGTTAAACTACTGGGACATCTGTTGAACTATTGGGACATCTGTGAATCTACTGGGACATCTGTAAAACTACTGGGACATATGTGAATCTATTGCGACATCTGTGAAACTATTGGGACATCTGTGAAACTATTGAGACATCTGTGAAACAACTGGGACATCTGTGAAACTATTGGGACATCTGTGAAACTATTTGGGACATCTGTTAAACTATTGGGACATCTGTGAAACTACTGATACATCTGTTAAATTATTGGGACATCTGTGAAACTATGGGGTCATCTGTGAAACTAATGGGACATATGTGAAACTATTGGGGCATCTGTGAAACGACTGGGTGATCTGTGAAACTACTGGGACATATGTGAACTTATTGGGACATCTGTGAGACTATTGGGACATCTGTGAAACTATTGGGACATCTGTGAAACTATGGGGACATCTGTGAAACTAATGGGACATATGTGAAACTATTGGGACATCTGTGAAACTACTGGTACATCTGTTAAATTATTGGGACATCTGTAAAACTATGGGGACATCTGTGAAACTAATGGGACATATGTGAAACTATTGGGGCATCTGTGAAACGACTGGGTGATCTGTAACACTAGTGGGACATATGTGAACTTATTGGGACATCTGTGAAACTATTGGGACATCTTTGAAACTATTGGGACATCTGTGAAACTATGGGGACATGTGCAACTAATGGGACATATGTGAAACTATTGGGGCATCTGTGAAACTACTGGGATCATCTGTGAAACTACTGGGACATCTGTAAAACTACTGGGACATCTTTGAAACTATTGGGACATCTGTGAAACTATGGGGACATCTGTTAACCTACTGGAATATCTGTAAAACTCCTGGGGCATCTGTGAAACTACTGGGACATATGTGAACCTATTGGGACATCTGTGAAACTATTGGGACATCTGTGAATCTACTGGGACATCTGTAAAACTACTGGGACATATGTGAATCTATTGGGACATCTGTGAAACTATTGAGACATCTGTGAAACAACTGGGACATCTGTTAAACTATTGGGACATCTGTTAAACTACTGGTACATCTGTTAAATTATTGGGACATCTGTAAAACTATGGGGACATCTGTGAAACTAATGGGACATATGTGAAACTATTGGGGCATCTGTGAAACGACTGGGTGATCTGTGACACTAGTGGGACATATGTGAACTTATTGGGACATCTGTGAAACTATTGGGACATCTGTGAAACTATTGGGACATCTGTGAAACTATGGGGACATCTGTGCAACTAATGGGACATATGTGAAACTATTGGGGCATCTGTGAAACTACTGGGATCATCTGTGAAACTACTGGGACATCTGTAAAACTACTGGGACATCTTTGAAACTATTGGGACATCTGTGAAACTATGGGGACATCTGTTAACCTACTGGAATATCTGTAAAACTCCTGGGACATCTGTGAAACTATTGGGACATCTGTGAAACTATTGGGACATCTGTGAAACTACTGGTACATCTGTGAAATTATTAGGACATCTGTGAAACTATGGGGACATCTGTGAAACTAATGGGACATATGTGAAACTATTGGGGCATCTGTGAAACGACTGGGTGATCTGTGAAACTACTGGGACATATGTGAACTTATTGGGACATCTGTGAAACTATTGTGACATCTGTGAAACTATTGGGACATCTGTGAAGCTATGGGGACATCTGTGAAACTAATGGGACATATGTGAAACTATTGGGACATCTGTGAAACTACTGGTACATCTGTTAAATTATTGGGACATCTGTAAAACTATGGGGACATCTGTGAAACTAATGGGACATATGTGAAACTATTGGGGCATCTGTGAAACGACTGGGTGATCTGTGACACTAGTGGGACATATGTGAACTTATTGGGACATCTGTGAAACTATTGGGACATCTGTGAAACTATTGGGACATCTGTGAAACTATGGGGACATCTGTGCAACTAATGGGACATATGTGAAACTATTGGGGCATCTGTGAAACTACTGGGATCATCTGTGAAACTACTGGGACATCTGTAAAACTACTGGGACATCTTTGAAACTATTGGGACATCTGTGAAACTATGGGGACATCTGTTAACCTACTGGAATATCTGTAAAACTTCTGGGACATCTGTGAAATTATTGGGACATCTGTGAAACTATTGGGACATCTGTGAAACTACTGGTACATCTGTGAAATTATTGGGACATCTGTGAAACTATGGGGACATCTGTGAAACTAATGGGACATATGTGAAAATATTGGGGCATCTGTGAAACTACTGGGACATATGTGAAACTACTGGGACATCTGTAAAACTACTGGGACATCTTTGAAACTATTGGGACATCTGTGAAACTATTGGGACATCTGTTAAACTTCTTGGACATCTGTGAAACTATTGGGACATCTGTGAAACTATTTGGGACATCTGTTAAAGTATTGGGACATCTGTGAAACTACTGGTACATCTGTGAAATTATTGGGACATCTGTGAAACTATGGGGACATCTGTGAAACTAATGGGACATATGTGAAACTATTGGGGCATCTGTGAAACGACTGGGTGATCTGTGAAACTACTGGGACATATGTGAACTTATTGGGACATCTGTGAAACTATTGGGACATCTGTGAAACTATGGGGACATCTGTTAACCTACTGGAATATCTGTAAAACTTCTGGGACATCTGTGAAACTATTGGGACATCTGTGAAACTATTGGGACATCTGTGAAACTACTGGTACATCTGTGAAATTATTGGGACATCTGTGAAACTATGGGGACATCTGTGAAACTAATGGAACATATGTGAAACTATTGGGGCATCTGTGAAACTACTGGGACATATGTGAACCTAATGGGACATCTGTGAAACTATTGGGACATCTGTGAATCTACTGGGACATCTGTAAAACTACTGGGACATATGTGAATCTATTGGGGCATCTGTGAAACGACTGGGTGATCTGTGACACTAGTGGGACATATGTGAACTTATTGGGACATCTGTGAAACTATTGGGACATCTGTGAAACTATTGGGACATCTGTGAAACTATGGGGACATCTGTGCAACTAATGGGACATATGTGAAACTATTGGGGCATCTGTGAAACGACTGGGTGATCTGTGACACTAGTGGGACATATGTGAACTTATTGGGACATCTGTGAAACTATTGGGACATCTGTGAAACTATTGGGACATCTGTGAAACTATGGGGACATCTGTTAACCTACTGGAATATCTGTAAAACTCCTGGGACATCTGTGAAACTATTGGGACATCTGTGAAACTATTGGGACATCTGTGAAACTACTGGTACATCTGTGAAATTATTGGGACATCTGTGAAACTATGGGGACATCTGTGAAACTAATGGGACATATGTGAAACTATTGGGGCATCTGTGAAACGACTGGGTGATCTGTGAAACTACTGGGACATATGTGAACTTATTGGGACATCTGTGAAACTATTGGGACATCTGTGAAACTATGGGGACATCTGTTAACCTACTGGAATATCTGTAAAACTTCTGGGACATCTGTGAAACTATTGGGACATCTGTGAAACTATTGGGACATCTGTGAAACTACTGGTACATCTGTGAAATTATTGGGACATCTGTGAAACTATGGGGACATCTGTGAAACTAATGGGACATATGTGAAACTATTGGGGCATCTGTGAAACTACTGGGACATATGTGAACCTATTGGGACATCTGTGAAACTATTGGGACATCTGTGAATCTACTGGGACATCTGTAAAACTACTGGGACATATGTGAATCTATTGGGACATCTGTGAAACTATTGAGACATCTGTGAAACAACTGGGACATCTGTTAAACTATTGGGACATCTGTTAAACTACTGGTACATCTGTTAAATTATTGGGACATCTGTAAAACTATGGGGACATCTGTGAAACTAATGGGACATATGTGAAACTATTGGGGCATCTGTGAAACGACTGGGTGATCTGTGACACTAGTGGGACATATGTGAACTTATTGGGACATCTGTGAAACTATTGGGACATCTGTGAAACTATTGGGACATCTGTGAAACTATGGGGACATCTGTGCAACTAATGGGACATATGTGAAACTATTGGGGCATCTGTGAAACTACTGGGATCATCTGTGAAACTAGCGGGACATCTGTAAAACTACTGGGACATCTTTGAAACTATTGGAACATCTGTGAAACTATGGGGACATCTGTTAACCTACTGGAATATCTGTTAAACATCTGGGAAATCTGTGAAACTATTGGGACATCTGTGAAACTATTGGGAAATCTGTGAAACTATTGGGACATCTGTTAAACTATTGGGACATCTGTGAAACTACTGGTACATCTGTGAAATTATTTGGACATCTGTGAAACTATGGGGACATCTGTGAAACTAATGGGACATATGTGAAACTATTGGGGCATCTGTGAAACTACTGGGACATATGTGAACCTATTGGGACATCTGTGAAACTTTTGGGACATCTGTGAAACTATGGGGACATCTGTTAACCTACTGGGACATCTGTGAAACTACTGGGACATCTGTTAAACTACTGGGACATCTGTTGAACTATTGGGACATCTGTGAATCTACTGGGACATCTGTAAAACTACTGGGACATATGTGAATCTATTGGGACATCTGTGAAACTATTGGGACATCTGTGAAACTATTGAGACATCTGTGAAACAACTGGGACATCTGTGAAACTATTGGGACATCTGTGAAACTATTTGGGACATCTGTTAAACTATTGGGACATCTGTGAAACTACTGATACATCTGTTAAATTATTGGGACATCTGTGAAACTATGGGGACATCTGTGAAACTAATGGGACATATGTGAAACTATTGGGGCATCTGTGAAACGACTGGGTGATCTGTGAAACTACTGGGACATATGTGAACTTATTGGGACATCTGTGAGACTATTGGGACATCTGTGAAACTATTGGGACATCTGTGAAACTATGGGGACATCTGTGAAACTAATGGGACATATGTGAAACTATTGGGACATCTGTGAAACGACTGGGTGATCTGTGAAACTACTGGGACATATGTGAACTTATTGGGACATCTGTGAAACTATGGGGACATCTGTGAAACTAATGGGACATATGTGAAACTATTGGGGCATCTGTGAAACGACTGGGTGATCTGTGAAACTACTGGGACATATGTGAACTTATTGGGACATCTGTGAGACTATTGGGACATCTGTGAAACTATTGGGACATCTGTAAAACTATGGGGACATCTGTGAAACTAATGGGACATATGTGAAACTATTGGGGCATCTGTGAAACGACTGGGTGATCTGTGACACTAGTGGGACATATGTGAACTTATTGGGACATCTGTGAAACTATTGGGACATCTGTGAAACTATTGGGACATCTGTGAAACTATGGGGACATCTGTGCAACTAATGGGACATATGTGAAACTATTGGGGCATCTGTGAAACTACTGGGATCATCTGTGAAACTAGCGGGACATCTGTAAAACTACTGGGACATCTTTGAAACTATTGGAACATCTGTGAAACTATGGGGACATCTGTTAACCTACTGGAATATCTGTAAAACATCTGGGAAATCTGTGAAACTATTGGGACATCTGTGAAACTATTGGGAAATCTGTGAAACTATTGGGACATCTGTTAAACTATTGGGACATCTGTGAAACTACTGGTACATCTGTGAAATTATTTGGACATCTGTGAAACTATGGGGACATCTGTGAAACTAATGGGACATATGTGAAACTATTGGGGCATCTGTGAAACTACTGGGACATATGTGAACCTATTGGGACATCTGTGAAACTATTTGGACATCTGTGAATCTACTGGGACATCTGTAAAACTACTGGGACATATGTGAATCTATTGGGACATCTGTGAAACTATTGAGACATCTGTGAAACAACTGGGACATCTGTTAAACTATTGGGACATCTGTTAAACTACTGGTACATCTGTTAAATTATTGGGACATCTGTAAAACTATGGGGACATCTGTGAAACTAATGGGACATATGTGAAACTATTGGGGCATCTGTGAAACGACTGGGTGATCTGTGACACTAGTGGGACATATGTGAACTTATTGGGACATCTGTGAAACTATTGGGACATCTGTGAAACTATTGGGACATCTGTGAAACTATGGGGACATCTGTGCAACTAATGGGACATATGTGAAACTATTGGGGCATCTGTGAAACTACTGGGATCATCTGTGAAACTAGCGGGACATCTGTAAAACTACTGGGACATCTTTGAAACTATTGGAACATCTGTGAAACTATGGGGACATCTGTTAACCTACTGGAATATCTGTAAAACATCTGGGAAATCTGTGAAACTATTGGGACATCTGTGAAACTATTGGGAAATCTGTGAAACTATTGGGACATCTGTTAAACTATTGGGACATCTGTGAAACTACTGGTACATCTGTGAAATTATTTGGACATCTGTGAAACTATGGGGACATCTGTGAAACTAATGGGACATATGTGAAACTATTGGGGCATCTGTGAAACTACTGGGACATATGTGAACCTATTGGGACATCTGTGAAACTTTTGGGACATCTGTGAAACTATGGGGACATCTGTTAACCTACTGGGACATCTGTGAAACTACTGGGACATCTGTTAAACTACTGGGACATCTGTTGAACTATTGGGACATCTGTGAATCTACTGGGACATCTGTAAAACTACTGGGACATATGTGAATCTATTGGGACATCTGTGAAACTATTGGGACATCTGTGAAACTATTGAGACATCTGTGAAACAACTGGGACATCTGTGAAACTATTGGGACATCTGTGAAACTATTTGGGACATCTGTTAAACTATTGGGACATCTGTGAAACTACTGATACATCTGTTAAATTATTGGGACATCTGTGAAACTATGGGGACATCTGTGAAACTAATGGGACATATGTGAAACTATTGGGGCATCTGTGAAACGACTGGGTGATCTGTGAAACTACTGGGACATATGTGAACTTATTGGGACATCTGTGAGACTATTGGGACATCTGTGAAACTATTGGGACATCTGTGAAACTATGGGGACATCTGTGAAACTAATGGGACATATGTGAAACTATTGGGGCATCTGTGAAACGACTGGGTGATCTGTGAAACTCCTGGGACATATGTGAACTTATTGGGACATCTGTGAAACTATGGGGACATCTGTGAAACTAATGGGACATATGTGAAACTATTGGGGCATCTGTGAAACGACTGGGTGATCTGTGAAACTACTGGGACATATGTGAACTTATTGGGACATCTGTGAGACTATTGGGACATCTGTGAAACTATTGGGACATCTGTAAAACTATGGGGACATCTGTGAAACTAATGGGACATATGTGAAACTATTGGGGCATCTGTGAAACGACTGGGTGATCTGTGACACTAGTGGGACATATGTGAACTTATTGGGACATCTGTGAAACTATTGGGACATCTGTGAAACTATTGGGACATCTGTGAAACTATGGGGACATCTGTGCAACTAATGGGACATATGTGAAACTATTGGGGCATCTGTGAAACTACTGGGATCATCTGTGAAACTAGCGGGACATCTGTAAAACTACTGGGACATCTTTGAAACTATTGGAACATCTGTGAAACTATGGGGACATCTGTTAACCTACTGGAATATCTGTAAAACATCTGGGAAATCTGTGAAACTATTGGGACATCTGTGAAACTATTGGGAAATCTGTGAAACTATTGGGACATCTGTTAAACTATTGGGACATCTGTGAAACTACTGGTACATCTGTGAAATTATTTGGACATCTGTGAAACTATGGGGACATCTGTGAAACTAATGGGACATATGTGAAACTATTGGGGCATCTGTGAAACTACTGGGACATATGTGAACCTATTGGGACATCTGTGAAACTTTTGGGACATCTGTGAAACTATGGGGACATCTGTTAACCTACTGGGACATCTGTGAAACTACTGGGACATCTGTTAAACTACTGGGACATCTGTTGAACTATTGGGACATCTGTGAATCTACTGGGAAAGCTGTAAAACTACTGGGACATATGTGAATCTATTGGGACATCTGTGAAACTATTGGGACATCTGTGAAACTATTGAGACATCTGTGAAACAACTGGGATATCTGTGAAACTATTGGGACATCTGTGAAACTATTTGGGACATCTGTTAAACTATTGGGACATCTGTGAAACTACTGATACATCTGTTAAATTATTGGGACATCTGTGAAACTATGGGGACATCTGTGAAACTAATGGGACATATGTGAAACTATTGGGGCATCTGTGAAACGACTGGGTGATCTGTGAAACTACTGGGACATATGTGAACTTATTGGGACATCTGTGAGACTATTGGGACATCTGTGAAACTATTGGGACATCTGTGAAACTATGGGGACATCTGTGAAACTAATGGGACATATGTGAAACTATTGGGGCATCTGTGAAACGACTGGGTGATCTGTGAAACTACTGGGACATATGTGAACTTATTGGGACATCTGTGAAACTATTGGGACATCTGTGAAACTAATGGGACATATGTGAAACTATTGGGGCATCTGTGAAACTACTGGGATCATCTGTGAAACTAGCGGGACATCTGTAAAACTACTGGGACATCTTTGAAACTATTGGAACATCTGTGAAACTATGGGGACATCTGTGAAACTACTGGTACATCTGTGAAATTATTGGGACATCTGTGAAACTATGGGGACATCTGTGAAACTAATGGGACATATGTGAAACTATTGGGGCATCTGTGAAACTACTGGGACATATGTGAACCTATTGGGACATCTGTGAAACTATTGGGACATCTGTGAATCTACTGGGACATCTGTAAAACTACTGGGACATATGTGAATCTATTGGGACATCTGTGAAACTATTGAGACATCTGTGAAACAACTGGGACATCTGTTAAACTATTGGGACATCTGTTAAACTACTGGTACATCTGTTAAATTATTGGGACATCTGTAAAACTATGGGGACATCTGTGAAACTAATGGGACATATGTGAAACTATTGGGGCATCTGTGAAACGACTGGGTGATCTGTGACACTAGTGGGACATATGTGAACTTATTGGGACATCTGTGAAACTATTGGGACATCTGTGAAACTATTGGGACATCTGTGAAACTATGGGGACATCTGTGCAACTAATGGGACATATGTGAAACTATTGGGGCATCTGTGAAACTACTGGGATCATCTGTGAAACTAGCGGGACATCTGTAAAACTACTGGGACATCTTTGAAACTATTGGAACATCTGTGAAACTATGGGGACATCTGTTAACCTACTGGAATATCTGTAAAACATCTGGGAAATCTGTGAAACTATTGGGACATCTGTGAAACTATTGGGAAATCTGTGAAACTATTGGGACATCTGTTAAACTATTGGGACATCTGTGAAACTACTGGTACATCTGTGAAATTATTTGGACATCTGTGAAACTATGGGGACATCTGTGAAACTAATGGGACATATGTGAAACTATTGGGGCATCTGTGAAACTACTGGGACATATGTGAACCTATTGGGACATCTGTGAAACTTTTGGGACATCTGTGAAACTATGGGGACATCTGTTAACCTACTGGGACATCTGTGAAACTACTGGGACATCTGTTAAACTACTGGGACATCTGTTGAACTATTGGGACATCTGTGAATCTACTGGGACATCTGTAAAACTACTGGGACATATGTGAATCTATTGGGACATCTGTGAAACTATTGGGACATCTGTGAAACTATTGAGACATCTGTGAAACAACTGGGACATCTGTGAAACTATTGGGACATCTGTGAAACTATTTGGGACATCTGTTAAACTATTGGGACATCTGTGAAACTACTGATACATCTGTTAAATTATTGGGACATCTGTGAAACTATGGGGACATCTGTGAAACTAATGGGACATATGTGAAACTATTGGGGCATCTGTGAAACGACTGGGTGATCTGTGAAACTACTGGGACATATGTGAACTTATTGGGACATCTGTGAGACTATTGGGACATCTGTGAAACTATTGGGACATCTGTGAAACTATGGGGACATCTGTGAAACTAATGGGACATATGTGAAACTATTGGGGCATCTGTGAAACGACTGGGTGATCTGTGAAACTACTGGGACATATGTGAACTTATTGGGACATCTGTGAAACTATTGGGACATCTGTGAAACTAATGGGACATATGTGAAACTATTGGGGCATCTGTGAAACTACTGGGATCATCTGTGAAACTAGCGGGACATCTGTAAAACTACTGGGACATCTTTGAAACTATTGGAACATCTGTGAAACTATGGGGACATCTGTTAACCTACTGGAATATCTGTAAAACTCCTGGGACATCTGTGAAACTATTGGGACATCTGAGAAACTATTGGGACATCTGTGAAACTACTGGTACATCTGTGAAATTATTGGGACATCTGTGAAACTATGGGGACATCTGTGAAACTAATGGGACATATGTGAAACTATTGGGGCATCTGTGAAACGACTGGGTGATCTGTGAAACTACTGGGACATATGTGAACTTATTGGGACATCTGTGAAACTATTGGGACATCTGTGAAACTATGGGGACATCTGTTAACCTACTGGAATATCTGTAAAACTTCTGGGACATCTGTGAAACTATTGGGACATCTGTGAAACTATTGGGACATCTGTGAAACTACTGGTACATCTGTGAAATTATTGGGACATCTGTGAAACTATGGGGACATCTGTGAAACTAATGGAACATATGTGAAACTATTGGGGCATCTGTGAAACTACTGGGACATATGTGAACCTATTGGGACATCTGTGAAACTATTGGGACATCTGTGAATCTACTGGGACATCTGTAAAACTACTGGGACATATGTGAATCTATTGGGGCATCTGTGAAACGACTGGGTGATCTGTGACACTAGTGGGACATATGTGAACTTATTGGGACATCTGTGAAACTATTGGGACATCTGTGAAACTATTGGGACATCTGTGAAACTATGGGGACATCTGTGCAACTAATGGGACATATGTGAAACTATTGGGGCATCTGTGAAACGACTGGGTGATCTGTGACACTAGTGGGACATATGTGAACTTATTGGGACATCTGTGAAACTATTGGGACATCTGTGAAACTATTGGGACATCTGTGAAACTATGGGGACATCTGTTAACCTACTGGAATATCTGTAAAACTCCTGGGACATCTGTGAAACTATTGGGACATCTGTGAAACTATTGGGACATCTGTGAAACTACTGGTACATCTGTGAAATTATTGGGACATCTGTGAAACTATGGGGACATCTGTGAAACTAATGGGACATATGTGAAACTATTGGGGCATCTGTGAAACGACTGGGTGATCTGTGAAACTACTGGGACATATGTGAACTTATTGGGACATCTGTGAAACTATTGGGACATCTGTGAAACTATGGGGACATCTGTTAACCTACTGGAATATCTGTAAAACTTCTGGGACATCTGTGAAACTATTGGGACATCTGTGAAACTATTGGGACATCTGTGAAACTACTGGTACATCTGTGAAATTATTGGGACATCTGTGAAACTATGGGGACATCTGTGAAACTAATGGGACATATGTGAAACTATTGGGGCATCTGTGAAACTACTGGGACATATGTGAACCTATTGGGACATCTGTGAAACTATTGGGACATCTGTGAATCTACTGGGACATCTGTAAAACTACTGGGACATATGTGAAACTATTGGGGCATCTGTGAAACTACTGGGATCATCTGTGAAACTAGCGGGACATCTGTAAAACTACTGGGACATCTTTGAAACTATTGGAACATCTGTGAAACTATGGGGACATCTGTTAACCTACTGGAATATCTGTAAAACTCCTGGGACATCTGTGAAACTATTGGGACATCTGAGAAACTATTGGGACATCTGTGAAACTACTGGTACATCTGTGAAATTATTGGGACATCTGTGAAACTATGGGGACATCTGTGAAACTAATGGGACATATGTGAAACTATTGGGGCATCTGTGAAACGACTGGGTGATCTGTGAAACTACTGGGACATATGTGAACTTATTGGGACATCTGTGAAACTATTGGGACATCTGTGAAACTATGGGGACATCTGTTAACCTACTGGAATATCTGTAAAACTTCTGGGACATCTGTGAAACTATTGGGACATCTGTGAAACTATTGGGACATCTGTGAAACTACTGGTACATCTGTGAAATTATTGGGACATCTGTGAAACTATGGGGACATCTGTGAAACTAATGGAACATATGTGAAACTATTGGGGCATCTGTGAAACTACTGGGACATATGTGAACCTATTGGGACATCTGTGAAACTATTGGGACATCTGTGAATCTACTGGGACATCTGTAAAACTACTGGGACATATGTGAATCTATTGGGGCATCTGTGAAACGACTGGGTGATCTGTGACACTAGTGGGACATATGTGAACTTATTGGGACATCTGTGAAACTATTGGGACATCTGTGAAACTATTGGGACATCTGTGAAACTATGGGGACATCTGTGCAACTAATGGGACATATGTGAAACTATTGGGGCATCTGTGAAACGACTGGGTGATCTGTGACACTAGTGGGACATATGTGAACTTATTGGGACATCTGTGAAACTATTGGGACATCTGTGAAACTATTGGGACATCTGTGAAACTATGGGGACATCTGTTAACCTACTGGAATATCTGTAAAACTCCTGGGACATCTGTGAAACTATTGGGACATCTGTGAAACTATTGGGACATCTGTGAAACTACTGGTACATCTGTGAAATTATTGGGACATCTGTGAAACTATGGGGACATCTGTGAAACTAATGGGACATATGTGAAACTATTGGGGCATCTGTGAAACGACTGGGTGATCTGTGAAACTACTGGGACATATGTGAACTTATTGGGACATCTGTGAAACTATTGGGACATCTGTGAAACTATGGGGACATCTGTTAACCTACTGGAATATCTGTAAAACTTCTGGGACATCTGTGAAACTATTGGGACATCTGTGAAACTATTGGGACATCTGTGAAACTACTGGTACATCTGTGAAATTATTGGGACATCTGTGAAACTATGGGGACATCTGTGAAACTAATGGGACATATGTGAAACTATTGGGGCATCTGTGAAACTACTGGGACATATGTGAACCTATTGGGACATCTGTGAAACTATTGGGACATCTGTGAATCTACTGGGACATCTGTAAAACTACTGGGACATATGTGAATCTATTGGGACATCTGTGAAACTATTGAGACATCTGTGAAACAACTGGGACATCTGTTAAACTATTGGGACATCTGTTAAACTACTGGTACATCTGTTAAATTATTGGGACATCTGTAAAACTATGGGGACATCTGTGAAACTAATGGGACATATGTGAAACTATTGGGGCATCTGTGAAACGACTGGGTGATCTGTGACACTAGTGGGACATATGTGAACTTATTGGGACATCTGTGAAACTATTGGGACATCTGTGAAACTATTGGGACATCTGTGAAACTATGGGGACATCTGTGCAACTAATGGGACATATGTGAAACTATTGGGGCATCTGTGAAACTACTGGGATCATCTGTGAAACTAGCGGGACATCTGTAAAACTACTGGGACATCTTTGAAACTATTGGAACATCTGTGAAACTATGGGGACATCTGTTAACCTACTGGAATATCTGTAAAACATCTGGGAAATCTGTGAAACTATTGGGACATCTGTGAAACTATTGGGAAATCTGTGAAACTATTGGGACATCTGTTAAACTATTGGGACATCTGTGAAACTACTGGTACATCTGTGAAATTATTTGGACATCTGTGAAACTATGGGGACATCTGTGAAACTAATGGGACATATGTGAAACTATTGGGGCATCTGTGAAACTTCTGGGACATATGTGAACCTATTGGGACATCTGTGAAACTTTTGGGACATCTGTGAAACTATGGGGACATCTGTTAACCTACTGGGACATCTGTGAAACTACTGGGACATCTGTTAAACTACTGGGACATCTGTTGAACTATTGGGACATCTGTGAATCTACTGGGACATCTGTAAAACTACTGGGACATATGTGAATCTATTGGGACATCTGTGAAACTATTGGGACATCTGTGAAACTATTGAGACATCTGTGAAACAACTGGGACATCTGTGAAACTATTGGGACATCTGTGAAACTATTTGGGACATCTGTTAAACTATTGGGACATCTGTGAAACTACTGATACATCTGTTAAATTATTGGGACATCTGTGAAACTATGGGGACATCTGTGAAACTAATGGGACATATGTGAAACTATTGGGGCATCTGTGAAACGACTGGGTGATCTGTGAAACTACTGGGACATATGTGAACTTATTGGGACATCTGTGAGACTATTGGGACATCTGTGAAACTATTGGGACATCTGTGAAACTATGGGGACATCTGTGAAACTAATGGGACATATGTGAAACTATTGGGACATCTGTGAAACTACTGGTACATCTGTTAAATTATTGGGACATCTGTAAAACTATGGGGACATCTGTGAAACTAATGGGACATATGTGAAACTATTGGGGCATCTGTGAAACGACTGGGTGATCTGTGACACTAGTGGGACATATGTGAACTTATTGGGACATCTGTGAAACTATTAGGGACATCTGTGAAACTATTGGGACATCTGTGAAACTATGGGGACATGTGCAACTAATGGGACATATGTGAAACTATTGGGGCATCTGTGAAACTACTGGGACATATGTGAACCTATTGGGACATCTGTGAAACTATTGGGACATCTGTGAATCTACTGGGACATCTGTAAAACTACTGGGACATATGTGAATCTATTGGGACATCTGTGAAACTATTGAGACATCTGTGAAACAACTGGGACATATGTTAAACTATTGGGACATCTGTTAAACTACTGGTACATCTGTTAAATTATTGGGACATCTGTAAATCTATGGGGACATCTGTGAAACTAATGGGACATATGTGAAACTATTGGGGCATCTGTGAAACGACTGGGTGATCTGTGACACTAGTGGGACATATGTGAACTTATTGGGACATCTGTGAAACTATTGGGACATCTGTGAAACTATTGGGACATCTGTGAAACTATGGGGACATCTGTGCAACTAATGGGACATATGTGAAACTATTGGGGCATCTGTGAAACTACTGGGATCATCTGTGAAACTAGCGGGACATCTGTAAAACTACTGGGACATCTTTGAAACTATTGGAACATCTGTGAAACTATGGGGACATCTGTTAACCTACTGGAATATCTGTAAAACTTCTGGGAAATCTGTGAAACTATTGGGACATCTGTGAAACTATTGGGAAATCTGTGAAACTATTAGGACATCTGTGAATCTATTGGGACATCTGTGAAACTATTTGGGACATCTGTTAAACTATTGGGACATCTGTGAAACTACTGGTACATCTGTGAAATTATTGGGACATCTGTGAAACTATGGGGACATCTGTGAAACTAATGGGACATATGTGAAACTATTGGGGCATCTGTGAAACTACTGGGACATATGTGAACCTATTGGGACATCTGTGAAACTTTTGGGACATCTGTGAAACTATGGGGACATCTGTTTACCTACTGGGACATCTGTGAAACTACTGGGACATCTGTTAAACTACTGGGACATCTGTTGAACTATTGGGACATCTGTGAATCTACTGGGACATCTGTAAAACTACTGGGACATATGTGAATCTATTGGGACATCTGTGAAACTATTGGGACATCTGTGAAACTATTGAGACATCTGTGAAACAACTGGGACATCTGTGAAACTATTGGGACATCTGTGAAACTATTTGGGACATCTGTTAAACTATTGGGACATCTGTGAAACTACTGATACATCTGTTAAATTATTGGGACATCTGTGAAACTATGGGGACATCTGTGAAACTAATGGGACATATGTGAAACTATTGGGGCATCTGTGAAACGACTGGGTGATCTGTGAAACTACTGGGACATATGTGAACTTATTGGGACATCTGTGAGACTATTGGGACATCTGTGAAACTATTGGGACATCTGTGAAACTATGGGGACATCTGTGAAACTAATGGGACATATGTGAAACTATTGGGACATCTGTGAAACTACTGGTACATCTGTTAAATTATTGGGACATCTGTAAAACTATGGGGACATCTGTGAAACTAATGGGACATATGTGAAACTATTGGGGCATCTGTGAAACGACTGGGTGATCTGTGACACTAGTGGGACATATGTGAACTTATTGGGACATCTGTGAAACTATTGGGACATCTGTGAAACTATTGGGACATCTGTGAAACTATGGGGACATGTGCAACAAATGGGACATATGTGAAACTATTGGGGCATCTGTGAAACTACTGGGATCATCTGTGAAACTACTGGGACATCTGTAAAACTACTGGGACATCTTTGAAACTATTGGGACATCTGTGAAACTATGGGGACATCTGTTAACCTACTGGAATATCTGTAAAACTCCTGGGGCATCTGTTAAACTACTGGGACATATGTGAACCTATTGGGACATCTGTGAAACTATTGGGACATCTGTGAATCTACTGGGACATCTGTAAAACTACTGGGACATATGTGAATCTATTGGGACATCTGTGAAACTATTGAGACATCTGTGAAACAACTGGGACATCTGTTAAACTATTGGGACATCTGTTAAACTACTGGTACATCTGTTAAATTATTGGGACATCTGTAAAACTATGGGGACATCTGTGAAACTAATGGGACATATGTGAAACTATTGGGGCATCTGTGAAACGACTGGGTGATCTGTGACACTAGTGGGACATATGTGAACTTATTGGGACATCTGTGAAACTATTGGGACATCTGTGAAACTATGGGGACATCTGTGCAACTAATGGGACATATGTGAAACTATTGGGGCATCTGTGAAACTACTGGGATCATCTGTGAAACTACTGGGACATCTGTAAAACTACTGGGACATCTTTGAAACTATTGGGACATCTGTGAAACTATGGGGACATCTGTTAACCTACTGGAATATCTGTAAAACTCCTGGGACATCTGTGAAACTATTGGGACATCTGTGAAACTATTGGGACATCTGTGAAACTACTGGTACATCTGTGAAATTATTAGGACATCTGTGAAACTATGGGGACATCTGTGAAACTAATGGGACATATGTGAAACTATTGGGGCATCTGTGAAACGACTGGGTGATCTGTGAAACTACTGGGACATATGTGAACTTATTGGGACATCTGTGAAACTATTGTGACATCTGTGAAACTATTGGGACATCTGTGAAGCTATGGGGACATCTGTGAAACTAATGGGACATATGTGAAACTATTGGGACATCTGTGAAACTACTGGTACATCTGTTAAATTATTGGGACATCTGTAAAACTATGGGGACATCTGTGAAACTAATGGGACATATGTGAAACTTCTGGGACATCTGTGAAACTATTGGGACATCTGTGAAACTATTTGGGACATCTGTTAAAGTATTGGGACATCTGTGAAACTACTGGTACATCTGTTAAATTATTGGGACATCTGTGAAACTATGGGGACATCTGTGAAACTAATGGGACATATGTGAAACTATTGGGGCATCTGTGAAACGACTGGGTGATCTGTGAAACTACTGGGACATATGTGAACTTATTGGGACATCTGTGAAACTATTGGGACATCTGTGAAACTATTGGGACATCGGTGAAACTATGGGGACATCTGTGAAACTAATGGGACATATGTGAAACTATTGGGGCATCTGTGAAACTACTGGGATCATCTGTGAAACTAGCGGGACATCTGTAAAACTACTGGGACATCTTTGAAACTATGGGGACATCTGTGAAACTAATGGGACATATGTGAAAATATTGGGGCATCTGTGAAACTTCTGGGACATCTGTGAAACTATTGGGACATCTGTGAAACTATTGGGAAATCTGTGAAACTATTGGGACATCTGTGAAACTATTGGGACATCTGTGAAACTATTTGGGACATCTGTTAAACTATTGGGACATCTGTGAAACTACTGTTACATCTGTGAAATTATTGGGACATCTGTGAAACTATGGGGACATCTGTGAAACTAATGGGACATATGTGAAACTATTGGGGCATCTGTGAAACTACTGGGACATATGTGAAACTATTGGGACATCTGTGAAACTTTTGGGACATCTGTGAAACTATGGGGACATCTGTTAACCTACTGGGACATCTGTGAAACTACTGGGACATCTGTTAAACTACTGGGACATCTGTTGAACTATTGGGACATCTGTGAATCTACTGGGACATCTGTAAAACTACTGGGACATATGTGAATCTATTGGGACATCTGTGAAACTATTGGGACATCTGTGAAACTACTGGTACATCTGTGAAATTATTGGGACATCTGTGAAACTATGGGGACATCTGTGAAACTAATGGGACATATGTGAAAATATTGGGGCATCTGTGAAACTACTGGGTCATATGTGAAACTACTGGGACATCTGTAAAACTACTGGGACATCTTTGAAACTATTGGGACATCTGTGAAACTATTGGGACATCTGTTAAACTTCTGGGACATCTGTGAAACTATTGGGACATCTGTGAAACTATTTGGGACATCTGTTAAAGTATTGGGACATCTGTGAAACTACTGGTACATCTGTTAAATTATTGGGACATCTGTGAAACTATGGGGACATCTGTGAAACTAATGGGACATATGTGAAACTATTGGGGCATCTGTGAAACGACTGGGTGATCTGTGAAACTACTGGGACATATGTGAACTTATTGGGACATCTGTGAAACTATTGGGACATCTGTGAAACTATTGGGACATCTGTGAAACTATGGGGACATCTGTGCAACTAATGGGACATATGTGAAACTATTGGGGCATCTGTGAAACTACTGGGATCATCTGTGAAACTACTGGAACATCTGTAAAACTACTGGGACATCTTTGAAACTATTGGGACATCTGTGAAACTATGGGGACATCTGTTAACCTACTGGAATATCTGTAAAACTCCTGGGACATCTGTGAAACTATTGGGACATCTGTGAAACTATTGGGACATCTGTGAAACTACTGGTACATCTGTGAAATTATTAGGACATCTGTGAAACTATGGGGACATCTGTGAAACTAATGGGACATATGTGAAACTATTGGGGCATCTGTGAAACGACTGGGTGATCTGTGAAACTACTGGGACATATGTGAACTTATTGGGACATCTGTGAAACTATTGTGACATCTGTGAAACTATTGGGACATCTGTGAAGCTATGGGGACATCTGTGAAACTAATGGGACATATGTGAAACTATTGGGACATCTGTGAAACTACTGGTACATCTGTTAAATTATTGGGACATCTGTGAAACTATGGGGACATCTGTGAAACTAATGGGACATATGTGAAACTATTGGGGCATCTGTGAAACTACTGGGACATATGTGAACCTATTGGGACATCTGTGAAACTTTTGGGACATCTGTGAAACTATGGGGACATCTGTTTACCTACTGGGACATCTGTGAAACTACTGGGACATCTGTTAAACTACTGGGACATCTGTTGAACTATTGGGACATCTGTGAATCTACTGGGACATCTGTAAAACTACTGGGACATATGTGAATCTATTGGGACATCTGTGAAACTATTGGGACATCTGTGAAACTATTGAGACATCTGTGAAACAACTGGGACATCTGTGAAACTATTGGGACATCTGTGAAACTATTTGGGACATCTGTTAAACTATTGGGACATCTGTGAAACTACTGATACATCTGTTAAATTATTGGGACATCTGTGAAACTATGGGGACATCTGTGAAACTAATGGGACATATGTGAAACTATTGGGGCATCTGTGAAACGACTGGGTGATCTGTGAAACTACTGGGACATATGTGAACTTATTGGGACATCTGTGAGACTATTGGGACATCTGTGAAACTATTGGGACATCTGTGAAACTATGGGGACATCTGTGAAACTAATGGGACATATGTGAAACTATTGGGACATCTGTGAAACTACTGGTACATCTGTTAAATTATTGGGACATCTGTAAAACTATGGGGACATCTGTGAAACTAATGGGACATATGTGAAACTATTGGGGCATCTGTGAAACGACTGGGTGATCTGTGAAACTATTGGGACATCTGTGAAACTATTGGGACATCTGTGAAACTATGGGGACATGTGCAACTAATGGGACATATGTGAAACTATTGGGGCATCTGTGAAACTACTGGGATCATCTGTGAAACTACTGGGACATCTGTAAAACTACTGGGACATCTTTGAAACTATTGGGACATCTGTGAAACTATGGGGACATTTGTTAACCTACTGGAATATCTGTAAAACTCCTGGGGCATCTGTTAAACTACTGGGACATATGTGAACCTATTGGGACATCTGTGAAACTATTGGGACATCTGTGAATCTACTGGGACATCTGTAAAACTACTGGGACATATGTGAATCTATTGGGACATCTGTGAAACTATTGAGACATCTGTGAAACAACTGGGACATCTGTTAAACTATTGGGACATCTGTTAAACTACTGGTACATCTGTTAAATTATTGGGACATCTGTAAAACTATGGGGACATCTGTGAAACTAATGGGACATATGTGAAACTATTGGGGCATCTGTGAAACGACTGGGTGATCTGTGACACTAGTGGGACATATGTGAACTTATTGGGACATCTGTGA
The DNA here is from genome assembly GCF_048934315.1 of Petromyzon marinus. Lineage (NCBI taxonomy): Eukaryota > Metazoa > Chordata > Hyperoartia > Petromyzontiformes > Petromyzontidae > Petromyzon > Petromyzon marinus. The sequence continues at coordinate 16,695,957 of NC_133681.1, read as the reverse complement.
AACTATTGGGACATCTGTGAAACTATGGGGACATCTGTGAAACTAATGGGACATATGTGAAACTATTGGGGCATCTGTGAAACTACTGGGATCATCTGTGAAACTACTGGGACATCTGTAAAACTACTGGGACATCTTTGAAACTATTGGGACATCTGTGAAACTATGGGGACATCTGTTAACCTACTGGAATATCTGTAAAACTCCTGGGACATCTGTGAAACTATTGGGACATCTGTGAAACTATTGGGACATCTGTGAAACTACTGGTACATCTGTGAAATTATTAGGACATCTGTGAAACTATGGGGACATCTGTGAAACTAATGGGACATATGTGAAACTATTGGGGCATCTGTGAAACGACTGGGTGATCTGTGAAACTACTGGGACATATGTGAACTTATTGGGACATCTGTGAAACTATTGTGACATCTGTGAAACTATTGGGACATCTGTGAAGCTATGGGGACATCTGTGAAACTAATGGGACATATGTGAAACTATTGGGACATCTGTGAAACTACTGGTACATCTGTTAAATTATTGGGACATCTGTAAAACTATGGGGACATCTGTGAAACTAATGGGACATATGTGAAACTTCTGGGACATCTGTGAAACTATTGGGACATCTGTGAAACTATTTGGGACATCTGTTAAAGTATTGGGACATCTGTGAAACTACTGGTACATCTGTTAAATTATTGGGACATCTGTGAAACTATGGGGACATCTGTGAAACTAATGGGACATATGTGAAACTATTGGGGCATCTGTGAAACGACTGGGTGATCTGTGAAACTACTGGGACATATTTGAACTTATTGGGACATCTGTGAAACTATTGGGACATCTGTGAAACTATTGGGACATCGGTGAAACTATGGGGACATCTGTGAAACTAATGGGACATATGTGAAACTATTGGGGCATCTGTGAAACTACTGGGATCATCTGTGAAACTAGCGGGACATCTGTAAAACTACTGGGACATCTTTGAAACTATGGGGACATCTGTGAAACTAATGGGACATATGTGAAACTATTGGGACATCTGTGAAACTACTGGTACATCTGTTAAATTATTGGGACATCTGTGAAACTATGGGGACATCTGTGAAACTAATGGGACATATGTGAAACTATTGGGGCATCTGTGAAACTACTGGGACATATGTGAACCTATTGGGACATCTGTGAAACTTTTGGGACATCTGTGAAACTATGGGGACATCTGTTTACCTACTGGGACATCTGTGAAACTACTGGGACATCTGTTAAACTACTGGGACATCTGTTGAACTATTGGGACATCTGTGAATCTACTGGGACATCTGTAAAACTACTGGGACATATGTGAATCTATTGGGACATCTGTGAAACTATTGGGACATCTGTGAAACTATTGAGACATCTGTGAAACAACTGGGACATCTGTGAAACTATTGGGACATCTGTGAAACTATTTGGGACATCTGTTAAACTATTGGGACATCTGTGAAACTACTGATACATCTGTTAAATTATTGGGACATCTGTGAAACTATGGGGACATCTGTGAAACTAATGGGACATATGTGAAACTATTGGGGCATCTGTGAAACGACTGGGTGATCTGTGAAACTACTGGGACATATGTGAACTTATTGGGACATCTGTGAGACTATTGGGACATCTGTGAAACTATTGGGACATCTGTGAAACTATGGGGACATCTGTGAAACTAATGGGACATATGTGAAACTATTGGGACATCTGTGAAACTACTGGTACATCTGTTAAATTATTGGGACATCTGTAAAACTATGGGGACATCTGTGAAACTAATGGGACATATGTGAAACTATTGGGGCATCTGTGAAACGACTGGGTGATCTGTGAAACTATTGGGACATCTGTGAAACTATTGGGACATCTGTGAAACTATGGGGACATGTGCAACTAATGGGACATATGTGAAACTATTGGGGCATCTGTGAAACTACTGGGATCATCTGTGAAACTACTGGGACATCTGTAAAACTACTGGGACATCTTTGAAACTATTGGGACATCTGTGAAACTATGGGGACATCTGTTAACCTACTGGAATATCTGTAAAACTCCTGGGGCATCTGTTAAACTACTGGGACATATGTGAACCTATTGGGACATCTGTGAAACTATTGGGACATCTGTGAATCTACTGGGACATCTGTAAAACTACTGGGACATATGTGAATCTATTGGGACATCTGTGAAACTATTGAGACATCTGTGAAACAACTGGGACATCTGTTAAACTATTGGGACATCTGTTAAACTACTGGTACATCTGTTAAATTATTGGGACATCTGTAAAACTATGGGGACATCTGTGAAACTAATGGGACATATGTGAAACTATTGGGGCATCTGTGAAACGACTGGGTGATCTGTGACACTAGTGGGACATATGTGAACTTATTGGGACATCTGTGAAACTATTGGGACATCTGTGAAACTATGGGGACATCTGTGAAACTAATGGGACATATGTGAAACTATTGGGGCATCTGTGAAACTACTGGGATCATCTGTGAAACTACTGGGACATCTGTAAAACTACTGGGACATCTTTGAAACTATTGGGACATCTGTGAAACTATGGGGACATCTGTTAACCTACTGGAATATCTGTAAAACTCCTGGGACATCTGTGAAACTATTGGGACATCTGTGAAACTATTGGGACATCTGTGAAACTACTGGTACATCTGTGAAATTATTAGGACATCTGTGAAACTATGGGGACATCTGTGAAACTAATGGGACATATGTGAAACTATTGGGGCATCTGTGAAACGACTGGGTGATCTGTGAAACTACTGGGACATATGTGAACTTATTGGGACATCTGTGAAACTATTGTGACATCTGTGAAACTATTGGGACATCTGTGAAGCTATGGGGACATCTGTGAAACTAATGGGACATATGTGAAACTATTGGGACATCTGTGAAACTACTGGTACATCTGTTAAATTATTGGGACATCTGTAAAACTATGGGGACATCTGTGAAACTAATGGGACATATGTGAAACTTCTGGGACATCTGTGAAACTATTGGGACATCTGTGAAACTATGTGGGACATCTGTTAAAGTATTGGGACATCTGTGAAACTACTGGTACATCTGTTAAATTATTGGGACATCTGTGAAACTATGGGGACATCTGTGAAACTAATGGGACATATGTGAAACTATTGGGGCATCTGTGAAACGACTGGGTGATCTGTGAAACTACTGGGACATATTTGAACTTATTGGGACATCTGTGAAACTATTGGGACATCTGTGAAACTATTGGGACATCGGTGAAACTATGGGGACATCTGTGAAACTAATGGGACATATGTGAAACTATTGGGGCATCTGTGAAACTACTGGGATCATCTGTGAAACTAGCGGGACATCTGTAAAACTACTGGGACATCTTTGAAACTATGGGGACATCTGTGAAACTAATGGGACATATGTGAAAATATTGGGGCATCTGTGAAACTTCTGGGACATCTGTGAAACTATTGGGACATCTGTGAAACTATTGGGAAATCTGTGAAACTATTGGGACATCTGTGAAACTATTGGGACATCTGTGAAACTATTTGGACATCTGTGAAACTATTTGGGACATCTGTTAAACTATTGGGACATCTGTGAAACTACTGTTACATCTGTGAAATTATTGGGACATCTGTGAAACTATGGGGACATCTGTGAAACTAATGGGACATATGTGAAACTATTGGGGCATCTGTGAAACTACTGGGACATATGTGAACCTATTGGGACATCTGTGAAACTTTTGGGACATCTGTGAAACTATGGGGACATCTGTTAACCTACTGGGACATCTGTGAAACTACTGGGACATCTGTTAAACTACTGGGACATCTGTTGAACTATTGGGACATCTGTGAATCTACTGGGACATCTGTAAAACTACTGGGACATATGTGAATCTATTGGGACATCTGTGAAACTATTGGGACATCTGTGAAACTACTGGTACATCTGTGAAATTATTGGGACATCTGTGAAACTATGGGGACATCTGTGAAACTAATGGGACATATGTGAAAATATTGGGGCATCTGTGAAACTACTGGGACATATGTGAAACTACTGGGACATCTGTAAAACTACTGGGACATCTTTGACACTATTGGGACATCTGTGAAACTATTGGGACATCTGTTAAACTTCTGGGACATCTGTGAAACTATTGGGACATCTGTGAAACTATTTGGGACATCTGTTAAAGTATTGGGACATCTGTGAAACTACTGGTACATCTGTTAAATTATTGGGACATCTGTGAAACTATGGGGACATCTGTGAAACTAATGGGACATATGTGAAACTATTGGGGCATCTGTGAAACGACTGGGTGATCTGTGAAACTACTGGGACATATGTGAACTTATTGGGACATCTGTGAAACTATTGGGACATCTGTGAAACTATTGGGACATCTGTGAAACTATGGGGACATCTGTGCAACTAATGGGACATATGTGAAACTATTGGGGCATCTGTGAAACTACTGGGATCATCTGTGAAACTACTGGAACATCTGTAAAACTACTGGGACATCTTTGAAACTATTGGGACATCTGTGAAACTATGGGGACATCTGTTAACCTACTGGAATATCTGTAAAACTCCTGGGACATCTGTGAAACTATTGGGACATCTGTGAAACTATTGGGACATCTGTGAAACTACTGGTACATCTGTGAAATTATTAGGACATCTGTGAAACTATGGGGACATCTGTGAAACTAATGGGACATATGTGAAACTATTGGGGCATCTGTGAAACGACTGGGTGATCTGTGAAACTACTGGGACATATGTGAACTTATTGGGACATCTGTGAAACTATTGTGACATCTGTGAAACTATTGGGACATCTGTGAAGCTATGGGGACATCTGTGAAACTAATGGGACATATGTGAAACTATTGGGACATCTGTGAAACTACTGGTATATCTGTTAAATTATTGGGACATCTGTAAAACTATGGGGACATCTGTGAAACTAATGGGACATATGTGAAACTATTGGGGCATCTGTGAAACGACTGGGTGATCTGTGACACTAGTGGGACATATGTGAACTTATTGGGACATCTGTGAAACTATTGGGAAATCTGTGAAACTATTGGGACATCTGTGAAACTATGGGGACATCTGTGCAACTAATGGGACATATGTGAAACTATTGGGGCATCTGTGAAACTACTGGGATCATCTGTGAAACTACTGGGACATCTGTAAAACTACTGGGACATCTTTGAAACTATTGGGACATCTGTGAAACTATGGGGACATCTGTTAACCTACTGGAATATCTGTAAAACTTCTGGGACATCTGTGAAATTATTGGGACATCTGTGAAACTATTGGGACATCTGTGAAACTACTGGTACATCTGTGAAATTATTGGGACATCTGTGAAACTATGGGGACATCTGTGAAACTAATGGGACATATGTGAAAATATTGGGGCATCTGTGAAACTACTGGGACATATGTGAAACTACTGGGACATCTGTAAAACTACTGGGACATCTTTGAAACTATTGGGACATCTGTGAAACTATTGGGACATCTGTTAAACTTCTGGGACATCTGTGAAACTATGGGGACATCTGTGAATCTAATGGGACATATGTGAAACTATTGGGGCATCTGTGAAACGACTGGGTGATCTGTGAAACTACTGGGACATATGTGAACTTATTGGGACATCTGTGAAACTATTGTGACATCTGTGAAACTATTGGGACATCTGTGAAGCTATGGGGACATCTGTGAAACTAATGGGACATATGTGAAACTATTGGGACATCTGTGAAACTACTGGTACATCTGTTAAATTATTGGGACATCTGTGAAACTATGGGGACATCTGTGAAACTAATGGGACATATGTGAAACTATTGGGGCATCTGTGAAACTACTGGGACATATGTGAACCTATTGGGACATCTGTGAAACTTTTGGGACATCTGTGAAACTATGGGGACATCTGTTTACCTACTGGGACATCTGTGAAACTACTGGGACATCTGTTAAACTACTGGGACATCTGTTGAACTATTGGGACATCTGTGAATCTACTGGGACATCTGTAAAACTACTGGGACATATGTGAATCTATTGGGACATCTGTGAAACTATTGAGACATCTGTGAAACTATTGAGACATCTGTGAAACAACTGGGACATCTGTGAAACTATTGGGACATCTGTGAAACTATTTGGGACATCTGTTAAACTATTGGGACATCTGTGAAACTACTGATACATCTGTTAAATTATTGGGACATCTGTGAAACTATGGGGACATCTGTGAAACTAATGGGACATATGTGAAACTATTGGGGCATCTGTGAAACGACTGGGTGATCTGTGAAACTACTGGGACATATGTGAACTTATTGGGACATCTGTGAGACTATTGGGACATCTGTGAAACTATTGGGACATCTGTGAAACTATGGGGACATCTGTGAAACTAATGGGACATATGTGAAACTATTGGGACATCTGTGAAACTACTGGTACATCTGTTAAATTATTGGGACATCTGTAAAACTATGGGGACGTCTGTGAAACTAATGGGACATATGTGAAACTATTGGGGCATCTGTGAAACGACTGGGTGATCTGTGACACTAGTGGGACATATGTGAACTTATTGGGACATCTGTGAAACTATTGGGACATCTGTGAAACTATTGGGACATCTGTGAAACTATGGGGACATGTGCAACTAATGGGACATATGTGAAACTATTGGGGCATCTGTGAAACTACTGGGATCATCTGTGAAACTACTGGGACATCTGTAAAACTACTGGGACATCTTTGAAACTATTGGGACATCTGTGAAACTATGGGGACATCTGTTAACCTACTGGAATGTCTGTAAAACTCCTGGGGCATCTGTTAAACTACTGGGACATATGTGAACCTATTGGGACATCTGTGAAACTATTGGGACATCTGTGAATCTACTGGGACATCTGTAAAACTACTGGGACATATGTGAATCTATTGGGACATCTGTGAAACTATTGAGACATCTGTGAAACAACTGGGACATCTGTTAAACTATTGGGACATCTGTTAAACTACTGGTACATCTGTTAAATTATTGGGACATCTGTAAAACTATGGGGACATCTGTGAAACTAATGGGACATATGTGAAACTATTGGGGCATCTGTGAAACGACTGGGTGATCTGTGACACTAGTGGGACATATGTGAACTTATTGGGACATCTGTGAAACTATTGGGACATCTGTGAAACTATGGGGACATCTGTGCAACTAATGGGACATATGTGAAACTATTGGGGCATCTGTGAAACTACTGGGATCATCTGTGAAACTACTGGGACATCTGTAAAACTACTGGGACATCTTTGAAACTATTGGGACATCTGTGAAACTATGGGGACATCTGTTAACCTACTGGAATATCTGTAAAACTCCTGGGACATCTGTGAAACTATTGGGACATCTGTGAAACTATTGGGACATCTGTGAAACTACTGGTACATCTGTGAAATTATTAGGACATCTGTGAAACTATGGGGACATCTGTGAAACTAATGGGACATATGTGAAACTATTGGGGCATCTGTGAAACGACTGGGTGATCTGTGAAACTACTGGGACATATGTGAACTTATTGGGACATCTGTGAAACTATTGTGACATCTGTGAAACTATTGGGACATCTGTGAAGCTATGGGGACATCTGTGAAACTAATGGGACATATGTGAAACTATTGGGACATCTGTGAAACTACTGGTACATCTGTTAAATTATTGGGACATCTGTAAAACTATGGGGACATCTGTGAAACTAATGGGACATATGTGAAACTTCTGGGACATCTGTGAAACTATTGGGACATCTGTGAAACTATTTGGGACATCTGTTAAAGTATTGGGACATCTGTGAAACTACTGGTACATCTGTTAAATTATTGGGACATCTGTGAAACTATGGGGACATCTGTGAAACTAATGGGACATATGTGAAACTATTGGGGCATCTGTGAAACGACTGGGTGATCTGTGAAACTACTGGGACATATGTGAACTTATTGGGACATCTGTGAAACTATTGGGACATCTGTGAAACTATTGGGACATCGGTGAAACTATGGGGACATCTGTGAAACTAATGGGACATATGTGAAACTATTGGGGCATCTGTGAAACTACTGGGATCATCTGTGAAACTAGCGGGACATCTGTAAAACTACTGGGACATCTTTGAAACTATGGGGACATCTGTGAAACTAATGGGACATATGTGAAAATATTGGGGCATCTGTGAAACTTCTGGGACATCTGTGAAACTATTGGGACATCTGTGAAACTATTGGGAAATCTGTGAAACTATTGGGACATCTGTGAAACTATTGGGACATCTGTGAAACTATTTGGGACATCTGTTAAACTATTGGGACATCTGTGAAACTACTGTTACATCTGTGAAATTATTGGGACATCTGTGAAACTATGGGGACATCTGTGAAACTAATGGGACATATGTGAAACTATTGGGGCATCTGTGAAACTACTGGGACATATGTGAACCTATTGGGACATCTGTGAAACTTTTGGGACATCTGTGAAACTATGGGGACATCTGTTAACCTACTGGGACATCTGTGAAACTACTGGGACATCTGTTAAACTACTGGGACATCTGTTGAACTATTGGGACATCTGTGAATCTACTGGGACATCTGTAAAACTACTGGGACATATGTGAATCTATTGGGACATCTGTGAAACTATTGGGACATCTGTGAAACTACTGGTACATCTGTGAAATTATTGGGACATCTGTGAAACTATGGGGACATCTGTGAAACTAATGGGACATATGTGAAAATATTGGGGCATCTGTGAAACTACTGGGACATATGTGAAACTACTGGGACATCTGTAAAACTACTGGGACATCTTTGAAACTATTGGGACATCTGTGAAACTATTGGGACATCTGTTAAACTTCTGGGACATCTGTGAAACTATTGGGACATCTGTGAAACTATTTGGGACATCTGTTAAAGTATTGGGACATCTGTGAAACTACTGGTACATCTGTTAAATTATTGGGACATCTGTGAAACTATGGGGACATCTGTGAAACTAATGGGACATATGTGAAACTATTGGGGCATCTGTGAAACTACTGGGACATATGTGAACCTATTGGGACATCTGTGAAACTTTTGGGACATCTGTGAAACTATGGGGACATCTGTTTACCTACTGGGACATCTGTGAAACTACTGGGACATCTGTTAAACTACTGGGACATCTGTTGAACTATTGGGACATCTGTGAATCTACTGGGACATCTGTAAAACTACTGGGACATATGTGAATCTATTGGGACATCTGTGAAACTATTGAGACATCTGTGAAACTATTGAGACATCTGTGAAACAACTGGGACATCTGTGAAACTATTGGGACATCTGTGAAACTATTTGGGACATCTGTTAAACTATTGGGACATCTGTGAAACTACTGATACATCTGTTAAATTATTGGGACATCTGTGAAACTATGGGGACATCTGTGAAACTAATGGGACATATGTGAAACTATTGGGGCATCTGTGAAACGACTGGGTGATCTGTGAAACTACTGGGACATATGTGAACTTATTGGGACATCTGTGAGACTATTGGGACATCTGTGAAACTATTGGGACATCTGTGAAACTATGGGGACATCTGTGAAACTAATGGGACATATGTGAAACTATTGGGACATCTGTGAAACTACTGGTACATCTGTTAAATTATTGGGACATCTGTAAAACTATGGGGACATCTGTGAAACTAATGGGACATATGTGAAACTATTGGGGCATCTGTGAAACGACTGGGTGATCTGTGACACTAGTGGGACATATGTGAACTTATTGGGACATCTGTGAAACTATTGGGACATCTGTGAAACTATTGGGACATCTGTGAAACTATGGGGACATGTGCAACTAATGGGACATATGTGAAACTATTGGGGCATCTGTGAAACTACTGGGATCATCTGTGAAACTACTGGGACATCTGTAAAACTACTGGGACATCTTTGAAACTATTGGGACATCTGTGAAACTATGGGGACATCTGTTAACCTACTGGAATATCTGTAAAACTCCTGGGGCATCTGTTAAACTACTGGGACATATGTGAACCTATTGGGACATCTGTGAAACTATTGGGACATCTGTGAATCTACTGGGACATCTGTAAAACTACTGGGACATATGTGAATCTATTGGGACATCTGTGAAACTATTGAGACATCTGTGAAACAACTGGGACATCTGTTAAACTATTGGGACATCTGTTAAACTACTGGTACATCTGTTAAATTATTGGGACATCTGTAAAACTATGGGGACATCTGTGAAACTAATGGGACATATGTGAAACTATTGGGGCATCTGTGAAACGACTGGGTGATCTGTGACACTAGTGGGACATATGTGAACTTATTGGGACATCTGTGAAACTATTGGGACATCTGTGAAACTATGGGGACATCTGTGCAACTAATGGGACATATGTGAAACTATTGGGGCATCTGTGAAACTACTGGGATCATCTGTGAAACTACTGGGACATCTGTAAAACTACTGGGACATCTTTGAAACTATTGGGACATCTGTGAAACTATGGGGACATCTGTTAACCTACTGGAATATCTGTAAAACTCCTGGGACATCTGTGAAACTATTGGGACATCTGTGAAACTATTGGGACATCTGTGAAACTACTGGTACATCTGTGAAATTATTAGGACATCTGTGAAACTATGGGGACATCTGTGAAACTAATGGGACATATGTGAAACTATTGGGGCATCTGTGAAACGACTGGGTGATCTGTGAAACTACTGGGACATATGTGAACTTATTGGGACATCTGTGAAACTATTGTGACATCTGTGAAACTATTGGGACATCTGTGAAGCTATGGGGACATCTGTGAAACTAATGGGACATATGTGAAACTATTGGGACATCTGTGAAACTACTGGTACATCTGTTAAATTATTGGGACATCTGTAAAACTATGGGGACATCTGTGAAACTAATGGGACATATGTGAAACTTCTGGGACATCTGTGAAACTATTGGGACATCTGTGAAACTATTTGGGACATCTGTTAAAGTATTGGGACATCTGTGAAACTACTGGTACATCTGTTAAATTATTGGGACATCTGTGAAACTATGGGGACATCTGTGAAACTAATGGGACATATGTGAAACTATTGGGGCATCTGTGAAACGACTGGGTGATCTGTGAAACTACTGGGACATATGTGAACTTATTGGGACATCTGTGAAACTATTGGGACATCTGTGAAACTATTGGGACATCGGTGAAACTATGGGGACATCTGTGAAACTAATGGGACATATGTGAAACTATTGGGGCATCTGTGAAACTACTGGGATCATCTGTGAAACTAGCGGGACATCTGTAAAACTACTGGGACATCTTTGAAACTATGGGGACATCTGTGAAACTAATGGGACATATGTGAAAATATTGGGGCATCTGTGAAACTTCTGGGACATCTGTGAAACTATTGGGACATCTGTGAAACTATTGGGAAATCTGTGAAACTATTGGGACATCTGTGAAACTATTGGGACATCTGTGAAACTATTTGGGACATCTGTTAAACTATTGGGACATCTGTGAAACTACTGTTACATCTGTGAAATTATTGGGACATCTGTGAAACTATGGGGACATCTGTGAAACTAATGGGACATATGTGAAACTATTGGGGCATCTGTGAAACTACTGGGACATATGTGAACCTATTGGGACATCTGTGAAACTTTTGGGACATCTGTGAAACTATGGGGACATCTGTTAACCTACTGGGACATCTGTGAAACTACTGGGACATCTGTTAAACTACTGGGACATCTGTTGAACTATTGGGACATCTGTGAATCTACTGGGACATCTGTAAAACTACTGGGACATATGTGAATCTATTGGGACATCTGTGAAACTATTGGGACATCTGTGAAACTACTGGTACATCTGTGAAATTATTGGGACATCTGTGAAACTATGGGGACATCTGTGAAACTAATGGGACATATGTGAAAATATTGGGGCATCTGTGAAACTACTGGGACATATGTGAAACTACTGGGACATCTGTAAAACTACTGGGACATCTTTGAAACTATTGGGACATCTGTGAAACTATTGGGACATCTGTTAAACTTCTGGGACATCTGTGAAACTATTGGGACATCTGTGAAACTATTTGGGACATCTGTTAAAGTATTGGGACATCTGTGAAACTACTGGTACATCTGTTAAATTATTGGGACATCTGTGAAACTATGGGGACATCTGTGAAACTAATGGGACATATGTGAAACTATTGGGGCATCTGTGAAACGACTGGGTGATCTGTGAAACTACTGGGACATATGTGAACTTATTGGGGCATCTGTGAAACTACTGGGATCATCTGTGAAACTACTGGAACATCTGTAAAACTACTGGGACATCTTTGAAACTATTGGGACATCTGTGAAACTATGGGGACATCTGTTAACCTACTGGAATATCTGTAAAACTCCTGGGACATCTGTGAAACTATTGGGACATCTGTGAAACTATTGGGACATCTGTGAAACTACTGGTACATCTGTGAAATTATTAGGACATCTGTGAAACTATGGGGACATCTGTGAAACTAATGGGACATATGTGAAACTATTGGGGCATCTGTGAAACGACTGGGTGATCTGTGAAACTACTGGGACATATGTGAACTTATTGGGACATCTGTGAAACTATTGTGACATCTGTGAAACTATTGGGACATCTGTGAAGCTATGGGGACATCTGTGAAACTACTGGAACATCTGTAAAACTACTGGGACATCTTTGAAACTATTGGGACATCTGTGAAACTATGGGGACATCTGTTAACCTACTGGAATATCTGTAAAACTCCTGGGACATCTGTGAAACTATTGGGACATATGTGAAACTATTGGGACATCTGTGAAACTACTGGTACATCTGTTAAATTATTGGGACATCTGTAAAACTATGGGGACATCTGTGAAACTAATGGGACATATGTGAAACTATTGGGGCATCTGTGAAACGACTGGGTGATCTGTGACACTAGTGGGACATATGTGAACTAATTGGGACATCTGTGAAACTATTGGGAAATCTGTGAAACTATTGGGACATCTGTGAAACTATGGGGACATCTGTGCAACTAATGGGACATATGTGAAACTATTGGGGCATCTGTGAAACTACTGGGATAATCTGTGAAACTACTGGGACATCTGTAAAACTACTGGGACATCTTTGAAACTATTGGGACATCTGTGAAACTATGGGGACATCTGTTAACCTACTGGAATATCTGTAAAACTTCTGGGACATCTGTGAAATTATTGGGACATCTGTGAAACTATTGGGACATCTGTGAAACTACTGGTACATCTGTGAAATTATTGGGACATCTGTGAAACTATGGGGACATCTGTGAAACTAATGGGACATATGTGAAAATATTGGGGCATCTGTGAAACTACTGGGACATATGTGAAACTACTGGGACATCTGTAAAACTACTGGGACATCTTTGAAACTATTGGGACATCTGTGAAACTATTGGGACATCTGTTAAACTTCTGGGACATCTGTGAAACTATGGGGACATCTGTGAAACTAATGGGACATATGTGAAACTATTGGGGCATCTGTGAAACGACTGGGTGATCTGTGAAACTACTGGGACATATGTGAACTTATTGGGACATCTGTGAGACTATTGGGACATCTGTGAAACTATTGGGACATCTGTGAAACTATGGGGACATCTGTGAAACTAATGGGACATATGTGAAACTATTGGGACATCTGTGAAACTACTGGTACATCTGTTAAATTATTGGGACATCTGTAAAACTATGGGGACATCTGTGAAACTAATGGGACATATGTGAAACTATTGGGGCATCTGTGAAACGACTGGGTGATCTGTGACACTAGTGGGACATATGTGAACTTATTGGGACATCTGTGAAACTATTGGGACATCTGTGAAACTATTGGGACATCTGTGAAACTATGGGGACATGTGCAACTAATGGGACATATGTGAAACTATTGGGGCATCTGTGAAACTACTGGGACATATGTGAACCTATTGGGACATCTGTGAAACTATTGGGACATCTGTGAATCTACTGGGACATCTGTAAAACTACTGGGACATATGTGAATCTATTGGGACATCTGTGAAACTATTGAGACATCTGTGAAACAACTGGGACATATGTTAAACTATTGGGACATCTGTTAAACTACTGGTACATCTGTTAAATTATTGGGACATCTGTAAAACTATGGGGACATCTGTGAAACTAATGGGACATATGTGAAACTATTGGGGCATCTGTGAAACGACTGGGTGATCTGTGACACTAGTGGGACATATGTGAACTTATTGGGACATCTGTGAAACTATTGGGACATCTGTGAAACTATTGGGACATCTGTGAAACTATGGGGACATCTGTGCAACTAATGGGACATATGTGAAACTATTGGGGCATCTGTGAAACTACTGGGATCATCTGTGAAACTAGCGGGACATCTGTAAAACTACTGGGACATCTTTGAAACTATTGGAACATCTGTGAAACTATGGGGACATCTGTTAACCTACTGGAATATCTGTAAAACTTCTGGGAAATCTGTGAAACTATTGGGACATCTGTGAAACTATTGGGAAATCTGTGAAACTATTAGGACATCTGTGAATCTATTGGGACATCTGTGAAACTATTTGGGACATCTGTGAAACTATGGGGACATCTGTGAAACTAATGGGACATATGTGAAACTATTGGGGCATCTGTGAAACTACTGGGACATATGTGAACCTATTGGGACATCTGTGAAACTTTTGGGACATCTGTGAAACTATGGGGACATCTGTGAATCTACTGGGACATCTGTAAAACTACTGGGACATATGTGAATCTATTGGGACATCTGTGAAACTATTGAGACATCTGTGAAACAACTGGGACATCTGTTAAACTATTGGGACATCTGTTAAACTACTGGTACATCTGTTAAATTATTGGGACATCTGTAAAACTATGGGGACATCTGTGAAACTAATGGGACATATGTGAAACTATTGGGGCATCTGTGAAACGACTGGGTGATCTGTGACACTAGTGGGACATATGTGAACTTATTGGGACATCTGTGAAACTATTGGGACATCTGTGAAACTATGGGGACATCTGTGCAACTAATGGGACATATGTGAAACTATTGGGGCATCTGTGAAACTACTGGGATCATCTGTGAAACTACTGGGACATCTGTAAAACTACTGGGACATCTTTGAAACTATTGGGACATCTGTGAAACTATGGGGACATCTGTTAACCTACTGGAATATCTGTAAAACTCCTGGGACATCTGTGAAACTATTGGGACATCTGTGAAACTATTGGGACATCTGTGAAACTACTGGTACATCTGTGAAATTATTAGGACATCTGTGAAACTATGGGGACATCTGTGAAACTAATGGGACATATGTGAAACTATTGGGGCATCTGTGAAACGACTGGGTGATCTGTGAAACTACTGGGACATATGTGAACTTATTGGGACATCTGTGAAACTATTGTGACATCTGTGAAACTATTGGGACATCTGTGAAGCTATGGGGACATCTGTGAAACTAATGGGACATATGTGAAACTATTGGGACATCTGTGAAACTACTGGTACATCTGTTAAATTATTGGGACATCTGTAAAACTATGGGGACATCTGTGAAACTAATGGGACATATGTGAAACTTCTGGGACATCTGTGAAACTATTGGGACATCTGTGAAACTATTTGGGACATCTGTTAAAGTATTGGGACATCTGTGAAACTACTGGTACATCTGTTAAATTATTGGGACATCTGTGAAACTATGGGGACATCTGTGAAACTAATGGGACATATGTGAAACTATTGGGGCATCTGTGAAACGACTGGGTGATCTGTGAAACTACTGGGACATATGTGAACTTATTGGGACATCTGTGAAACTATTGGGACATCTGTGAAACTATTGGGACATCGGTGAAACTATGGGGACATCTGTGAAACTAATGGGACATATGTGAAACTATTGGGGCATCTGTGAAACTACTGGGATCATCTGTGAAACTAGCGGGACATCTGTAAAACTACTGGGACATCTTTGAAACTATGGGGACATCTGTGAAACTAATGGGACATATGTGAAAATATTGGGGCATCTGTGAAACTTCTGGGACATCTGTGAAACTATTGGGACATCTGTGAAACTATTGGGAAATCTGTGAAACTATTGGGACATCTGTGAAACTATTGGGACATCTGTGAAACTATTTGGGACATCTGTTAAACTATTGGGACATCTGTGAAACTACTGTTACATCTGTGAAATTATTGGGACATCTGTGAAACTATGGGGACATCTGTGAAACTAATGGGACATATGTGAAACTATTGGGGCATCTGTGAAACTACTGGGACATATGTGAACCTATTGGGACATCTGTGAAACTTTTGGGACATCTGTGAAACTATGGGGACATCTGTTAACCTACTGGGACATCTGTGAAACTACTGGGACATCTGTTAAACTACTGGGACATCTGTTGAACTATTGGGACATCTGTGAATCTACTGGGACATCTGTAAAACTACTGGGACATATGTGAATCTATTGGGACATCTGTGAAACTATTGGGACATCTGTGAAACTACTGGTACATCTGTGAAATTATTGGGACATCTGTGAAACTATGGGGACATCTGTGAAACTAATGGGACATATGTGAAAATATTGGGGCATCTGTGAAACTACTGGGACATATGTGAAACTACTGGGACATCTGTAAAACTACTGGGACATCTTTGAAACTATTGGGACATCTGTGAAACTATTGGGACATCTGTTAAACTTCTGGGACATCTGTGAAACTATTGGGACATCTGTGAAACTATTTGGGACATCTGTTAAAGTATTGGGACATCTGTGAAACTACTGGTACATCTGTTAAATTATTGGGACATCTGTGAAACTATGGGGACATCTGTGAAACTAATGGGACATATGTGAAACTATTGGGGCATCTGTGAAACGACTGGGTGATCTGTGAAACTACTGGGACATATGTGAACTTATTGGGACATCTGTGAAACTATTGGGACATCTGTGAAACTATTGGGACATCTGTGAAACTATGGGGACATCTGTACAACTAATGGGACATATGTGAAACTATTGGGGCATCTGTGAAACTACTGGGATCATCTGTGAAACTACTGGAACATCTGTAAAACTACTGGGACATCTTTGAAACTATTGGGACATCTGTGAAACTATGGGGACATCTGTTAACCTACTGGAATATCTGTAAAACTCCTGGGACATCTGTGAAACTATTGGGACATCTGTGAAACTATTGGGACATCTGTGAAACTACTGGTACATCTGTGAAATTATTAGGACATCTGTGAAACTATGGGGACATCTGTGAAACTAATGGGACATATGTGAAACTATTGGGGCATCTGTGAAACGACTGGGTGATCTGTGAAACTACTGGGACATATGTGAACTTATTGGGACATCTGTGAAACTATTGTGACATCTGTGAAACTATTGGGACATCTGTGAAGCTATGGGGACATCTGTGAAACTAATGGGACATATGTGAAACTATTGGGACATCTGTGAAACTACTGGTACATCTGTTAAATTATTGGGACATCTGTAAAACTATGGGGACATCTGTGAAACTAATGGGACATATGTGAAACTATTGGGGCATCTGTGAAACGACTGGGTGATCTGTGACACTAGTGGGACATATGTGAACTTATTGGGACATCTGTGAAACTATTGGGAAATCTGTGAAACTATTGGGACATCTGTGAAACTATGGGGACATCTGTGCAACTAATGGGACATATGTGAAACTATTGGGGCATCTGTGAAACTACTGGGATCATCTGTGAAACTACTGGGACATCTGTAAAACTACTGGGACATCTTTGAAACTATTGGGACATCTGTGAAACTATGGGGACATCTGTTAACCTACTGGAATATCTGTAAAACTTCTGGGACATCTGTGAAATTATTGTGACATCTGTGAAACTATTGGGACATCTGTGAAACTACTGGTACATCTGTGAAATTATTGGGACATCTGTGAAACTATGGGGACATCTGTGAAACTAATGGGACATATGTGAAAATATTGGGGCATCTGTGAAACTACTGGGACATATGTGAAACTACTGGGACATCTGTAAAACTACTGGGACATCTTTGAAACTATTGGGACATCTGTGAAACTATTGGGACATCTGTTAAACTTCTGGGACATCTGTGAAACTATGGGGACATCTGTGAAACTAATGGGACATATGTGAAACTATTGGGGCATCTGTGAAACGACTGGGTGATCTGTGAAACTACTGGGACATATGTGAACTTATTGGGACATCTGTGAGACTATTGGGACATCTGTGAAACTATTGGGACATCTGTGAAACTATGGGGACATCTGTGAAACTAATGGGACATATGTGAAACTATTGGGACATCTGTGAAACTACTGGTACATCTGTTAAATTATTGGGACATCTGTAAAACTATGGGGACATCTGTGAAACTAATGGGACATATGTGAAACTATTGGGGCATCTGTGAAACGACTGGGTGATCTGTGACACTAGTGGGACATATGTGAACTTATTGGGACATCTGTGAAACTATTGGGACATCTGTGAAACTATTGGGACATCTGTGAAACTATGGGGACATGTGCAACTAATGGGACATATGTGAAACTATTGGGGCATCTGTGAAACTACTGGGACATATGTGAACCTATTGGGACATCTGTGAAACTATTGGGACATCTGTGAATCTACTGGGACATCTGTAAAACTACTGGGACATATGTGAATCTATTGGGACATCTGTGAAACTATTGAGACATCTGTGAAACAACTGGGACATATGTTAAACTATTGGGACATCTGTTAAACTACTGGTACATCTGTTAAATTATTGGGACATCTGTAAAACTATGGGGACATCTGTGAAACTAATGGGACATATGTGAAACTATTGGGGCATCTGTGAAACGACTGGGTGATCTGTGACACTAGTGGGACATATGTGAACTTATTGGGACATCTGTGAAACTATTGGGACATCTGTGAAACTATTGGGACATCTGTGAAACTATGGGGACATCTGTGCAACTAATGGGACATATGTGAAACTATTGGGGCATCTGTGAAACTACTGGGATCATCTGTGAAACTAGCGGGACATCTGTAAAACTACTGGGACATCTTTGAAACTATTGGAACATCTGTGAAACTATGGGGACATCTGTTAACCTACTGGAATATCTGTAAAACTTCTGGGAAATCTGTGAAACTATTGGGACATCTGTGAAACTATTGGGAAATCTGTGAAACTATTAGGACATCTGTGAATCTATTGGGACATCTGTGAAACTATTTGGGACATCTGTGAAACTATGGGGACATCTGTGAAACTAATGGGACATATGTGAAACTATTGGGGCATCTGTGAAACTACTGGGACATATGTGAACCTATTGGGACATCTGTGAAACTTTTGGGACATCTGTGAAACTATGGGGACATCTGTGAATCTACTGGGACATCTGTAAAACTACTGGGACATATGTGAATCTATTGGGACATCTGTGAAACTATTGAGACATCTGTGAAACAACTGGGACATCTGTTAAACTATTGGGACATCTGTTAAACTACTGGTACATCTGTTAAATTATTGGGACATCTGTAAAACTATGGGGACATCTGTGAAACTAATGGGACATATGTGAAACTATTGGGGCATCTGTGAAACGACTGGGTGATCTGTGACACTAGTGGGACATATGTGAACTTATTGGGACATCTGTGAAACTATTGGGACATCTGTGAAACTATGGGGACATCTGTGCAACTAATGGGACATATGTGAAACTATTGGGGCATCTGTGAAACTACTGGGATCATCTGTGAAACTACTGGGACATCTGTAAAACTACTGGGACATCTTTGAAACTATTGGGACATCTGTGAAACTATGGGGACATCTGTTAACCTACTGGAATATCTGTAAAACTCCTGGGACATCTGTGAAACTATTGGGACATCTGTGAAACTATTGGGACATCTGTGAAACTACTGGTACATCTGTGAAATTATTAGGACATCTGTGAAACTATGGGGACATCTGTGAAACTAATGGGACATATGTGAAACTATTGGGGCATCTGTGAAACGACTGGGTGATCTGTGAAACTACTGGGACATATGTGAACTTATTGGGACATCTGTGAAACTATTGTGACATCTGTGAAACTATTGGGACATCTGTGAAGCTATGGGGACATCTGTGAAACTAATGGGACATATGTGAAACTATTGGGACATCTGTGAAACTACTGGTACATCTGTTAAATTATTGGGACATCTGTAAAACTATGGGGACATCTGTGAAACTAATGGGACATATGTGAAACTTCTGGGACATCTGTGAAACTATTGGGACATCTGTGAAACTATTTGGGACATCTGTTAAAGTATTGGGACATCTGTGAAACTACTGGTACATCTGTTAAATTATTGGGACATCTGTGAAACTATGGGGACATCTGTGAAACTAATGGGACATATGTGAAACTATTGGGGCATCTGTGAAACGACTGGGTGATCTGTGAAACTACTGGGACATATGTGAACTTATTGGGACATCTGTGAAACTATTGGGACATCTGTGAAACTATTGGGACATCGGTGAAACTATGGGGACATCTGTGAAACTAATGGGACATATGTGAAACTATTGGGGCATCTGTGAAACTACTGGGATCATCTGTGAAACTAGCGGGACATCTGTAAAACTACTGGGACATCTTTGAAACTATGGGGACATCTGTGAAACTAATGGGACATATGTGAAAATATTGGGGCATCTGTGAAACTTCTGGGACATCTGTGAAACTATTGGGACATCTGTGAAACTATTGGGAAATCTGTGAAACTATTGGGACATCTGTGAAACTATTGGGACATCTGTGAAACTATTTGGGACATCTGTTAAACTATTGGGACATCTGTGAAACTACTGTTACATCTGTGAAATTATTGGGACATCTGTGAAACTATGGGGACATCTGTGAAACTAATGGGACATATGTGAAACTATTGGGGCATCTGTGAAACTACTGGGACATATGTGAACCTATTGGGACATCTGGGAAACTTTTGGGACATCTGTGAAACTATGGGGACATCTGTTAACCTACTGGGACATCTGTGAAACTACTGGGACATCTGTTAAACTACTGGGACATCTGTTGAACTATTGGGACATCTGTGAATCTACTGGGACATCTGTAAAACTACTGGGACATATGTGAATCTATTGGGACATCTGTGAAACTATTGGGACATCTGTGAAACTACTGGTACATCTGTGAAATTATTGGGACATCTGTGAAACTATGGGGACATCTGTGAAACTAATGGGACATATGTGAAAATATTGGGGCATCTGTGAAACTACTGGGACATATGTGAAACTACTGGGACATCTGTAAAACTACTGGGACATCTTTGAAACTATTGGGACATCTGTGAAACTATTGGGACATCTGTTAAACTTCTGGGACATCTGTGAAACTATTGGGACATCTGTGAAACTATTTGGGACATCTGTTAAAGTATTGGGACATCTGTGAAACTACTGGTACATCTGTTAAATTATTGGGACATCTGTGAAACTATGGGGACATCTGTGAAACTAATGGGACATATGTGAAACTATTGGGGCATCTGTGAAACGACTGGGTGATCTGTGAAACTACTGGGACATATGTGAACTTATTGGGGCATCTGTGAAACTACTGGGATCATCTGTGAAACTACTGGAACATCTGTAAAACTACTGGGACATCTTTGAAACTATTGGGACATCTGTGAAACTATGGGGACATCTGTTAACCTACTGGAATATCTGTAAAACTCCTGGGACATCTGTGAAACTATTGGGACATCTGTGAAACTATTGGGACATCTGTGAAACTACTGGTACATCTGTGAAATTATTAGGACATCTGTGAAACTATGGGGACATCTGTGAAACTAATGGGACATATGTGAAACTATTGGGGCATCTGTGAAACGACTGGGTGATCTGTGAAACTACTGGGACATATGTGAACTTATTGGGACATCTGTGAAACTATTGTGACATCTGTGAAACTATTGGGACATCTGTGAAGCTATGGGGACATCTGTGAAACTAATGGGACATATGTGAAACTATTGGGACATCTGTGAAACTACTGGTACATCTGTTAAATTATTGGGACATCTGTAAAACTATGGGGACATCTGTGAAACTAATGGGACATATGTGAAACTATTGGGGCATCTGTGAAACGACTGGGTGATCTGTGACACTAGTGGGACATATGTGAACTAATTGGGACATCTGTGAAACTATTGGGAAATCTGTGAAACTATTGGGACATCTGTGAAACTATGGGGACATCTGTGCAACTAATGGGACATATGTGAAACTATTGGGGCATCTGTGAAACTACTGGGATCATCTGTGAAACTACTGGGACATCTGTAAAACTACTGGGACATCTTTGAAACTATTGGGACATCTGTGAAACTATGGGGACATCTGTTAACCTACTGGAATATCTGTAAAACTTCTGGGACATCTGTGAAATTATTGGGACATCTGTGAAACTATTGGGACATCTGTGAAACTACTGGTACATCTGTGAAATTATTGGGACATCTGTGAAACTATGGGGACATCTGTGAAACTAATGGGACATATGTGAAAATATTGGGGCATCTGTGAAACTACTGGGACATATGTGAAACTACTGGGACATCTGTAAAACTACTGGGACATCTTTGAAACTATTGGGACATCTGTGAAACTATTGGGACATCTGTTAAACTTCTGGGACATCTGTGAAACTATGGGGACATCTGTGAAACTAATGGGACATATGTGAAACTATTGGGGCATCTGTGAAACGACTGGGTGATCTGTGAAACTACTGGGACATATGTGAACTTATTGGGACATCTGTGAGACTATTGGGACATCTGTGAAACTATTGGGACATCTGTGAAACTATGGGGACATCTGTGAAACTAATGGGACATATGTGAAACTATTGGGACATCTGTGAAACTACTGGTACATCTGTTAAATTATTGGGACATCTGTAAAACTATGGGGACATCTGTGAAACTAATGGGACATATGTGAAACTATTGGGGCATCTGTGAAACGACTGGGTGATCTGTGACACTAGTGGGACATATGTGAACTTATTGGGACATCTGTGAAACTATTGGGACATCTGTGAAACTATTGGGACATCTGTGAAACTATGGGGACATGTGCAACTAATGGGACATATGTGAAACTATTGGGGCATCTGTGAAACTACTGGGACATATGTGAACCTATTGGGACATCTGTGAAACTATTGGGACATCTGTGAATCTACTGGGACATCTGTAAAACTACTGGGACATATGTGAATCTATTGGGACATCTGTGAAACTATTGAGACATCTGTGAAACAACTGGGACATATGTTAAACTATTGGGACATCTGTTAAACTACTGGTACATCTGTTAAATTATTGGGACATCTGTAAAACTATGGGGACATCTGTGAAACTAATGGGACATATGTGAAACTATTGGGGCATCTGTGAAACGACTGGGTGATCTGTGACACTAGTGGGACATATGTGAACTTATTGGGACATCTGTGAAACTATTGGGACATCTGTGAAACTATTGGGACATCTGTGAAACTATGGGGACATCTGTGCAACTAATGGGACATATGTGAAACTATTGGGGCATCTGTGAAACTACTGGGATCATCTGTGAAACTAGCGGGACATCTGTAAAACTACTGGGACATCTTTGAAACTATTGGAACATCTGTGAAACTATGGGGACATCTGTTAACCTACTGGAATATCTGTAAAACTTCTGGGAAATCTGTGAAACTATTGGGACATCTGTGAAACTATTGGGAAATCTGTGAAACTATTAGGACATCTGTGAATCTATTGGGACATCTGTGAAACTATTTGGGACATCTGTGAAACTATGGGGACATCTGTGAAACTAATGGGACATATGTGAAACTATTGGGGCATCTGTGAAACTACTGGGACATATGTGAACCTATTGGGACATCTGTGAAACTTTTGGGACATCTGTGAAACTATGGGGACATCTGTGAATCTACTGGGACATCTGTAAAACTACTGGGACATATGTGAATCTATTGGGACATCTGTGAAACTATTGAGACATCTGTGAAACAACTGGGACATCTGTTAAACTATTGGGACATCTGTTAAACTACTGGTACATCTGTTAAATTATTGGGACATCTGTAAAACTATGGGGACATCTGTGAAACTAATGGGACATATGTGAAACTATTGGGGCATCTGTGAAACGACTGGGTGATCTGTGACACTAGTGGGACATATGTGAACTTATTGGGACATCTGTGAAACTATTGGGACATCTGTGAAACTATGGGGACATCTGTGCAACTAATGGGACATATGTGAAACTATTGGGGCATCTGTGAAACTACTGGGATCATCTGTGAAACTACTGGGACATCTGTAAAACTACTGGGACATCTTTGAAACTATTGGGACATCTGTGAAACTATGGGGACATCTGTTAACCTACTGGAATATCTGTAAAACTCCTGGGACATCTGTGAAACTATTGGGACATCTGTGAAACTATTGGGACATCTGTGAAACTACTGGTACATCTGTGAAATTATTAGGACATCTGTGAAACTATGGGGACATCTGTGAAACTAATGGGACATATGTGAAACTATTGGGGCATCTGTGAAACGACTGGGTGATCTGTGAAACTACTGGGACATATGTGAACTTATTGGGACATCTGTGAAACTATTGTGACATCTGTGAAACTATTGGGACATCTGTGAAGCTATGGGGACATCTGTGAAACTAATGGGACATATGTGAAACTATTGGGACATCTGTGAAACTACTGGTACATCTGTTAAATTATTGGGACATCTGTAAAACTATGGGGACATCTGTGAAACTAATGGGACATATGTGAAACTTCTGGGACATCTGTGAAACTATTGGGACATCTGTGAAACTATTTGGGACATCTGTTAAAGTATTGGGACATCTGTGAAACTACTGGTACATCTGTTAAATTATTGGGACATCTGTGAAACTATGGGGACATCTGTGAAACTAATGGGACATATGTGAAACTATTGGGGCATCTGTGAAACGACTGGGTGATCTGTGAAACTACTGGGACATATGTGAACTTATTGGGACATCTGTGAAACTATTGGGACATCTGTGAAACTATTGGGACATCGGTGAAACTATGGGGACATCTGTGAAACTAATGGGACATATGTGAAACTATTGGGGCATCTGTGAAACTACTGGGATCATCTGTGAAACTAGCGGGACATCTGTAAAACTACTGGGACATCTTTGAAACTATGGGGACATCTGTGAAACTAATGGGACATATGTGAAAATATTGGGGCATCTGTGAAACTTCTGGGACATCTGTGAAACTATTGGGACATCTGTGAAACTATTGGGAAATCTGTGAAACTATTGGGACATCTGTGAAACTATTGGGACATCTGTGAAACTATTTGGGACATCTGTTAAACTATTGGGACATCTGTGAAACTACTGTTACATCTGTGAAATTATTGGGACATCTGTGAAACTATGGGGACATCTGTGAAACTAATGGGACATATGTGAAACTATTGGGGCATCTGTGAAACTACTGGGACATATGTGAACCTATTGGGACATCTGTGAAACTTTTGGGACATCTGTGAAACTATGGGGACATCTGTTAACCTACTGGGACATCTGTGAAACTACTGGGACATCTGTTAAACTACTGGGACATCTGTTGAACTATTGGGACATCTGTGAATCTACTGGGACATCTGTAAAACTACTGGGACATATGTGAATCTATTGGGACATCTGTGAAACTATTGGGACATCTGTGAAACTACTGGTACATCTGTGAAATTATTGGGACATCTGTGAAACTATGGGGACATCTGTGAAACTAATGGGACATATGTGAAAATATTGGGGCATCTGTGAAACTACTGGGACATATGTGAAACTACTGGGACATCTGTAAAACTACTGGGACATCTTTGAAACTATTGGGACATCTGTGAAACTATTGGGACATCTGTTAAACTTCTGGGACATCTGTGAAACTATTGGGACATCTGTGAAACTATTTGTGACATCTGTTAAAGTATTGGGACATCTGTGAAACTACTGGTACATCTGTTAAATTATTGGGACATCTGTGAAACTATGGGGACATCTGTGAAACTAATGGGACATATGTGAAACTATTGGGGCATCTGTGAAACGACTGGGTGATCTGTGAAACTACTGGGACATATGTGAACTTATTGGGACATCTGTGAAACTATTGGGACATCTGTGAAACTATTGGGACATCTGTGAAACTATGGGGACATCTGTACAACTAATGGGACATATGTGAAACTATTGGGGCATCTGTGAAACTACTGGGATCATCTGTGAAACTACTGGAACATCTGTAAAACTACTGGGACATCTTTGAAACTATTGGGACATCTGTGAAACTATGGGGACATCTGTTAACCTACTGGAATATCTGTAAAACTCCTGGGACATCTGTGAAACTATTGGGACATCTGTGAAACTATTGGGACATCTGTGAAACTACTGGTACATCTGTGAAATTATTAGGACATCTGTGAAACTATGGGGACATCTGTGAAACTAATGGGACATATGTGAAACTATTGGGGCATCTGTGAAACGACTGGGTGATCTGTGAAACTACTGGGACATATGTGAACTTATTGGGACATCTGTGAAACTATTGTGACATCTGTGAAACTATTGGGACATCTGTGAAGCTATGGGGACATCTGTGAAACTAATGGGACATATGTGAAACTATTGGGACATCTGTGAAACTACTGGTACATCTGTTAAATTATTGGGACATCTGTAAAACTATGGGGACATCTGTGAAACTAATGGGACATATGTGAAACTATTGGGGCATCTGTGAAACGACTGGGTGATCTGTGACACTAGTGGGACATATGTGAACTTATTGGGACATCTGTGAAACTATTGGGAAATCTGTGAAACTATTGGGACATCTGTGAAACTATGGGGACATCTGTGCAACTAATGGGACATATGTGAAACTATTGGGGCATCTGTGAAACTACTGGGATCATCTGTGAAACTACTGGGACATCTGTAAAACTACTGGGACATCTTTGAAACTATTGGGACATCTGTGAAACTATGGGGACATCTGTTAACCTACTGGAATATCTGTAAAACTTCTGGGACATCTGTGAAATTATTGTGACATCTGTGAAACTATTGGGACATCTGTGAAACTACTGGTACATCTGTGAAATTATTGGGACATCTGTGAAACTATGGGGACATCTGTGAAACTAATGGGACATATGTGAAAATATTGGGGCATCTGTGAAACTACTGGGACATATGTGAAACTACTGGGACATCTGTAAAACTACTGGGACATCTTTGAAACTATTGGGACACCTGTGAAACTATTGGGACATCTGTTAAACTTCTGGGACATCTGTGAAACTATGGGGACATCTGTGAAACTAATGGGACATATGTGAAACTATTGGGGCATCTGTGAAACGACTGGGTGATCTGTGAAACTACTGGGACATATGTGAACTTATTGGGACATCTGTGAGACTATTGGGACATCTGTGAAACTATTGGGACATCTGTGAAACTATGGGGACATCTGTGAAACTATGGGGACATCTGTGAAACTAATGGGACATATGTGAAACTATTGGGGCATCTGTGAAACTACTGGGACATATGTGAACCTATTGGGACATCTGTGAAACTTTTGGGACATCTGTGAAACTATGGGGACATCTGTGAATCTACTGGGACATCTGTAAAACTATTTGGGACATCTGTGAAACTATGGGGACATCTGTGAAACTAATGGGACATATGTGAAACTATTGGGGCATCTGTGAAACTACTGGGACATATGTGAACATATTGGGACATCTGTGAAACTTTTGGGACATCTGTGAAACTATGGGGACATATGTGAATCTACTGGGACATCTGTAAAACTACTGGGACATATGTGAATCTATTGGGACATCTGTGAAACTATTGAGACATCTGTGAAACAACTGGGACATATGTTAAACTATTGGGACATCTGTTAAACTACTGGTACATCTGTTAAATTATTGGGACATCTGTAAAACTATGGGGACATCTGTGAAACTAATGGGACATATGTGAAACTATTGGGGCATCTGTGAAACGACTGGGTGATCTGTGACACTAGTGGGACATATGTGAACTTATTGGGACATCTGTGAAACTATTGGGACATCTGTGAAACTATTGGGACATCTGTGAAACTATGGGGACATCTGTGCAACTAATGGGACATATGTGAAACTATTGGGGCATCTGTGAAACTACTGGGATCATCTGTGAAACTAGCGGGACATCTGTAAAACTACTGGGACATCTTTGAAACTATTGGAACATCTGTGAAACTATGGGGACATCTGTTAACCTACTGGAATATCTGTAAAACTTCTGGGAAATCTGTGAAACTATTGGGACATCTGTGAAACTATTGGGAAATCTGTGAAACTATTAGGACATCTGTGAATCTATTGGGACATCTGTGAAACTATTTGGGACATCTGTGAAACTATGGGGACATCTGTGAAACTAATGGGACATATGTGAAACTATTGGGGCATCTGTGAAACTACTGGGACATATGTGAACCTATTGGGACATCTGTGAAACTTTTGGGACATCTGTGAAACTATGGGGACATCTGTGAATCTACTGGGACATCTGTAAAACTACTGGGACATATGTGAATCTATTGGGACATCTGTGAAACTATTGAGACATCTGTGAAACAACTGGGACATCTGTTAAACTATTGGGACATCTGTTAAACTACTGGTACATCTGTTAAATTATTGGGACATCTGTAAAACTATGGGGACATCTGTGAAACTAATGGGACATATGTGAAACTATTGGGGCATCTGTGAAACGACTGGGTGATCTGTGACACTAGTGGGACATATGTGAACTTATTGGGACATCTGTGAAACTATTGGGACATCTGTGAAACTATGGGGACATCTGTGCAACTAATGGGACATATGTGAAACTATTGGGGCATCTGTGAAACTAATGGGATCATCTGTGAAACTACTGGGACATCTGTAAAACTACTGGGACATCTTTGAAACTATTGGGACATCTGTGAAACTATGGGGACATCTGTTAACCTACTGGAATATCTGTAAAACTCCTGGGACATCTGTGAAACTATTGGGACATCTGTGAAACTATTGGGACATCTGTGAAACTACTGGTACATCTGTGAAATTATTAGGACATCTGTGAAACTATGGGGACATCTGTGAAACTAATGGGACATATGTGAAACTATTGGGGCATCTGTGAAACGACTGGGTGATCTGTGAAACTACTGGGACATATGTGAACTTATTGGGACATCTGTGAAACTATTGTGACATCTGTGAAACTATTGGGACATCTGTGAAGCTATGGGGACATCTGTGAAACTAATGGGACATATGTGAAACTATTGGGACATCTGTGAAACTACTGGTACATCTGTTAAATTATTGGGACATCTGTAAAACTATGGGGACATCTGTGAAACTAATGGGACATATGTGAAACTTCTGGGACATCTGTGAAACTATTGGGACATCTGTGAAACTATTTGGGACATCTGTTAAAGTATTGGGACATCTGTGAAACTACTGGTACATCTGTTAAATTATTGGGACATCTGTGAAACTATGGGGACATCTGTGAAACTAATGGGACATATGTGAAACTATTGGGGCATCTGTGAAACGACTGGGTGATCTGTGAAACTACTGGGACATATGTGAACTTATTGGGACATCTGTGAAACTATTGGGACATCTGTGAAACTATTGGGACATCGGTGAAACTATGGGGACATCTGTGAAACTAATGGGACATATGTGAAACTATTGGGGCATCTGTGAAACTACTGGGATCATCTGTGAAACTAGCGGGACATCTGTAAAACTACTGGGACATCTTTGAAACTATGGGGACATCTGTGAAACTAATGGGACATATGTGAAAATATTGGGGCATCTGTGAAACTTCTGGGACATCTGTGAAACTATTGGGACATCTGTGAAACTATTGGGAAATCTGCGAAACTATTGGGACATCTGTGAAACTATTGGGACATCTGTGAAACTATTTGGGACATCTGTTAAACTATTGGGACATCTGTGAAACTACTGTTACATCTGTGAAATTATTGGGACATCTGTGAAACTATGGGGACATCTGTGAAACTAATGGGACATATGTGAAACTATTGGGGCATCTGTGAAACTACTGGGACATATGTGAACCTATTGGGACATCTGTGAAACTTTTGGGACATCTGTGAAACTATGGGGACATCTGTTAACCTACTGGGACATCTGTGAAACTACTGGGACATCTGTTAAACTACTGGGACATCTGTTGAACTATTGGGACATCTGTGAATCTACTGGGACATCTGTAAAACTACTGGGACATATGTGAATCTATTGGGACATCTGTGAAACTATTGGGACATCTGTGAAACTACTGGTACATCTGTGAAATTATTGGGACATCTGTGAAACTATGGGGACATCTGTGAAACTAATGGGACATATGTGAAAATATTGGGGCATCTGTGAAACTACTGGGACATATGTGAAACTACTGGGACATCTGTAAAACTACTGGGACATCTTTGAAACTATTGGGACATCTGTGAAACTATTGGGACATCTGTTAAACTTCTGGGACATCTGTGAAACTATTGGGACATCTGTGAAACTATTTGGGACATCTGTTAAAGTATTGGGACATCTGTGAAACTACTGGTACATCTGTTAAATTATTGGGACATCTGTGAAACTATGGGGACATCTGTGAAACTAATGGGACATATGTGAAACTATTGGGGCATCTGTGAAACGACTGGGTGATCTGTGAAACTACTGGGACATATGTGAACTTATTGGGACATCTGTGAAACTATTGGGACATCTGTGAAACTATTGGGACATCTGTGAAACTATGGGGACATCTGTGCAACTAATGGGACATATGTGAAACTATTGGGGCATCTGTGAAACTACTGGGATCATCTGTGAAACTACTGGAACATCTGTAAAACTACTGGGACATCTTTGAAACTATTGGGACATCTGTGAAACTATGGGGACATCTGTTAACCTACTGGAATATCTGTAAAACTCCTGGGACATCTGTGAAACTATTGGGACATCTGTGAAACTATTGGGACATCTGTGAAACTACTGGTACATCTGTGAAATTATTAGGACATCTGTGAAACTATGGGGACATCTGTGAAACTAATGGGACATATGTGAAACTATTGGGGCATCTGTGAAACGACTGGGTGATCTGTGAAACTACTGGGACATATGTGAACTTATTGGGACATCTGTGAAACTATTGTGACATCTGTGAAACTATTGGGACATCTGTGAAGCTATGGGGACATCTGTGAAACTAATGGGACATATGTGAAACTATTGGGACATCTGTGAAACTACTGGTACATCTGTTAAATTATTGGGACATCTGTAAAACTATGGGGACATCTGTGAAACTAATGGGACATATGTGAAACTATTGGGGCATCTGTGAAACGACTGGGTGATCTGTGACACTAGTGGGACATATGTGAACTTATTGGGACATCTGTGAAACTATTGGGAAATCTGTGAAACTATTGGGACATCTGTGAAACTATGGGGACATCTGTGCAACTAATGGGACATATGTGAAACTATTGGGGCATCTGTGAAACTACTGGGATCATCTGTGAAACTACTGGGACATCTGTAAAACTACTGGGACATCTTTGAAACTATTGGGACATCTGTGAAACTATGGGGACATCTGTTAACCTACTGGAATATCTGTAAAACTTCTGGGACATCTGTGAAATTATTGGGACATCTGTGAAACTATTGGGACATCTGTGAAACTACTGGTACATCTGTGAAATTATTGGGACATCTGTGAAACTATGGGGACATCTGTGAAACTAATGGGACATATGTGAAAATATTGGGGCATCTGTGAAACTACTGGGACATATGTGAAACTACTGGGACATCTGTAAAACTACTGGGACATCTTTGAAACTATTGGGACATCTGTGAAACTATTGGGACATCTGTTAAACTTCTGGGACATCTGTGAAACTATTGGGACATCTGTGAAACTATTTGGGACATCTGTTAAAGTATTGGGACATCTGTGAAACTACTGGTACATCTGTTAAATTATTGGGACATCTGTGAAACTATGGGGACATCTGTGAAACTAATGGGACATATGTGAAACTATTGGGGCATCTGTGAAACGACTGGGTGATCTGTGAAACTACTGGGACATATGTGAACTTATTGGGACATCTGTGAAACTATTGGGACATCTGTGAAACTATTGGGACATCGGTGAAACTATGGGGACATCTGTGAAACTAATGGGACATATGTGAAACTATTGGGGCATCTGTGAAACTACTGGGATCATCTGTGAAACTAGCGGGACATCTGTAAAACTACTGGGACATCTTTGAAACTATTGGAACATCTGTGAAACTATGGGGACATCTATTAACCTACTGGAATATCTGTAAAACTTCTGGGACATCTGTGAAACTATTGGGACATCTGTGAAACTATTGGGAAATCTGTGAAACTATTGGGACATCTGTGAATCTATTGGGACATCTGTGAAACTATTTGGGACATCTGTTAAACTATTGGGACATCTGTGAAACTACTGGTACATCTGTGAAATTATTGGGACATCTGTGAAACTATGGGGACATCTGTGAAACTATTGGGACATCTGTGAAACTATGGGGACATCTGTGCAACTAATGGGACATATGTGAAACTATTGGGGCATCTGTGAAACTACTGGGATCATCTGTGAAACTACTGGGACATCTGTAAAACTACTGGGACATCTTTGAAACTATTGGGACATCTGTGAAACTATGGGGACATCTGTTAACCTACTGGGACATCTGTAAAACTACTGGTACATCTGTGAAATTATTGGGACATCTGTGAAACTATGGGGACATCTGTGAAACTAATGGGACATATGTGAAAATATTGGGGCATCTGTGAAACTACTGGGACATATGTGAAACTACTGGGACATCTGTAAAACTACTGGGACATCTTTGAAACTATTGGGACATCTGTGAAACTATTGGGACATCTGTTAAACTTCTGGGACATCTGTGAAACTATTGGGACATCTGTGAAACTATTTGGGACATCTGTTAAAGTATTGGGACATCTGTGAAACTTCTGGTACATCTGTTAAATTATTGGGACATCTGTGAAACTATGGGGACATCTGTGAAACTAATGGGACATATGTGAAACTATCGGGGCATCTGTGAAACGACTGGGTGATCTGTGAAACTACTGGGACATATGTGAACTTATTGGGACATCTGTGAAACTATTGGGACATCTGTGAAACTATTGGGACATCGGTGAAACTATGGGGACATCTGTGAAACTAATGGGACATATGTGAAACTATTGGGGCATCTGTGAAACTACTGGGATCATCTGTGAAACTAGCGGGACATCTGTAAAACTACTGGGACATCTTTGAAACTATTGGAACATCTGTGAAACTATGGGGACATCTATTAACCTACTGGAATATCTGTAAAACTTCTGGGACATCTGTGAAACTATTGGGACATCTGTGAAACTATTGGGAAATCTGTGAAACTATTGGGACATCTGTGAATCTATTGGGACATCTGTGAAACTATTTGGGACATCTGTTAAACTATTGGGACATCTGTGAAA
Source organism: Petromyzon marinus (assembly GCF_048934315.1). Taxonomy (NCBI): domain Eukaryota; kingdom Metazoa; phylum Chordata; class Hyperoartia; order Petromyzontiformes; family Petromyzontidae; genus Petromyzon; species Petromyzon marinus. The sequence continues at coordinate 16,661,575 of NC_133681.1, read as the reverse complement.
CTACTGGTACATCTGTGAAATTATTGGGACATCTGTGAAACTATGGGGACATCTGTGAAACTATTGGGACATCTGTGAAACTATGGGGACATCTGTGCAACTAATGGGACATATGTGAAACTATTGGGGCATCTGTGAAACTACTGGGATCATCTGTGAAACTACTGGGACATCTGTAAAACTACTGGGACATCTTTGAAACTATTGGGACATCTGTGAAACTATGGGGACATCTGTTAACCTACTGGAATATCTGTAAAACTTCTGGGACATCTGTGAAATTATTGGGACATCTGTGAAACTATTGGGACATCTGTGAAACTACTGGTACATCTGTGAAATTATTGGGACATCTGTGAAACTATGGGGACATCTGTGAAACTAATGGGACATATGTGAAAATATTGGGGCATCTGTGAAACTACTGGGACATATGTGAAACTACTGGGACATCTGTAAAACTACTGGGACATCTTTGAAACTATTGGGACATCTGTGAAACTATTGGGACATCTGTTAAACTTCTGGGACATCTGTGAAACTATTGGGACATCTGTGAAACTATTTGGGACATCTGTTAAAGTATTGGGACATCTGTGAAACTACTGGTACATCTGTTAAATTATTGGGACATCTGTGAAACTATGGGGACATCTGTGAAACTAATGGGACAAATGTGAAACTATTGGGGCATCTGTGAAACGACTGGGTGATCTGTGAAACTACTGGGACATATGTGAACTTATTGGGACATCTGTGAAACTATTGGGACATCTGTGAAACTATTGGGACATCGGTGAAACTATGGGGACATCTGTGAAACTAATGGGACATATGTGAAACTATTGGGGCATCTGTGAAACTACTGGGATCATCTGTGAAACTAGCGGGACATTTGTAAAACTACTGGGACATCTTTGAAACTATTGGAACATCTGTGAAACTATGGGGACATCTATTAACCTACTGGAATATCTGTAAAACTTCTGGGACATCTGTGAAACTATTGGGACATCTGTGAAACTATTGGGAAATCTGTGAAACTATTGGGACATCTGTGAATCTATTGGGACATCTGTGAAACTATTTGGGACATCTGTTAAACTATTGGGACATCTGTGAAACTACTGGTACATCTGTGAAATTATTGGGACATCTGTGAAACTATGGGGACATCTGTGAAACTAATGGGACATATGTGAAACTAATGGGGCATCTGTGAAACTACTGGGACATATGTGAACCTATTGGGACATCTGTGAAACTTTTGGGACATCTGTGAAACTATGGGGACATCTGTTAACCTACTGGGACATCTGTGAAACTACTGGGACATCTGTTAAACTACTGGGACATCTGTTGAACTATTGGGACATCTGTGAATCTACTGGGACATCTGTAAAACTACTGGGACATATGTGAATCTATTGGGACATCTGTGAAACTATTGGGACATCTGTGAAACTACTGGTACATCTGTGAAATTATTGGGACATCTGTGAAACTATGGGGACATCTGTGAAACTAATGGGACATATGTGAAAATATTGGGGCATCTGTGAAACTACTGGGACATATGTGAAACTACTGGGACATCTGTAAAACTACTTGGACATCTTTGAAACTATTGGGACATCTGTGAAACTATTGAGACATCTGTTAAACTTCTGGGACATCTGTGAAACTATTGGGACATCTGTGAAACTATTTGGGACATCTGTTAAAGTATTGGGACATCTGTGAAACTACTGGTACATCTGTTAAATTATTGGGACATCTGTGAAACTATGGGGACATCTGTGAAACTAATGGGACATATGTGAAACTATTGGGGCATCTGTGAAACGACTGGGTGATCTGTGAAACTACTGGGACATATGTGAACTTATTGGGACATCTGTGAAACTATTGGGACATCTGTGAAACTATTGGGACATCGGTGAAACTATGGGGACATCTGTGAAACTAATGGGACATATGTGAAACTATTGGGGCATCTGTGAAACTACTGGGATCATCTGTGAAACTAGCGGGACATCTGTAAAACTACTGGGACATCTTTGAAACTATTGGAACATCTGTGAAACTATGGGGACATCTATTAACCTACTGGAATATCTGTAAAACTTCTGGGACATCTGTGAAACTATTGGGACATCTGTGAAACTATTGGGAAATCTGTGAAACTATTGGGACATCTGTGAAACTATTTGGGACATCTGTTAAACTATTGGGACATCTGTGAAACTACTGGTACATCTGTGAAATTATTGGGACATCTGTGAAACTATGGGGACATCTGTGAAACTAATGGGACATATGTGAAACTATTGGGGCATCTGTGAAACTGTTGGGAAATCTGTGAAACTATTGGGACATCTGTGAATCTATTGGGACATCTGTGAAACTATTTGGGACATCTGTTAAACTATTGGGACATCTGTGAAACTACTGGTACATCTGTGAAATTATTGGGACATCTGTGAAACTATGGGGACATCTGTGAAACTAATGGGACATATGTGAAACTATTGGGGCATCTGTGAAACTACTGGGACATATGTGAACCTATTGGGACATCTGTGAAACTTTTGGGACATCTGTGAAACTATGGGGACATCTGTTAACCTACTGGGACATCTGTGAAACTACTGGGACATCTGTTAAACTACTGGGACATCTGTTGAACTATTGGGACATCTGTGAATCTACTGGGACATCTGTAAAACTACTGGGACATATGTGAATCTATTGGGACATCTGTGAAACTATTGGGACATCTGTGAAACTATTGAGACATCTGTGAAACAACTGGGAAATCTGTGAAACTATTGGGACATCTGTGAAACTATTTGGGACATCTGTTAAACTATTGGGACATCTGTGAAACTACTGATACATCTGTTAAATTATTGGGACATCTGTGAAACTATGGGGACATCTGTGAAACTAATGGGACATATGCGAAACTATTGGGGCATCTGTGAAACGACTTGGTGATCTGTGAAACTACTGGGACATATGTGAACTTATTGGGACATCTGTGAGACTATTGGGACATCTGTGAAACTATTGGGACATCTGTGAAACTATGGGGACATCTGTGAAACTAATGGGACATATTTGAAACTATTGGGACATCTGTGAAACTACTGGTACATCTGTTAAATTATTGGGACATCTGTAAAACTATGGGGACATCTGTGAAACTAATGGGACTTATGTGAAACTATTGGGGCATCTGCGAAACGACTGGGTGATCTGTGACACTAGTGGGACATATGTGAACTTATTGCGACATCTGTGAAACTATTGGGACATCTGTGAAACTATTGGGACATCTGTGAAACTATGGGGACATCTGTGCAACTAATGGGACATATGTGAAACTATTGGGGCATCTGTGAAACTACTGGGATCATCTGTGAAACTACTGGGACATCTGTAAAACTACTGGGACATCTTTGAAACTATTGGGACATCTGTGAAACTATGGGGACATCTGTTAAACTACTGGAATATCTGTAAAACTCCTGGGACATCTGTGAAACTATTGGGACATCTGTGAAACTATTGGGACATCTGTGAAACTACTGGTACATCTGTGAAATTATTGGGACATCTGTGATACTATGGGGACATCTGTGAAACTAATGGGACATATGTGAAACTATTGGGGCATCTGTGAAACGACTGGGTGATCTGTGAAACTACTGGGACATATGTGAACTTATTGGGACATCTGTGAAACTATTGGGACATCTGTGAAACTATTGGGACATCTGTGAAGCTATGGGGACATCTGTGAAACTAATGGGACATATGTGAAACTATTGGGACATCTGTGAAACTACTGGTACATGTTAAATTATTGGGACATCTGTAAAACTATGGGGACATCTGTGAAACTAATGGGACATATGTGAAACTATTGGGGCATCTGTGAAACGACTGGGTGATCTGTGACACTAGTGGGACATATGTGAACTTATTGGGACATCTGTGAAACTATTGGGACATCTGTGAAACTATTGGGACATCTGTGAAACTATGGGGACATCTGTGCAACTAATGGGACATATGTGAAACTATTGGGGCATCTGTGAAACTACTGGGATCATCTGTGAAACTACTGGGACATCTGTAAAACTACTGGGACATCTTTGAAACTATTGGGACATCTGTGAAACTATGGGGACATCTGTTAACCTACTGGAATATCTGTAAAACTTCTGGGACATCTGTGAAACTATTGGGACATCTGTGAAACTACTGGTACATCTGTGAAATTATTGGGACATCTGTGAAACTATGGGGACATCTGTGAAACTAATGGGACATATGTGAAACTATTGGGGCATCTGTGAAACTACTGGGACATATGTGAACCTATTGGGACATCTGTGAAACTATTGGGACATCTGTGAAACTATGGGGACATCTGTGAAACTACTGGGACATCTGTTAAACTACTGGGACATCTGTTGAACTATTGGGACATCTGTGAATCTACTGGGACATCTGTAAAACTACTGGGACATATGTGAATCTATTGGGACATCTGTGAAACTATTGAGACATCTGTGAAACTATTGGGACATCTGTTAAACTACTGGTACATCTGTTAAATTATTGGGACATCTGTAAAACTATGGGGACATCTGTGAAACTAATGGGACATATGTGAAACTATTGGGGCATCTGTGAAACGACTGGGTGATCTGTGACACTAGTGGGACATATGTGAACTTATTGGGACATCTGTGAAACTATTGGGACATCTGTGAAACTATTGGGACATCTGTGAAACTATGGGGACATCTGTGCAACTAATGGGACATATGTGAAACTATTGGGGCATCTGTGAAACTACTGGGATCATCTGTGAAAATACTGGGACATCTGTAAAACTACTGGGACATCTTTGAAACTATTGGGACATCTGTGAAACTATGGGGACATCTGTTAACCTACTGGAATATCTGTAAAACTTCTGGGACATCTGTGAAACTATTGGGACATCTGTGAAACTATTGGGACATCTGTGAAACTACTGGTACATCTGTGAAATTATTGGGACATCTGTGAAACTATGGGGACATCTGTGAAACTAATGGGACATATGTGAAACTATTTGGGCATCTGTGAAACTACTGGGACATATGTGAACCTATTGGGACATCTGTGAAACTATTGGGACATCTGTGAAACTATGGGGACATCTGTGAAACTACTGGGACATCTGTTAAACTACTGGGACATCTGTTGAGCTATTGGGACATATGTGAAACTTTTGGGACATCTGTGAAACTACTGGTACATCTGTTAAATTATTGGGACATCTGTAAAACTATGGGGACATCTGTGAAACTAATGGGACATATGTGAAACTATTGGGGCATCTGTGAAACGACTGGGTGATCTGTGACACTAGTGGGACATATGTGAACTTATTGGGACATCTGTGAAACTATTGGGACATCTGTGAAACTATTGGGACATCTGTGAAACTATGGGGACATCTGTGCAACTAATGGGACATATGTGAAACTATTGGGGCATCTGTGAAACTACTGGGATCATCTGTGAAACTACTGGGACATCTGTGAAGTTATGGGGACATCTGTGAAACTAATGGGACATATGTGAAACTATTGGGACATCTGTGAAACTACTGGTACATCTGTTAAATTATTGGGACATCTGTAAAACTATGGGGACATCTGTGAAACTAATGGGACATATGTGAAACTATTGGGGCATCTGTGAAACGACTGGGTGATCTGTGACACTAGTGGGACATATGTGAACTTATTGGGACATCTGTGAAACTATTGGGACATCTGTGAAACTATTGGGACATCTGTGAAACTATGGGGACATCTGTGCAACTAATGGGACATATGTGAAACTATTGGGGCATCTGTGAAACTACTGGGATCATCTGTGAAACTACTGGGACATCTGTAAAACTACTGGGACATCTTTGAAACTATTGGGACATCTGTGAAACTATGGGGACATCTGTTAACCTACTGGAATATCTTTAAAACTTCTGGGACATCTGTGAAACTATTGGGACATCTGTGAAACTATTGGGACATCTGTGAAACTACTGGTACATCTGTGAAATTATTGGGACATCTGTGAAACTATGGGGACATCTGTGAAACTAATGGGACATATGTGAAACTATTGGGGCATCTGTGAAACTACTGGGACATATGTGAACCTATTGGGACATCTGTGAAACTATTGGGACATCTGTGAAACTATGGGGACATCTGTGAAACTACTGGGACATCTGTTAAACTACTGGGACATCTGTTGAACTATTGGGACATCTGTGAATCTACTGGGACATCTGTAAAACTACTGGGACATATGTGAATCTATTGGGACATCTGTGAAACTATTGAGACATCTGTGAAACTATTGGGACATCTGTTAAACTACTGGTACATCTGTTAAATTATTGGGACATCTGTAAAACTATGGGGACATCTGTGAAACTAATGGGACATATGTGAAACTATTGGGGCATCTGTGAAACGACTGGGTGATCTGTGACACTAGTGGGACATATGTGAACTTATTGGGACATCTGTGAAACTATTGGGACATCTGTGAAACTATTGGGACATCTGTGAAACTATGGGGACATCTGTGCAACTAATGGGACATATGTGAAACTATTGGGGCATCTGTGAAACTACTGGGATCATCTGTGAAACTACTGGGACATCTGTAAAACTACTGGGACATCTTTGAAACTATTGGGACATCTGTGAAACTATGGGGACATCTGTTAACCTACTGGAATATCTGTAAAACTTCTGGGACATCTGTGAAACTATTGGGACATCTGTGAAACTATTGGGACATCTGTGAAACTACTGGTACATCTGTGAAATTATTGGGACATCTGTGAAACTATGGGGACATCTGTGAAACTAATGGGACATATGTGAAACTATTGGGGCATCTGTGAAACTACTGGGACATATGTGAACCTATTGGGACATCTGTGAAACTATTGGGACATCTGTGAAACTATGGGGACATCTGTGAAACTACTGGGACATCTGTTAAACTACTGGGACATCTGTTGAACTATTGGGACATCTGTGAATCTACTGGGACATCTGTAAAACTACTGGGACATATGTGAATCTATTGGGACATCTGTGAAACTATTGAGACATCTGTGAAACTATTGGGACATCTGTTAAACTACTGGTACATCTGTTAAATTATTGGGACATCTGTAAAACTATGGGGACATCTGTGAAACTAATGGGACATATGTGAAACTATTGGGGCATCTGTGAAACGACTGGGTGATCTGTGACACTAGTGGGACATATGTGAACTTATTGGGACATCTGTGAAACTACTGGGACATCTGTGAAACTATTGGGACATCTGTGAAACTATGGGGACATCTGTGCAACTAATGGGACATATGTGAAACTATTGGGGCATCTGTGAAACTACTGGGATCATCTGTGAAACTACTGGGACATCTGTAAAACTACTGGGACATCTTTGAAACTATTGGGACATCTGTTAACCTACTGGAATATCTGTAAAACTCCAGGGACATCTGTGAAACTATTGGGATATCTGTGAAACTATTGGGACATATGTGAAACTACTGGTACATCTGTGAAATTATTGGGACATCTGTGAAACTATGGGGACATCTGTGAAACTAATGGGACATATGTGAAACTATTGGGGCATCTGTGAAACGACTGGGTGATCTGTGAAACTACTGGGACATATGTGAACTTATTGGGACATCTGTGAAACTATTGGGACATCTGTGAAACTATTGGGACATCTGTGAAGCTATGGGGACATCTGTGAAACTAATGGGACATATGTGAAACTATTGGGACATCTGTGAAACTACTGGTACATCTGTTAAATTATTGGGACATCTGTAAAACTATGGGGACATCTGTGAAACTAATGGGACATATGTGAAACTATTGGGACATCTGTGAAACTATGGGGACATCTGTGCAACTAATGGGACATATGTGAAACTATTGGGGCATCTGTGAAACTACTGGGATCATCTGTGAAACTACTGGGACATCTGTAAAACTACTGGGACATCTTTGAAACTATTGGGACATCTGTGAAACTATGGGGACATCTGTTAACCTACTGGAATATCTGTAAAACTTCTGGGACATCTGTGAAACTATTGGGACATCTGTGAAACTATGGGGACATCTGTGAAACTAATGGGACATATGTGAAAATATTGGGGCATCTGTGAAACTACTGGGACATATGTGAACCTATTGGGACATCTGTGAAACTATGGGGATATCTGTTAACCTACTGGGACATCTGTGAAACTACTGGGACATCTGTTAAACTACTGGGACATCTGTTGAACTATTGGGACATCTGCGAATCTACTGGGACATCTGTAAAACTACTGGGACATATGTGAATCTATTGGGACATCTGTGAAACTATTGGGACATCTGTGAAACTATTGAGACATCTGTGAAACAACTGGGACATCTGTTGAACTATTGGGACATCTGTTAAACTCCTGGGACATCTGGGAAACTATTGGGACATCTGTGAAACTATTTGGGACATCTGTTAAACTATTGGGACATCTGTGAAACTACTGGTACATCTGTGAAATTATTGGGACATCTGTGAAACTATGGGGACATCTGTGAAACTAATGGGACATATGTGAAACTATTGGGGCATCTGTGAAACTACGGGTGATCTGTGAATCTACTGGGACATATGTGAACCTATTGAGACATCTGTGAAACTATTGGGACATCTGTGAAACTATTGGGACATCTGTGAAACTATGGGGACATCTGTGAAACTATTGGGACATCTGTGAAACTATTGGGACATCTGTGAAACTATGGGGACATCTGTGCAACTAATGGGACATATGTGAAACTATTGGGGCATCTGTGAAACTACTGGGATCATCTGTGAAACTACTGGGACATCTGTAAAACTACTGGGACATCTTTGAAACTATTGGGACATCTGTGAAACTATGGGGACATCTGTTAACCTACTGGAATATCTTTAAAACTTCTGGGACATCTGTGAAACTATTGGGACATCTGTGAAACTATTGGGACATCTGTGAAACTACTGGTACATCTGTGAAATTATTGGGACATCTGTGAAACTATGGGGACATCTGTGAAACTAATGGGACATATGTGAAACTATTGGGGCATCTGTGAAACTACTGGGACATATGTGAACCTATTGGGACATCTGTGAAACTATTGGGACATCTGTGAAACTATGGGGACATCTGTGAAACTACTGGGACATCTGTTAAACTACTGGGACATCTGTTGAACTATTGGGACATCTGTGAATCTACTGGGACATCTGTAAAACTACTGGGACATATGTGAATCTATTGGGACATCTGTGAAACTATTGAGACATCTGTGAAACTATTGGGACATCTGTTAAACTACTGGTACATCTGTTAAATTATTGGGACATCTGTAAAACTATGGGGACATCTGTGAAACTAATGGGACATATGTGAAACTATTGGGGCATCTGTGAAACGACTGGGTGATCTGTGACACTAGTGGGACATATGTGAACTTATTGGGACATCTGTGAAACTATTGGGACATCTGTGAAACTATTGGGACATCTGTGAAACTATGGGGACATCTGTGCAACTAATGGGACATATGTGAAACTATTGGGGCATCTGTGAAACTACTGGGATCATCTGTGAAACTACTGGGACATCTGTAAAACTACTGGGACATCTTTGAAACTATTGGGACATCTGTGAAACTATGGGGACATCTGTTAACCTACTGGAATATCTGTAAAACTTCTGGGACATCTGTGAAACTATTGGGACATCTGTGAAACTATTGGGACATCTGTGAAACTACTGGTACATCTGTGAAATTATTGGGACATCTGTGAAACTATGGGGACATCTGTGAAACTAATGGGACATATGTGAAACTATTGGGGCATCTGTGAAACTACTGGGACATATGTGAACCTATTGGGACATCTGTGAAACTATTGGGACATCTGTGAAACTATGGGGACATCTGTGAAACTACTGGGACATCTGTTAAACTACTGGGACATCTGTTGAACTATTGGGACATCTGTGAATCTACTGGGACATCTGTAAAACTACTGGGACATATGTGAATCTATTGGGACATCTGTGAAACTATTGAGACATCTGTGAAACTATTGGGACATCTGTTAAACTACTGGTACATCTGTTAAATTATTGGGACATCTGTAAAACTATGGGGACATCTGTGAAACTAATGGGACATATGTGAAACTATTGGGGCATCTGTGAAACGACTGGGTGATCTGTGACACTAGTGGGACATATGTGAACTTATTGGGACATCTGTGAAACTACTGGGACATCTGTGAAACTATTGGGACATCTGTGAAACTATGGGGACATCTGTGCAACTAATGGGACATATGTGAAACTATTGGGGCATCTGTGAAACTACTGGGATCATCTGTGAAACTACTGGGACATCTGTAAAACTACTGGGACATCTTTGAAACTATTGGGACATCTGTTAACCTACTGGAATATCTGTAAAACTCCAGGGACATCTGTGAAACTATTGGGATATCTGTGAAACTATTGGGACATATGTGAAACTACTGGTACATCTGTGAAATTATTGGGACATCTGTGAAACTATGGGGACATCTGTGAAACTAATGGGACATATGTGAAACTATTGGGGCATCTGTGAAACGACTGGGTGATCTGTGAAACTACTGGGACATATGTGAACTTATTGGGACATCTGTGAAACTATTGGGACATCTGTGAAACTATTGGGACATCTGTGAAGCTATGGGGACATCTGTGAAACTAATGGGACATATGTGAAACTATTGGGACATCTGTGAAACTACTGGTACATCTGTTAAATTATTGGGACATCTGTAAAACTATGGGGACATCTGTGAAACTAATGGGACATATGTGAAACTATTGGGACATCTGTGAAACTATGGGGACATCTGTGCAACTAATGGGACATATGTGAAACTATTGGGGCATCTGTGAAACTACTGGGATCATCTGTGAAACTACTGGGACATCTGTAAAACTACTGGGACATCTTTGAAACTATTGGGACATCTGTGAAACTATGGGGACATCTGTTAACCTACTGGAATATCTGTAAAACTTCTGGGACATCTGTGAAACTATTGGGACATCTGTGAAACTATGGGGACATCTGTGAAACTAATGGGACATATGTGAAAATATTGGGGCATCTGTGAAACTACTGGGACATATGTGAACCTATTGGGACATCTGTGAAACTATGGGGATATCTGTTAACCTACTGGGACATCTGTGAAACTACTGGGACATCTGTTAAACTACTGGGACATCTGTTGAACTATTGGGACATCTGTGAATCTACTGGGACATCTGTAAAACTACTGGGACATATGTGAATCTATTGGGACATCTGTGAAACTATTGGGACATCTGTGAAACTATTGAGACATCTGTGAAACAACTGGGACATCTGTTGAACTATTGGGACATCTGTTAAACTCCTGGGACATCTGGGAAACTATTGGGACATCTGTGAAACTATTTGGGACATCTGTTAAACTATTGGGACATCTGTGAAACTACTGGTACATCTGTGAAATTATTGGGACATCTGTGAAACTATGGGGACATCTGTGAAACTAATGGGACATATGTGAAACTATTGGGGCATCTGTGAAACTACGGGTGATCTGTGAATCTACTGGGACATATGTGAACCTATTGAGACATCTGTGAAACTATTGGGACATCTGTGAAACTATTGGGACATCTGTGAAACTATGGGGACATCTGTGAAACTATGGGGACATCTGTGAAACTAATGGGACATATGTGAAACTATTGGGACATCTGTGAAACTATGGGGACATCTGTGAAACTAATGGGACATATGTGAAACTATTGGGACATCTGTAAAACTACTGGGACATATGTGAAACTATTGGGAAATGTGTGAAACTATTGGGACATCTGTGAAACTATTGGGACATCTGTGAAACTACTGGTACATCTGTGAAACTATGGGGACATCTGTTAACCTACTGGGATATCTGTAAAACTACTGGGACATCTGTGAAACTATTGGGACATCTGTGAAACTATGGGGACATCCGTTAACCTACTGGGACATCTGTGAAACTACTGGGACATCTGTTAAACTACTGGGACATCTGTAAAACTATGGGGACATCTGTGAAACTAATGGGACATATGTGAAACTATTGGGGCATCTGTGAAACGACTGGGTGATCTGTGACACTAGTGGGACATGTGAACTTATTGGGACATCTGTGAAACTATTGGGACATCTGTGAAACTATTGGGACATCTGTGAAACTATGGGGACATCTGTGCAACTAATGGGACATATGTGAAACTATTGGGGCATCTGTGAAACTACTGGGATCATCTGTGAAACTACTGGGACATCTGTAAAACTACTGGGACATCTTTGAAACTATTGGGACATCTGTGAAACTATGGGGACATCTGTTAACCTACTGGAATATCTGTAAAACTTCTGGGACATCTGTGAAACTATTGGGACATCTGTGAAACTATTGGGACATCTGTGAAACTACTGGTACATCTGTGAAATTATTGGGACATCTGTGAAACTATTGAGACATCTGTGAAACTATTGGGACATCTGTTAAACTACTGGTACATCTGTTAAATTATTGGGACATCTGTAAAACTATGGGGACATCTGTGATACTAATGGGACATATGTGAAACTATGGGGGCATCTGTGAAACGACTGGGTGATCTGTGACACTAGTGGGACATATGTGAACTTATTGGGACATCTGTGAAACTATTGGGACATCTGTGAAACTATTGGGACATCTGTGAAACTATGGGGACATCTGTGCAACTAATGGGACATATGTGAAACTATTGGGGCATCTGTGAAACTACTGGGATCATCTGTGAAACTACTGGGACATCTGTAAAACTACTGGGACATCTTTGAAACTATTGGGACATCTGTGAAACTATGGGGACATCTGTTAACCTACTGGAATATCTGTAAAACTCCTGGGACATCTGTGAAACTATTGGGATATCTGTGAAACTATTGGGACATATGTGAAACTACTGGTACATCTGTGAAATTATTGGGACATCTGTGAAACTATGGGGACATCTGTGAAACTAATGGGACATATGTGAAACTATTGGGGCATCTGTGAAACGACTGGGTGATCTGTGAAACTACTGGGACATATGTGAACTTATTGGGACATCTGTGAAACTATTGGGACATCTGTGAAACTATTGGGACATCTGTGAAGCTATGGGGACATCTGTGAAACTAATGGGACATATGTGAAACTATTGGGACATCTGTGAAACTACTGGTACATCTGTTAAATTATTGGGACATCTGTAAAACTATGGGGACATCTGTGAAACTAATGGGACATATGTGAAACTATTGGGACATCTGTGAAACTATGGGGACATCTGTGCAACTAATGGGACATATGTGAAACTATTGGGGCATCTGTGAAACTACTGGGATCATCTGTGAAACTACTGGGACATCTGTAAAACTACTGGGACATCTTTGAAACTATTGGGACATCTGTGAAACTATGGGGACATCTGTTAACCTACTGGAATATCTGTAAAACTTCTGGGACATCTGTGAAACTATTGGGACATCTGTGAAACTATTGGGACATCTGTGAAACTACTGGTACATCTGTGAAATTATTGGGACATCTGTGAAACTATGGGGACATCTGTGAAACTAATGGGACATATGTGAAAATATTGGGGCATCTGTGAAACTACTGGGACATATGTGAACCTATTGGGACATCTGTGAAACTATGGGGATATCTGTTAACCTACTGGGACATCTGTGAAACTACTGGGACATCTGTTAAACTACTGGGACATCTGTTGAACTATTGGGACATCTGTGAATCTACTGGGACATCTGTAAAACTACTGGGACATATGTGAATCTATTGGGACATCTGTGAAACTATTGGGACATCTGTGAAACTATTGAGACATCTGTGAAACAACTGGGACATCTGTTGAACTATTGGGACATCTGTTAAACTCCTGGGACATCTGGGAAACTATTGGGACATCTGTGAAACTATTTGGGACATCTGTTAAACTATTGGGACATCTGTGAAACTACTGGTACATCTGTGAAATTATTGGGACATCTGTGAAACTATGGGGACATCTGTGAAACTAATGGGACATATGTGAAACTATTGGGGCATCTGTGAAACTACGGGTGATCTGTGAATCTACTGGGACATATGTGAACCTATTGAGACATCTGTGAAACTATTGGGACATCTGTGAAACTATTGGGACATCTGTGAAACTATGGGGACATCTGTGAAACTATGGGGACATCTGTGAAACTAATGGGACATCTTTAAACCAACTGGGACATATGTGAAACTATTGGGAAATGTGTGAAACTATTGGGACATCTGTGAAACTATTGGGACATCTGTGAAACTACTGGTACATCTGTGAAACTATGGGGACATCTGTTAACCTACTGGGATATCTGAAAAACTACTGGGACATCTGTGAAACTATTGGGACATCTGTGAAACTATGGGGACATCCGTTAACCTACTGGGACATCTGTGAAACTACTGGGACATCTGTTAAACTACTGGGACATCTGTAAAACTATGGGGACATCTGTGAAACTAATGGGACATATGTGAAACTATTGGGGCATCTGTGAAACGACTGGGTGATCTGTGACACTAGTGGGACATGTGAACTTATTGGGACATCTGTGAAACTATTGGGACATCTGTGAAACTATTGGGACATCTGTGAAACTATGGGGACATCTGTGCAACTAATGGCACATATGTGAAACTATTGGGGCATCTGTGAAACTACTGGGATCTTCTGTGAAACTACTGGGACATCTGTAAAACTACTGGGACATCTTTGAAACTATTGGGACATCTGTGAAACTATGGGGACATCTGTTAACCTACTGGAATATCTGTAAAACTCCTGGGACATCTGTGAAACTATTGGGACATCTGTGAAACTATTGGGACATCTGTGAAACTACTGGTACATCTGTGAAATTATTGGGACATCTGTGATACTATGGGGACATCTGTGAAACTAATGGGACATATGTGCAACTATTGGGGCATCTGTGAAACGACTGGGTGATCTGTGAAACTACTGGGACATATGTGAACTTATTGGGACATCTGTGAAACTATTGGGACATCTGTGAAACTATTGGGACATCTGTGAAGCTATGGGGACATCTGTGAAACTAATGGGACATATGTGAAACTATTGGGACATCTGTGAAACTACTGGTACATGTTAAATTATTGGGACATCTGTAAAACTATGGGGACATCTGTGAAACTAATGGGACATATGTGAAACTATTGGGGCATCTGTGAAACGACTGGGTGATCTGTGACACTAGTGGGACATATGTGAACTTATTGGGACATCTGTGAAACTATTGGGACATCTGTGAAACTATTGGGACATCTGTGAAACTATGGGAACATCTGTGCAACTAATGGGACATATGTGAAACTATTGGGGCATCTGTGAAACTATGGGGCATCTGTTAACCTACTGGAATATCTGTAAAACTTCTGGGACATCTGTGAAACTATTGGGACATCTGTGAAACTATTGGGACATCTGTGAAACTACTGGTACATCTGTGAAATTATTGGGACATCTGTGAAACTATGGGGACATCTGTGAAACTACTGGGACATCTGTAAAACTACTGGGACATCTTTGAAACTATTGGGACATCTGTGAAACTATGGGGACATCTGTTAACCTACTGGAATATCTGTAAAACTTCTGGGACATCTGTGAAACTATTGGGACATCTGTGAAACTATTGGGACATCTGTGAAACTACTGGTACATCTGTGAAATTATTGGGACATCTGTGAAACTATGGGGACATCTGTGAAACTAATGGGACATATGTGAAACTATTGGGGCATCTGTGAAACTACTGGGACATATGTGAACCTATTGGGACATCTGTGAAACTTTTGGGACATCTGTGAAACTATGGGGACATCTGTTAACCTACTGGGACATCTGTGAAACTACTGGGACATATGTTAAACTACTGGGACATCTGTTGAACTATTGGGACATCTGTGAATCTACTGGGACATCTGTAAAACTACTGGGACATATGTGAATCTATTGGGACATCTGTGAAACTATTGGGACATCTGTGAAACTACTGGTACATCTGTGAAATTATTGGGACATCTGTGAAACTATGGGGACATCTGTGAAACTAATGGGACATATGTGAAAATATTGGGGCATCTGTGAAACTACTGGGACATATGTGAAACTACTGGGACATCTGTAAAACTACTGGGACATCTTTGAAACTATTGGGACATCTGTGAAACTATTGGGACATCTGTTAAACTTCTGGGACATCTGTGAAACTATTGGGACATCTGTGAAACTATTTGGGACATCTGTTAAAGTATTGGGACATCTGTGAAACTACTGGTACATCTGTTAAATTATTGGGACATCTGTGAAACTATGGGGACATCTGTGAAACTAATGGGACATATGTGAAACTATTGGGGCATCTGTGAAACGACTGGGTGATCTGTGAAACTACTGGGACATATGTGAACTTATTGGGACATCTGTGAAACTATTGGGACATCTGTGAAACTATTGGGACATCGGTGAAACTATGGGGACATCTGTGAAACTAATGGGACATATGTGAAACTATTGGGGCATCTGTGAAACTACTGGGATCATCTGTGAAACTAGCGGGACATCTGTAAAACTACTGGGACATCTTTGAAACTATTGGAACATCTGTGAAACTATGGGGACATCTATTAACCTACTGGAATATCTATAAAACTTCTGGGACATCTGTGAAACTATTGGGACATCTGTGAAACTATTGGGAAATCTGTGAAACTATTGGGACATCTGTGAATCTATTGGGACATCTGTGAAACTATTTGGGACATCTGTTAAACTATTGGGACATCTGTGAAACTACTGGTACATCTGTGAAATTATTGGGACATCTGTGAAACTATGGGGACATCTGTGAAACTAATGGGACATATGTGAAACTATTGGGGCATCTGTGAAACTACTGGGACATATGTGAACCTATTGGGACATCTGTGAAACTTTTGGGACATCTGTGAAACTATGGGGACATCTGTTAACCTACTGGGACATCTGTGAAACTACTGGGACATCTGTTAAACTACTGGGACATCTGTTGAACTATTGGGACATCTGTGAATCTACTGGGACATCTGTAAAACTACTGGGACATATGTGAATCTATTGGGACATCTGTGAAACTATTGGGACATCTGTGAAACTATTGAGACATCTGTGAAACAACTGGGAAATCTGTGAAACTATTGGGACATCTGTGAAACTATTTGGGACATCTGTTAAACTATTGGGACATCTGTGAAACTACTGATACATCTGTTAAATTATTGGGACATCTGTGAAACTATGGGGACATCTGTGAAACTAATGGGACATATGCGAAACTATTGGGGCATCTGTGAAACGACTTGGTGATCTGTGAAACTACTGGGACATATGTGAACTTATTGGGACATCTGTGAGACTATTGGGACATCTGTGAAACTATTGGGACATCTGTGAAACTATGGGGACATCTGTGAAACTAATGGGACATATTTGAAACTATTGGGACATCTGTGAAACTACTGGTACATCTGTTAAATTATTGGGACATCTGTAAAACTATGGGGACATCTGTGAAACTAATGGGACATATGTGAAACTATTGGGGCATCTGTGAAACGACTGGGTGATCTGTGACACTAGTGGGACATATGTGAACTTATTGGGACATCTGTGAAACTATTGGGACATCTGTGAAACTACTGGTACATCTGTGAAATTATTGGGACATCTGTGAAACTATGGGGACATCTGTGAAACTAATGGGACATATGTGAAACTATTGGGGCATCTGTGAAACTACTGGGACATATGTGAACCTATTGGGACATCTGTGAAACTTTTGGGACATCTGTGAAACTATGGGGACATCTGTTAACCTACTGGGACATCTGTGAAACTACTGGGACATATGTTAAACTACTGGGACATCTGTTGAACTATTGGGACATCTGTGAATCTACTGGGACATCTGTAAAACTACTGGGACATATGTGAATCTATTGGGACATCTGTGAAACTATTGGGACATCTGTGAAACTACTGGTACATCTGTGAAATTATTGGGACATCTGTGAAAC
The DNA here is from genome assembly GCF_048934315.1 of Petromyzon marinus. Lineage (NCBI taxonomy): Eukaryota > Metazoa > Chordata > Hyperoartia > Petromyzontiformes > Petromyzontidae > Petromyzon > Petromyzon marinus. Next base: position 16,643,134 of record NC_133681.1, on the reverse strand, counting down.
TATGGGGACATCTGTGAAACTAATGGGACATATGTGAAAATATTGGGGCATCTGTGAAACTACTGGGACATATGTGAAACTACTGGGACATCTGTAAAACTACTGGGACATCTTTGAAACTATTGGGACATCTGTGAAACTATTGGGACATCTGTTAAACTTCTGGGACATCTGTGAAACTATTGGGACATCTGTGAAACTATTTGGGACATCTGTTAAAGTATTGGGACATCTGTGAAACTACTGGTACATCTGTTAAATTATTGGGACATCTGTGAAACTATGGGGACATCTGTGAAACTAATGGGACATATGTGAAACTATTGGGGCATCTGTGAAACGACTGGGTGATCTGTGAAACTACTGGGACATATGTGAACTTATTGGGACATCTGTGAAACTATTGGGACATCTGTGAAACTATTGGGACATCGGTGAAACTATGGGGACATCTGTGAAACTAATGGGACATATGTGAAACTATTGGGGCATCTGTGAAACTACTGGGATCATCTGTGAAACTAGCGGGACATCTGTAAAACTACTGGGACATCTTTGAAACTATTGGAACATCTGTGAAACTATGGGGACATCTATTAACCTACTGGAATATCTATAAAACTTCTGGGACATCTGTGAAACTATTGGGACATCTGTGAAACTATTGGGAAATCTGTGAAACTATTGGGACATCTGTGAATCTATTGGGACATCTGTGAAACTATTTGGGACATCTGTTAAACTATTGGGACATCTGTGAAACTACTGGTACATCTGTGAAATTATTGGGACATCTGTGAAACTATGGGGACATCTGTGAAACTAATGGGACATATGTGAAACTATTGGGGCATCTGTGAAACTACTGGGACATATGTGAACCTATTGGGACATCTGTGAAACTTTTGGGACATCTGTGAAACTATGGGGACATCTGTTAACCTACTGGGACATCTGTGAAACTACTGGGACATCTGTTAAACTACTGGGACATCTGTTGAACTATTGGGACATCTGTGAATCTACTGGGACATCTGTAAAACTACTGGGACATATGTGAATCTATTGGGACATCTGTGAAACTATTGGGACATCTGTGAAACTATTGAGACATCTGTGAAACAACTGGGAAATCTGTGAAACTATTGGGACATCTGTGAAACTATTTGGGACATCTGTTAAACTATTGGGACATCTGTGAAACTACTGATACATCTGTTAAATTATTGGGACATCTGTGAAACTATGGGGACATCTGTGAAACTAATGGGACATATGCGAAACTATTGGGGCATCTGTGAAACGACTTGGTGATCTGTGAAACTACTGGGACATATGTGAACTTATTGGGACATCTGTGAGACTATTGGGACATCTGTGAAACTATTGGGACATCTGTGAAACTATGGGGACATCTGTGAAACTAATGGGACATATTTGAAACTATTGGGACATCTGTGAAACTACTGGTACATCTGTTAAATTATTGGGACATCTGTAAAACTATGGGGACATCTGTGAAACTAATGGGACATATGTGAAACTATTGGGGCATCTGTGAAACGACTGGGTGATCTGTGACACTAGTGGGACATATGTGAACTTATTGGGACATCTGTGAAACTATTGGGACATCTGTGAAACTATTGGGACATCTGTGAAACTATGGGGACATCTGTGCAACTAATGGGACATATGTGAAACTATTGGGGCATCTGTGAAACTACTGGGATCATCTGTGAAACTACTGGGACATCTGTAAAACTACTGGGACATCTTTGAAACTATTGGGACATCTGTGAAACTATGGGGACATCTGTTAAACTACTGGAATATCTGTAAAACTCCTGGGACATCTGTGAAACTATTGGGACATCTGTGAAACTATTGGGACATCTGTGAAACTACTGGTACATCTGTGAAATTATTGGGACATCTGTGATGCTATGGGGACATCTGTGAAACTAATGGGACATATGTGAAACTATTGGGGCATCTGTGAAACGACTGGGTGATCTGTGAAACTACTGGGACATATGTGAACTTATTGGGACATCTGTGAAACTATTGGGACATCTGTGAAACTATTGGGACATCTGTGAAGCTATGGGAACATCTGTGAAACTAATGGGACATATGTGAAACTATTGGGACATCTGTGAAACTACTGGTACATGTTAAATTATTGGGACATCTGTAAAACTATGGGGACATCTGTGAAACTAATGGGACATATGTGAAACTATTGGGGCATCTGTGAAACGACTGGGTGATCTGTGACACTAGTGGGACATATGTGAACTTATTGGGACATCTGTGAAACTATTGGGACATCTGTGAAACTATTGGGACATCTGTGAAACTATGGGGACATCTGTGCAACTAATGGGACATATGTGAAACTATTGGGGCATCTGTGAAACTACTGGGATCATCTGTGAAACTACTGGGACATCTGTAAAACTACTGGGACATCTTTGAAACTATTGGGACATCTGTGAAACTATGGGGACATCTGTTAACCTACTGGAATATCTGTAAAACTTCTGGGACATCTGTGAAACTATTGGGACATCTGTGAAACTATTGGCACATCTGTGAAACTACTGGTACATCTGTGAAATGATTGGGACATCTGTGAAACTATGGGGACATCTGTGAAACTAATGGGACATATGTGAAACTATTGGGGCATCTGTGAAACTACTGGGACATATGTGAACCTATTGGGACATCTGTGAAACTATTGGGACATCTGTGAAACTATGGGGACATCTGTGAAACTACTGGGACATCTGTTAAACTACTGGGACATCTGTTGAACTATTGGGACATCTGTGAATCTACTGGGACATCTGTAAAACTACTGGGACATATGTGAATCTATTGGGACATCTGTGAAACTATTGAGACATCTGTGAAACTATTGGGACATCTGTTAAACTACTGGTACATCTGTTAAATTATTGGGACATCTGTAAAACTATGGGGACATCTGTGAAACTAATGGGACATATGTGAAACTATTGGGGCATCTGTGAAACGACTGGGTGATCTGTGACACTAGTGGGACATATGTGAACTTATTGGGACATCTGTGAAACTATTGGGACATCTGTGAAACTATTGGGACATCTGTGAAACTATGGGGACATCTGTGCAACTAATGGGACATATGTGAAACTATTGGGGCATCTGTGAAACTACTGGGATCATCTGTGAAACTACTGGGACATCTGTAAAACTACTGGGACATCTTTGAAACTATTGGGACATCTGTGAAACTATGGGGACATCTGTTAACCTACTGGAATATCTGTAAAACTTCTGGGACATCTGTGAAACTATTGGGACATCTGTGAAACTATTGGGACATCTGTGAAACTATTGGGACATCTGTGAAACTACTGGTACATCTGTGAAATTATTGGGACATCTGTGAAACTATGGGGACATCTGTGAAACTAATGGGACATATGTGAAACTATTTGGGCATCTGTGAAACTACTGGGACATATGTGAACCTATTGGGACATCTGTGAAACTATTGGGACATCTGTGAAACTATGGGGACATCTGTGAAACTACTGGGACATCTGTTAAACTACTGGGACATCTGTTGAGCTATTGGGACATATGTGAAACTATTGGGACATCTGTGAAACTACTGGTACATCTGTTAAATTATTGGGACATCTGTAAAACTATGGGGACATCTGTGAAACTAATGGGACATATGTGAAACTATTGGGGCATCTGTGAAACGACTGGGTGATCTGTGACACTAGTGGGACATATGTGAACTTATTGGGACATCTGTGAAACTATTGGGACATCTGTGAAACTATTGGGACATCTGTGAAACTATGGGGACATCTGTGCAACTAATGGGACATATGTGAAACTATTGGGGCATCTGTGAAACTACTGGGATCATCTGTGAAACTACTGGGACATCTGTGAAGCTATGGGGACATCTGTGAAACTAATGGGACATATGTGAAACTATTGGGACATCTGTGAAACTACTGGTACATCTGTTAAATTATTGGGACATCTGTAAAACTATGGGGACATCTGTGAAACTAATGGGACATATGTGAAACTATTGGGGCATCTGTGAAACGACTGGGTGATCTGTGACACTAGTGGGACATATGTGAACTTATTGGGACATCTGTGAAACTATTGGGACATCTGTGAAACTATTGGGACATCTGTGAAACTATGGGGACATCTGTGCAACTAATGGGACATATGTGAAACTATTGGGGCATCTGTGAAACTACTGGGATCATCTGTGAAACTACTGGGACATCTGTAAAACTACTGGGACATCTTTGAAACTATTGGGACATCTGTGAAACTATGGGGACATCTGTTAACCTACTGGAATATCTTTAAAACTTCTGGGACATCTGTGAAACTATTGGGACATCTGTGAAACTATTGGGACATCTGTGAAACTACTGGTACATCTGTGAAATTATTGGGACATCTGTGAAACTATGGGGACATCTGTGAAACTTATGGGACATATGTGAAACTATTGGGGCATCTGTGAAACTACTGGGACATATGTGAACCTATTGGGACATCTGTGAAACTATTGGGACATCTGTGAAACTATGGGGACATCTGTGAAACTACTGGGACATCTGTTAAACTACTGGGACATCTGTTGAACTATTGGGACATCTGTGAATCTACTGGGACATCTGTAAAACTACTGGGACATATGTGAATCTATTGGGACATCTGTGAAACTATTGAGACATCTGTGAAACTATTGGGACATCTGTTAAACTACTGGTACATCTGTTAAATTATTGGGACATCTGTAAAACTATGGGGACATCTGTGAAACTAATGGGACATATGTGAAACTATTGGGGCATCTGTGAAACGACTGGGTGATCTGTGACACTAGTGGGACATATGTGAACTTATTGGGACATCTGTGAAACTATTGGGACATCTGTGAAACTATTGGGACATCTGTGAAACTATGGGGACATCTGTGCAACTAATGGGACATATGTGAAACTATTGGGGCATTTGTGAAACTACTGGGATCATCTGTGAAACTACTGGGACATCTGTAAAACTACTGGGACATCTTTGAAACTATTGGGACATCTGTGAAACTATGGGGACATCTGTTAACCTACTGGAATATCTGTAAAACTTCTGGGACATCTGTGAAACTATTGGGACATCTGTGAAACTATTGGGACATCTGTGAAACTACTGGTACATCTGTGAAATTATTGGGACATCTGTGAAACTATGGGGACATCTGTGAAACTAATGGGACATATGTGAAACTATTGGGGCATCTGTGAAACTACTGGGACATATGTGAACCTATTGGGACATCTGTGAAACTATTGGGACATCTGTGAAACTATGGGGACATCTGTGAAACTACTGGGACATCTGTTAAACTACTGGGACATCTGTTGAACTATTGGGACATCTGTGAATCTACTGGGACATCTGTAAAACTACTGGGACATATGTGAATCTATTGGGACATCTGTGAAACTATTGAGACATCTGTGAAACTATTGGGACATCTGTTAAACTACTGGTACATCTGTTAAATTATTGGGACATCTGTAAAACTATGGGGACATCTGTGAAACTAATGGGACATATGTGAAACTATTGGGGCATCTGTGAAACGACTGGGTGATCTGTGACACTAGTGGGACATATGTGAACTTATTGGGACATCTGTGAAACTATTGGGACATCTGTGAAACTATTGGGACATCTGTGAAACTATGGGGACATCTGTGCAACTAATGGGACATATGTGAAACTATTGGGGCATCTGTGAAACTACTGGGATCATCTGTGAAACTACTGGGACATCTGTAAAACTACTGGGACATCTTTGAAACTATTGGGACATCTGTGAAACTATGGGGACATCTGTTAACCTACTGGAATATCTGTAAAACTCCTGGGACATCTGTGAAACTATTGGGATATCTGTGAAACTATTGGGACATATGTGAAACTACTGGTACATCTGTGAAATTATTGGGACATCTGTGAAACTATGGGGACATCTGTGAAACTAATGGGACATATGTGAAACTATTGGGGCATCTGTGAAACGACTGGGTGATCTGTGAAACTACTGGGACATATGTGAACTTATTGGGACATCTGTGAAACTATTGGGACATCTGTGAAACTATTGGGACATCTGTGAAGCTATGGGGACATCTGTGAAACTAATGGGACATGTGAAACTATTGGGACATCTGTGAAACTACTGGTACATCTGTTAAATTATTGGGACATCTGTAAAACTATGGGGACATCTGTGAAACTAATGGGACATATGTGAAACTATTGGGACATCTGTGAAACTATGGGGACATCTGTGCAACTAATGGGACATATGTGAAACTATTGGGGCATCTGTGAAACTACTGGGATCATCTGTGAAACTACTGGGACATCTGTAAAACTACTGGGACATCTTTGAAACTATTGGGACATCTGTGAAACTATGGGGACATCTGGTAACCTACTGGAATATCTGTAAAACTTCTGGGACATCTGTGAAACTATTGGGACATCTGTGAAACTATGGGGACATCTGTGAAACTAATGGGACATATGTGAAAATATTGGGGCATCTGTGAAACTACTGGGACATATGTGAACCTATTGGGACATCTGTGAAACTATGGGGATATCTGTTAACCTACTGGGACATCTGTGAAACTACTGGGACATCTGTTAAACTACTGGGACATCTGTTGAACTATTGGGACATCTGTGAATCTACTGGGACATCTGTAAAACTACTGGGACATATGTGAATCTATTGGGACATCTGTGAAACTATTGGGACATCTGTGAAACTATTGAGACATCTGTGAAACAACTGGGACATCTGTTGAACTATTGGGACATCTGTTAAACTCCTGGGACATCTGGGAAACTATTGGGACATCTGTGAAACTATTGGGACATATGTGAAACTACTGGTACATCTGTGAAATTATTGGGACATCTGTGAAACTATGGGGACATCTGTGAAACTAATGGGACATATGTGAAACTATTGGGGCATCTGTGAAACGACTGGGTGATCTGTGAAACTACTGGGACATATGTGAACTTATTGGGACATCTGTGAAACTATTGGGACATCTGTGAAACTATTGGGACATCTGTGAAGCTATGGGGACATCTGTGAAACTAATGGGACATGTGAAACTATTGGGACATCTGTGAAACTACTGGTACATCTGTTAAATTATTGGGACATCTGTAAAACTATGGGGACATCTGTGAAACTAATGGGACATATGTGAAACTATTGGGACATCTGTGAAACTATGGGGACATCTGTGCAACTAATGGGACATATGTGAAACTATTGGGGCATCTGTGAAACTACTGGGATCATCTGTGAAACTACTGGGACATCTGTAAAACTACTGGGACATCTTTGAAACTATTGGGACATCTGTGAAACTATGGGGACATCTGGTAACCTACTGGAATATCTGTAAAACTTCTGGGACATCTGTGAAACTATTGGGACATCTGTGAAACTATGGGGACATCTGTGAAACTAATGGGACATATGTGAAAATATTGGGGCATCTGTGAAACTACTGGGACATATGTGAACCTATTGGGACATCTGTGAAACTATGGGGATATCTGTTAACCTACTGGGACATCTGTGAAACTACTGGGACATCTGTTAAACTACTGGGACATCTGTTGAACTATTGGGACATCTGTGAATCTACTGGGACATCTGTAAAACTACTGGGACATATGTGAATCTATTGGGACATCTGTGAAACTATTGGGACATCTGTGAAACTATTGAGACATCTGTGAAACAACTGGGACATCTGTTGAACTATTGGGACATCTGTTAAACTCCTGGGACATCTGGGAAACTATTGGGACATCTGTGAAACTTTTTGGGACATCTGTTAAACTATTGGGACATCTGTGAAACTACTGGTACATCTGTGAAATTATTGGGACATCTGTGAAACTATGGGGACATCTGTGAAACTAATGGGACATATGTGAAACTATTGGGGCATCTGTGAAACTACGGGTGATCTGTGAATCTACTGGGACATATGTGAACCTATTGAGACATCTGTGAAACTATTGGGACATCTGTGAAACTATTGGGACATCTGTGAAACTATGGGGACATCTGTGAAACTATGGGGACATCTGTGAAACTAATGGGACATATGTGAAACTATTGGGACATCTGTGAAACTATGGGGACATCTGTGAAACTAATGGGACATATGTGAAACTATTGGGACATCTGTAAAACTACTGGGACATATGTGAAACTATTGGGAAATGTGTGAAACTATTGGGACATCTGTGAAACTATTGGGACATCTGTGAAACTACTGGTACATCTGTGAAACTATGGGGACATCTGTTAACCTACTGGGATATCTGTAAAACTACTGGGACATCTGTGAAACTATTGGGACATCTGTGAAACTATGGGGACATCCGTTAACCTACTGGGACATCTGTGAAACTACTGGGACATCTGTTAAACTACTGGGACATCTGTAAAACTATGGGGACATCTGTGAAACTAATGGGACATATGTGAAACTATTGGGCCATCTGTGAAACGACTGGGTGATCTGTGACACTAGTGGGACATGTGAACTTATTGGGACATCTGTGAAACTATTGGGACATCTGTGAAACTATTGGGACATCTGTGAAACTATGGGGACATCTGTGCAACTAATGGGACATATGTGAAACTATTGGGGCATCTGTGAAACTACTGGGATCATCTGTGAAACTACTGGGACATCTGTAAAACTACTGGGACATCTTTGAAACTATTGGGACATCTGTGAAACTATGGGGACATCTGTTAACCTACTGGAATATCTGTAAAACTTCTGGGACATCTGTGAAACTATTGGGACATCTGTGAAACTATTGGGACATCTGTGAAACTACTGGTACATCTGTGAAATTATTGGGACATCTGTGAAACTATTGAGACATCTGTGAAACTATTGGGACATCTGTTAAACTACTGGTACATCTGTTAAATTATTGGGACATCTGTAAAACTATGGGGACATCTGTGAAACTAATGGGACATAAGTGAAACTATTGGGGCATCTGTGAAACGACTGGGTGATCTGTGACACTAGTGGGACATATGTGAACTTATTGGGATATCTGTGAAACTATTGGGACATCTGTGAAACTATTGGGACATCTGTGAAACTATGGGGACATCTGTGCAACTAATGGGACATATGTGAAACTATTGGGGCATCTGTGAAACTACTGGGATCATCTGTGAAACTACTGGGACATCTGTAAAACTACTGGGACATCTTTGAAACTATTGGGACATCTGTGAAACTATGGGGACATCTGTGAAACTATGGGGACATCTGTTAACCTACTGGAATATCTGTAAAACTCCTGGGACATCTGTGAAACTATTGGGATATCTGTGAAACTATTGGGACATATGTGAAACTACTGGTACATCTGTGAAATTATTGGGACATCTGTGAAACTATGGGGACATCTGTGAAACTAATGGGACATATGTGAAACTATTGGGGCATCTGTGAAACGACTGGGTGATCTGTGAAACTACTGGGACATATGTGAACTTATTGGGACATCTGTGAAACTATTGGGACATCTGTGAAACTATTGGGACATCTGTGAAGCTATGGGGACATCTGTGAAACTAATGGGACATATGTGAAACTATTGGGACATCTGTGAAACTACTGGTACATCTGTTAAATTATTGGGACATCTGTGAAACTATGGGGACATCTGGTAACCTACTGGAATATCTGTAAAACTTCTGGGACATCTGTGAAACTATTGGGACATCTGTGAAACTATGGGGACATCTGTGAAACTAATGGGACATATGTGAAAATATTGGGGCATCTGTGAAACTACTGGGACATATGTGAACCTATTGGGACATCTGTGAAACTATGGGGATATCTGTTAACCTACTGGGACATCTGTGAAACTACTGGGACATCTGTTAAACTACTGGGACATCTGTTGAACTATTGGGACATCTGTGAATCTACTGGGACATCTGTAAAACTACTGGGACATATGTGAATCTATTGGGACATCTGTGAAACTATTGGGACATCTGTGAAACTATTGAGACATCTGTGAAACAACTGGGACATCTGTTGAACTATTGGGACATCTGTTAAACTCCTGGGACATCTGGGAAACTATTGGGACATCTGTGAAACTTTTTGGGACATCTGTTAAACTATTGGGACATCTGTGAAACTACTGGTACATCTGTGAAATTATTGGGACATCTGTGAAACTATGGGGACATCTGTGAAACTAATGGGACATATGTGAAACTATTGGGGCATCTGTGAAACTACGGGTGATCTGTGAATCTACTGGGACATATGTGAACCTATTGAGACATCTGTGAAACTATTGGGACATCTGTGAAACTATTGGGACATCTGTGAAACTATGGGGACATCTGTGAAACTATGGGGACATCTGTGAAACTAATGGGACATATGTGAAACTATTGGGACATCTGTGAAACTATGGGGACATCTGTGAAACTAATGGGACATATGTGAAACTATTGGGACATCTGTAAAACTACTGGGACATATGTGAAACTATTGGGAAATGTGTGAAACTATTGGGACATCTGTGAAACTATTGGGACATCTGTGAAACTACTGGTACATCTGTGAAACTATGGGGACATCTGTTAACCTACTGGGATATCTGTAAAACTACTGGGACATCTGTGAAACTATTGGGACATCTGTGAAACTATGGGGACATCCGTTAACCTACTGGGACATCTGTGAAACTACTGGGACATCTGTTAAACTACTGGGACATCTGTAAAACTATGGGGACATCTGTGAAACTAATGGGACATATGTGAAACTATTGGGCCATCTGTGAAACGACTGGGTGATCTGTGACACTAGTGGGACATGTGAACTTATTGGGACATCTGTGAAACTATTGGGACATCTGTGAAACTATTGGGACATCTGTGAAACTATGGGGACATCTGTGCAACTAATGGGACATATGTGAAACTATTGGGGCATCTGTGAAACTACTGGGATCATCTGTGAAACTACTGGGACATCTGTAAAACTACTGGGACATCTTTGAAACTATTGGGACATCTGTGAAACTATGGGGACATCTGTTAACCTACTGGAATATCTGTAAAACTTCTGGGACATCTGTGAAACTATTGGGACATCTGTGAAACTATTGGGACATCTGTGAAACTACTGGTACATCTGTGAAATTATTGGGACATCTGTGAAACTATTGAGACATCTGTGAAACTATTGGGACATCTGTTAAACTACTGGTACATCTGTTAAATTATTGGGACATCTGTAAAACTATGGGGACATCTGTGAAACTAATGGGACATAAGTGAAACTATTGGGGCATCTGTGAAACGACTGGGTGATCTGTGACACTAGTGGGACATATGTGAACTTATTGGGACATCTGTGAAACTATTGGGACATCTGTGAAACTATTGGGACATCTGTGAAACTATGGGGACATCTGTGCAACTAATGGGACATATGTGAAACTATTGGGGCATCTGTGAAACTACTGGGATCATCTGTGAAACTACTGGGACATCTGTAAAACTACTGGGACATCTTTGAAACTATTGGGACATCTGTGAAACTATGGGGACATCTGTGAAACTATGGGGACATCTGTTAACCTACTGGAATATCTGTAAAACTCCTGGGACATCTGTGAAACTATTGGGATATCTGTGAAACTATTGGGACATATGTGAAACTACTGGTACATCTGTGAAATTATTGGGACATCTGTGAAACTATGGGGACATCTGTGAAACTAATGGGACATATGTGAAACTATTGGGGCATCTGTGAAACGACTGGGTGATCTGTGAAACTACTGGGACATATGTGAACTTATTGGGACATCTGTGAAACTATTGGGACATCTGTGAAACTATTGGGACATCTGTGAAGCTATGGGGACATCTGTGAAACTAATGGGACATATGTGAAACTATTGGGACATCTGTGAAACTACTGGTACATCTGTTAAATTATTGGGACATCTGTAAAACTATGGGGACATCTGTGAAACTAATGGGACATATGTGAAACTATTGGGACATCTGTGAAACTATGGGGACATCTGTGCAACTAATGGGACATATGTGAAACTATTGGGGCATCTGTGAAACTACTGGGATCATCTGTGAAACTACTGGGACATCTGTAAAACTACTGGGACATCTTTGAAACTATTGGGACATCTGTGAAACTATGGGGACATCTGTTAACCTACTGGAATATCTGTAAAACTTCTGGGACATCTGTGAAACTATTGGGACATCTGTGAAACTATTGGGACATCTGTGAAACTACTGGTACATCTGTGAAATTATTGGGACATCTGTGAAACTATGGGGACATCTGTGAAACTAATGGGACATATGTGAAAATATTGGGGCATCTGTGAAACTACTGGGACATATGTGAACCTATTGGGACATCTGTGAAACTATGGGGATATCTGTTAACCTACTGGGACATCTGTGAAACTACTGGGACATCTGTTAAACTACTGGGACATCTGTTGAACTATTGGGACATCTGTGAATCTACTGGGACATCTGTAAAACTACTGGGACATATGTGAATCTATTGGGACATCTGTGAAACTATTGGGACATCTGTGAAACTATTGAGACATCTGTGAAACAACTGGGACATCTGTTGAACTATTGGGACATCTGTTAAACTCCTGGGACATCTGGGAAACTATTGGGACATCTGTGAAACTTTTTGGGACATCTGTTAAACTATTGGGACATCTGTGAAACTACTGGTACATCTGTGAAATTATTGGGACATCTGTGAAACTATGGGGACATCTGTGAAACTAATGGGACATATGTGAAACTATTGGGGCATCTGTGAAACTACGGGTGATCTGTGAATCTACTGGGACATATGTGAACCTATTGAGACATCTGTGAAACTATTGGGACATCTGTGAAACTATTGGGACATCTGTGAAACTATGGGGACATCTGTGAAACTATGGGGACATCTGTGAAACTAATGGGACATATGTGAAACTATTGGGACATCTGTGAAACTATGGGGACATCTGTGAAACTAATGGGACATATGTGAAACTATTGGGACATCTGTAAAACTACTGGGACATATGTGAAACTATTGGGAAATGTGTGAAACTATTGGGACATCTGTGAAACTATTGGGACATCTGTGAAACTACTGGTACATCTGTGAAACTATGGGGACATCTGTTAACCTACTGGGATATCTGTAAAACTACTGGGACATCTGTGAAACTATTGGGACATCTGTGAAACTATGGGGACATCCGTTAACCTACTGGGACATCTGTGAAACTACTGGGACATCTGTTAAACTACTGGGACATCTGTAAAACTATGGGGACATCTGTGAAACTAATGGGACATATGTGAAACTATTGGGCCATCTGTGAAACGACTGGGTGATCTGTGACACTAGTGGGACATGTGAACTTATTGGGACATCTGTGAAACTATTGGGACATCTGTGAAACTATTGGGACATCTGTGAAACTATGGGGACATCTGTGCAACTAATGGGACATATGTGAAACTATTGGGGCATCTGTGAAACTACTGGGATCATCTGTGAAACTACTGGGACATCTGTAAAACTACTGGGACATCTTTGAAACTATTGGGACATCTGTGAAACTATGGGGACATCTGTTAACCTACTGGAATATCTGTAAAACTTCTGGGACATCTGTGAAACTATTGGGACATCTGTGAAACTATTGGGACATCTGTGAAACTACTGGTACATCTGTGAAATTATTGGGACATCTGTGAAACTATTGAGACATCTGTGAAACTATTGGGACATCTGTTAAACTACTGGTACATCTGTTAAATTATTGGGACATCTGTAAAACTATGGGGACATCTGTGAAACTAATGGGACATAAGTGAAACTATTGGGGCATCTGTGAAACGACTGGGTGATCTGTGACACTAGTGGGACATATGTGAACTTATTGGGACATCTGTGAAACTATTGGGACATCTGTGAAACTATTGGGACATCTGTGAAACTATGGGGACATCTGTGCAACTAATGGGACATATGTGAAACTATTGGGGCATCTGTGAAACTACTGGGATCATCTGTGAAACTACTGGGACATCTGTAAAACTACTGGGACATCTTTGAAACTATTGGGACATCTGTGAAACTATGGGGACATCTGTGAAACTATGGGGACATCTGTTAACCTACTGGAATATCTGTAAAACTCCTGGGACATCTGTGAAACTATTGGGATATCTGTGAAACTATTGGGACATATGTGAAACTACTGGTACATCTGTGAAATTATTGGGACATCTGTGAAACTATGGGGACATCTGTGAAACTAATGGGACATATGTGAAACTATTGGGGCATCTGTGAAACGACTGGGTGATCTGTGAAACTACTGGGACATATGTGAACTTATTGGGACATCTGTGAAACTATTGGGACATCTGTGAAACTATTGGGACATCTGTGAAGCTATGGGGACATCTGTGAAACTAATGGGACATATGTGAAACTATTGGGACATCTGTGAAACTACTGGTACATCTGTTAAATTATTGGGACATCTGTAAAACTATGGGGACATCTGTGAAACTAATGGGACATATGTGAAACTATTGGGACATCTGTGAAACTATGGGGACATCTGTGCAACTAATGGGACATATGTGAAACTATTGGGGCATCTGTGAAACTACTGGGATCATCTGTGAAACTACTGGGACATCTGTAAAACTACTGGGACATCTTTGAAACTATTGGGACATCTGTGAAACTATGGGGACATCTGTTAACCTACTGGAATATCTGTAAAACTTCTGGGACATCTGTGAAACTATTGGGACATCTGTGAAACTATTGGGACATCTGTGAAACTACTGGTACATCTGTGAAATTATTGGGACATCTGTGAAACTATGGGGACATCTGTGAAACTAATGGGACATATGTGAAAATATTGGGGCATCTGTGAAACTACTGGGACATATGTGAACCTATTGGGACATCTGTGAAACTATGGGGATATCTGTTAACCTACTGGGACATCTGTGAAACTACTGGGACATCTGTTAAACTACTGGGACATCTGTTGAACTATTGGGACATCTGTGAATCTACTGGGACATCTGTAAAACTACTGGGACATATGTGAATCTATTGGGACATCTGTGAAACTATTGGGACATCTGTGAAACTATTGAGACATCTGTGAAACAACTGGGACATCTGTTGAACTATTGGGACATCTGTTAAACTCCTGGGACATCTGGGAAACTATTGGGACATCTGTGAAACTATTTGGGACATCTGTTAAACTATTGGGACATCTGTGAAACTACTGGTACATCTGTGAAATTATTGGGACATCTGTGAAACTATGGGGACATCTGTGAAACTAATGGGACATATGTGAAACTATTGGGGCATCTGTGAAACTACGGGTGATCTGTGAATCTACTGGGACATATGTGAACCTATTGAGACATCTGTGAAACTATTGGGACATCTGTGAAACTATTGGGACATCTGTGAAACTATGGGGACATCTGTGAAACTATGGGGACATCTGTGAAACTAATGGGACATATGTGAAACTATTGGGACATCTGTGAAACTATGGGGACATCTGTGAAACTAATGGGACATATGTGAAACTATTGGGACATCTGTAAAACTACTGGGACATATGTGAAACTATTGGGAAATGTGTGAAACTATTGGGACATCTGTGAAACTATTGGGACATCTGTGAAACTACTGGTACATCTGTGAAACTATGGGGACATCTGTTAACCTACTGGGATATCTGAAAAACTACTGGGACATCTGTGAAACTATTGGGACATCTGTGAAACTATGGGGACATCCGTTAACCTACTGGGACATCTGTGAAACTACTGGGACATCTGTTAAACTACTGGGACATCTGTAAAACTATGGGGACATCTGTGAAACTAATGGGACATATGTGAAACTATTGGGGCATCTGTGAAACGACTGGTGATCTGTGACACTAGTTGGACATGTGAACTTATTGGGACATCTGTGAAACTATTGGGACATCTGTGAAACTATTGGGACATCTGTGAAACTATGGGGACATCTGTGCAACTAATGGGACATATGTGAAACTATTGGGGCATCTGTGAAACTACTGGGATCATCTGTGAAACTACTGGGACATCTGTAAAACTACTGGGACATCTTTGAAACTATTGGGACATCTGTGAAACTATGGGGACATCTGTTAACCTACTGGAATATCTGTAAAACTTCTGGGACATCTGTGAAACTATTGGGACATCTGTGAAACTATTGGGACATCTGTGAAACTACTGGTACATCTGTGAAATTATTGGGACATCTGTGAAACTATGGGGACATCTGTGAAACTAATGGGACATATGTGAAAGTATTGGGGCATCTGTGAAACTACTGGGACATATGTGAACCTATTGGGACATCTGTGAAACTATTGGGACATCTGTGAAACTATGGGAATATCTGTTAACCTACTGGGACATCTGTGAAACTACTGGGACATCTGTTAAACTACTGGGACATCTGTTGAACTATTGGGACATCTGTGAATCTACTGGGACATCTGTAAAACTACTGGAACATATGTGAATCTATTGGGACATCTGTGAAACTATTGGGACATCTGTGAAACTATTGAGACATCTGTGAAACAACTGGGACATCTGTTAAACTATTGGGACATCTGTTAAACTCCTGGGACATCTGTGAAACTATTGAGACATCTGTGAAACTATTTGGGACATCTGTTAAACTATGGGGACATCTGTGAAACTATTGGGACATCTGTGAAACTATTTGGGACATCTGTGAAATTATTGGGACATCTGTGAAACTATGGGGACATCTGTGAAACTAATGGGACATATGTGAAACTATTGGGGCATCTGTGAAACTACGGGTGATCTGTGAATCTACTGGGACATATGTGAACCTATTGAGACATCTGTGAAACTATTGGGACATCTGTGAAACTATTGGGACATCTGTGAAACTATGGGGACATCTGTGAAACTAATGGGACATATGTGAAACTATTGGGACATCTGTGAAACTATGGGGACATCTGTGAAACTAATGGGACATATGTGAAACTATTGGGACATCTGTAAAACTACTGGGACATATGTGAAACTATTGGGAAATGTGTGAAACTAATGGGACATATGTGAAACTATTGGGGCATCTGTGAAACGACTGGGTGATCTGTGAAACTACTGGGACATATGTGAACTTATTGGGACATCTGTGAAACTATTGGGACATCTGTGAAACTATTGGGACATCGGTGAAACTATGGGGACATCTGTGAAACTAATGGGACATATGTGAAACTATTGGGGCATCTGTGAAACTACTGGGATCATCTGTGAAACTAGCGGGACATCTGTAAAACTACTGGGACATCTTTGAAACTATTGGAACATCTGTGAAACTATGGGGACATCTATTAACCTACTGGAATATCTATAAAACTTCTGGGACATCTGTGAAACTATTGGGACATCTGTGAAACTATTGGGAAATCTGTGAAACTATTGGGACATCTGTGAATCTATTGGGACATCTGTGAAACTATTTGGGACATCTGTTAAACTATTGGGACATCTGTGAAACTACTGGTACATCTGTGAAATTATTGGGACATCTGTGAAACTATGGGGACATCTGTGAAACTAATGGGACATATGTGAAACTATTGGGGCATCTGTGAAACTACTGGGACATATGTGAACCTATTGGGACATCTGTGAAACTTTTGGGACATCTGTGAAACTATGGGGACATCTGTTAACCTACTGGGACATCTGTGAAACTATGGGGACATCTGTGAAACTAATGGGACATATGTGAAACTATTGGGGCATCTGTGAAACGACTGGGTGATCTGTGAAACTACTGGGACATATGTGAACTTATTGGGACATCTGTGAAACTATTGGGACATCTGTGAAACTATTGGGACATCGGTGAAACTATGGGGACATCTGTGAAACTAATGGGACATATGTGAAACTATTGGGGCATCTGTGAAACTACTGGGATCATCTGTGAAACTAGCGGGACATCTGTAAAACTACTGGGACATCTTTGAAACTATTGGAACATCTGTGAAACTATGGGGACATCTATTAACCTACTGGAATATCTATAAAACTTCTGGGACATCTGTGAAACTATTGGGACATCTGTGAAACTATTGGGAAATCTGTGAAACTATTGGGACATCTGTGAATCTATTGGGACATCTGTGAAACTATTTGGGACATCTGTTAAACTATTGGGACATCTGTGAAACTACTGGTACATCTGTGAAATTATTGGGACATCTGTGAAACTATGGGGACATCTGTGAAACTAATGGGACATATGTGAAACTATTGGGGCATCTGTGAAACTACTGGGACATATGTGAACCTATTGGGACATCTGTGAAACTTTTGGGACATCTGTGAAACTATGGGGACATCTGTTAACCTACTGGGACATCTGTGAAACTACTGGGACATCTGTTAAACTACTGGGACATCTGTTGAACTATTGGGACATCTGTGAATCTACTGGGACATCTGTAAAACTACTGGGACATATGTGAATCTATTGGGACATCTGTGAAACTATTGGGACATCTGTGAAACTATTGAGACATCTGTGAAACAACTGGGAAATCTGTGAAACTATTGGGACATCTGTGAAACTATTTGGGACATCTGTTAAACTATTGGGACATCTGTGAAACTACTGATACATCTGTTAAATTATTGGGACATCTGTGAAACTATGGGGACATCTGTGAAACTAATGGGACATATGCGAAACTATTGGGGCATCTGTGAAACGACTTGGTGATCTGTGAAACTACTGGGACATATGTGAACTTATTGGGACATCTGTGAGACTATTGGGACATCTGTGAAACTATTGGGACATCTGTGAAACTATGGGGACATCTGTGAAACTAATGGGACATATTTGAAACTATTGGGACATCTGTGAAACTACTGGTACATCTGTTAAATTATTGGGACATCTGTAAAACTATGGGGACATCTGTGAAACTAATGGGACATATGTGAAACTATTGGGGCATCTGTGAAACGACTGGGTGATCTGTGACACTAGTGGGACATATGTGAACTTATTGGGACATCTGTGAAACTATTGGGACATCTGTGAAACTACTGGTACATCTGTGAAATTATTGGGACATCTGTGAAACTATGGGGACATCTGTGAAACTAATGGGACATATGTGAAACTATTGGGGCATCTGTGAAACTACTGGGACATATGTGAACCTATTGGGACATCTGTGAAACTTTTGGGACATCTGTGAAACTATGGGGACATCTGTTAACCTACTGGGACATCTGTGAAACTACTGGGACATATGTTAAACTACTGGGACATCTGTTGAACTATTGGGACATCTGTGAATCTACTGGGACATCTGTAAAACTACTGGGACATATGTGAATCTATTGGGACATCTGTGAAACTATTGGGACATCTGTGAAACTACTGGTACATCTGTGAAATTATTGGGACATCTGTGAAACTATGGGGACATCTGTGAAACTAATGGGACATATGTGAAAATATTGGGGCATCTGTGAAACTACTGGGACATATGTGAAACTACTGGGACATCTGTAAAACTACTGGGACATCTTTGAAACTATTGGGACATCTGTGAAACTATTGGGACATCTGTTAAACTTCTGGGACATCTGTGAAACTATTGGGACATCTGTGAAACTATTTGGGACATCTGTTAAAGTATTGGGACATCTGTGAAACTACTGGTACATCTGTTAAATTATTGGGACATCTGTGAAACTATGGGGACATCTGTGAAACTAATGGGACATATGTGAAACTATTGGGGCATCTGTGAAACGACTGGGTGATCTGTGAAACTACTGGGACATATGTGAACTTATTGGGACATCTGTGAAACTATTGGGACATCTGTGAAACTATTGGGACATCGGTGAAACTATGGGGACATCTGTGAAACTAATGGGACATATGTGAAACTATTGGGGCATCTGTGAAACTACTGGGATCATCTGTGAAACTAGCGGGACATCTGTAAAACTACTGGGACATCTTTGAAACTATTGGAACATCTGTGAAACTATGGGGACATCTATTAACCTACTGGAATATCTATAAAACTTCTGGGACATCTGTGAAACTATTGGGACATCTGTGAAACTATTGGGAAATCTGTGAAACTATTGGGACATCTGTGAATCTATTGGGACATCTGTGAAACTATTTGGGACATCTGTTAAACTATTGGGACATCTGTGAAACTACTGGTACATCTGTGAAATTATTGGGACATCTGTGAAACTATGGGGACATCTGTGAAACTAATGGGACATATGTGAAACTATTGGGGCATCTGTGAAACTACTGGGACATATGTGAACCTATTGGGACATCTGTGAAACTTTTGGGACATCTGTGAAACTATGGGGACATCTGTTAACCTACTGGGACATCTGTGAAACTACTGGGACATCTGTTAAACTACTGGGACATCTGTTGAACTATTGGGACATCTGTGAATCTACTGGGACATCTGTAAAACTACTGGGACATATGTGAATCTATTGGGACATCTGTGAAACTATTGGGACATCTGTGAAACTATTGAGACATCTGTGAAACAACTGGGAAATCTGTGAAACTATTGGGACATCTGTGAAACTATTTGGGACATCTGTTAAACTATTGGGACATCTGTGAAACTACTGATACATCTGTTAAATTATTGGGACATCTGTGAAACTATGGGGACATCTGTGAAACTAATGGGACATATGCGAAACTATTGGGGCATCTGTGAAACGACTTGGTGATCTGTGAAACTACTGGGACATATGTGAACTTATTGGGACATCTGTGAGACTATTGGGACATCTGTGAAACTATTGGGACATCTGTGAAACTATGGGGACATCTGTGAAACTAATGGGACATATTTGAAACTATTGGGACATCTGTGAAACTACTGGTACATCTGTTAAATTATTGGGACATCTGTAAAACTATGGGGACATCTGTGAAACTAATGGGACATATGTGAAACTATTGGGGCATCTGTGAAACGACTGGGTGATCTGTGACACTAGTGGGACATATGTGAACTTATTGGGACATCTGTGAAACTATTGGGACATCTGTGAAACTATTGGGACATCTGTGAAACTATGGGGACATCTGTGCAACTAATGGGACATATGTGAAACTATTGGGGCATCTGTGAAACTACTGGGATCATCTGTGAAACTACTGGGACATCTGTAAAACTACTGGGACATCTTTGAAACTATTGGGACATCTGTGAAACTATGGGGACATCTGTTAAACTACTGGAATATCTGTAAAACTCCTGGGACATCTGTGAAACTATTGGGACATCTGTGAAACTATTGGGACATCTGTGAAACTACTGGTACATCTGTGAAATTATTGGGACATCTGTGATGCTATGGGGACATCTGTGAAACTAATGGGACATATGTGAAACTATTGGGGCATCTGTGAAACGACTGGGTGATCTGTGAAACTACTGGGACATATGTGAACTTATTGGGACATCTGTGAAACTATTGGGACATCTGTGAAACTATTGGGACATCTGTGAAGCTATGGGAACATCTGTGAAACTAATGGGACATATGTGAAACTATTGGGACATCTGTGAAACTACTGGTACATGTTAAATTATTGGGACATCTGTAAAACTATGGGGACATCTGTGAAACTAATGGGACATATGTGAAACTATTGGGGCATCTGTGAAACGACTGGGTGATCTGTGACACTAGTGGGACATATGTGAACTTATTGGGACATCTGTGAAACTATTGGGACATCTGTGAAACTATTGGGACATCTGTGAAACTATGGGGACATCTGTGCAACTAATGGGACATATGTGAAACTATTGGGGCATCTGTGAAACTACTGGGATCATCTGTGAAACTACTGGGACATCTGTAAAACTACTGGGACATCTTTGAAACTATTGGGACATCTGTGAAACTATGGGGACATCTGTTAACCTACTGGAATATCTGTAAAACTTCTGGGACATCTGTGAAACTATTGGGACATCTGTGAAACTATTGGCACATCTGTGAAACTACTGGTACATCTGTGAAATGATTGGGACATCTGTGAAACTATGGGGACATCTGTGAAACTAATGGGACATATGTGAAACTATTGGGGCATCTGTGAAACTACTGGGACATATGTGAACCTATTGGGACATCTGTGAAACTATTGGGACATCTGTGAAACTATGGGGACATCTGTGAAACTACTGGGACATCTGTTAAACTACTGGGACATCTGTTGAACTATTGGGACATCTGTGAATCTACTGGGACATCTGTAAAACTACTGGGACATATGTGAATCTATTGGGACATCTGTGAAACTATTGAGACATCTGTGAAACTATTGGGACATCTGTTAAACTACTGGTACATCTGTTAAATTATTGGGACATCTGTAAAACTATGGGGACATCTGTGAAACTAATGGGACATATGTGAAACTATTGGGGCATCTGTGAAACGACTGGGTGATCTGTGACACTAGTGGGACATATGTGAACTTATTGGGACATCTGTGAAACTATTGGGACATCTGTGAAACTATTGGGACATCTGTGAAACTATGGGGACATCTGTGCAACTAATGGGACATATGTGAAACTATTGGGGCATCTGTGAAACTACTGGGATCATCTGTGAAACTACTGGGACATCTGTAAAACTACTGGGACATCTTTGAAACTATTGGGACATCTGTGAAACTATGGGGACATCTGTTAACCTACTGGAATATCTGTAAAACTTCTGGGACATCTGTGAAACTATTGGGACATCTGTGAAACTATTGGGACATCTGTGAAACTATTGGGACATCTGTGAAACTACTGGTACATCTGTGAAATTATTGGGACATCTGTGAAACTATGGGGACATCTGTGAAACTAATGGGACATATGTGAAACTATTTGGGCATCTGTGAAACTACTGGGACATATGTGAACCTATTGGGACATCTGTGAAACTATTGGGACATCTGTGAAACTATGGGGACATCTGTGAAACTACTGGGACATCTGTTAAACTACTGGGACATCTGTTGAGCTATTGGGACATATGTGAAACTATTGGGACATCTGTGAAACTACTGGTACATCTGTTAAATTATTGGGACATCTGTAAAACTATGGGGACATCTGTGAAACTAATGGGACATATGTGAAACTATTGGGGCATCTGTGAAACGACTGGGTGATCTGTGACACTAGTGGGACATATGTGAACTTATTGGGACATCTGTGAAACTATTGGGACATCTGTGAAACTATTGGGACATCTGTGAAACTATGGGGACATCTGTGCAACTAATGGGACATATGTGAAACTATTGGGGCATCTGTGAAACTACTGGGATCATCTGTGAAACTACTGGGACATCTGTGAAGCTATGGGGACATCTGTGAAACTAATGGGACATATGTGAAACTATTGGGACATCTGTGAAACTACTGGTACATCTGTTAAATTATTGGGACATCTGTAAAACTATGGGGACATCTGTGAAACTAATGGGACATATGTGAAACTATTGGGGCATCTGTGAAACGACTGGGTGATCTGTGACACTAGTGGGACATATGTGAACTTATTGGGACATCTGTGAAACTATTGGGACATCTGTGAAACTATTGGGACATCTGTGAAACTATGGGGACATCTGTGCAACTAATGGGACATATGTGAAACTATTGGGGCATCTGTGAAACTACTGGGATCATCTGTGAAACTACTGGGACATCTGTAAAACTACTGGGACATCTTTGAAACTATTGGGACATCTGTGAAACTATGGGGACATCTGTTAACCTACTGGAATATCTTTAAAACTTCTGGGACATCTGTGAAACTATTGGGACATCTGTGAAACTATTGGGACATCTGTGAAACTACTGGTACATCTGTGAAATTATTGGGACATCTGTGAAACTATGGGGACATCTGTGAAACTTATGGGACATATGTGAAACTATTGGGGCATCTGTGAAACTACTGGGACATATGTGAACCTATTGGGACATCTGTGAAACTATTGGGACATCTGTGAAACTATGGGGACATCTGTGAAACTACTGGGACATCTGTTAAACTACTGGGACATCTGTTGAACTATTGGGACATCTGTGAATCTACTGGGACATCTGTAAAACTACTGGGACATATGTGAATCTATTGGGACATCTGTGAAACTATTGAGACATCTGTGAAACTATTGGGACATCTGTTAAACTACTGGTACATCTGTTAAATTATTGGGACATCTGTAAAACTATGGGGACATCTGTGAAACTAATGGGACATATGTGAAACTATTGGGGCATCTGTGAAACGACTGGGTGATCTGTGACACTAGTGGGACATATGTGAACTTATTGGGACATCTGTGAAACTATTGGGACATCTGTGAAACTATTGGGACATCTGTGAAACTATGGGGACATCTGTGCAACTAATGGGACATATGTGAAACTATTGGGGCATTTGTGAAACTACTGGGATCATCTGTGAAACTACTGGGACATCTGTAAAACTACTGGGACATCTTTGAAACTATTGGGACATCTGTGAAACTATGGGGACATCTGTTAACCTACTGGAATATCTGTAAAACTTCTGGGACATCTGTGAAACTATTGGGACATCTGTGAAACTATTGGGACATCTGTGAAACTACTGGTACATCTGTGAAATTATTGGGACATCTGTGAAACTATGGGGACATCTGTGAAACTAATGGGACATATGTGAAACTATTGGGGCATCTGTGAAACTACTGGGACATATGTGAACCTATTGGGACATCTGTGAAACTATTGGGACATCTGTGAAACTATGGGGACATCTGTGAAACTACTGGGACATCTGTTAAACTACTGGGACATCTGTTGAACTATTGGGACATCTGTGAATCTACTGGGACATCTGTAAAACTACTGGGACATATGTGAATCTATTGGGACATCTGTGAAACTATTGAGACATCTGTGAAACTATTGGGACATCTGTTAAACTACTGGTACATCTGTTAAATTATTGGGACATCTGTAAAACTATGGGGACATCTGTGAAACTAATGGGACATATGTGAAACTATTGGGGCATCTGTGAAACGACTGGGTGATCTGTGACACTAGTGGGACATATGTGAACTTATTGGGACATCTGTGAAACTATTGGGACATCTGTGAAACTATTGGGACATCTGTGAAACTATGGGGACATCTGTGCAACTAATGGGACATATGTGAAACTATTGGGGCATCTGTGAAACTACTGGGATCATCTGTGAAACTACTGGGACATCTGTAAAACTACTGGGACATCTTTGAAACTATTGGGACATCTGTGAAACTATGGGGACATCTGTTAACCTACTGGAATATCTGTAAAACTCCTGGGACATCTGTGAAACTATTGGGATATCTGTGAAACTATTGGGACATATGTGAAACTACTGGTACATCTGTGAAATTATTGGGACATCTGTGAAACTATGGGGACATCTGTGAAACTAATGGGACATATGTGAAACTATTGGGGCATCTGTGAAACGACTGGGTGATCTGTGAAACTACTGGGACATATGTGAACTTATTGGGACATCTGTGAAACTATTGGGACATCTGTGAAACTATTGGGACATCTGTGAAGCTATGGGGACATCTGTGAAACTAATGGGACATGTGAAACTATTGGGACATCTGTGAAACTACTGGTACATCTGTTAAATTATTGGGACATCTGTAAAACTATGGGGACATCTGTGAAACTAATGGGACATATGTGAAACTATTGGGACATCTGTGAAACTATGGGGACATCTGTGCAACTAATGGGACATATGTGAAACTATTGGGGCATCTGTGAAACTACTGGGATCATCTGTGAAACTACTGGGACATCTGTAAAACTACTGGGACATCTTTGAAACTATTGGGACATCTGTGAAACTATGGGGACATCTGGTAACCTACTGGAATATCTGTAAAACTTCTGGGACATCTGTGAAACTATTGGGACATCTGTGAAACTATGGGGACATCTGTGAAACTAATGGGACATATGTGAAAATATTGGGGCATCTGTGAAACTACTGGGACATATGTGAACCTATTGGGACATCTGTGAAACTATGGGGATATCTGTTAACCTACTGGGACATCTGTGAAACTACTGGGACATCTGTTAAACTACTGGGACATCTGTTGAACTATTGGGACATCTGTGAATCTACTGGGACATCTGTAAAACTACTGGGACATATGTGAATCTATTGGGACATCTGTGAAACTATTGGGACATCTGTGAAACTATTGAGACATCTGTGAAACAACTGGGACATCTGTTGAACTATTGGGACATCTGTTAAACTCCTGGGACATCTGGGAAACTATTGGGACATCTGTGAAACTTTTTGGGACATCTGTTAAACTATTGGGACATCTGTGAAACTACTGGTACATCTGTGAAATTATTGGGACATCTGTGAAACTATGGGGACATCTGTGAAACTAATGGGACATATGTGAAACTATTGGGGCATCTGTGAAACTACGGGTGATCTGTGAATCTACTGGGACATATGTGAACCTATTGAGACATCTGTGAAACTATTGGGACATCTGTGAAACTATTGGGACATCTGTGAAACTATGGGGACATCTGTGAAACTATGGGGACATCTGTGAAACTAATGGGACATATGTGAAACTATTGGGACATCTGTGAAACTATGGGGACATCTGTGAAACTAATGGGACATATGTGAAACTATTGGGACATCTGTAAAACTACTGGGACATATGTGAAACTATTGGGAAATGTGTGAAACTATTGGGACATCTGTGAAACTATTGGGACATCTGTGAAACTACTGGTACATCTGTGAAACTATGGGGACATCTGTTAACCTACTGGGATATCTGTAAAACTACTGGGACATCTGTGAAACTATTGGGACATCTGTGAAACTATGGGGACATCCGTTAACCTACTGGGACATCTGTGAAACTACTGGGACATCTGTTAAACTACTGGGACATCTGTAAAACTATGGGGACATCTGTGAAACTAATGGGACATATGTGAAACTATTGGGCCATCTGTGAAACGACTGGGTGATCTGTGACACTAGTGGGACATGTGAACTTATTGGGACATCTGTGAAACTATTGGGACATCTGTGAAACTATTGGGACATCTGTGAAACTATGGGGACATCTGTGCAACTAATGGGACATATGTGAAACTATTGGGGCATCTGTGAAACTACTGGGATCATCTGTGAAACTACTGGGACATCTGTAAAACTACTGGGACATCTTTGAAACTATTGGGACATCTGTGAAACTATGGGGACATCTGTTAACCTACTGGAATATCTGTAAAACTTCTGGGACATCTGTGAAACTATTGGGACATCTGTGAAACTATTGGGACATCTGTGAAACTACTGGTACATCTGTGAAATTATTGGGACATCTGTGAAACTATTGAGACATCTGTGAAACTATTGGGACATCTGTTAAACTACTGGTACATCTGTTAAATTATTGGGACATCTGTAAAACTATGGGGACATCTGTGAAACTAATGGGACATAAGTGAAACTATTGGGGCATCTGTGAAACGACTGGGTGATCTGTGACACTAGTGGGACATATGTGAACTTATTGGGACATCTGTGAAACTATTGGGACATCTGTGAAACTATTGGGACATCTGTGAAACTATGGGGACATCTGTGCAACTAATGGGACATATGTGAAACTATTGGGGCATCTGTGAAACTACTGGGATCATCTGTGAAACTACTGGGACATCTGTAAAACTACTGGGACATCTTTGAAACTATTGGGACATCTGTGAAACTATGGGGACATCTGTGAAACTATGGGGACATCTGTTAACCTACTGGAATATCTGTAAAACTCCTGGGACATCTGTGAAACTATTGGGATATCTGTGAAACTATTGGGACATATGTGAAACTACTGGTACATCTGTGAAATTATTGGGACATCTGTGAAACTATGGGGACATCTGTGAAACTAATGGGACATATGTGAAACTATTGGGGCATCTGTGAAACGACTGGGTGATCTGTGAAACTACTGGGACATATGTGAACTTATTGGGACATCTGTGAAACTATTGGGACATCTGTGAAACTATTGGGACATCTGTGAAGCTATGGGGACATCTGTGAAACTAATGGGACATATGTGAAACTATTGGGACATCTGTGAAACTACTGGTACATCTGTTAAATTATTGGGACATCTGTGAAACTATGGGGACATCTGGTAACCTACTGGAATATCTGTAAAACTTCTGGGACATCTGTGAAACTATTGGGACATCTGTGAAACTATGGGGACATCTGTGAAACTAATGGGACATATGTGAAAATATTGGGGCATCTGTGAAACTACTGGGACATATGTGAACCTATTGGGACATCTGTGAAACTATGGGGATATCTGTTAACCTACTGGGACATCTGTGAAACTACTGGGACATCTGTTAAACTACTGGGACATCTGTTGAACTATTGGGACATCTGTGAATCTACTGGGACATCTGTAAAACTACTGGGACATATGTGAATCTATTGGGACATCTGTGAAACTATTGGGACATCTGTGAAACTATTGAGACATCTGTGAAACAACTGGGACATCTGTTGAACTATTGGGACATCTGTTAAACTCCTGGGACATCTGGGAAACTATTGGGACATCTGTGAAACTTTTTGGGACATCTGTTAAACTATTGGGACATCTGTGAAACTACTGGTACATCTGTGAAATTATTGGGACATCTGTGAAACTATGGGGACATCTGTGAAACTAATGGGACATATGTGAAACTATTGGGGCATCTGTGAAACTACGGGTGATCTGTGAATCTACTGGGACATATGTGAACCTATTGAGACATCTGTGAAACTATTGGGACATCTGTGAAACTATTGGGACATCTGTGAAACTATGGGGACATCTGTGAAACTATGGGGACATCTGTGAAACTAATGGGACATATGTGAAACTATTGGGACATCTGTGAAACTATGGGGACATCTGTGAAACTAATGGGACATATGTGAAACTATTGGGACATCTGTAAAACTACTGGGACATATGTGAAACTATTGGGAAATGTGTGAAACTATTGGGACATCTGTGAAACTATTGGGACATCTGTTAAACTACTGGTACATCTGTTAAATTATTGGGACATCTGTAAAACTATGGGGACATCTGTGAAACTAATGGGACATATGTGAAACTATTGGGGCATCTGTGAAACGACTGGGTGATCTGTGACACTAGTGGGACATATGTGAACTTATTGGGACATCTGTGAAACTATTGGGACATCTGTGAAACTATTGGGACATCTGTGAAACTATGGGGACATCTGTGCAACTAATGGGACATATGTGAAACTATTGGGGCATTTGTGAAACTACTGGGATCATCTGTGAAACTACTGGGACATCTGTAAAACTACTGGGACATCTTTGAAACTATTGGGACATCTGTGAAACTATGGGGACATCTGTTAACCTACTGGAATATCTGTAAAACTTCTGGGACATCTGTGAAACTATTGGGACATCTGTGAAACTATTGGGACATCTGTGAAACTACTGGTACATCTGTGAAATTATTGGGACATCTGTGAAACTATGGGGACATCTGTGAAACTAATGGGACATATGTGAAACTATTGGGGCATCTGTGAAACTACTGGGACATATGTGAACCTATTGGGACATCTGTGAAACTATTGGGACATCTGTGAAACTATGGGGACATCTGTGAAACTACTGGGACATCTGTTAAACTACTGGGACATCTGTTGAACTATTGGGACATCTGTGAATCTACTGGGACATCTGTAAAACTACTGGGACATATGTGAATCTATTGGGACATCTGTGAAACTATTGAGACATCTGTGAAACTATTGGGACATCTGTTAAACTACTGGTACATCTGTTAAATTATTGGGACATCTGTAAAACTATGGGGACATCTGTGAAACTAATGGGACATATGTGAAACTATTGGGGCATCTGTGAAACGACTGGGTGATCTGTGACACTAGTGGGACATATGTGAACTTATTGGGACATCTGTGAAACTATTGGGACATCTGTGAAACTATTGGGACATCTGTGAAACTATGGGGACATCTGTGCAACTAATGGGACATATGTGAAACTATTGGGGCATCTGTGAAACTACTGGGATCATCTGTGAAACTACTGGGACATCTGTAAAACTACTGGGACATCTTTGAAACTATTGGGACATCTGTGAAACTATGGGGACATCTGTTAACCTACTGGAATATCTGTAAAACTCCTGGGACATCTGTGAAACTATTGGGATATCTGTGAAACTATTGGGACATATGTGAAACTACTGGTACATCTGTGAAATTATTGGGACATCTGTGAAACTATGGGGACATCTGTGAAACTAATGGGACATATGTGAAACTATTGGGGCATCTGTGAAACGACTGGGTGATCTGTGAAACTACTGGGACATATGTGAACTTATTGGGACATCTGTGAAACTATTGGGACATCTGTGAAACTATTGGGACATCTGTGAAGCTATGGGGACATCTGTGAAACTAATGGGACATGTGAAACTATTGGGACATCTGTGAAACTACTGGTACATCTGTTAAATTATTGGGACATCTGTAAAACTATGGGGACATCTGTGAAACTAATGGGACATATGTGAAACTATTGGGACATCTGTGAAACTATGGGGACATCTGTGCAACTAATGGGACATATGTGAAACTATTGGGGCATCTGTGAAACTACTGGGATCATCTGTGAAACTACTGGGACATCTGTAAAACTACTGGGACATCTTTGAAACTATTGGGACATCTGTGAAACTATGGGGACATCTGGTAACCTACTGGAATATCTGTAAAACTTCTGGGACATCTGTGAAACTATTGGGACATCTGTGAAACTATGGGGACATCTGTGAAACTAATGGGACATATGTGAAAATATTGGGGCATCTGTGAAACTACTGGGACATATGTGAACCTATTGGGACATCTGTGAAACTATGGGGATATCTGTTAACCTACTGGGACATCTGTGAAACTACTGGGACATCTGTTAAACTACTGGGACATCTGTTGAACTATTGGGACATCTGTGAATCTACTGGGACATCTGTAAAACTACTGGGACATATGTGAATCTATTGGGACATCTGTGAAACTATTGGGACATCTGTGAAACTATTGAGACATCTGTGAAACAACTGGGACATCTGTTGAACTATTGGGACATCTGTTAAACTCCTGGGACATCTGGGAAACTATTGGGACATCTGTGAAACTTTTTGGGACATCTGTTAAACTATTGGGACATCTGTGAAACTACTGGTACATCTGTGAAATTATTGGGACATCTGTGAAACTATGGGGACATCTGTGAAACTAATGGGACATATGTGAAACTATTGGGGCATCTGTGAAACTACGGGTGATCTGTGAATCTACTGGGACATATGTGAACCTATTGAGACATCTGTGAAACTATTGGGACATCTGTGAAACTATTGGGACATCTGTGAAACTATGGGGACATCTGTGAAACTATGGGGACATCTGTGAAACTAATGGGACATATGTGAAACTATTGGGACATCTGTGAAACTATGGGGACATCTGTGAAACTAATGGGACATATGTGAAACTATTGGGACATCTGTAAAACTACTGGGACATATGTGAAACTATTGGGAAATGTGTGAAACTATTGGGACATCTGTGAAACTATTGGGACATCTGTGAAACTACTGGTACATCTGTGAAACTATGGGGACATCTGTTAACCTACTGGGATATCTGTAAAACTACTGGGACATCTGTGAAACTATTGGGACATCTGTGAAACTATGGGGACATCCGTTAACCTACTGGGACATCTGTGAAACTACTGGGACATCTGTTAAACTACTGGGACATCTGTAAAACTATGGGGACATCTGTGAAACTAATGGGACATATGTGAAACTATTGGGCCATCTGTGAAACGACTGGGTGATCTGTGACACTAGTGGGACATGTGAACTTATTGGGACATCTGTGAAACTATTGGGACATCTGTGAAACTATTGGGACATCTGTGAAACTATGGGGACATCTGTGCAACTAATGGGACATATGTGAAACTATTGGGGCATCTGTGAAACTACTGGGATCATCTGTGAAACTACTGGGACATCTGTAAAACTACTGGGACATCTTTGAAACTATTGGGACATCTGTGAAACTATGGGGACATCTGTTAACCTACTGGAATATCTGTAAAACTTCTGGGACATCTGTGAAACTATTGGGACATCTGTGAAACTATTGGGACATCTGTGAAACTACTGGTACATCTGTGAAATTATTGGGACATCTGTGAAACTATTGAGACATCTGTGAAACTATTGGGACATCTGTTAAACTACTGGTACATCTGTTAAATTATTGGGACATCTGTAAAACTATGGGGACATCTGTGAAACTAATGGGACATAAGTGAAACTATTGGGGCATCTATGAAACGACTGGGTGATCTGTGACACTAGTGGGACATATGTGAACTTATTGGGACATCTGTGAAACTATTGGGACATCTGTGAAACTATTGGGACATCTGTGAAACTATGGGGACATCTGTGCAACTAATGGGACATATGTGAAACTATTGGGGCATCTGTGAAACTACTGGGATCATCTGTGAAACTACTGGGACATCTGTAAAACTACTGGGACATCTTTGAAACTATTGGGACATCTGTGAAACTATGGGGACATCTGTGAAACTATGGGGACATCTGTTAACCTACTGGAATATCTGTAAAACTCCTGGGACATCTGTGAAACTATTGGGATATCTGTGAAACTATTGGGACATATGTGAAACTACTGGTACATCTGTGAAATTATTGGGACATCTGTGAAACTATGGGGACATCTGTGAAACTAATGGGACATATGTGAAACTATTGGGGCATCTGTGAAACGACTGGGTGATCTGTGAAACTACTGGGACATATGTGAACTTATTGGGACATCTGTGAAACTATTGGGACATCTGTGAAACTATTGGGACATCTGTGAAGCTATGGGGACATCTGTGAAACTAATGGGACATATGTGAAACTATTGGGACATCTGTGAAACTACTGGTACATCTGTTAAATTATTGGGACATCTGTGAAACTATGGGGACATCTGGTAACCTACTGGAATATCTGTAAAACTTCTGGGACATCTGTGAAACTATTGGGACATCTGTGAAACTATGGGGACATCTGTGAAACTAATGGGACATATGTGAAAATATTGGGGCATCTGTGAAACTACTGGGACATATGTGAACCTATTGGGACATCTGTGAAACTATGGGGATATCTGTTAACCTACTGGGACATCTGTGAAACTACTGGGACATCTGTTAAACTACTGGGACATCTGTTGAACTATTGGGACATCTGTGAATCTACTGGGACATCTGTAAAACTACTGGGACATATGTGAATCTATTGGGACATCTGTGAAACTATTGGGACATCTGTGAAACTATTGAGACATCTGTGAAACAACTGGGACATCTGTTGAACTATTGGGACATCTGTTAAACTCCTGGGACATCTGGGAAACTATTGGGACATCTGTGAAACTTTTTGGGACATCTGTTAAACTATTGGGACATCTGTGAAACTACTGGTACATCTGTGAAATTATTGGGACATCTGTGAAACTATGGGGACATCTGTGAAACTAATGGGACATATGTGAAACTATTGGGGCATCTGTGAAACTACGGGTGATCTGTGAATCTACTGGGACATATGTGAACCTATTGAGACATCTGTGAAACTATTGGGACATCTGTGAAACTATTGGGACATCTGTGAAACTATGGGGACATCTGTGAAACTATGGGGACATCTGTGAAACTAATGGGACATATGTGAAACTATTGGGACATCTGTGAAACTATGGGGACATCTGTGAAACTAATGGGACATATGTGAAACTATTGGGACATCTGTAAAACTACTGGGACATATGTGAAACTATTGGGAAATGTGTGAAACTATTGGGACATCTGTGAAACTATTGGGACATCTGTGAAACTACTGGTACATCTGTGAAACTATGGGGACATCTGTTAACCTACTGGGATATCTGTAAAACTACTGGGACATCTGTGAAACTATTGGGACATCTGTGAAACTATGGGGACATCCGTTAACCTACTGGGACATCTGTGAAACTACTGGGACATCTGTTAAACTACTGGGACATCTGTAAAACTATGGGGACATCTGTGAAACTAATGGGACATATGTGAAACTATTGGGCCATCTGTGAAACGACTGGGTGATCTGTGACACTAGTGGGACATGTGAACTTATTGGGACATCTGTGAAACTATTGGGACATCTGTGAAACTATTGGGACATCTGTGAAACTATGGGGACATCTGTGCAACTAATGGGACATATGTGAAACTATTGGGGCATCTGTGAAACTACTGGGATCATCTGTGAAACTACTGGGACATCTGTAAAACTACTGGGACATCTTTGAAACTATTGGGACATCTGTGAAACTATGGGGACATCTGTTAACCTACTGGAATATCTGTAAAACTTCTGGGACATCTGTGAAACTATTGGGACATCTGTGAAACTATTGGGACATCTGTGAAACTACTGGTACATCTGTGAAATTATTGGGACATCTGTGAAACTATTGAGACATCTGTGAAACTATTGGGACATCTGTTAAACTACTGGTACATCTGTTAAATTATTGGGACATCTGTAAAACTATGGGGACATCTGTGAAACTAATGGGACATAAGTGAAACTATTGGGGCATCTGTGAAACGACTGGGTGATCTGTGACACTAGTGGGACATATGTGAACTTATTGGGACATCTGTGAAACTATTGGGACATCTGTGAAACTATTGGGACATCTGTGAAACTATGGGGACATCTGTGCAACTAATGGGACATATGTGAAACTATTGGGGCATCTGTGAAACTACTGGGATCATCTGTGAAACTACTGGGACATCTGTAAAACTACTGGGACATCTTTGAAACTATTGGGACATCTGTGAAACTATGGGGACATCTGTGAAACTATGGGGACATCTGTTAACCTACTGGAATATCTGTAAAACTCCTGGGACATCTGTGAAACTATTGGGATATCTGTGAAACTATTGGGACATATGTGAAACTACTGGTACATCTGTGAAATTATTGGGACATCTGTGAAACTATGGGGACATCTGTGAAACTAATGGGACATATGTGAAACTATTGGGGCATCTGTGAAACGACTGGGTGATCTGTGAAACTACTGGGACATATGTGAACTTATTGGGACATCTGTGAAACTATTGGGACATCTGTGAAACTATTGGGACATCTGTGAAGCTATGGGGACATCTGTGAAACTAATGGGACATATGTGAAACTATTGGGACATCTGTGAAACTACTGGTACATCTGTTAAATTATTGGGACATCTGTAAAACTATGGGGACATCTGTGAAACTAATGGGACATATGTGAAACTATTGGGACATCTGTGAAACTATGGGGACATCTGTGCAACTAATGGGACATATGTGAAACTATTGGGGCATCTGTGAAACTACTGGGATCATCTGTGAAACTACTGGGACATCTGTAAAACTACTGGGACATCTTTGAAACTATTGGGACATCTGTGAAACTATGGGGACATCTGTTAACCTACTGGAATATCTGTAAAACTTCTGGGACATCTGTGAAACTATTGGGACATCTGTGAAACTATTGGGACATCTGTGAAACTACTGGTACATCTGTGAAATTATTGGGACATCTGTGAAACTATGGGGACATCTGTGAAACTAATGGGACATATGTGAAAATATTGGGGCATCTGTGAAACTACTGGGACATATGTGAACCTATTGGGACATCTGTGAAACTATGGGGATATCTGTTAACCTACTGGGACATCTGTGAAACTACTGGGACATCTGTTAAACTACTGGTACATCTGTTGAACTATTGGGACATCTGTGAATCTACTGGGACATCTGTAAAACTACTGGGACATATGTGAATCTATTGGGACATCTGTGAAACTATTGGGACATCTGTGAAACTATTGAGACATCTGTGAAACAACTGGGACATCTGTTGAACTATTGGGACATCTGTTAAACTCCTGGGACATCTGGGAAACTATTGGGACATCTGTGAAACTTTTTGGGACATCTGTTAAACTATTGGGACATCTGTGAAACTACTGGTACATCTGTGAAATTATTGGGACATCTGTGAAACTATGGGGACATCTGTGAAACTAATGGGACATATGTGAAACTATTGGGGCATCTGTGAAACTACGGGTGATCTGTGAATCTACTGGGACATATGTGAACCTATTGAGACATCTGTGAAACTATTGGGACATCTGTGAAACTATTGGGACATCTGTGAAACTATGGGGACATCTGTGAAACTATGGGGACATCTGTGAAACTAATGGGACATATGTGAAACTATTGGGACATCTGTGAAACTATGGGGACATCTGTGAAACTAATGGGACATATGTGAAACTATTGGGACATCTGTAAAACTACTGGGACATATGTGAAACTATTGGGAAATGTGTGAAACTATTGGGACATCTGTGAAACTATTGGGACATCTGTGAAACTACTGGTACATCTGTGAAACTATGGGGACATCTGTTAACCTACTGGGATATCTGTAAAACTACTGGGACATCTGTGAAACTATTGGGACATCTGTGAAACTATGGGGACATCCGTTAACCTACTGGGACATCTGTGAAACTACTGGGACATCTGTTAAACTACTGGGACATCTGTAAAACTATGGGGACATCTGTGAAACTAATGGGACATATGTGAAACTATTGGGCCATCTGTGAAACGACTGGGTGATCTGTGACACTAGTGGGACATGTGAACTTATTGGGACATCTGTGAAACTATTGGGACATCTGTGAAACTATTGGGACATCTGTGAAACTATGGGGACATCTGTGCAACTAATGGGACATATGTGAAACTATTGGGGCATCTGTGAAACTACTGGGATCATCTGTGAAACTACTGGGACATCTGTAAAACTACTGGGACATCTTTGAAACTATTGGGACATCTGTGAAACTATGGGGACATCTGTTAACCTACTGGAATATCTGTAAAACTTCTGGGACATCTGTGAAACTATTGGGACATCTGTGAAACTATTGGGACATCTGTGAAACTACTGGTACATCTGTGAAATTATTGGGACATCTGTGAAACTATTGAGACATCTGTGAAACTATTGGGACATCTGTTAAACTACTGGTACATCTGTTAAATTATTGGGACATCTGTAAAACTATGGGGACATCTGTGAAACTAATGGGACATAAGTGAAACTATTGGGGCATCTGTGAAACGACTGGGTGATCTGTGACACTAGTGGGACATATGTGAACTTATTGGGACATCTGTGAAACTATTGGGACATCTGTGAAACTATTGGGACATCTGTGAAACTATGGGGACATCTGTGCAACTAATGGGACATATGTGAAACTATTGGGGCATCTGTGAAACTACTGGGATCATCTGTGAAACTACTGGGACATCTGTAAAACTACTGGGACATCTTTGAAACTATTGGGACATCTGTGAAACTATGGGGACATCTGTGAAACTATGGGGACATCTGTTAACCTACTGGAATATCTGTAAAACTCCTGGGACATCTGTGAAACTATTGGGATATCTGTGAAACTATTGGGACATATGTGAAACTACTGGTACATCTGTGAAATTATTGGGACATCTGTGAAACTATGGGGACATCTGTGAAACTAATGGGACATATGTGAAACTATTGGGGCATCTGTGAAACGACTGGGTGATCTGTGAAACTACTGGGACATATGTGAACTTATTGGGACATCTGTGAAACTATTGGGACATCTGTGAAACTATTGGGACATCTGTGAAGCTATGGGGACATCTGTGAAACTAATGGGACATATGTGAAACTATTGGGACATCTGTGAAACTACTGGTACATCTGTTAAATTATTGGGACATCTGTAAAACTATGGGGACATCTGTGAAACTAATGGGACATATGTGAAACTATTGGGACATCTGTGAAACTATGGGGACATCTGTGCAACTAATGGGACATATGTGAAACTATTGGGGCATCTGTGAAACTACTGGGATCATCTGTGAAACTACTGGGACATCTGTAAAACTACTGGGACATCTTTGAAACTATTGGGACATCTGTGAAACTATGGGGACATCTGTTAACCTACTGGAATATCTGTAAAACTTCTGGGACATCTGTGAAACTATTGGGACATCTGTGAAACTATTGGGACATCTGTGAAACTACTGGTACATCTGTGAAATTATTGGGACATCTGTGAAACTATGGGGACATCTGTGAAACTAATGGGACATATGTGAAAATATTGGGGCATCTGTGAAACTACTGGGACATATGTGAACCTATTGGGACATCTGTGAAACTATGGGGATATCTGTTAACCTACTGGGACATCTGTGAAACTACTGGGACATCTGTTAAACTACTGGGACATCTGTTGAACTATTGGGACATCTGTGAATCTACTGGGACATCTGTAAAACTACTGGGACATATGTGAATCTATTGGGACATCTGTGAAACTATTGGGACATCTGTGAAACTATTGAGACATCTGTGAAACAACTGGGACATCTGTTGAACTATTGGGACATCTGTTAAACTCCTGGGACATCTGGGAAACTATTGGGACATCTGTGAAACTATTTGGGACATCTGTTAAACTATTGGGACATCTGTGAAACTACTGGTACATCTGTGAAATTATTGGGACATCTGTGAAACTATGGGGACATCTGTGAAACTAATGGGACATATGTGAAACTATTGGGGCATCTGTGAAACTACGGGTGAACTGTGAATCTACTGGGACATATGTGAACCTATTGAGACATCTGTGAAACTATTGGGACATCTGTGAAACTATTGGGACATCTGTGAAACTATGGGGACATCTGTGAAACTATGGGGACATCTGTGAAACTAATGGGACATATGTGAAACTATTGGGACATCTGTGAAACTATGGGGACATCTGTGAAACTAATGGGACATATGTGAAACTATTGGGACATCTGTAAAACTACTGGGACATATGTGAAACTATTGGGAAATGTGTGAAACTATTGGGACATCTGTGAAACTATTGGGACATCTGTGAAACTACTGGTACATCTGTGAAACTATGGGGACATCTGTTAACCTACTGGGATATCTGAAAAACTACTGGGACATCTGTGAAACTATTGGGACATCTGTGAAACTATGGGGACATCCGTTAACCTACTGGGACATCTGTGAAACTACTGGGACATCTGTTAAACTACTGGGACATCTGTAAAACTATGGGGACATCTGTGAAACTAATGGGACATATGTGAAACTATTGGGGCATCTGTGAAACGACTGGTGATCTGTGACACTAGTTGGACATGTGAACTTATTGGGACATCTGTGAAACTATTGGGACATCTGTGAAACTATTGGGACATCTGTGAAACTATGGGGACATCTGTGCAACTAATGGGACATATGTGAAACTATTGGGGCATCTGTGAAACTACTGGGATCATCTGTGAAACTACTGGGACATCTGTAAAACTACTGGGACATCTTTGAAACTATTGGGACATCTGTGAAACTATGGGGACATCTGTTAACCTACTGGAATATCTGTAAAACTTCTGGGACATCTGTGAAACTATTGGGACATCTGTGAAACTATTGGGACATCTGTGAAACTACTGGTACATCTGTGAAATTATTGGGACATCTGTGAAACTATGGGGACATCTGTGAAACTAATGGGACATATGTGAAAGTATTGGGGCATCTGTGAAACTACTGGGACATATGTGAACCTATTGGGACATCTGTGAAACTATTGGGACATCTGTGAAACTATGGGAATATCTGTTAACCTACTGGGACATCTGTGAAACTACTGGGACATCTGTTAAACTACTGGGACATCTGTTGAACTATTGGGACATCTGTGAATCTACTGGGACATCTGTAAAACTACTGGAACATATGTGAATCTATTGGGACATCTGTGAAACTATTGGGACATCTGTGAAACTATTGAGACATCTGTGAAACAACTGGGACATCTGTTAAACTATTGGGACATCTGTTAAACTCCTGGGACATCTGTGAAACTATTGAGACATCTGTGAAACTATTTGGGACATCTGTTAAACTATGGGGACATCTGTGAAACTATTGGGACATCTGTGAAACTATTTGGGACATCTGTGAAATTATTGGGACATCTGTGAAACTATGGGGACATCTGTGAAACTAATGGGACATATGTGAAACTATTGGGGCATCTGTGAAACTACGGGTGATCTGTGAATCTACTGGGACATATGTGAACCTATTGAGACATCTGTGAAACTATTGGGACATCTGTGAAACTATTGGGACATCTGTGAAACTATGGGGACATCTGTGAAACTAATGGGACATATGTGAAACTATTGGGACATCTGTGAAACTATGGGGACATCTGTGAAACTAATGGGACATATGTGAAACTATTGGGACATCTGTAAAACTACTGGGACATATGTGAAACTATTGGGAAATGTGTGAAACTATTGGGACATCTGTGAAACTATTGGGACATCTGTTAAACTACTGGTACATCTGTGAAACTATGGGGACATCTGTTAACCTACTGGGATATCTGTAAAACTACTGGGACATCTGTTAAACTATTGGGACATCTGTGAAACTATGGGGACATCTGTTAACCTACTGGGACATATGTTAAACTACTGGCACATCTGTTGAACTATTGGGACATCTGTGAATCTACTGGGACATCTGTAAAACTACTGGGACATATGTGAACCTATTGGGACATCTGTGAAACTATTTGGGACATCTGTTAAACTATTGGGACATCTGTGAAACTACTGGTACATCTGTTAAATTATTGGGACATCTGTGAAACTATGGGGACATCTGTGAAACTAATGGGACATATGTGAAACTATTGGGGCATCTGTGAAACGACTGGGTGATCTGTGAAACTATTGGGACATCTGTGAAACTATTGGGACATCTGTGAAACTATGGGGACATCTGTGAAACTAAGGGGACATATGTGAAACTATTGGGGCATCTGTGAAACTACTGGGATCATCTGTGAAACTAGCGGGACATCTGTAAAACTACTGGGACATCTTTGAAACTATTGGGACATCTGTGAAACTATGGGGACATCTGTTAACCTACTGGGACATCTGTGAAACTACTGGGACATCTGTTAAACTACTGCGACATCTGTTGAACTATTGGGACATCTGTGAATCTACTGGGACATCTGTAAAACTACTGGGACATATGTGAACCTATTGGGACATCTGTGAAACTATTGGGACATCTGTGAAGCTATTGGGACATCTGTGAAACTATGGGGACATCTGTGAAACTAATGGGACATATGTGAAACTATTGGGACATCTGTGAAACTATGGGGACATCTGTGAAACTAATGGGACATATGTGAAACTATTGGGACATCTGTAAAACTACTGGGACATATGTGAAACTATTGGGAAATGTGTGAAACTATTGGGACATCTGTGAAACTACTGGTACATCTGTGAAACTATGGGGACATCTGTTAACCTACTGGGATATCTGTAAAACTACTGGTACATCTGTAAAACTATTGGGACATCTGTGAAACTATGGGGACATCTGTTAACCTACTGGGACATCTGTGAAACTACTGGGACATCTGTTAAACTACTGGGACATCTGTTGAACTATTGGGACATCTGTGAATCTACTGGGACATCTGTAAAACTACTGGGACATATGTGAAC
Organism: Petromyzon marinus; assembly: GCF_048934315.1. Lineage (NCBI taxonomy): Eukaryota > Metazoa > Chordata > Hyperoartia > Petromyzontiformes > Petromyzontidae > Petromyzon > Petromyzon marinus. The sequence goes on along the minus strand of NC_133681.1, from coordinate 16,600,670 downwards.
CTATTGGGACATCTGTGAAACTATTGGGACATCTGTGAAACTATTGAGACATCTATGAAACAACTGGGACATCTGTTAAACTATTGGGACATCTGTTAAACTTCTGGGACATCTGTGCAACTATTGGGACATCTGTGAAACTATTTGGGACATCTGTTAAAGTATTGGGACATCTGTAAAACTACTGGTACATCTGTTAAATTATTGGGACATCTGTGAAACTATGGGGACATCTGTGAAACTAATGGGACATATGTGAAACTATTGGGGCATCTGTGAAACGACTGGGTGATCTGTGAAACTACTGGGACATATGTGAACTTATTGGGACATCTGTGAAAATATTGGGACATCTGTGAAACTATTGGGACATCTGTGAAACTATGGGGACATCTGTGAAACTAATGGGACATATGTGAAACTATTGGGGCATCTGTGAAACTACTGGGATCATCTGTGAAACTACCGAGACATCTGTAAAACTACTGGGACATATGTGAACCTATTGGGACATCTGTGAAACTATTGGGACATCTGTGAAACTATGGGGACATCTGTTAACCTACTGGGACATCTGTGAAACTACTGGGACATCTGTTAAACTACTGGGACATCTGTTGAACTATTGGGACATCTGTGAATCTACTGGGACATCTGTAAAACTACTGGGACATATGTGAATCTAATGGGACATCTGTGAAACTATGGGGACATCTGTGAAACTAATGGGACATATGTGAAACTATTGGGACATCTGTAAAACTACTGGGACATATGTGAAACTATTGGGAAATGTGTGAAACTATTGGGACATCTGTGAAACTACTGGTACATCTGTGAAACTATGGGGACATCTGTTAACCTACTGGGATATCTGTAAAACTACTGGGACATCTGTGAAACTATTGGGACATCTGTGAAACTATGGGGACATCTGTTAACCTACTGGGACATCTGTGAAACTACTGGGACATCTGTTAAACTACTGGGACATCTGTTGAACTATTGGGACATCTGTGAATCTACTGGGACATCTGTAAAACTACTGGGACATATGTGAACCTATTGGGACATCTGTGAAACTATTGGGACATCTGTGAATCTACTGGGACATCTGTAAAACTACTGGGACATATGTGAATCTATTGGGACATCTGTGAAACTATGGGGACATCTGTGAAACTAATGGGACATATGTGAAACTATTGGGACATCTGTAAAACTACTGGGACATATGTGAAACTATTGGGAAATGTGTGAAACTATTGGGACATCTGTGAAACTACTGGTACATCTGTGAAACTATGGGGACATCTGTTAACCTACTGGGATATCTGTAAAACTACTGGGACATCTGTGAAACTATTGGGACATCTGTGAAACTATGGGGACATCTGTTAACCTACTGGGACATCTGTGAAACTACTGGGACATCTTTTAAATTACTGGGACATCTGTTGAACTATTGGGACATCTGTGAATCTACTGGGACATCTGTAAAACTACTGGGACATATGTGAACCTATTGGGACATCTGTGAAACTATTGGGACATCTGTAAAACTACTGGGACATATGTGAAACTATTGGGAAATGTGTGAAACTATTGGGACATCTGTGAAACTATTGGGACATCTGTGAAACTACTGGTACATCTGTGAAACTATGGGGACATCTGTTAACCTACTGGGATATCTGTAAAACTACTGGGACATCTGTGAAACTATTGGGACATCTGTGAAACTATTTGGGACATCTGTTAAACTATTTGGACATCTGTGAAACTACTGGTACATCTGTTAAATTATTGGGACATCTGTGAAACTATGGGGACATCTGTGAAACTAATGGGACATATGTGAAACTATTGGGGCATCTGTGAAACGACTGGGTGATCTGTGAAACTACTGGGACATATGTGAACTTATTGGGACATCTGTGAAACTATTGGGACATCTGTGAAATTATTGGGACATCTGTGAAACTATGGGGACATCTGTGAAACTAATGGGACATATGTGAAACTATTGGGGCATCTGTGAAACTACTGGGATCATCTGTGAAACTAGCGGGACATCTGTAAAACTACTGGGACATCTTTGAAACTATTGGGACATCTGTGAAACTATGGGGACATCTGTTAACCTACTGGAATATCTGTAAAACTTCTGGGACATCTGTGAAACTATTGGGACATCTGTGAAACTATTGGGAAATCTGTGAAACTATTGGGACATCTGTGAATCTATTGGGACATCTGTGAAACTATTTGGGACATCTGTTAAACTATTGGGACATCTGTGAAACTACTGGTACATCTGTGAAATTATTGGGACATCTGTGAAACTATGGGGACATCTGTGAAACTAATGGGACATATGTGAAACTATTGGGGCATCTGTGAAACTACTGGGACATATGTGAACCTATTGGGACATCTGTAAAACTACTGGGACATATGTGAAACTATTGGGAAATGTGTGAAACTATTGGGACATCTGTGAAACTACTGGTACATCTGTGAAACTATGGGGACATCTGTTAACCTACTGGGATATCTGTAAAACTACTGGGACATCTGTGAAACTATTGGGACATCTGTGAAACTATGGGGACATCTGTTAACCTACTGGGACATCTGTGAAACTACTGGGACATCTGTTAAACTACTGGGACATCTGTTGAACTATTGGGACATCTGTGAATCTACTGGGACATCTGTAAAACTACTGGGACATATGTGAACCTATTGGGACATCTGTGAAACTATTGGGACATCTGTGAATCTACTGGGACATCTGTAAAACTACTGGGACATATGTGAATCTATTGGGACATCTGTGAAACTATGGGGACATCTGTGAAACTAATGGGACATATGTGAAACTATTGGGACATCTGTAAAACTACTGGGACATATGTGAAACTATTGGGAAATGTGTGAAACTATTGGGACATCTGTGAAACTACTGGTACATCTGTGAAACTATGGGGACATCTGTTAACCTACTGGGATATCTGTAAAACTACTGGGACATCTGTGAAACTATTGGGACATCTGTGAAACTATGGGGACATCTGTTAACCTACTGGGACATCTGTGAAACTACTGGGACATCTGTTAAACTACTGGGACATCTGTTGAACTATTGGGACATCTGTGAATCTACTGGGACATCTGTAAAACTACTGGGACATATGTGAACCTATTGGGACATCTGTGAAACTATTGGGACATCTGTGAATCTACTGGGACATCTGTAAAACTACTGGGACATATGTGAATCTATTGGGACATCTGTGAAACTATGGGGACATCTGTGAAACTAAGGGGACATATGTGAAACTATTGGGGCATCTGTGAAACTACTGGGATCATCTGTGAAACTAGCGGGACATCTGTAAAACTACTGGGACATCTTTGAAACTATTGGGACATCTGTGAAACTATGGGGACATCTGTTAACCTACTGGGACATCTGTGAAACTACTGGGACATCTGTTAAACTACTGCGACATCTGTTGAACTATTGGGACATCTGTGAATCTACTGGGACATCTGTAAAACTACTGGGACATATGTGAACCTATTGGGACATCTGTGAAACTATTGGGACATCTGTGAAGCTATTGGGACATCTGTGAAACTATGGGGACATCTGTGAAACTAATGGGACATATGTGAAACTATTGGGACATCTGTGAAACTATGGGGACATCTGTGAAACTAATGGGACATATGTGAAACTATTGGGACATCTGTAAAACTACTGGGACATATGTGAAACTATTGGGAAATGTGTGAAACTATTGGGACATCTGTGAAACTACTGGTACATCTGTGAAACTATGGGGACATCTGTTAACCTACTGGGATATCTGTAAAACTACTGGTACATCTGTAAAACTATTGGGACATCTGTGAAACTATGGGGACATCTGTTAACCTACTGGGACATCTGTGAAACTACTGGGACATCTGTTAAACTACTGGGACATCTGTTGAACTATTGGGACATCTGTGAATCTACTGGGACATCTGTAAAACTACTGGGACATATGTGAACCTATTGGGACATCTGTGAAACTATTGGGACATCTGTGAAACTATTGAGACATCTATGAAACAACTGGGACATCTGTTAAACTATTGGGACATCTGTTAAACTTCTGGGACATCTGTGCAACTATTGGGACATCTGTGAAACTATTTGGGACATCTGTTAAAGTATTGGGACATCTGTAAAACTACTGGTACATCTGTTAAATTATTGGGACATCTGTGAAACTATGGGGACATCTGTGAAACTAATGGGACATATGTGAAACTATTGGGGCATCTGTGAAACGACTGGGTGATCTGTGAAACTACTGGGACATATGTGAACTTATTGGGACATCTGTGAAAATATTGGGACATCTGTGAAACTATTGGGACATCTGTGAAACTATGGGGACATCTGTGAAACTAATGGGACATATGTGAAACTATTGGGGCATCTGTGAAACTACTGGGATCATCTGTGAAACTACCGAGACATCTGTAAAACTACTGGGACATATGTGAACCTATTGGGACATCTGTGAAACTATTGGGACATCTGTGAAACTATGGGGACATCTGTTAACCTACTGGGACATCTGTGAAACTACTGGGACATCTGTTAAACTACTGGGACATCTGTTGAACTATTGGGACATCTGTGAATCTACTGGGACATCTGTAAAACTACTGGGACATATGTGAATCTAATGGGACATCTGTGAAACTATGGGGACATCTGTGAAACTAATGGGACATATGTGAAACTATTGGGACATCTGTAAAACTACTGGGACATATGTGAAACTATTGGGAAATGTGTGAAACTATTGGGACATCTGTGAAACTACTGGTACATCTGTGAAACTATGGGGACATCTGTTAACCTACTGGGATATCTGTAAAACTACTGGGACATCTGTGAAACTATTGGGACATCTGTGAAACTATGGGGACATCTGTTAACCTACTGGGACATCTGTGAAACTACTGGGACATCTGTTAAACTACTGGGACATCTGTTGAACTATTGGGACATCTGTGAATCTACTGGGACATCTGTAAAACTACTGGGACATATGTGAACCTATTGGGACATCTGTGAAACTATTGGGACATCTGTGAATCTACTGGGACATCTGTAAAACTACTGGGACATATGTGAATCTATTGGGACATCTGTGAAACTATGGGGACATCTGTGAAACTAATGGGACATATGTGAAACTATTGGGACATCTGTAAAACTACTGGGACATATGTGAAACTATTGGGAAATGTGTGAAACTATTGGGACATCTGTGAAACTACTGGTACATCTGTGAAACTATGGGGACATCTGTTAACCTACTGGGATATCTGTAAAACTACTGGGACATCTGTGAAACTATTGGGACATCTGTGAAACTATGGGGACATCTGTTAACCTACTGGGACATCTGTGAAACTACTGGGACATCTGTTAAATTACTGGGACATCTGTTGAACTATTGGGACATCTGTGAATCTACTGGGACATCTGTAAAACTACTGGGACATATGTGAACCTATTGGGACATCTGTGAAACTATTGGGACATCTGTAAAACTACTGGGACATATGTGAAACTATTGGGAAATGTGTGAAACTATTGGGACATCTGTGAAACTATTGGGACATCTGTGAAACTACTGGTACATCTGTGAAACTATGGGGACATCTGTTAACCTACTGGGATATCTGTAAAACTACTGGGACATCTGTGAAACTATTGGGACATCTGTGAAACTATTTGGGACATCTGTTAAACTATTTGGACATCTGTGAAACTACTGGTACATCTGTTAAATTATTGGGACATCTGTGAAACTATGGGGACATCTGTGAAACTAATGGGACATATGTGAAACTATTGGGGCATCTGTGAAACGACTGGGTGATCTGTGAAACTACTGGGACATATGTGAACTTATTGGGACATCTGTGAAACTATTGGGACATCTGTGAAATTATTGGGACATCTGTGAAACTATGGGGACATCTGTGAAACTAATGGGACATATGTGAAACTATTGGGGCATCTGTGAAACTACTGGGATCATCTGTGAAACTAGCGGGACATCTGTAAAACTACTGGGACATCTTTGAAACTATTGGGACATCTGTGAAACTATGGGGACATCTGTTAACCTACTGGAATATCTGTAAAACTTCTGGGACATCTGTGAAACTATTGGGACATCTGTGAAACTATTGGGAAATCTGTGAAACTATTGGGACATCTGTGAATCTATTGGGACATCTGTGAAACTATTTGGGACATCTGTTAAACTATTGGGACATCTGTGAAACTACTGGTACATCTGTGAAATTATTGGGACATCTGTGAAACTATGGGGACATCTGTGAAACTAATGGGACATATGTGAAACTATTGGGGCATCTGTGAAACTACTGGGACATATGTGAACCTATTGGGACATCTGTAAAACTACTGGGACATATGTGAAACTATTGGGAAATGTGTGAAACTATTGGGACATCTGTGAAACTACTGGTACATCTGTGAAACTATGGGGACATCTGTTAACCTACTGGGATATCTGTAAAACTACTGGGACATCTGTGAAACTATTGGGACATCTGTGAAACTATGGGGACATCTGTTAACCTACTGGGACATCTGTGAAACTACTGGGACATCTGTTAAACTACTGGGACATCTGTTGAACTATTGGGACATCTGTGAATCTACTGGGACATCTGTAAAACTACTGGGACATATGTGAACCTATTGGGACATCTGTGAAACTATTGGGACATCTGTGAATCTACTGGGACATCTGTAAAACTACTGGGACATATGTGAATCTATTGGGACATCTGTGAAACTATGGGGACATCTGTGAAACTAATGGGACATATGTGAAACTATTGGGACATCTGTAAAACTACTGGGACATATGTGAAACTATTGGGAAATGTGTGAAACTATTGGGACATCTGTGAAACTACTGGTACATCTGTGAAACTATGGGGACATCTGTTAACCTACTGGGATATCTGTAAAACTACTGGGACATCTGTGAAACTATTGGGACATCTGTGAAACTATGGGGACATCTGTTAACCTACTGGGACATCTGTGAAACTACTGGGACATCTGTTAAATTACTGGGACATCTGTTGAACTATTGGGACATCTGTGAATCTACTGTGACATCTGTAAAACTACTGGGACATATGTGAACCTATTGGGACATCTGTGAAACTATTGGGACATCTGTAAAACTACTGGGACATATGTGAAACTATTGGGAAATGTGTGAAACTATTGGGACATCTGTGAAACTATTGGGACATCTGTGAAACTACTGGTACATCTGTGAAACTATGGGGACATCTGTTAACCTACTGGGATATCTGTAAAACTACTGGGACATCTGTGAAACTATTGGGACATCTGTGAAACTATGGGGACATCTGTTAACCTACTGGGACATCTGTGAAACTACTGGGACATCTGTAAAACTACTGGGACATCTGTTGAACTATTGGGACATCTGTGAATCTACTGGGACATCTGTAAAACTACTGGGACATATGTGAACCTATTGGGACATCTGTGAAACTATTGGGACATCTGTGAAACTATTGAGACATCTATGAAACAACTGGGACATCTGTTAAACTATTGGGACATCTGTTAAACTTCTGGGACATCTGTGAAACTATTGGGACATCTGTGAAACTATTTGGGACATCTGTTAAACTATTAGGACATCTGTGAAACTACTGGTACATCTGTTAAATTATTGGGACATCTGTGAAACTATGGGGACATCTGTGAAACTAATGGGACATATGTGAAACTATTGGGGCATCTGTGAAACGACTGGGTGATCTGTGAAACTACTGGGACATATGTGAACTTATTGGGACATCTGTGAAACTATTGGGACATCTGTGAAATTATTGGGACATCTGTGAAACTATGGGGACATCTGTGAAACTAATGGGACATATGTGAAACTATTGGGGCATCTGTGAAACTACTGGGATCATCTGTGAAACTAGCGGGACATTTGTAAAACTACTGGGACATCTTTGAAACTATTGGGACATCTGTGAAACTATGGGGACATCTGTTAACCTACTGGAATATCTGTAAAACTTCTGGGACATCTGTGAAACTATTGGGACATCTGTGAAACTATTGGGAAATCTGTGAAACTATTGGGACATCTGTGAATCTATTGGGACATCTGTGAAACTATTTGGGACATCTGTTAAACTATTGGGACATCTGTGAAACTACTGGTACATCTGTGAAATTATTGGGACATCTGTGAAACTATGGGGACATCTGTGAAACTAATGGGACATATGTGAAACTATTGGGGCCTCTGTGAAACTACTGGGACATATGTGAACCTATTGGGACATCTGTGAAACTATTGGGACATCTGTGAAACTATGGGGACATCTGTTAACCTACTGGGACATCTGTGAAACTACTGGGACATCTGTTAAACTACTGGGACATCTGTTGAACTATTGGGACATCTGTGAATCTACTGGGACATCTGTAAAACTACTGGGACATATGTGAACCTATTGGGACATCTGTGAAACTATTGGGACATCTGTGAAACTATTGGGACATCTGTGAAACTATGGGGACATCTGTGAAACTAATGGGACATGTCTGAAACTATTGGGACATCTGTGAAACTATGGGGACATCTGTGAAACTAATGGGACATATGTGAAACTATTGGGACATCTGTAAAACTACTGGGACATATGTGAAACTATTGGGAAATGTGTGAAACTATTGGGACATCTGTGAAACTATTGGGACATCTGTGAAACTACTGGTACATCTGTAAAACTATGGGGACATCTGTTAACCTACTGGGATATCTGTAAATCTACTGGTACATCTGTAAAACTATTGGGACATCTGTGAAACTATGGGGACATCTGTTAACCTACTGGGACATCTGTGAAACTACTGGGACATCTGGTAAACTACTGGGACATCTGTTGAACTATTGGGACATCTGTGAATCTACTGGGACATCTGTAAAACTACTGGGACATATGTGAACCTATTGGGACATCTGTGAAACTATTGGGACATCTGTGAAACTATTGAGACATCTATGAAACAACTGGGACATCTGTTAAACTATTGGGACATCTGTTAAACTTCTGGGGCATCTGTGAAACGACTGGGTGATCTGTGAAACTACTGGGACATATGTGAACTTATTGGGACATCTGTGAAACTATTGGAACATCTGTGAAACTATTGGGACATCTGTGAAACTATGGGGACATCTGTGAAACTAATGGGACATATGTGAAACTATTGGGGCATCTGTGAATCTACTGGGATCATCTGTGAAACTACCGGGACATCTGTAAAACTACTGGGACATCTTTGAAACTATTGGGACATCTGTGAAACTATGGGGACATCTGTTAACCTACTGGAATATCTGTAAAACTTCTGGGACATCTGTGAAACTATTGGGACATCTGTGAAACTATTGGGAAATCTGTGAAACTATTGGGACATCTGTGAATCTATTGGGACATCTGTGAAACTATTTGGGACATCTGTTAAACTATTGGGACATCTGTGAAACTACTGGTACATCTGTGAAATTATTGGGACATCTGTGAAACTATGGCGACATCTGTGAAACTAATGGGACATATGTGAAACTATTGGGGCATCTGTGAAACTACTGGGACATATGTGAACCTATTGGGACATCTGTGAAACTATTGGGACATCTGTGAAACTATGGGGACATCTCTTCTTTGGTTCTTTCGGTAAAGTCACGTAGAATGAGAATAAAATAATAAATTGATAAAATAAAATAACACAATAATATTCTCACGACGTTTCGGCCACAACACAAGCGGCCTTCATCAGGTGAAGGGAGCGAGACTGTCTGGTAGGACAGCGCTGGAGTGAGAGAGCCACGTTCAGATCACGGCTTTTTAAGCTGTGTGAGAGGAACAAAGAGCCTTGACGAAGGAATTAGCATAAAATTTTGCATTGAAATGGCTGAATGATTAGCTTGTGACTGGTCACAGAAATAGCTATGTTAAAAGTTAAAGCATACACATCCGCAGAGGCACCCATTGTTAAAAGGAATTAGCATAGAATTTAGCATTGAAATAGCTAAATTAAGGCATACACATCCGCAGAGGCACCCCTTGATAATGGGATTAGCATAGAATTTAGCATTGAAATGGCTGAGTGATTCGCTTGTAACTGCTACAGAAATAGTTACGTTGAAGTCAGAGCATACACATTCACCGAGGCACTTAGTACAAATCAAACAGGAGAATTTAGCATTGAAATAACTAGGCGAATTTAGCATTGAAATAACTGGGTGATTTGCTAGTGACTGGTCACAGAAATGACTACACATCTGAGCTATTCACAGTACTATATAGTGAACCAATAAAAACTAAAATATAAATTACCTTCATGTTATCAATAAACTCTATATTCTCCAATCAGCTAAGCTACCAACCATAAGTCGTTATATATCACAATGCCATATGGCGAAAAAATGGGTGGATTCTTACCCTCAAATTTCCGTACCACGGATAGCTACGGGCCCCGTTCAGACGGACGAGTTCGTCCATGGTCGGAACAGAGGAGGGGGAGAGAGACAGCTGCGAAGCCCTAGTATACTCCATGTTGTAAACCATACCATTAACCGTGGTGTGAGAGGTATTAAGAGGCAATGCTGGCGAAAGAGCTGCGGTCTGAAGGTCATCGTAAAATTACAATTAATTAAGAACAGAAATGATTTAACACATCTTTCCAGTGGTTACTAAGCCTGAATCCATCTTCTCGGTTGAAATTGTCTCTGTGCTTGTATATGTGAATGGCCTCATGAACGAATCTCTCATGGTAGCCAGTTGGTTTTCAAAGAACCTCCGTCTTGGAGAAGTCAATGTCATGTGAGCCCACTGAATTGTAACAGTGATCTGCCACGGCAGAGGAGTTCGTCTTACCGTGTTTCAAGTCTGCTTTATGTTCGCGGATGCGGTCCGAGATATGTCTTTTGGTTTCTCCAATGTAGCTACTACCACAGAGGCACTTTAGTTTGTAAACGCCCGGGTACTGTATGTCTGGAAGAGCATCTTTTACAGATGGAACTAAATCACGGATTTTGTGTACTGTGTTGAATCGGACCTGGATCTTGTGTTTATTCAGGATTTTGGAGATCTTTTTAGTGACCCCTGCAATGTAGGGTAAGGTGATGGTTTTGAGTGGCTCCACAAGAGGATCCTTCTTCATGACTGGAGTGATGGCTTTGCGGATTGTGTAGTCGGAGTAGCCATTAGCCCTGAGAGCCTGGTGTACGTGCTTGAGTTCACTGGTAATGTGTTCCTGGTCGGAAATGCATTGGGCTCTATGGTATAGAGTCTTGATGAGGCAGTTCTTCTGGGATGGATGGTGGTGGGAATCCGGTTTCAAGTAAGCATCTGTATGGGTAGCTTTCCTGTAGACAGAGTGGCTCATTGAACCATCATGTCTCCTTTTAATTAAGACATCCAGAAAGGGTAGTTTGCCATCTTTTTCGACCTCCATGGTAAATCTGATGGCTGGGTGTATGGAATTGATGTGGTCGCGGAATTGGTCTAGAGCAGGCTGGCCATGTGGCCAGATGACAAAGGTGTCATCAACGTACCTCTTCCATAAGGTCGGGCGTAGAGTGGCAGTCTGGATGGCGTCAGTTTCAAATTTTTCCATGAATACGTTGGCTACAACCGGAGATAGGGGGGAGCCCATTGGGGTGCCCTCAGTTTGTTTGTAGAAAGTTCCATTCCAGGTGAAGTATGTGTTGGTTAAGCAATGTCTCACCAGGGGGGGTACATCAGTATGCAGTCCTTGATGAACCAGGTCTTCAATGATAGCGATGGTGTCAGGTACCGGGACTTTGGTGAACAAGGACACCACATCAAAACTGACAAGCAGGTCGTTTGGGGACAGGGAAATGTCTTTGATTGTCGATACCAGGTGAGTAGAATTTAGTACCGCAGAGGTGGTTTTTCCAGTGAAAGGTCGCAGTATATCAGCCAGAAAACGTGCCAGTTTGTAGGTGGGGGAGCTGATAGTAGAGACGATGGGACGAAGGGGTGTATCTTCTTTGTGTATCTTTGGAAGGCCATATAATCTTGGTGGTCTGGCAGCAGAGGGTTTCAACAAGAACTGTTTGTTCTCATCAATTAATGCTGTTAAATCAGAGATAATTTTGTTCGTTTTGGTGACCAGGCTGTTGGTGGGGTCTCTTTTTATTTTTGTATAGCTGCCATCGTTGAGTAGTTCTTGAATTTTGTTGTTATATTCTGTTTTGTCCATGATGACAGTGGCATTGCCTTTGTCGGCTGAGAGAACGACAATATCATCCCTCTTTTTTAATTGAGATAATTCAAAACGTTCGTCTTTGCTGATGTTGCTAGGTGGCAACTTAGCGTTTTTGAGGGTTGCAGCGATTTCAGATCTTGCTACGTCTGCAGAGATGTGACTCAAGCCCTTGAGTGCAACGTCGACATTGGCAATGATATCATTAACCGGTAAGTGTCTCGGTGTGACAGCAAAGTTTAGACCTTTAGCTAAAACGGATTTCAGACCATCAGAAATGGAACTGTTACTGCGATTAATTACGACTTTGTTGACGTCTATCTTTTCGGTGTGTGGATCCGATTTTTTGCTGGAGAGGTGATTGAATTTGGAAATCAAATTGTCCCTACATTTGTTCGACATAGTGGCAGCCGAAGAGGTAGTCATATTGTCTACATGTTCCCAATCCGATGTAGACATTGTTGCTGTCAATTTTAAGTGTGATTTGTAGAGTGTCTTGTCTAACTGATCGAGTTCGGTGCGTGTAAGTCTGATTTTTTCCGAGATAAGAGCGAAGCTAGTTCTAGCTAGAATTCGTTTTGCATTGAGAGAAGTTGCAACAGCAGAGGTTAGTGTAAATGCGGTTGGTATTACCTTAGAGTCGCGGCATCTCTTCAGAAAGGTGAGATACTCGATTAGTTGAGCCTTCTTATCCCGAAGTCTGTTGAATGATCTTAAGGATGTGTGGAATCCCTCCCCGTAGAGGCGGTTAAATTTCGATTTAAAGCTTTCGTGACTGCAATGATTCATCTTCTTTGGTTCTTTCGGTAAAGTCACGTAGAATGAGAATAAAATAATAAATTGATAAAATAAAATAACACAATAATATTCTCACGACGTTTCGGCCACAACACAAGCGGCCTTCATCAGGTGAAGGGAGCGAGACTGTCTGGTAGGACAGCGCTGGAGTGAGAGAGCCACGTTCAGATCACGGCTTTTTAAGCTGTGTGAGAGGAACAAAGAGCCTTGACGAAGGAATTAGCATAAAATTTAGCATTGAAATGGCTGAATGATTAGCTTGTGACTGGTCACAGAAATAGCTATGTTAAAAGTTAAAGCATACACATCCGCAGAGGCACCCATTGTTAAAAGGAATTAGCATAGAATTTAGCATTGAAATAGCTAAATTAAGGCATACACATCCGCAGAGGCACCCCTTGATAATGGGATTAGCATAGAATTTAGCATTGAAATGGCTGAGTGATTCGCTTGTAACTGCTACAGAAATAGTTACGTTGAAGTCAGAGCATACACATTCACCGAGGCACTTAGTACAAATCAAACAGGAGAATTTAGCATTGAAATAACTAGGCGAATTTAGCATTGAAATAACTGGGTGATTTGCTAGTGACTGGTCACAGAAATGACTACACATCTGAGCTATTCACAGTACTATATAGTGAACCAATAAAAACTAAAATATAAATTACCTTCATGTTATCAATAAACTCTATATTCTCCAATCAGCTAAGCTACCAACCATAAGTCGTTATATATCACAATGCTATATGGCGAAAAAATGGGTGGATTCTTACCCTCAAATTTCCGTACCACGGATAGCTACGGGCCCCGTTCAGACGGACGAGTTCGTCCATGGTCGGAACAGAGGAGGGGGAGAGAGACAGCTGCGAAGCCCTAGTATACTCCATGTTGTAAACCATACCATTAACCGTGGTGTGAGAGGTATTAAGAGGCAATGCTGGCGAAAGAGCTGCGGTCTGAAGGTCATCGTAAAATTACAATTAATTAAGAACAGAAATGATTTAACACATCTTTCCAGTGGTTACTAAGCCTGAATCCATCTTCTCGGTTGAAATTGTCTCTGTGCTTGTATATGTGAATGGCCTCATGAACGAATCTCTCATGGTAGCCAGTTCTCCACCTCTCCAGCAAAAAATCGGATCCACACACCGAAAAGATAGACGTCAACAAAGTCGTAATTAATCGCAGTAACAGTTCCATTTCTGATGGTCTGAAATCCGTTTTAGCTAAAGGTCTAAACTTTGCTGTCACACCGAGACACTTACCGGTTAATGATATCATTGCCAATGTCGACGTTGCACTCAAGGGCTTGAGTCACATCTCTGCAGACGTAGCAAGATCTGAAATCGCTGCAACCCTCAAAACGCTAAGTTGCCACCTAGCAACATCAGCAAAGACGAACGTTTTGAATTATCTCAATTAAAAAAGAGGGATGATATTGTCGTTCTCTCAGCCGACAAAGGCAATGCCACTGTCATCATGGACAAAACAGAATATAACAACAAAATTCAAGAACTACTCAACGATGGCAGCTATACAAAAATAAAAAGAGATCCCACCAACAGCCTGGTCACCAAAACGAACAAAATTATCTCTGATTCAACAGCATTAATTGATGAGAACAAACAGTTCTTGTTGAAACCCTCTGCTGCCAGACCACCAAGATTATATGGCCTTCCAAAGATACACAAAGAAGATACACCCCTTCGTCCCATCGTCTCTACTATCAGCTCCCCCACCTACAAACTGGCACGTTTTCTGGCTGATATACTGCGACCTTTCACTGGAAAAACCACCTCTGCGGTACTAAATTCTACTCACCTGGTATCGACAATCAAAGACATTTCCCTGTCCCCAAACGACCTGCTTGTCAGTTTTGATGTGGTGTCCTTGTTCACCAAAGTCCCGGTACCTGACACCATCGCTATCATTGAAGACCTGGTTCATCAAGGACTGCATACTGATGTACCCCCCCTGGTGAGACATTGCTTAACCAACACATACTTCACCTGGAATGGAACTTTCTACAAACAAACTGAGGGCACCCCAATGGGCTCCCCCCTATCTCCGGTTGTAGCCAACGTATTCATGGAAAAATTTGAAACTGACGCCATCCAGACTGCCACTCTACGCCCGACCTTATGGAAGAGGTACGTTGATGACACCTTTGTCATCTGGCCACATGGCCAGCCTGCTCTAGACCAATTCCGCGACCACATCAATTCCATACACCCAGCCATCAGATTTACCATGGAGGTCGAAAAAGATGGCAAACTACCCTTTCTGGATGTCTTAATTAAAAGGAGACATGATGGTTCAATGAGCCACTCTGTCTACAGGAAAGCTACCCATACAGATGCTTACTTGAAACCGGATTCCCACCACCATCCATCCCAGAAGAACTGCCTCATCAAGACTCTATACCATAGAGCCCAATGCATTTCCGACCAGGAACACATTACCAGTGAACTCAAGCACGTACACCAGGCTCTCAGGGCTAATGGCTACTCCGACTACACAATCCGCAAAGCCATCACTCCAGTCATGAAGAAGGATCCTCTTGTGGAGCCACTCAAAACCATCACCTTACCCTACATTGCAGGGGTCACTAAAAAGATCTCCAAAATCTTGAATAAACACAAGATCCAGGTCCGATTCAACACAGTACACAAAATCCGTGATTTAGTTCCATCTGTAAAAGATGCTCTTCCAGACATACAGTACCCGGGCGTTTACAAACTAAAGTGCCTCTGTGGTAGTAGCTACATTGGAGAAACCAAAAGACATATCTCGGACCGCATCCGCGAACATAAAGCAGACTTGAAACACGGTAAGACGAACTCCTCTGCCGTGGCAGATCACTGTTACAATTCAGTGGGCTCACATGACATTGACTTCTCCAAGACGGAGGTTCTTTGCAAACCAACTGGCTACCATGAGAGATTCGTTCACGAGGCCATTCACATATACAAGCACAGAGACAATTTCAACCGAGAAGATGGATTCAGGCTTAGTAACCACTGGAAAGATGTGTTAAATCATTTCTGTTCTTAATTAATTGTAATTTTACGATGACCTTCAGACCGCAGCTCTTTCGCCAGCATTGCCTCTTAATACCTCTCACACCACGGTTAATGGTATGGTTTACAACATGGAGTATACTAGGGCTTCGCAGCTGTCTCTCTCCCCCTCCTCTGTTCCGACCATGGACGAACTCGTCCGTCTGAACGGGGCCAGTAGCTATCCGTGGTACGGAAATTTGAGGGTAAGAATCCACCCATTTTTTCGCCATATAGCATTGTGATATATAACGACTTATGGTTGGTAGCTTAGCTGATTGGAGAATATAGAGTTTATTGATAACATGAAGGTAATTTATATTTTAGTTTTTATTGGTTCACTATATAGTACTGTGAATAGCTCAGATGTGTAGTCATTTCTGTGACCAGTCACTAGCAAATCACCCAGTTATTTCAATGCTAAATTCGCCTAGTTATTTCAATGCTAAATTCTCCTGTTTGATTTGTACTAAGTGCCTCGGTGAATGTGTATGCTCTGACTTCAACGTAACTATTTCTGTAGCAGTTACAAGCAAATCACTCAGCCATTTCAATGCTAAATTCTATGCTAATCCCATTATCAAGGGGTGCCTCTGCGGATGTGTATGCCTTAATTTAGCTATTTCAATGCTAAATTCTATGCTAATTCCTTTTAACAATGGGTGCCTCTGCGGATGTGTATGCTTTAACTTTTAACATAGCTATTTCTGTGACCAGTCACAAGCTAATCATTCAGCCATTTCAATGCTAAATTTTATGCTAATTCCTTCGTCAAGGCTCTTTGTTCCTCTCACACAGCTTAAAAAGCCGTGATCTGAACGTGGCTCTCTCACTCCAGCGCTGTCCTACCAGACAGTCTCGCTCCTTTCACCTGATGAAGGCCGCTTGTGTTGTGGCCGAAACGTCGTGAGAATATTATTGTGTTATTTTATTTTATCAATTTATTATTTTATTCTCATTCTACGTGACTTAACCGAAAGAACCAAAGAAGATGAATCATTGCAGTCACGAAAGCTTTAAATCGAAATTTATGGGGACATCTGTTAACCTACTGGGACATCTGTGAAACTATTGGGACATCTGTGAAACTATTGGGACATCTGTGAAAGTATTGAGACATCTGTGAAACAACTGGGACATCTGTTAAACTATTGGCACATCTGTTAAACTCCTGGGACATCTGTGAAACTATTGGGACATCTGTGAAACTATTTGGGACATCTGTTAAACTATTGGGACATCTGTGAAACTACTGGTACATCTGTGAAATTATTGGGACATCTGTGAAACTATGGGGACATCTGTGAAACTAATGGGACATATGTGAAACTATTGGGGCATCTGTGAAACTACTGGGTGATCTGTGAAACTACTGGGACATCTGTGAACCTATTGGGACATCTGTGAAACTATTGGGACATCTGTGAAACTATTGGGACATATGTGAAACTATGGGGACATCTGTGAAACTAATGGGACATATGTGAAACTATGGGGACATCTGTTAACCTACTGGGATATCTGTAAAACTATTGGGACATCTGTGAAACTATTGGGACATCTGTGAAACTATGGGGACATCTGTTAAGCTACTGGGACATCTGTGATACTACTGGGACATCTGTTAAACTACTGGGACATCTGTTGAACTATTGGGACATCTGTGAATCTACTGGGACATCTGTAAAACTACTGGGACATATGTGAACCTATTGGGACATCTGTGAAACTATTGGGACATCTGTGAAACTATTGAGACATCTGTGAAACAACTGGGACATCTGTTAAACTATTGGGACATCTGTGAAACTATTGGGACATCTGTGAAACTAATGGGACATATGTGAAACTATTGGGGCATCTGTGAAACTACTGGGTGATCTGTGAAACTTCTGGGACATCTGTAAAACTATGGGGACATCTGTGAAACTAATGGGACATATCTGAAACTATTGGGGCATCTGTGAAACTACTGGGTGATCTGTGAAACTACTGGGACATATGTGAACCTATTGGGACATCTGTGAAACTATTGGGACATCTGTGAAACTATTGGGACATCTGGTGGTAAAATGTGATGATAAGAGCAGGGCATACTGTAGTGGTACTTGCTATGATTACAAATGCATACTGAGGTTTTAACTTCTATGAATGGATCAGTGCGTACTGACTGTGGTGGCACCTGCTATGATTACAGCAGTGCATACTGTGGTGGTACCTGCTGTGATACCAGCAGTGCATACTGTGGTGGTAACTTCTTTAACTACAGCAGTGCATATTGACTGTGGTGGTACCTGCTATGATTCCAGCAGTGCATACTGACTGTGGTGGCACCTTCTATGATTACAGAAGTGCATACTGACTGTTGTGGTATCTGCAATGATTTCAGCAGTGTATACTGACTGTGCAGGTTCCTGCTTTCACTCCAGCAGTGAGTACTGATTGTGGTGATACCTGCTATGATTACAGCAGTGGATACTGACTGTGGCGGTACCTGCTATGATTACAGCAGTGCATACTGTTGTGGTTCCTGCTTTAACTACAGCAGTGCATACTGACTTTGGTGGTACCTGCTTTCACTCCAGCAGTGCGTGCTGATAATGGTAGTACCTGCTATGATTAAAGCAGTGCATAATAACTGTGGTGGTACCTGCTATGATTACAGCAGTGCATACTGACTAAGGTGGTTCCCTGCTATGATTACAACAGTGCATAATGTGGTGGCACCTGCTATGATTACAGCAGTTCATACTGACTGTGGTGGTACCTGCAATCATTTTAGCAGTGCATAATGACTGTGGTGGTACCTGATATGATTATAGCTGTGTATACTGATTGTGGTGGTACCTGCTATGATTACAGCAGTGCATACTGACATTGGTGGTACCTGCTATGATTACAGCAGTGCATACTGACTGTGGTAGTGCCTGCAATCATTTCAGCAGTACATACTGACTGTGGTGGTACCTGATCTGATAATAGCTGTGTATACTGACTGTGCTGGTAGCTGCTATGATTACAGCAGTGCATACTGACTGTGGCACTACTTGCTATGATTACATCAGTGCATACTCTGGTGGTACCTGCTTAAACTACAGCAGTGCGTACTGACTGTGGTTGCACCTGCTATTATTACAGCTGTGCATACTGTGGTGGTACCTGCTATGATTACTGAAGTGCTTACTGACTGTTGTGGTAACTGCTATGATTACAGCGGTGCATACTGACTATGGTGGCACCTGCTTTCACTCCAGTAGTGCGTACTGATTGAGGTGGTACCTGCTATGATTACAGCAGTGAATAATAACTGTGGTGGTACCTGCTATGATTACAGCAGTGCATACTAACTGAGGTGGTCCCTGCTTTTATTACAGCGGTGCATATTGTGGTGGCACCTATGATTACAGCAGTGCATACCGACTGTGGTGGTACCTGCAATCATTTCAGCAGTGCATAATGACTGTGGTGGTACCTGATATGATTATAGCTGTGTCTACTGATTGTGGTGGTACCTGCTATGATTACAGCAGTGCATACTGACATTGGTGGTACCTGCTATGATTACAGCAGTGCATACTGACTGTGGAAGTGCCTGCAATCATTTCAGCAGTACATACTGACTGTGGTGGTACCTGATCTGAAAATAGCTGTGTATACTGACTGTGGTGGTACCTGCTATGATTACAGCAGTGCATACTGACTGTGGCACTACCTGCTATGATTACATCAGTGCATACTCTGGTGGTACCTGCTTCAACTACAGCAGTGCGTACTGACTGTGGTTGCATCTGCTATTATTACAGCTGTGCATACTGTGGTGGTACCTGCTATGATTCAGCTGTGCATACTGACTGTGGTGGTCCCTGCTATGGTTGCAATAGTGCATACTGTGGTGGCACCTGCTATGATTACTGAAGTGCTGACTGTTGTGGTAACTGCTATGATTACAGCAGTGCATACTGACTATGGTGGTACCTGCTTTCACTCCAGTAGTGCGTACTGATTCAGGTGGTACCTGCTATGATTACAGCAGTGAATAATAATTGTGGTGGTACCTGCTATGATTACAGCAGTGCATACTAACTGAGGTGGTCCCTGCTATTACAGCGGTGCATATTGTGGTGGCACCTGCTATGATTACAGCAGTGCATACCGACTGTGGTGGTACCTGCAATCATTTCAGCAGTGCATAATGACTGTGGTGGTACCTGATATGATTATAGCTGTGTATACTGATTCTTGTGCTACCTTCTATGATTTCAGCAGCGCATACTGACATTGGTGGTACCTGCTTTCACTCCAGCAGTGCGTACTAATTGTGGTGGCACCTGCTATGATTACAGCAGTTGATACTGACTGTTGCGGTACCTGCTATGATTACAGCAGTGCATAATGTTGTTTCCTGCATTAACTACAGCAGCGCATACTGACATTGGTGGTACCTGCTTTCACTCCATCAGTGCGTACTGATTGTGGTGGTACCTGCTATTATTACAGCAGTGCATAACTATGGTGGTACCTGCTATGATTACAGCAGTGCATACTGACTGTCGTGTTCCCTGCTATGGTTACAGCAGTGCATACTGTGGTGTCACCTGCTATGATTACAGAAGTGCATAATGACTGTTGTGGTACCTGTACTGATTTCAGCAGTGCATACTGACTGGGGAGGTACCTGCTTTCACTGCAGCAGTGCGTCCTGATTGTGGCGGTACCTGCTATGATTACAGCAGTGCATACTGTTGTGGTTCCTCTTTTAACTACAGCAGTGCATACTGACTTTGGTGGTACCTGCTTTCACTCCAGCAGTGTGTACTGATTGTGGTGGTACCTGCTATGTTTACAGCAGTGCATAATAACTGTGGTGGTACCTGCTATGATTACAGCAGTGCATACTGACTGTGGTGGTCCCTGCTATGATTACAGCAGTGCATATTGCGGTGGCACCTGCTATGATTACAGCAGTGCATACTGACTGTGGTAGTACCTGCAATCATTTCAGCAGTGCAAACTGACTGTGGTTGTACCTGCTATGATTATAGCTGTGTATACTGATTGTGGTGGTACCTGCTATGATTACAGCAGTGCATACCGACCGTGGTGGTACCTGCAATCATTTCAGCAGTGCACAATGACTGTGGTGGTACCTGATATGATTATAGCTGTGTATACTGATTGTGGTGGTACCTGCTATGATTACAGCAGTTGATACTGACTGTTGCGGTACCTGCTATGATTACAGCAATGCATACTGACTATGGTGGATACCTGCTATGATTACAGCAGTACATACTGACTATGGTGGTACCTGCTATGATCACATCACTGCATACTGACTGGTGGTAAAATGCGATAAGAGCAGTGCATACCGTGGTTGTACCTGCTATGATTACAGCAGTGCATACTGTGGTGGTATCTGCTGTGATACAGCAGTGCATACTGACTGTGGTGGTACCTGATTTCACTACAGCTGTGCATACTGACTGGTGGTACCTGCTATGATAACAGCAGTGCATACTGTGGTGGTACCTTCTTGAACTCCAGCAGTGCTTACTGTGGTGGTACCTGCTATGATTACAGCAGTGCATACTGACTGTGGTGGCACCTTCTATGATTACAGAAGTGCATACTGACTGTTGTGGTATCTGCAATTTCAGCAGTGCATACTGACTGTGGAGGTACCTGCTTTCACTCCATCAGTGCGT
Source organism: Petromyzon marinus (assembly GCF_048934315.1). Classification (NCBI taxonomy): domain Eukaryota; kingdom Metazoa; phylum Chordata; class Hyperoartia; order Petromyzontiformes; family Petromyzontidae; genus Petromyzon; species Petromyzon marinus. Next base: position 16,578,681 of record NC_133681.1, on the reverse strand, counting down.
AGTGATTGTGGTGGCACCTGCTATGATCACAGCAGTGAATAATAACTGTGGTGGTACCTGCTGTGATTACAGCAGTGCATACTGACTGTGGTGGTCCCTGCTTTTATTACAGCAGTGCAAATTGTGGTGGCACCTGCTATGATTACAGCAGTGCATACTGAGGTAGTACCTGCAATCATTTCAGCAGTGCATACTGACAGTCGTGTTCCCTGCTATGGTTACAGCAGTGCATACTGTGGTGGCACCTGCTATGATTACAGAAGTGCATAATGACTGTTGTGGTACCTGTACTGATTTCAGCAGTGCATACTGACTGTGGAGGTACCTGCTTTCACTGCAGCAGTGCGTCCTGATTGTGGTGGTACCTGCTATGATTACAGTGGATACTGACTGTGGCGGTACCTGCTATGATTACAGCAGTGCATACTGTTGTGGTTCCTCTTTTAACTACAGCAGTGCATACTGACTTTGGTGGTACCTGCTTTCACTCCAGCAGTGTGTACTGATTGTGGTGGTACCTGCTATGTTTACAGCAGTGCATAATAACTGTGGTGGTACCTGCTATGATTACAGCAGTGCATACTGACTGTGGTGGTCCCTGCTATGATTACAGCAGTGCATATTGCGGTGGCACCTGCTATGATTATAGCAGTGCATACTGACTGTGGTAGTACCTGCAATCATTTCAGCAATGCAAACCGACTGTGGTTGTACCTGATATGATTATAGCTGTGTATACTGATTGTGGTGGTACCTGCTATGATTACAGCAGTGCATACCGACCGTGGTGGTACCTGCAATCATTTCAGCAGTGCACAATGACTGTGGTGGTACCTGATATGATTATAGCTGTGTATACTGATTGTGGTGGTACCTGCTATGATTACATCAGTTGATACTGACTGTTGCGGTACCTGCTATGATTACAGCAGTGCATACTGTTGTAGTTCGTGCTTTAACTACAGCAGTGCATACTGACTTTGGTGGTACCTGCTTTCACTCCATCAGTGCGTACTGATTGTGGTGGTACCTGATATTATTACAGCAGTGCATAATAACTGTGGTGGTACCTGCTATGATTACAGCAGTGCATACTGACTGTGGTGGTCCCTGCTATGATTACAGCAGTACATATTGTGGTGGCACCTGCTATGATAACAGCAGTGCATACTGTGGTGGTACCTGCTTTAACTACAGCAATGCATACTGACTGTGGTGGTACCTGCTATTATTACAGTAGTGCATGCTGACTGTGGTGGTTCCCTGCTATGGTTACAGCAGTGCATACTATGGTGGCACCTGCTATGATTACAGAAGTGCATACTGATTGTTGTGGTAGCTGCAATGATTTCAGCAGTGCATACTGACTGTGGAGGTATCTGCTTTGACTGCAGCAGTGTGTCCTGATTGTGGTGGTACATGCTATGATTACAGTGGATACTGACTGTGGCGGTACCTGCTATGATTACAGCAGTGCATACTGTTGTGGTTCTTTTTTTAACTACAGCAGTGCACACTGACATTGGTGGTATCTGCTTTCACTCCAGCAGTGTGTACTGATTGTGGTGGTACCTGCTATGATTACAGCAGTGCATAATAACTGTGGTGGTACCTGCTATGATTACAGCAGTGAATATTGCGGTGGCACCTGCTATGATTACAGCAGCGCATACTGACAATGGTGGTACCTGCTTTCACTCCAGCAGTGCGTACTGATTGTGGTGGTACCTGCTATGATTACAGCAGTTGATACTGACTGTTGTGGTACCTGCTGTGATTACAGCAGTGCATACTGTTGTCGTTCCTGCTTTAACTACAGCAGTGCATACTGACTGTGGTGGTACCTGCTATGATTACAGTAGTGCGTACTGACTCTGTTGGTAACTGCTATGATAAGACAATTGCATATTGACAGTGGTGGTACCTGCTATGATTAGAGCAGTACATACTGTGGTGGAACCTGTTTTCACAACTGCTGTGCACACTGACTGTGGTGGTACCTGCAATGATTTCAGCAGTGCATACTGACTGTGGAGGTACCTGATATGATTATAGCTGTGGATACTGACTGTGGTGGTACCTGCTATGATTACAGTAGTGTGTACTGACTGTGTTGGTAACTACTTTGTTAACAGAAGTACATACAGACTACGGTGGTACCTACTTTGATTACAACATTGCATACTGACTGGTCGTAGCCGTTTTCACTGCATCAGTGCCTAATGACTGTGGTGGCACCTGCTATGATTACAGCAGTGCGTACTGACTGTGGTGGTTACTGCTATGATTAGAGCAGTGCATATTGGCCCCTGCCACCATCATCCAAAATAAGTTGTGCCGCGCCGTGTATTCACCACAAGTTGGGTGTAGGGGGTCAGAGGGTTGTTACGGCCATGTGGGCGCTCCGGCCGGGTCAGTGGTCGGAGTTGGCCCATAGAGTCGTCGCTGCAACCGCAGGATCCTTCGTGATCATTGGCTCTATCGAAGGGGTTGTGTTTCGCATGCTAGTAGACACAGGGGCATCCGCAACCATCATTTTGGAAGTCATTTTTAACAATCTTGATTTTAAGCTTTTGTGACTGCAGAAACCATGACGTTTCTATCGCAACACAAGCAATCGTCATCAGATGGTGGTAGGAATCCTGTGCCTGGCTGCCTCACCCTAGGGTAAGTGTGCAAAGCTAGAGAAGGAATTTGTACATAAATGTAATTGTGAGAGATTAGCATGTCAATGTGAGAAGGTCCCCAGCCACCAGAGGTGGTGGGAATCCTGTGCCTTGGCTGCCTCACAGATATTTTGCCTGGTGATGTACTCGGAGAGTCAGAAATAACACTGAAACAGGCAGGTAGGATGGAAACATCACAGTAATTTAAGACTTTACTTGTTTAATAACGTCCTTCCAATGATTGCTCAGTTTGTATCCATCTTCTCGGTTGAAGTTATGTCTATATTTCTGGATGGCTTCATGAACAAACCTTTGATAGTAGCCCGAAGGTTTGCAGAGCACCTTGGTCTCGGAAAAATAATATCATGAGAGCCCACAGCGTTATAGCAATGGTCAGCGGAGGTATTAGTTCTGCCGTGGTTCAGATCTGCTTTGTGCTCGCGAACACGGTCCGAGACATGACGTTTCGTTTCCCCAATGTAACAATCATCACAGGTGCAACTTAATTTGTTGACTCCAGGATATTGCATGTCAGGAATGACATCCTTCACAGATGGGATTAGATCACGGATTTTGTGTACTGTACTGAATCGGACCTGGATCTTGTGTTTGTTTAAGATTTTGGAAATCTTTTTGGTAACGCCTGCTATATATGGTAACGTGATGGTTTTGATCGGCATCTCAGGGGGTTGTTTCTCCATGGTTGGAGAAGCAGCTTTGTGGATAATGCGGTCCGAATATCCATCCATCTTAAGGGCCTGGTGTACGTGTTCCAGTTCACTGGCTAGGTGGTGTTGGTCAGAAATGCAGTGGGCCCTATGGTGTAGTGTTATGATGAGGGAATTCTTCTGTGCCAGATGGTGGTAGGAATCAGGTTTCAGATAGGAATCTGTGTGGGTGGCTTTCATGTAGACGGAGTATTGTTGTATATATAGGCCTTTTTCCAAAATATATATTAAGAATATTTCTGCCATTTTTAAAATAATAATTGATAAAATAAATAAACACCCTCAAACCCGCTACCTCCCACAAACACCAAGCATCTGGAGGTCGTAAAAGGCAATTAAATAATCAACTCCAGGGCAAAGGTAGGTTAACGACGATCTGCAAAATCTCCAGATTGCCAAAGGACCACATGCCATGACCTGCTTGGCACTTTGGACAGTTCACAAACAAATATCCAGAATCACAGGCACGGACACAGAGCACAGGGCAAACGGACATTATAACTGATATATATTTTGTACAGAAAAAGTTGAAGCTTGGCTATGAGAATAAGTCGACGTTATAGACTGCAGTATTCCTTATATAATAATAGTAATAATACATTTTATTTGTGAGCGCTTTTCTGAATACTCAAAGACACTTTACATAAAATCATAAAAGCAGCAAAAACAACATCAAATGGTAAAAAAACGAAAAACACATCAAACTTAGCTAAACATTAAAAGCAATTTTTAAAAGGTGAGTTTTAGTCAATGATTTGAACGCTGGAAGGTCGGTGCAGTCACGGATTTGTTTTGGGAGAGAGTTCCAAAGTGAGGGGGCAGCGATAGAGAAGGCTCTGTCGCCCCAGGTTCGATGCTTGGTCCTGAGAGGTGGAGTCAGGAGGTTGGTGTCAGATGAGCGAAGACTACGGGATGGGTTGTGGCGGTGGAGCAGGTCAGTGAGGTAGGATGGGGCCTGGTTATGAAGGGCTTTATGTGTGAGGAGGATTTTTAATTGAATTCGCTGTGGGACCGGGAGCCAATGGAGGTTCTGGAGGACATGGGTAATGTGGTCACCGGTAAGGGTGTGAGTGAGCAGACGAGCAGCACAGTTGTGGATGAACTGGAGTTTATTTAATGTTTTGTTTGAGGTGCTGTATAGGATGCTGTTGCAGTAATCGATTCTGGAGGTGATGAAGGCGTGGATGAGGGTTTCTGCAGCGGAGAAAGAGAGTGATGGGCGAAGTCTGGAGATGTTTTTGAGGTGAAAAAAGACAGTTCTGGTGATTTGTTTTACGTGGTGTTCAAAGGAGAGATTATTGTCAAAAATGACTCCAAGGTTGCGACTTTGAAGGGATGGAGACAGGGTGTAGGGGTCGACAGTGACGGAGAAACTGCGAATGGATTTAGTGATAGATTTGGGACCGATGATGCTCATATCTGTTTTGTCGCAGTTAAGTTTAAGGAAACTGGTGTGCATCCACGATTTAATGTCAGCGAGGCAGTTAGACAGAGTGGAGTGGGTGGCGGAGGTGATGGATTTGGTGGAGATGTAGAGCTGGACATCATCAGCATAGCAGTGAAAGTTAAGACCATGGTGGCGAATGACGTTGCCAAGGGGAAGCAGGTATAGTATGAAGAGCAAAGGACCAAGCACCGAGCCCTGGGGGACACCTTGGGACAACGGAGCGGTGGAGGAGGTGCAGTTGTTGATGTGGATGAACTGTTGTCTGTCGGTGAGATAAGATTGGAGCCAGGAGAGGGCGGTACCAGTGATGTTGAGCGTAGATTTGAAGCGAGAGAGAAGAATGGTGTGGTTGATAGTGTCAAAAGCTGAAGTGAGGTCCAGGAGGATGAGGATGCTGAGGTGATCAGAGTCTGCGGAGAGGAGGATGTCGTTGGTAACTCTGAGCAGGGCTGTTTCAGTGCTGTGTTGTGAACGGAAGCCGGATTGAAATGGTTCAAACAGGTCATTTGAGGAGAGGTGGGTTTTGAGTTGTTTGGCGACAGTGCGTTCCAGTATCTTAGACAGAAAGGGGAGATTGGAAATGGGCCGAAAGTTTGACATAATGTTGGGGTCAAGTCCAGGTTTTTTGAGAATGGGGGTTACAGCAGCCAATTTGAGTGAACATGGGATTGAGCCAGAGCTGAGAGAGGAGTTAATGATTTTTGTGATGAGTGTGGAGATAGCTGGTAAACAGTCTTTGATGAGGTGGGATGGGATGGGGTCCAGGACACATGCTGATGTTTTCATCCCTGTCAAGATTTTAAACAGCTCCCCCGGCGACACTGGGGAGAACTGAGACAGTGGCTGAGAGGTGTGGTGGGGGGAACAAATGATGGGATGACAGAGAAGACAGTGGTAGCAGAAGAAGAGTACAGGTTGGTGTAAATGGTGTCAATTTTGGTCTGAAAGAATGATAGAAAGGTGTTGCATTTATCAGTTGTGAATAAGTTGACGATATTGTCACTGGGTTTGAGAAGTGTATTTACTGTGTAGAAAAGAGCCTTTGGGTTGGTAGAACCAGAATGTATGAGGTGTGAGTAGTAGGTGGACCGGGTAGTGTTAAGAGCTTCCTTATACTGCTGAAGGTAATCTGTGTAAGCTTGTAGACGAACAGTTAAACCAGTTTTCTTATGGAGCCTTTCAAGCTGATGCTTACGGGATTTCATTTTGTGCAGAATAGGAGTGTACCAGGGAGCAGAGTGAGTGAATGAGACAGTTTTAGTTTTGATGGGAGCCAGATGATCGAGACTGGTGGAAAGTATTTCATTGTAGTAATTGGTAAGGTCGGAAGGGTTGTCAGTCACGGGTGGGGGGGAAGAGGATATTTTGCTGGCAAGAGAGGCTGAAAGGGCAGGACTAGAGATGGATTTAAGATTTCTGAAAGAAATTGTCCTTTTGTCCTTGGTTGTAGAAATGGGGAGATCAATGTTCATGGCGATTGCCATGTGGTCCGAGATGTTGAGGTTGTGGGGCTCGGGGAGCGGTATGGTGAGACCAGTAGAGCAGACCAGATCCAAAATGTGACCACGGCTGTGGGTCGGAAAGTTGACATGTTGGGTTAAATTGAAGCAGTGTAGCAGTTCCAGGAATTCAGTAGCAAATTTACAGTCACTGTCAATGTGGATGTTCAAATCTCCCAGGAGCAGTACAGAAGGTGAGATGGCAGATAACTGAGTTAAAAAGTCAGAAAAGTCAGAGAGAAAGGAAGGATTTGGTTTGGGGGGTCGGTAGATTATGGCAGTGACCAGAGGAGTGGGACCAGAGAGTTTGAAAGTGATGTGTTCAAAGGACTGAACAGCAGGGATAGAGATGGTGGATGTTTTAATGTCCTTTCTGTACACTGCAGCGACACCACCTCCCCGCCCCTCATATCAGGGTTTGTCCATGTATGTATATCATGTAGGTGTAGTCTGGTTGAGTGCTACTGCATAACGAGGAGAGAACTCCTGGCCATTGTGAATTTTGTCCAGCAATTTGCCCATACTTGTACGGACGAAAATTTGCAATGTGGTCTGACCACACAGCACTACAATACTCGTTACATTTCGACCAACCCTCTGGTCAAGTTAACCTTATGGCGGGACCCTGGGGTTCCATAAGCCCTCGGCTCTCGCATAAACTGCGTTGCGACGTCATTTTATGTCTGTTGAAGGCGAACGACATGGCAATCTATTCCTCTCGACGAGCTCTACACGATGCGCTGATCAAAGTTTAAAAATGTTGTTTATGACTACGGCATTCGTCCTCGCTGAGCTTGGATGACATGACAGCAGCATGATCCGCACCAGGTGGGTTGTGGCGTTTATGTGCGTGGTGGGACGGAGTCACCAAAAATAATTTTATTACGATTTTGACCCCGGGGTCTCGCCATAAAGTTCAAATGTCCAGGTGGATTGAGAGGCCGCAATAATTTTTCTATGAGGTGTTCCATAGGAAGGAGTTGCACCACACCAATGCGGATGCTTTATCGCGTCTGCCCGAGGCAAGTACTTTTGCATGTGCTAAGGGCTCGCCTAGGTGTAAACCACTCTCACCTGATGCGGCGTGCCTCACAGCACCTGTGCACATGCGGGAAGGCAAACCAGACCCTCCCCTGGCCGATCGTGATTTAGGACGAGATCAAGAGAAATGGCGTCGATTACAAAGGGAAGATGAGACCCATGATTTCATTCGAGCCATAGCTAAATCCAGCCCAGAACAGGACAGGCCTCCAACAGCTTTGACATTCTTAGATTACAAAGGGCTGTTGATTCTTTGGGAGATCGACACACAGTCCTACTGTGTCGTCGTGCCAACCTCCATACGCAAAAATTGGTGGTGGAGGTGCATGGCCGCTGCCTCCTGCATTTGGGGGAGCTGAAAACACTTTACACCATTAAAACATTATTTCTGGCCGGGCATGATGGCAGATATTCGTACATGGACGGCCTCATGCATAGAATGTGCACGGTGGAAACCACCAGCGTCCCCGGTCAAAGTTCCCCTACGGTCAATCGAGGTTTAGCAGGTCAATGAGTTGGTGGCCCTGGATATATTGAGACCCCTACCTCCTACCGATAGAGATCACAAATATCTGCGAGTAGGAGTTGAGTATTTCACGCGATGGCTGGTAGCATGGCCCCTGGCAGATCAAACTGCTCAGTCAATAGCCAAAGCTTTTGTTCAGGGATATGTTATGGACAAAGGTGACCCTGAAAAACTTCTAACAAACAAGGGTAGACATTTTTCCTCAACTGATACAGGAAGTGTGCGACATCCTAGGCACTAAGAAAGTGCGCACTTCTCCATACCACCCACAAACTGATGGGATGGTGGAACAACTAAATCGCACTATCACTTCCATGCTGTCAGATGCTCAATGAGTCTCAGACAGACTGGGAATTACACAGAGGCAGGGTCCTGGCAGCATACTGGTTAGCCCCACATGCATCGACGGGATACTCCCCATTTTATTCAATGTATAGTAGGGAGCCTGACCCTCCTATCGAGCGCCAGCCTTGACCTCCCAGCTGGGGCTGCAAAATGGCCAATAGCGGTGTGACGTGTCATGCAGCAGTGGGAGACAGTGAGGGAGGCGGCACAAACTGCAGTGGCTTCTGCCCATTACGCGAATGAACGGGTCAGGCAAAAGGGAGTGATGCCCCTGCCTTTAAAAGTGGGAGAGCGTGGCTACACTGTCCACTGGTCCCCTTAGTGACCTCGCCAAAAATACACCATCCGTGGCAGGGCCCTGTAAATGTGGAGATTCTCAGGCACCAATTTGTATGTATGGGTCCAATTGGAACGCCAGTGATGGTGTGTGGACCCCGCCAGTCTAAAGCCGGACCGGTCAAAGCCTTACCACAGACGTGCCACTACACTCGGAAGAATACCCACAACACTCACCAAAACCGGGTTATTGTGAACACCTGCACTTTCACCCCTTCACTCACCTTTAACATCACTGCCGAGGTCAGGGAAGTCACTTGCCGCAATGAACCAACCTCAAGAAGGTTGCCTTCCTTGCCCAGGGCCGCCCGTGACCAAGGAGGTAAAACAGCATCCGACTGAGTTGCAGGCCCGGTGACCCAGACACGGGCCCCTGTGATGCAAGACCACGGGACTGCAGATAGAAACGACATTGTCGTTTTTCACATCGGAGGATGTTCATCAGTTGTTTGCATGTCGTGGTTGGGGGGTCCGATTGACCCCTTGTGTGTACCGTCTTGTCTTACAGTTATTTGTTTGTTGCTATCTTAGATTCTGTTCTGTATACAGGTGTTGTGCGGTGCAGGACGACTCGTAGACTGAACTCTTAGTAAGGGCTTGCGCCGGTTTATTAACAGGGGTAACAAAACACACCAGTGGTAGGTGTTCCTACACTTGGTTCTTCAGGCGGACCTCAGGCTCTATCTATTCCTAGCCTGGGCTATCTTTTGGGATCTCTCACTCGAGTCAGGAAGGGGGCTCATCCAACACCGCCCGACCGAGGAGAGCAGCACCCCACGTAAACTTAGCCGGCTCTTGCAGACTTCTCTGAGCCCTAACCCTGGCTATATCTTCGGCTGGGGATCAGCCAACACTGTCCGGTCATGAGCAGGAGAGACCTTTTCAGATGCTCACCATCCAGGGCTCCCACAATGACCCTGCTTTCATCACGAGGTCCCCCTTAAGTATATCCCGTGACATGATGTCATCGTGCCTCACAGCCCTCATGACGTCATGTCGTCATACTACTCCTGTACATTACCCCCCCCGTGAAAAAAATCAGCCGTCCTGGCTGTCAACTATACGAAAGCAGAGCCCCATCCAACCCGGTGAGCAGGCATCAACCAATAACAACAATAACAACAATGTGAAAGCAAGTGTGAAGGCGGAACCGCCTGCGGGGGAACCAAAGGTAAATGTTAAGGCAGAATGACAAATTAGGAAGGCCGGTCATCTCACGAAGCAATGCGCCGATTACGATGGCGACGGCTGGAACCCGATGACAACGGGCCCAGACGGAGGCGGTCTGTGGAACCGAATGCTCCTTGAGCGCGTCTGAGCCGCCGGTCCGCTCCCACATGCGGTGTCGGTCGTCGGGGCAGGCGGAGCATCAGCCGGCGACAGGCCCGTCGCCGGGGCTCCAACAGGAAGAGGCGGTGCCTCCAGAGCTACTCGGGGAGGTTCTGTGAGTGCACAGACAGAGTGTTTAACTTGTGCATCATCCTGGCCCGCTCAGGAAATGGAGATGAATCAACAGGGCTAGGTGGCACATCTTTTTTCAGCCGAGATGGGTGGACAATCCAGTGCCGGCGACCTCCAAACCTCAACAGGGCCCTGCCAAGGGCGATGTAATTTTTGGGAAGTTCCAACAGGCACTTGGGGACAATGAAGCCATGCTTTTTACCCTTTTTCCCACGGAAGCCCGGAGCCCTGATGCTTCGGAAAGCGCTCGTTAGCCGCTTGCCGGCTGGCCGAATTATCAACGGCCGCCTGCCGTGCCTCCCGCAGTCTTTCAAGTGCGGCTTTCATTGGAGCGGGCACTGTGGATCCCTTCTTCGAGAATCCCAGGTCCATTTGTACCTGAATCGGGGGTTCTGAATCTCGACCGTGCAAACATGATGCCTTGAATAAAGGTGTCAGTTTTTGTGCCAGTTAAAAGGGTAAAACCTATCACTATATCTTGTTACTGGCAAAGGAGGTCTCATAATGTAAATGCTCACCCCGAGCCCTCAATACTCTGATAGTGTGCTGTTTTTGAGTTGTACGCCTTTTGGCGTCTTCTGGTCCAACACCAGTGGAGACTAGGCTCTAAGAAAAGCCGTCTCGGGTGTGGACCAATCAAATTCAAGGACAGTGCATATTATTATCAGAGTTGTCTCTTTTGTTTGCATTTTGACTGCTTGTGTTGTGGTTATTGCAAACATGATGCCTTGAATAAAGGTGTCAGTTTTTGTACCAGTTAAAAGGGTAAAACCTATTACTATTAACTAAAAAGGCGAGAAACCCGTTGAGGCATGAGGGGGCAGCCTGTACGCTGCTTGGACCCCCGGAATGAAGAAGTCCCAGTCCGACTGGGACGTGCTCACATGGTGGCACATGGACGTGAGGGTGTGGTTCAATCGTTCGACCATCCCATCGGACTGAGGGTGATAGGGCGAGGCGTGACTTTTCTTGGTGCCAAGGTCACAGACCTCCTTGAGCAGTCGTGAAGAGATATTACGGCCCTGGTAGGTTAACAGTTCGGGAGCACCCTTGTTGAGAACGTAACCCTGCACAAACACCTCGGTGATGGACGAGCCCGTTTGGTCCACCAAAGGCTACGCCATAGGCCAACGTGTGAGGTATTCAACACCCACCAAGAAGTACTTGTGGCCCTGTTGGGATGTTGAGAATGGGCCCAAAATGTCGAGTTCCACGAGCTTATTAACACGAGAAACCCGGATGGACTGCAGCGGGGCCCAATCACGGCCAACTGGGGCCTTCCGCCGCGCACAATCGTAGCAACCTTTCAACAGGAGTGCCACGTCGCTCTCCACACCTGGCCAGTAGTAATTTTGCTTTAGCATTCAAATAAGTCTAATGGTAACCAAGGTGCATGAGTTTCTCGTGAATGGCTCAGGTCAATTATCCTCGCAGCGCAGTGGGCACGACTACACAATATCGCTCCAGTTCTGTATCCCAATGCATAAGGAGGCCGTTGTGCACAGCGACGACCGGAGTGGCTGACGGAGCTGAACTCCGGGCGCTCAGCCCAACACGGCGTCACCGCCTCAGCAGAGAGGAGTCCTCCATCTGCAATTTAGCCCAATCATCCCGAGGGAGACCCAGGCCAAAATCAGCAGGCAACAACACACCTGGAGGGGGGGCCGTGTCGGCCATTGTGATCAACTTAGCCGTGGTGTCAACTGGGGCCCTGCAGCGACTCGAACCCATGGTACACGCGCACCCGCCCTCCATAGGCAACCTGGACAGCCCATCAGCATTTCCATGCTGTGCCCCCTTCCTGTTGATGATGTCAAAGGTGTACTCCTGCAGCACCTCGAGCCAGTGGGACAGCTGACCCGAGGGCTGATCGATCCGCAATGAATATTGCAGGGCCGCATGGTCAGTCCGCACGGTGAACTGCCTGCCATACAAATAGGGCCTATACAGTTGTACAAATAACACAATGGCCAGCAGCTCCCTCCGAGTCACACAATACCTATGTTCAGCGGGGGACAAAACGCGACTGCCATACGCGACGACTTTTCCACACCATTGACCACCTGTGCCAGGACAGCCCCAATGCCTGTGTTGCTGGCGTCAGTGTCAAGTACGAAGGGCATGGAAAAGTCGTAGTACCCCAAGGGCGGCGCATCCGCCAAGGATATTTGAAGTGCTACAAAGGCCGCTTCCTCCTCTTTGCCCCAGCAAAAATTTTGACCCTTCGCAAACAGTGCATGCAGCGGCTTCGCCACCATGGCAAAATCGCACACAAAGCTGCGATAATACGAGGCGAAGCCAACGAAGCTGCACACTTCAGCGACAGATGTGGGAGTCGGCGACGCCCGAATGCAAACTGTCTTTTCAGGATCTGTGGTGACCACCTGACGCACTAACAATATGGCCAAAAATACTTCACCGATGGCTGTAACAAATGGCACTTTTGTGGTTTTAATTTTAAGCCCGCAGCACGTACTTTGACAAAGACCGACTCAAGACGACGCAAGTATTCGTCAAACGTATGGCTGAATGCAATGACGTCGTCCAAGTAAATTAAGCAAGATTCCCATTGCAGACCCGCCAAAACCATCTCCATGAGACGTTGGAAGGTGGTCGGGGCTGAATAGAAGCCCGTAGGAAGCCGATTAAATTAGAACAGCCCCTGGGGTGTGCGGAACGCTGTCTGGGGTCTAGAGGCCTCGTCCAACGGCAATTGCCAGAAGCCCGAGAGCAAGTCTAGGGTCTAAAAGAACCACGCACCCTGAGGGCGTCGAGGGAATCATCCATGCGGGGCAGGGGATAGGCATCAGCCACCGAAACCTTGTTTAATTTCCGGAAATTGACGCAGAAACAGAGACTCCCATGCTGTTTCGTGACTAGCACAATGGGGGCGCCCCAAGGGCTAGTAGAAGGTGAGATAATTTCTGCTGCCAACAACGACCAAATGGACATGATCTTTTTCTTTAGGGCTGAAACGATGCAAATTTAGCCAAATAGGGGGCGAATTTCTTGTGTCTATGCGATGTTCCAATAGGGTCGTACGTCCAATATCGAATTTACTCCGACTAAATACATCGGTGAACCGTTCAATGAGCGCACAGAGCCACTGTTTCTCCTCAGGGGACAATAGAGCATTCTCCTGACACAGCGCATCAATCCAAGACGCGTCAATCTTCCCATCCTGCATCACGCTCGCCACAACTCCCCCAGCCGGCACGGCGTCATTGAGTGGAGGAGCTGGGGTTGCGTGCGCCAAAACGGTGCCAGCCGGAATTATCACCTGTGAAGAGCCTGAATTGAGGATCTGTAAAAAGGGGTCCTGGTCCATTGACACGGCCGTCAGGGCACCCACCAAACAGGACGTCCTCGAAAAGTAATTAGAGGGAGAAAGAAGAATGCTCGTCTCTGATACTTATAGATCTTGAACAAGTCAAGATCTATAAGTACAATGGGGTCATCCTGGATTCAAAACTTAATTTTGAAGATCACATTGATTATATTGGTAAAAAGACAAAAATAATCATTGGTTTTCTGTATCGACACAAGCACTGCTTCCCCCCAATGTTCCGTTTGGAATTGATAAAAGCTACCATACTGCCTCTACTTGACTACTGTGACATCGTTTATAAATCAGCCCCAAGTACTGTACTGAAGAAGCTTGATTCCATCTATCACTCGGCCTTAAGATTTGCATTGAACTGCCCATATAGGACTCACCACTGTGATCTCTACATTGGGTCAAACTCAACATCTCTTAATGTTCGACGGCTTGTGCACCAGATCTTATTTATTCACGATGTACTTACAAAAAAATCTGCAGACTACCTACTGGATCTCCTCTCTGTTTCAAAGAACAAATTTGACCTCAGGTCTTCGCTCATTTACCAGCTTCACATTCCCTATTGCCATACAAAAACCGGAGGAAGGGCCTTTGCTATTGATGCCCCCAGGGTCTGGAATGCTATGCCAATAAACTGCAACTTGAATTACTACCTATGAGATCTTCACTCAAAACTGCTCTAGAGGAGTTGTACACCCCTAGCTGCCACTGCTATTCAGTGGCCTAAAATATGGCTCTAGATTTTGGTGTTATAATTTATTTATGTAGTTTATTGTTAAAAATTCGGTCACAGTCCCTATGATCACTGTTACATTGCATTTATGGCTTTTATTTTGGTGATTTCGAAAACGTTTTTTGTTTTGGCCATGTTTTTGTTTATTGTAGTACGGAGTTAGACTGATGGCCTTAATCTTAGTTGTCTTGTGGTTGTTGTTATTTGACTTGCATCCCACTGGGATTTTTGCACACAGCGTTGGTGTACGGTGCTATTTCAGGAATATTTTGATGTTTTTTTCCTGGATTTTCTGTTTGCACAGTCACATAATCACTTTAAGATGTTTTTCTTGTTCATGTTTTTGTTTGTTGCGGTTGCACCCGATTCAAGAGCCGAATGGCTCACAGGGCTATACCAAATAAATGAACTATGAACTATGATCTGGTGACTGCAAATCCAGGGGATTGCGCAACCTCAGGCGTACTAAAATTTGTGACCCAAGTGGAATGGTCATAGAATCCCTGGACAAAGCCCATACACTGGCGACAAGGGGGGACAACACGGTGGGAAAATGCAGAAAGTGCAACCGACGGCCGTATGGGATCTCCACACAACCTTGGTCAATGAGAATACGAATGGGCATCTTTGCCAAGAAATCCGTCCCCAAAAGGCATGGCACCGCCAACTCTTTTGAGACGAGAATGGGCCCCTCCAATTCGATATCGCCAATCCTGATCGAGGCGGCAATGTGGCCGAAAATGCCCAAACTACCACCATTGGTGGCAACACAAGTCCCTTGAACTGGCCGTAATGGACCAATGCTATGTGGCAACAACCCGAAAATACATTCGGATATAATAGTGGCCAACGCACCCGTGTCCACCAAAACCCGTACTTCCACTCCCTGGACATAACCAGCGACCGCAGGGGAACCCGCCGTGGCTGCTACAACCCGAGGCGTGAGTGCATTGCATTGATGGACCCACCTAGGCCACCCAGCGAATGGTAACGAACGAGCACGGGGCGAAGCAGAGCACTTAGTGATGGCCGGGTGATCATGAACTATAACCCCGCTAGATGAGTGAGGTGAGGGGAGCGGCCGAGTGATCGATGCCTCGCGACTCGCCTGGGGCCCGGATGATGACGCTGACGTGGAGCCGGAGGATGATGAGGGCCTGCTGAAGGCCCCGGGGGCGTTATGGCAGCCTAACGCGATGTGGCTTTGCTGACCACAGCAGAAGCAGGCAGTGGACGCCGACCCCTGCGAGCGAGGAGCCCTCGTCCGCCACCGTTGCTCTGGCCGGCGGCTCCCGGCACCTCTCCCGCGTTGGTCGCCCGCAATGAAGGCAGCGAAGCCATCCTCCCCCTGTGGCGTGGCAGCCCCCGCGGGCACCGGAACCCCCGTGCACGCCGCCACATTGGGCGACTGGCATAGGGCAAGGTGTGCCTGAATGCCCTGCGCCACTCTCAGAGATGAAATGTCGGCCTCCTTGGCGATTGCAAGAACAACTCCCAGCTCCCGCATAGGGAGAGTAACCGCTCAAGAGTCAGCGAGTCCAGCGCCGATCCATCCATGTTGGGGAAAGCTGCCCGTGCCAGCGCCAGCGAGGAGCTGCAGAAGGTGAGCGGTGTCTCGGCTTCCTCTCACCTCCGCATTCAGAACTTGAGGCGCGCACTGGAAGGCGGCTCGAAGATAGCAGCCATCTGAGCATACGCAGCTGGAAGCGTTGCCCTATCCACCGGTGTAATGGATTTAAACGCCACTAAAGCTCTGTCATCCAGTGCTGTGGGGAGCACTTTGAGAGCCTCGTCCATGGGCCACCCTACTGAAAATTACGCTGCATCAAATCGGTCCTGGAAAGCCATCCTATCGCTGCCTGTCGCAATGAACGGGCGTACGGGAGGCAAGCGACGGAGTTTATGGCCGCCAGACATAATTACGGGTGAGGGCGCACCCACGCCGCTGCAGGAGCCATAGCAACGCCGGGTTGCCGAGTCACATCGGTAATGGCAGCCGGTTGCGGAGTCGTGGAAAAAATGGTGCCCGGTTGCGGAGACACAGAGAAAATGGCACCCGGTTGCGGTGTCGCTGACAAAATGGTGCCTGAATGCTGCGTCGAATCCCGCGGAACAATGGCACCCAACTCCGGAGTCGTGTCCATTATAGAATTGGCACTAAATACGAACGAGGCAGGAGGCGCAATGGCGGGAATCCGCCGTTCCCGCGCTGAAAAAGTGTCGGGTGCACGCGGCTGGGCTCCCACCTCGACCATCATCGCGACGAGCTGCGCGGCGGACTGTAGAAGTTGTCTGAGCTGGCTCGTGAGGATATGCCAGGTGTTCGGCAGCGGTGAGGAGCCACCCACGGCTGCCTCCTTCTCCTGCTCCGGTTGGCCTGGCTCCACGGGGCGCATCTCCGGGGCCCCGGACTCCGGGGACGTTGCGGGAACATCCTCCATGCCGTCTTCATCGTCGAACCTCACCACAGGTAGGTACTTCCTCTTCACCGCCATTTAACATGGCGGCGAAGGCTGGAGACACTTCTGGCACCAGTTGTTGTGTGATGCAGGACGACTTGTATACTGAACTCTTAGTAAGGGCTTGCGCCAGTTTATTGACACAGGGGTAACAAAACACACCAGAGGTAGGTGTCCCTACACTCGGTTCTTCACGCGGACCTCAGGCTCTATGTATTCCTAGCCTGGGCTATCTCTTGGGCTCTCTCACTCGAGTCGGAATGGGGGCTCATCCAACACCCCACGTAATCTTAGCGGGCTCTTGCATACTTCTCTGAGCCCTACCCCTGGCTATATCTTCGGCTCTCCTGCTCGTAGAACCCGGACAGGGGATCAGTCAACACCGTCCGGTCACGAGCAGGAGAAACCTTGATTTGAAGCTTTCGTGACTGCAGGAATCCATACTCTTTGGTTCTTTCGGGAAAGTCACCTAGGTAGAAAAATAGATCACGACGTTTCGATCGCAACACAAGCAATCGTCATCAGGTGGGACAACCACAGCAAGAAAAAACTACTTTTTTTTTGCTATCGAAACGTCGTGATCTATTATTTTTCTACCTACGTGACTTTACCAAACCAAAGAGTAGGAGAGACCTTCTTCAGACGCTCACCATCCCGGGATACCACAACGACCCCTCTTTCATAAATTGATAAAATAAAATAACACAGCACTGTCCTACCAGACAGTCTCGCCCCCTTCACCTGATGAAGGCCGCTTGTGTTGTGGCCGAAACGTCGTGACCCCTGTTTCGTCATGGGGTCCCCCTAAAGTATATCCCGTGACATGACGTCATTGCTTCTCACAGCGCTCATGACGTCACGCCGTCATACTACTCTACACAGGCATTCCACACCTACACACACAAATGTCCAGGACTCCGGTTGAGTCTAAATTGCTTGTTTATTGACCAACAAAAGTGTTTTTTTTTCTGTCAGGGTTCCCCCAAATCCCTTGTATTTGCACGGGTTGTGTTTAGTCGAGGACGACTTTTTCTTCACAGGGAGGTAATCTAGTGTTGATACGTGATTCGAGGATAGAAATACTCACGCGATCCAAGGGTAGAGTCTCAGGATGATGTTACGAGGAAAGGGAGAGGTGACATCATGGGGAGAGATGGGGCGATTGGGGCGCTTCTGGAGAAGAGCAGGGTGGACGTGTATGGCGTGCACCGGCACAAAGTAAAGAAAAGTGTTGACTCAAGCTTTATCTGGTAGACTCTATAGATGGATTCTAGATTTGAAGCTTTCGTGACTGCAAGGATTCATACTCTTTGGTTTTATTCGGTAAAGTCATGTAGGTAAAATAAAATAAAAGAAAATTAAATCACGACGTTTCGGAGGCAACACAAGCTTCCGTCTTCAGGTGGAAGTCAGCAGTAAATCTGTGTTGAGTACACAGCTCTAGACGATCGGGTTTATATATTGTCGCGGCATCTTTTGAGGAAGATCAACGTCTCGATGAGCTGTGACTTCTTATCTCGTTGTCTGTTAAAAGCTCTCACAGATAGGTGAAAATCCTCCCCGTAGAAGTTATTAATTCTAGATTTGAAGCTTTCGTGACTGCAAGGATTCATACTCTTTGGTTTTATTCGGAAAAGTCACGCAGGTAAAATAAAATAAAACAATTAAATCACGACGTTTCGGAGGCAACACAAGCTTCCGTCTTCAGGTGGAATAGTCACAGCAGAAAATCTGTGTTTAGTACACAGCTCTGAGACGATCGGGTTTATATAGTCGTGGGATCTTTTGAGGAAGGTCAGCGTCTCGATGAGCTGTGACTTCTTATCTCGCTGTCTGTTAAAAGCTCTAACAGATAGGTGAAAATCCTCCCCGTAGAGGTTATTCTATATTTTAAGCTTTCGTGACTGCAAGGATTCATACTCTTTGGTTTTATTCGGTAAAGTCATGTAGGTAAAATAAAATAAAAAAAAAACAATTAAATCACGACGTTTCGGAGGCAACACAAGCTTCCGTCTTCAGGTGGAAGTCAGCAAAAAATCTGTGTTGAGTACACAACTCTGAGACGATCGGGTTTATATATTGTCGCGGCATCTTTTGAGGAAGGTCAGCGTCTCGATGAGCTGTGACCAAAGAGTATGAAACCTTGCAGTCACGAAAGCTTCAAATCTAGAATTAATAACCTCTACGGGGAGGATTTTCACCTATCTGTTAGAGCTTTTAACAGACGAGATAAGAAAAAAATCCAGAAAAACGCATGTCAAAAATGTTATAAATTGATTTGCATTTTAATGAGGGAAATAAATATTTGACCCCCTCTCAATCAGAAAGATTTCTGGCTCACAGGTGTCTTTTATACAGGTAACGAGCTGAGATTAGGAGCACACTCTTAAAGGGAGTGCTCCTAATCTCAGCTTGTTACCTGTATAAAAGACACCTGTCCACAGAAGCAATCAATAAATCAGATTCCAAACTCTCCACCATGGCCAAGACCAAAGAGCTCTCTAAGGATGTCAGGGACAAGATTGTAGACCTACACAAGGCTGGAATGGGCTACAAGACCATTGCCAAGCAGCTTGGTGAGAAGGTGACAATAGTTGGTGCGATTATTCGCAAATGGAACACAAAAGAACTGTCAATCTCCCTCGGCCTGGGGCTCCATGCAAGATTCACCTCATGGAGTTGCAATGATCATGAGAACGGTGAGGAATGAGCCCAGAACTACACGGGAGGATCTTGTCAATGATCTCAAGGCAGCTGGGACCATAGTCACCAAGAAAACAATTGGTAACACACTACGCCGTGAAGGACTGGAATCCTGCAGCGCCCGCAAGGTCACCCTGCTCAAGAAAGCACATATACATGCCCGTCTGAAGTTTGCCAATGATTCAGAGGACAACTGGGTGAAAGTGTTGTGGTCAGATGAGACCAAAATGGAGCTCTTTGGCATCAACTCAACTCGCCGTGTTTGGAGGAGGAATGCTGCCTATGACCCCAAGAACACCATTCCCACCGTCAAACATGGAGGTGGAAACATTATGATTTGGGGGTGTTTTTCTGCTAAGGGGACAGGACAACTTCACCGCATCAAAGGGACGATGGACGGGGCCATGTACCGTCAAATATTGGGTGAGAACCTCCTTCCCTCAGCCAGGGCATTAAAAATGGGTCGTGGATGGGTATTCCAGCATTACAATAACCCAAAACACACGGCCAAGGCAACAAAGGAGTGGCTCAAGAAGAAGCACATTAAGGTCCTGAAGTGGCCTAGCCAGTCTCCAGACCTTAATCCCATAGAAAATCTGTGGAGGGAGTTCTAGTTGCCAAACGTCAGCCTCGAAACCTTAATGACTTGGAGAAGATCTGCAAAGAGAAGTGGGACAAAATCCCTCCTGAGATGTGTTCAAACCTGGTGGCCAACTACAAGAAACGTCTGACCTCTGTGATTGCCAACAAGGGTTTTGCCACCAAGTACTAAGTCATGTTTTGCAGAGGGGTCAAATACATATTTCTCTCATTAAAATGCAAATCAATTTATAAAAATGTTTACATGCGTTTTTCTGGATTTTTTGTGTTGTTATTCTGTCTCTCACTGTTCAAATAAACGTGCCTACCATTGCAATTATAGACTGATC
The DNA here is from genome assembly GCF_048934315.1 of Petromyzon marinus. Classification (NCBI taxonomy): domain Eukaryota; kingdom Metazoa; phylum Chordata; class Hyperoartia; order Petromyzontiformes; family Petromyzontidae; genus Petromyzon; species Petromyzon marinus. The sequence continues at coordinate 16,558,468 of NC_133681.1, read as the reverse complement.
ATTTCTTTGTCAGTGGGCAAACGTACAAAATCAGCAGGGGATCAAATACTTTTTTCCCTCACTGTATACAAACATTAAAAAAATCTGCAACATTTAACATACGTTTATGCGATGTTAAATACATTGACTTAGCATCAAGGAAGAAGACAGCAAAGTAATTAACATCACACCGCAGTCAAATGCACAAATGGTGCACACTACCAGTCTCTATAGAGGATAGCACAAATACCCCACGAACCCACCCTGGACCCCTTCCGGATCAACCCCATACCACTGGAGACAGCCTTGACCAACCCAAAAAATAATCAGAACCTACCCAGAATCCGCTTGGAACCAACCCAGACCCCACCAGACCCACCCAGGATACCCCGCAAGAAACCCCTCGGACCCACCCCGGACCTCCCCTAACCCACCGCTGACCCACACCAAACCCACCGTGGAACCCCGAGGACCCACCCCAGACCTTGCCCAACCCAACCTAGACTGCCCTGGCCAGATACCAGACCCCCCCAACCCCCTGAACCCCCTTGGACCCCACCCGAACCAACCCCAAACACATGCCGGACCCCCGCAGACCCATCCAAAACCTCCCTGGGACCTGCCCAAACCCACCCCAGACCCCACCTAGACCAAACCCGAACTCCCACTGGAGCACCCTGGACCCACCTTGGAGCCCCACCAGACCCACCCTGAACACCCCCCCCCCCCCCAGACCTCCACCAGACCCTCCCCCAGACCAGCTCCGAATCCCCGCCCCACCACACTTGCTGTTCTGCCTTCTAAAGACCATTCAACCTATAATTTATAACACACACAGATGTCTTAATGTACCTCCGATTAGCACGGTTGGCAACATATGGTGAAAAATAAGTTCAACATACATACAACCCACAAACCTCGCTCCCATTCTGTTGGATCACAGGTGCGTCTTACCACCGCCACCATGCCCAATGCACAGTGGTGCCTGCAAAGACCACAACCAGAAAGGATTGACACATTTTCTACAGACCAAACCCAGACAGGCATATTTCTCAGTCAGCCTAGGACCTTCGGTGTATCAATACTGTGCACTAAATTGTAATAAACTTAAACAGAATTCCACCAGATATCGGTACATATTAATTCCTGCCACCTCGACTGTCTTGAGTCGAAACCAGACAAGTGGCAGTCCTACTGCCAGTGTCAACATTTTTATTTATTTAGGGGCTTATGCTGGGTGACAGTCACTCAGTAAAACACGTGCTCCATGAGCGAGCGTCCCTCGCTGTTGTCTCGCCCTTTAGGAAGCTGGGCATCCCCTGCAGTCTCGGCCCAGCCCTCATCATGGTCCAGCCTCCTCAGCGGCATGGGGGCCACGGCAGCGATGATGGCGGTCGCCAGGTCAGAGCAGCTGTGGCGCTCGCACTCCTCTGCAAGGCCCCGCCAGCCGGGCGAGGGGCACACGGCGTCGTGCTCGATGGCTTCTCGGAGACAGTCTAAGGAACAACCGTGGAGTGGTGGTGTCAGCAACACAGTAAGTTGAGCAGGTGCACCATTGCAATTGCTTGTTTGCAGCACTGCTTGTGGAGGGACCTCCACTCGAGGCAAATCTTGAGAACCTGTCTACAGAGTATTTGGCCTATATTTACCGACGTCATGTAACAATACGGAAATGGCCAATCGACTAACTGTGGTGTACACCTTTTTACGGCAGGGTGACCAAAGGTAAGATCATTTTTAGATAGGAGTGGCCAAAAGTGGGAGAATTTAGATAAAAATTTTCTGCTGCCATGCCAGGGAGAAGGAACAATGTGTTCACCATCACACCATGGTAGCTAATTATCTCAAATTCGACAGTTTCATTTGCAAGACAAAGTCCGTGTTGTAGATGGTGGATCCAGAGCTGCTGGGGAGGACCGTGGTGAAGGAGTGTGCATCATGGCGGCGGATTGACCTTCACTCACACTCGCCGTGCAGGTTGATGAAGGAATAATATTTTGTATCACTTATTGCCGAGTTGCTGAAATTGGTTTGGGTGGCCCTTTACAGTTTAGCTACGCAGATCTACAAGGCACTCGAGCTTCTTTGCTACAGAAAGGCAATGCTTAATTGAAGATGAATGAAATTTGTTCAAAAAATTTTCATTGAATACTTCAATCATCACTATTGTATAGTTTTATCTGAGTCTGTTACCATGAGGCACACTTGTAATGCTGATTCTTAAACCGAAGAAAACATAAAAGGTGGCATTTGAAACACAAGAAGTAAGCTGATCCCCAAGGCTTGAAAAGGTATTGTTGAAAAAATATAGAACAAATGTACAAAAATATGATAGAGTGGAAGAGCAAGCGAGGGTAAGGAAGCATGAGAAAGCGAGATAGCGCAAGAGTCTGGCGAAGCGCATGGATGTGCGTGGAGTTCATGCATATGGCTTCAGCAAATAACAGAGAAGTTCATGTGTTTACATCTAGAGAATTGCGTGTGCACATACGCATGTCGTGTCCTATCGCGCAACTTAATTAGCGAACTAACAGTGTTCCTGGTCAGCGTATTCCGGTTTATGTATATTTTTGCAGCTTTTCCAGCTTGCCCCGTAATCGAGTTGGGCTTCGAGAGGTTTTACTAGACTAACATTTGATTTTTCTCCAGTGCAATGAGCCATTCTCTGCCCCTGTTGGTGTATTTCGAATATTTATCTCTGGATCAGCAGAAACGTACAGAATCTTCTTAAGTGATATGTGCAGAGTAATAATTTCCTTTGGTGACTCTAAACAAACGGTGTAAATTCCACATTCCTATGGTCGGAGAGAGTCTATCCATGTCATGACCGATGCTCACTCTATACAAAGCAGCACATCAAAACCTTGCCCATCGTGGGGGTTACGTTCCTGACAATAGCCGCAATCATAAAAAACACAATTCGCAAACTCAAAAAATATGGTTTGGTTCCCGGTTCGTAACACGAAACCCCCTCCTTTGTTTTATGTTCGCCTACATGAACCGAAACATGAAACAGGAAGTATTTTTTTTATGTAAATGATCAGTAATATTATAGATTGAAAACGAAAATATGTATATTCTTCTACGGCAGGATTGCGAGCACAGTGCAGTTAAGAGTACCTACATAGTACTTATTTACGATGCGCAATGTACAGGTGTGGTGCCACAACAGCGAAGCCACTCCGTGGGAGCCGTGCCTGCGGCGGGGGTGCTGCAGCAACAAAGCCACCCGGCTTCCGTCACAGCGCTTCCCCCAACACCCCCCACATGAACACACACACACACACATCCCCACATAGAGCCCCGAGGGGAGGTCACCTGGCCGACAGGTTTTCACCCAGAAGCCCTCTTATGGAACAGAACTTCATAGTTTCCTGCGACCAGGGAATTGAGCGACCTCCCCGAGGCTAATGTGCACCGCGGCGCCATGACCTGGGTTGTAATTACATGGTCACGACGGGGGTTGCTGAGCCACCGTGGATAGAGCACCTCAACACTCGACACGGGTCAGCAGGCAGGTAAGGGGTGGGGCGGAGTAGCGAGCGGCGGAAAAGCAGGGGGCCCTCCCCTTGCACAGCATGTGTAGGGGGTGGACGTCGGAGAGAGCACTAATCCGATTAGCAAAGAGCGGGAAATCCGAGGCTCCGGATTGGACGAGAGGCCAGCGGATTAGCGGCACGTTATCTTTGATGTAGGGACGATAAAAAGGGAGGGAAGTCAAGGGCAAAGTCTCTTTTGTTCGGGTTCTTCTGGAGTGAGGGATCGGAGGAGTCATCGTGCCCTGCTACTGGAACGTCCGTGAGATGAGTCGCAGAGCAGCTAAGCCCGGTTCCCAGCAAAAGCTACGTGCAGCCTCGCCTTTCCACGGCTTCCTACACCTCGAAATCGGATTGTAAGTACGGAGGAGAGAGGTAAGACAAAGGGGAATATCCCTTAGGGAGAGTGAGTAGGGAGAGATGGGACATATTGAGTCCTAGACCGCCGGGAGATAGGTTAGACCTGCCCTGCTGGCCCACACTGACACGGGTAGATTAGCTTCGTTAATCGGAGAATAAATCGCCAGTAGACAATAAACCTTGTCGTGTTGTCCCTGCGAGTGCGGAGAGGGGTGCATGGTGTTGTAAGCCTTCTCGTTGTGGTTGCCTGTGTTTGCGCACGAGCGTGTATTTTACCCGCGTGGGTGCAATCGCCACTGTGCGGCTCGTGGTTAGCGTGTGCGAGAGGGGCACGGCGGCGTACTCGCGAGGTGGTTCATACAGCCCTTTAAATCATGCCTCGAGGGGCCGCAGCGAGGGGGGGGGGGGGAGTCGGAGAGCAGTGGGTCGCAGATGAGCGGGGAGTCGGGGGTCAGCCTCCCCGACACAGGAATCTCACGGTCAAAGCCGCGAATGGTCGAGCCATGGCAGCACAAACGGTGAACTGTACCTCAATAAACGTGGTGGAAATAGCCAAATCCACGATGGGAAAACCCGCGATGGCCAAGATTTTGGTGTACTTAATTTAATGAAATCAGACAAGTCAACAGCTGAGTCTGCCCTCAACTAAATTTTAACCTCCAACCTTCCAAATGCAAGTTGAGCACTCTGCTAACAGTGCCAAGCAGCTGGCTATTCATTGCCATGTGGCTGTGTAATTACGTGTTCTCTGTCGGAGAGATGCATTTGTCCTTCAGGGGCTCTATAGGTCCCAATTGCAAATGTAGTTAATTAAGTGCATGCTGTGCTGATCATGCAGCGGTGATGTACAGCTCACCTGGCCCGCAGCTGTAGATGGCACGCAGGAGCTGCATGGCGTAGCAAGTCCGCTGGGCAGACACCAGGACTGAGGCTACCAGTCCCAGGGATAGCATGGGGAGCCGTCCCCGCCAGCCCTGAGTGAGACCCCGGACTAGTTCCACGCTGGCACAGCGGAGAACCAGGTATATGCAGTCCTCTGCGAAAGCCACGGGGGCATTGATTAATTAATTTGCTTTGACCGCCAAACAGTCCAAATATCAGTGGTCACTACGCTCGAAAAAGCACAAGCACTTACTCATCTTTATTGGTGGCCCTGAACCACAGAAGGACATTCTGTAACTCCTCTGATGGGGGAAGGAATTTAAACAGGAAGGACTACCTTGATTTGGTGCTTTAGAGACTGCAGGAATTACTCTTTGGTTTTTTCGGTAAAGTCACGTGGAAATAAGAAATAATCATAAAATTACATAATAACATACGACGTTTCGATTGCAACGCAAGCAATCATCATCAGGTATAGAAGAGCTAAATTGAAGAGAGAGAGGAAACACAGAACCGCAGATATATATACAGACAACTAAGTAGAGGGAGTTAACACAGAGACACAAAGAGACACAACGTACGGAGCACAGAGAGATAGGGTCTATGTGCCGAGGCCTTAGCATGTAGGGGAGACAAAGAGAGATGGAGAAGCACATAAAATCGAACAAGATTTAGTAAAATTTGGAAGCAATATAATGCAGCACAGAGGGTCTATCAAAACACAATCAACGGATGGTCTGGCTGATTACGTTATTTCAAAGATTGCTAAATTATAGGTTAAGAGTGATAGAGTACAGATCGCAAACACATATATAGACATCTAAGCAGAGAGAGTTAGCAGAGAGACGTACAGAGAGAGACACACACATGGGACACAGTGAAACAATGCTTCTGTGTCGAAGCCTTAAATAGAGGGATAGGGGGGGGGGCGGAGACAGAGAAAAGGAATACAAATTAGCATGGACTGGACTGAGCAAGTAGAGGAGCCACGCACATGCCGCTGCAGCGTGGTGAGGGGGGGGGGGCACAAAAATCAGATTAGCATGACCACAGGGACTGTGGAGAGAGACAAGACACATACACGTAGACACAAAGGCAGAAACACAGGTAGAGACAACACTGAGACACAAACTTAAGTTAAGTGTGACATTTGAGAGAGACAAGACACATACACGGAGACACAAACAGAGACAACGCAAAGACACATACTTGATACCTCCCCGTAGAGGTGGTTCAAACTTGATTTGGTGCTTTCGTGACTGCAGAAATTGCTCTTTGGTTTTTTTCGGTAAAGTCACGTAGAAATAAGAAATAATAATACAATTACATAATAGCATACGACGTTTCGATTGCAACACAAGCAATCATCAGACCGCAGCCCCTTCGCCAGCATTGACTCTTAATACCTCTCACACCACGGTTAATGGTATGGTTTTACAACATGGAGTATGAGTAGCGCCTCGCAGCTGTCTCTCTCCCCCTCCTCTGTTCCGACCATGGACGAACTCGTCCGTCTGAACGGGGCCCGTAGCTATCCGTGGTGCTAAAGTTGAGGCTTAAAGGCCGTGATCTGAACGTGGCTCTTTCACTCCAGCGCTGTCCTACCAGACAGTCTCGTCCCTTCACCTGATGAAGGCCGCTTGTGTTGTGGCTGAAACGTCGTGAGAATATTATTGTGTTATTTTATTTTATCAATTTATTATTTTATTCTCATTCTACGTGACTTTACCGAAAGAACCAAAGAAGATGAATCATTGCAGTCACGAAAGCTTTAAATCGAAAAATAGAAGAGCTAAATTTAAGAGAGAGAGGAAACACAGAACCGCAGATATATATACAGACACCTAAGTAAAGGGAGTTAACACAGAGACACAAAGACACACAACGTACGGAGCACAGAGAGATAGGGTCTCTGTGCCGAGGCCTTAGCATGCAGGGGAGACAAAGAGAGATGGAGAAGCACATTAAATCGAACAAGATTTAGTAATATTTGGAAACAATATAATGCAGCACACAGGGTCGGTCAAAACACAATTAACGCATGGTCTGGCTGATTACGTTATTATTATTTCTTATTTCTACGTGACTTTACCGAAAAAAAACAAAGAGTAATTCCTGCAGTCACGAAAGCACCAAATCAAGTTTGAACCACCTCTATGGGGAGGTATCAAGTATGTGTCTTTGCGTTGTCTCTGTTTGTGTCTCCGTGTATGTGTCTTGTCTCTCTCTCAAATGTCACACTTAACTTAAGTTTGTGTCTCTGTGTTGTCTCTACCTGTGTTTCTGCCTTTGTGTCTACGTGTATGTGTCTTGTCTCTCTCCACAGTCCCTGTGGGCATGCTAATCTGATTTTTGTGCCCCTCCCCCCCTTCACCACGCTGCAGCGGCATGTGCGTGGCTCCTCTACTTGCTCAGTCCAGTCCATGCTAATTTGTATTCCTTTTCTCTGTCTCCACCCCACCCTCTCCCTCTATTTAAGGCTTCGACACAGAAGCATTGTTTCACTGTGTCCCATGTGTGTGTCTCTCTCTGTGTGTCTCTGTGCTAACTCTCTCTGCTTAGATGTCTATATATGTGTCTGCTATCTGTACTCTATCACTCTTAACCTATAATTTAGCAATCTTTGAAATAACGTAATCAGCCAGACCATGCGTTAATTGTGTTTTGACCGACCCTCTGTGCTGCATTATATTGTTTTCAAATTTTACTAAATCTTGTTCGATTTGATGTGCTTCTCCATCTCTCTTTGTCTCCCCTACATGCTAAGGCCTCGGCACATAGACCCTATCTCTCTGTGCTCTGTACGTTGTGTCTCTGTGTTAACTCCCTCTACTTAGGTGTCTGTATATATATCTGCGGTTCCATGTTTCCTCTCTCTCTTAAATTTAGCTCTTCTATACCTGATGATGACTGCTTGCGTTGCAATCGAAACGTCGTATGCTATTATGTAATTTTATTATTATTTCTTATTTCTACGTGACTTTACCGAAAAAACCAAAGAGTAGGAAGGACTACCATTCACTTCCTGCAAATTTAAAGTAATTTTACCAACCCTCGTGAATTTTTGTGTACGTTGAACTTCCTTCAAGGAGTATGTAGCCAACCGTGCTAATCAGAGGTGCGGCAGAAGGACAACAAACTAAAAACAAAAAGCAGTTCTAAAGAAATGAGTTTTCAATCTAGATTTAAGAGTGCATAGCTCCAGTGGCTTCCTAATATCAGAAGGAAGAGCGTTCCAGGAGGTTAAGTTGATCTCAACCGGGAGTTGAACTCATGGGTTCTAAATTGTGAGTCATCTTTATCAAATCATAAAATATATCCATGCAACAGCTCTTCACTTAATTCACTTACACTGCTGGATTAAATTTGTTCCGCCTGAGGACGACCGCTTGTGTTGCGATCGAAACGTCGTGATTTATTTTATTTTATACCTATATGACTTTACCGAAAGAACCAAAGAGTATGGATTCCTGGAATCACGAAAGCTTCAAATCAAGACTTAATTAACTTGTTTATATAACTGTAGACGTTTTAAAACCATGCTTCTGCACAAGTGCACCACAAATAGCAGGTAAATTGCCACCTACTGAAATAAAATCCATGTGGCTGAACAGTGTAGCGTGCGCACAAAGCACGCATCATAACCTCACCCATGCTGAAAGAGTCACAGGTGTAGACATAGGCAAGAGCTCCCTGCACTCGGCCTTGGCAGCACAGGGCCTCAGCTGCCTTCCCGTGGGCACCAGACCCGGCAAACACGGCGTGTGCCAGTACCAAACACAGAGGGGCAGTCGTTGGCTCCGTCTCACCATACCGGCAAATCACATCTCCTAGTGCTTCGGAGAATGTTAGCCTGGATGCAGACACACCATCACACCACACACAAGCATCACCTCTGTATATAATGCCTGTATAGCAATCCCTTGCCAACCGCGGACTTGCCTACCACGAAATTCATGTATACACCTTCTTTGGTTCTTTTGGTAAAGTCACGTAGAATGAGAATCAAATAATAAAATAACACAATAAAATTCTCACGACGTTTCGGCCACAACGCAAGCGGCTGTCTTCAGGTGAAGGGAACAGACGTGTCGGGACGACAGAGCTTCAATGAACGATGTTAGGATTCGTAGCGACTCTTTAAGCTGGTTGGGAGAAGTGAGGCACCTTGACAAAGGGATTTACATATCAATTAGCTGAGGGATTAGCTTGTGACTGGTCACAGAAATGGCTATGTTAAAGTCAAAACCTACACATCCACAGAGGCAACTAGTAATTTAGCATTGAAATAGCTAAGGGATTAGCTTGTGCAAATAGCTGAGGGATTAGCTTGTGACTGGTCACAGAAATGGCTATGTTAAAGTCAAAACCTACACATCCACAGAGGCAACTAGTAATTTAGCATTGAAATAGCTAAAGGATTAGCTTGTGACTGGTCACAGAAATAGATGTTAAAGTAAAGGCCTACACATCCACAGAGCTTCAATGAACGCTGTTAAGATTCGTAGCAACTTTAAGCTGGTTGGGAGAAGTGAGGCACCTTGACAAAGGGGGTCTACATATCAAATAGCTGAGGGATTAGCTTGTGACTGGTCACGGAAATGGCTATGTTATACACGTTTTATTATCTGTATACCAATTTACTAAACGCAGCCTGTAAGCACGGGTCTGCAACACGCAATTTACAAATGTTGTGGGGATGCGGTTCTACTCTGCACCTCCGCGCCACCCATGGGGCTGCGTCGTAGCCTATCAGCTGTCTGTCTGCTCTGTTGTGATTTTCGAAGGCCAAAGACCGTGTCGTATCGCAACCATAGAGGGAGGTGTACCGGAACTTACACTAAAAAAACACAGCATCCATGCATCCTAACTTTTTAAATGAAAAGTACCAACACCACCGATCCAGCCAGCAGCACAACTGATCCAGCCACCAGCACCACTGTGACTGCCTCCTCGCCTGCCTCCTCGCCTGCCCACTCATCTGTCATTGATGACTCGGAGGAAGAGGGGGAGGGTGAGCTGAGCTCCTCCTTCTAACCACCCCTTCCCCCATAATCTTATTTTAGTATCTTGCCCTTCCCCCGCACCTCCGAATAGGACGGTTGGCTATGTACGGTACAAAAGAAGTTCAATATAATACATACATTTTCATCATCACCGTTAATATTAAAGGTATGTAAAGTTAATGTAATGTTCATGTTTATTACGTTATTGTGTAATGTACTGTATTTTATTGTGTTTAGTTAATAAACAGGCAAGTTAATTAAGCTACGACGAGTCTGACCATGGCCCCTATACTTGACCAACCACGGATTTGCCTACTGTGGCTTTTTCCAGGAACCTAACCCTCGCGATTAGCAAGCGATTTCTGTACTTCGTGCATTGTGTTAATATCAGCATTTGGGGTGACATAAGTGGCCAAATATGTGAAGGAAGTGGTGTGAGTGTGATTCTCATGTACATATCGGTGCTGTGTCTGTGTGTGTATCTGTATGTATGTCCATGTGTCTGGTAATGTATCTGTGTGTCTGTATTGGCTGTGTGATGCTGTGTGGAAGCTACCTGGCTTCTTTTAAAAGCTCTGGGTCTTTTGGCCACAATTGTGTCCTCTCTACTCTATGCTTACAAAATTTGGACCCCTTTAAACATACATCTGTGTTAGCTTGAAACATTCAGGCTGGCCTGCCTACAATCCATGCTGGGTTTAAGCAGGCTGGATCGTGTGGGGAGCTCAAACATCTTGAAAGAACTGGAAAGAGTGCCATTCGTGAGCTTCTCCTGCAGGCGAGGTGACATTGGTTGGGTCATGTAGCCTGCATGCCAAGCCTCCTTGTGGCGAAGTAGGTTCTGTTTGACCAGACACAGGGGCACGGCATGGGCTGATGAGGTACAGGAGGATGTGGAGCTGATTTGACTTACCGATGACTGGTACCAGCAGTATCAATAATGGCCTCTGCTTGTGCAGGACACTACTGGGCTGTTTGAGGCAGTCGCCCTCCAACAAGGATGGAGGAATGATGAACATAACAATGAACAGAGTACCGGTCAGTTAAATTACAGCAAGTTGGCACGGTGGGCAGCACAGGTGGTGCATTTGTCTGTCATCTCAGTCAACTCATATCATATGAGGCTGCCCTGTGACCTGCTATCCGCAAACCTTCCACACTTTACATGCTCTCAAAGTACACCTAGCCTGGCATAAGCACCATGGTGACATGATCACGACTTAGTGACGAATGACAGCTGTTGCTGTCTGTATGGGGAATGGTGGCGCCGTGGTTAGTACACTGCACTATAAACTCAGCTTCCTGAGTTCGATTCATACTCAAAGCCAACATTCGTGACAAATATTTGAAATGGTCATGGGCCTCCCCTAGCTCGACTCACCACTGGGGAGACAAAGGCGGCGAAGCGTGGTACTGGTCACACCACCGCCTCGTGTGGCACGCCGGCCTTCATAGGTGCTTGCTAACAGCACTTGTCCTAACAGCATGTGTAGACTACATGGAGGATCTTTGCCTCTATATTCATATGTGTATATCGTACATATTATTGTGATTGTGTATGATTGTCACAGGCGAGTACCGGCAATGTGTCACCCAGTGCATGAGCAGGTCCAGCCTGTGCTCTTGCAGCGAACAGCAGGTGGCCTCCAGACTTGTGCGAGCATCGGGCAGGCACCGAGTGGCCGTCGCAGAACCTATCAGTGTCTGGAACCAGAGCAGCAGGGGCAGTGGCTCTCCATGCTGCCGATGGAGCGCTGGGGACAGGAGGTGTGACCAGCAAAGGGACCAGGGGAGGTGAGGTTTGATCGTAGTGAACAAAACTTTGTTTGACACACGAGTCTTCCATTGACTAAAACAAAGACACCCCATAAATGTATATAGGTGTCTGGGGCCAGTGCTGTGAGTGAGCAACTATTAAGGCTGACATGGCATACAAGGGGGTGGGTGTGGCCAGAATCATGGCTGCCAACCTTTGTTCCCTTCAACCCTGATGTTTACACACTACGCCAGATATACATTTACAGCTGAGTCGACCTAAAGGTAGTACAGAACCAGTTCAAATATCACTACTGTTATTAGCCGTCAATTAAATTAATGCGGCTCTGTTCGTAGCAAAGTATGCTAACCACTGCACTACCACTCCTACAAAAACACACAGGTGTGCACCTGCATAGGCTTATCCAATGACCTCAAGGAGAATCCAAAATATGGTTAAGTCACCACTTAACACATGTTCACACAACATGTTTTCATTAAAACGGGGTTATTCCACGAAGGAACACTTTTCGCACAAAGGAGAACACGCAACGTTGTGATGTGGAACGCTCGCCATTGTAACACGGATCGCTCGCCGTTGTAACGCGGTTTCTGAGCGGTTGACAATGAACTACTTTCTTGAGCTGCACAGCTGAGCGGTATGATGCAGTACGCAAAATGATACAGTAACGCAACATTATACCCTCAGTCATTTGTCCTGCCATCTTACCCTGTGTGCATACATCGTATCTCCCCAAATTTTATCGCTACATTATTTACAGGGAAATAGTTTTCGCTTCATGCCCTTTTCGCTTAACGCAGCACATTTTTTTCTCTTAACGCAGCGCATCTACCACATTACACGAGGACTTACTGTATGTATAAACCGTGGTAGCTTGTGTCTTCAGTATTAAGAGGCAATGAAGTCGAAATGAGTTTATTGGTCTCTGGAAATAAGCAAAGGTGAATCAAGTGGTCAATCCTAAAGATGAACGTTTTGCATCAATGAGCTTCCGCTTGATTATAGAGGGAATGTTGTTCCCCTTAGCTCTGGCTAGCCTATCCTCCTGTACCCAGTTCTCTCCCCGGTTACTCCAGGAATAAGTTATTCCTGTTTACGTTCACAGATCCTGTTGCCCCTATCTCCAGTCACTAATGTTACCAGCTGCTCCTTTGCCTTTGCTGCCATTCATCCCACCCCCTAACCTCGTCACGAGAGCCCTCTAGCCCTGTGACCGGTTGCCCCTGTGCACTGGCTCCCAAAGTCTCACTAGAGAAGCAGTGAGCGGTATGCTCCTTTCGCAGAATTCCGTGGGGGCTGCTGGCCGCATGCTGTGCCGCTTGCTCGTAGTGGCCATCTTGAAGCAACTCATTAAACCTGCACGCACCCACCCAATCACAGACCGCACCGCACAGCAGCATTGTCCGGTCATAGGATAAACACAAGCTGTTATCCTGAACTGCATTGAGTTTGTTTATACATTTGAAGTGTGTTAACTTAGGCGCACACTTGTACTTGGAGGCAACACGTTTATTTAACACAACGGGAAACTCTAACAGGATAACAGCATAGGGTGGTGACCACCATGGCTAACTAAACTGACACTCGGAGAGATAATTCTATAGTCGGACCAGGACAGCTAACTAGCTGCCTGGTCCACGCGTGAAGACCGTAGACCGCGGATCGAGGATAGCGACTTCATTCCCAGAGTTGAACGCCCCGATCCCTCTCGGGACCCTGCTTATAACTCACCTGGTGTGGCCAGCCCCGCCCCTGGCCACGCCCCCCTTCCAGAACGCTCGTGGGGACTCTGGATCCTCATCACATGATCCTCTCACCCCCGACTGGGGGCCCCCCTGCCCCCCTCGTCCGGTCATGTGCCCTCCCGGGTTCACCCCACTGTCATGTCTTGACGCGACCCCCGTCTCAGCGACACCCAGGCTCCACCCTTACAGTACCACCCCTCACACGGCACTGTCTCTACACCGCGGTGGCCCCCTCGAGGCCACCATACATTCATAATGCAGTTTTTGGGTTAGATCACGTAATTATAAATGTGTCGTAATACCACCTCCACCCAACACATAAGGTTTGTCACGTGAACAAAACGTCCCAATTAGTTACTTCAGCCTATCGGTGCGTTGGAGAGCAACCCCACAACATTTACAATTTGACACGTAGGCTTTTGCGACCAATATCATCCATAAGAGGTTGTTTTGGGTTAGATCACGTTGGGCAAACAGGATAAATGATCAGCATGAGACTAAAAGAACATCAGAGAAATATTAAATACTCCCAAATACAACTGTCAGCAATAGCAAAACACGTGTGCCAATAAGGACACTCAATTGATTTTGATAATGTTGAAGTTCTGTGCAAAACTAGCTACTACTGGCCAAGACTAATTAGAGACTCTATCGAAATTGAAAGAAGTAAATATAATTGTAACCGTTCGGATAGCTACCGACTTAGTGCTGCGTGGAAGCGAATCATCAAACAATACATTGTTTAAATGCATGCCTATACAGGGCACCATACTTCAATAGGGATTACTCTTGGTACGGCTATTTTAATACACACAATGAACATGAATGACAAGATCAAAGGGCTCGCATAATGCGCATGCATAATGTATGTTGACACATTAATCCCCCCCGCCCCATTTTGCGCAAGAGCGCAGAAGTGTGGTCACCACATCTACGCCTCTATATAAGGAACGAAACAAGCGGACTTCTCCAAAAATCTGGCTGTCGCCTGATGAAGCTAGATGTAATTGTAGTGACTGTGAATGTCACTGTGTGGTGCCGGCCTTGCGAGGCTACGGCGGATAATATGTTGTCATTATGTGCAGCCCGGTTACTGGGCATAGTACCAGACCTAGCGGGGCTTGGGTGAGCGCTGGTTAGCGCAGAGGCACCACGTACAGTGTGCGGTGCGGGCTCCCGGTGAGGAAGCGAGAGAGAGTGTCAGCCAGCCAGGGTTACGTTGGGGCATGATACGCTGGTTGACCTGCCGATATGTGACCCGATGATATTGGAGGGGGGCCACCAGTGGACGGGAGCCGCTGGGTGGTCACGTGGTATAGAGGAGCTCTCGGGAGCCTTCGGGAAAGAGCTCGAGAGATCTAGAATGTGGGCGGGGCGAGAGGCGGAGCCAGCCCCAGCCCGGGCCGATATAACGGGGGCCCGGTGTGGGGCTCGGGGTTCTTGACTATTGGCGAGTGAAGATCCACGTCGGGTTGAAGAAGCCTCTAGCCACGCGGTCCGGGACCCAGCTCGTGTTTTGGACCGGGATAGCGGGACCGTGTCTAGTTCTGCGGTAGCGTGGTTAGATGGGCGTTCGACACCTGAGTGTAGGTTTCGTTATGTTGTGTGTTGCGTTGATGTAATAAATAGTGTTGCTCCCAAGACAACGTCTGCGACTCAGTTGGACACACTACATAATTACTGGCGAAACGTCATACTCAGATTGTAAATGTTGTGGCTTGGCTCTCCAACACACCGGTGTGCTGTACTTGTGACGAATTGCCATGTTCTGTTTACTAGTTGGCTGTGCTGGGTGTTGGCGGGTTATATATTATGGATTTACAATTTGAGTAAGACATTTCGCTGGTGATTACAACCAGCTTCATCAGGGGATTGCCAGAATTGTGAAGAAGTCTTCCTATTTTCAGTCTTAAATCGAGTAAGGTGATGTTATTACTGTGCGCCTACAAGTGCTAAGGGAGGTTAATGTATCACATAAATTATAATGGCGAAATGACAGCTGATTCGCCACTTTAACACGTAGGCTTTTGTGACCAATATCTATAATAGAGGTTTTGTTGTGAGTTTACTCTCAAACACACCAGTGTGCTGAACTAATAACTAATTGGCATGTTTTCTTTACGTGACAAACCTTACAAATTGGCTATGTCGGGTGGTGATGGGTTTAACAACACATTTATATTTACACGATGTAACCCAAAAAAAGTCTGCTATGGATGATTAACCACTATTTTCTATTAATTCGCCCATTTTTTGTATTCCCCTCTGAAGTAAGTAACTACATGTTCAATCAGCGCATGAAACAAGGTTGGGTATTTTGTAGAAGACATTGCCAATGAATTGGCTGACTGACCTGTCTATGTAGGAAATAACTTGTGCCCCCTCCGATCCCTTGCCAGGTTCATCGTCCCCAGAGCCACCGACCATCTCCATCTCTGCTTGCTCCAGGTCATCTACCCACAGGGAACGTGTTCAATGCAATGCATGCAACACAAACACAGGACATGGTCAGTCTATACCTTGCAACAAAAGGCATGTGGACATCTGTGAAACTACTTGACATCTGTGAAAAATATATTTATAGCTCATCGGATTCCTCCAGTATAAATAAATATTCTGATCCTGATGTGGCCCACAAGGAATTATGTCATTTAAAGACAATGAAAACCACCAATCCATTATGTCATTCAGATGATGTCATGGTTACACACTCCTATAATTGTATCACCACCTTCTGGCGTTGTCTTTCCATTGGCTTTGGACCTCTAGTTGCCATTCTGCATATGTGCCCCACCCATTGTAAACTATTTTTTCTGACTACATCTGCAACACTTTTCTTCCACACTCAATTATTAATGTTCAAACTACTCATTGCATTTTACCATGAAATTCCTCAAATCCTCTGCATGCACCTATATTCAAAGGCCAGAAGAATATTTCTAAAAGAATGATTGAGGCATCATTCCATGATTGCAGTGTATAATTGTTGTTGAAACATTTGTAAGCAAATCTGAAAATTTTCTGAGTTGTCCCCATTTGTTGATGATGTCCACAGTTATATTATCTGGTAGAGGAGCTTTCCCCTTTTTCACATTGCAAACGGCATGGTTTATTTTTTTAAAGTGAAACATCCGGAACTTCTGCCTCTGAATAGCAGAGATGGTAGAATTCCTGGGCTATATGTATTGTATGCTATCCAAGAATTCGAGCTTTAAATTATCATTCAATCTTTCTCTTAAGGCTACCATTTGTGCATTGCCAAAATTCATCCTTTTCCATAAGAGGTTTTTGGGTTAGATCGCGTAAATATAAACACGTCGTTAAATTCGCCACCACCCGACACAGCCAATTAGTAACAAACTTTACTAATATTTATGCGATCTAACCCAAAACATCTATTATGGATAATATTGGTCGCGAAAGCCTACGTGTTAAACAACCATCCTTTTTTATTCCTGTTGCTTACTACGATGTTTTTAATCGTTTTTGTGTTGTGTTCCGAGATTTCTGATTGAAAGTGATAACAGCATGAACGTGTATTAACAGTGAATTATTTGATACATGTGAGAGAAGAAAAATGAGAAAACCGTTGGGAAAGTATCACACTGCAACACTGAGAGTGATGGCACAACTACCAAGTGCATTTTCCTGTGCGAGTCTCACCCTGGTGATGCTCATTCTCCCACACCCCCTGTACCATGACCTCCAGCAGGGAACCACCGCAACGGTTGTGCAGCCGCCACATCCTCGCCGCCCCGCACGAGGCCTTCAGCCTCCTGTACCTGCCACAGAATAAAACATCCCGCCAGAGGCTCATTTTGAAACGTCAACATCCAAGTGTCTACCTTTTCTAATGAGTAGTGTAGATGGCTCTAATCTTCATTGGTAGACTTGAGCCAGTGGTAAAAATTCCACATGGTTATGGCAGGAGCTAGTCTCTTCATAGGATGATCAATGTCAACTTGCCATTCAAATGTAACACATTTTATTTATCCTAGTGTAGTGTGGTGAAATACGTGGTACACACTGTTGTCCGAGGGCAACCGAGGACAAACACGTCCGTGTGTGCAACATGAGGTTGCACGGGCAAACCGCCACCTAATTTGGGAGAGAAGCTGGTGCAGACCAGGTCCGCCTGGAGTTGCACACTGACACCGGAGGTGTTGCCAGGGAGATGTGCGATAAGGGGTGATTGATGGCCTGACAGGTGCCAGGTGCTCAGTCGCCACGTAATTCTGTTCTGAATCTTGACCACGAGACGTGGGCTAAGCTGCAGGTTGATGACGCCTCATTGACGTTGCGCCGTCGTGCTTCTCGGGGACCGGGGCCCGCAGATCGCCCAACCATTGTGCTGCGTGAGGGACTCCTCATGAAATGGGAGGGGGAGTCCTTGGGCTGAGACTCTCCCGCTCCCCCTTGTGGGAGCTCACACTACACGCTATGCGCGGTGCCCGCGCTATCCCAGCACTCACCAAGCCCTGCTAGGGCTGATATTACAGCAATCTACGGGGTGTACGTGATGATGGTGTATCGCACGCTGTGCTATAGTAAAGCCGGCATCACACAGCAACCTACCCAGTGCTGTCCGCGACATAGGAACAATCACACGCCACGACCCTCTCGGGCCGGCACCATACAGTGATATCCCCGATGTTACTACACATGAATGCATCTGTGATTCTCAAGTCTCCCAGTAAAACATGGTTCAATAGAACAACTCTCACTTCTCCTCTACTACTCTCACTATCTGGAAACTCCAACCCCTGGCTGTCCCACATTTATGACTTTCCAGTTCTAACAGTTACCTGCGTCGGCTGGATATGTTTTCAGCAAGCAGCTGGCTACGTGTGCTCATTTCCTGCTGCAGCTGCTGCCGTAGGTCACGGAGGAGCTGCACCGGCACAAAGCGCTCCCGGTTTGCCACACACAGCTCAGCCTCACGAGCACGCAGCTGATGCAGCCGCTCTGTCAGGAACTCCGGATCTGTGGCCTCATGCAGAGAGAGACCTGCAGAAGTACTCACACACACACAGCAATACATGTAAACAAGTGAAAAAAATACGTACACATATACATACACACGTAAATATATATGCACACATACACATGAGTAACCATACACTCTAAGCACTGCCAACCGGCAATACACATATATTAAGTGTTATACAGTTTAGGGAAGCATAGGGAATGTAGTGTTAACAGCTTGCTTGTTCACACACACCGTGTATTGGTTTGAGTGGTGGCATGGCATGTGTATCTGCTGCATCTGGAATGGGCTGATCCAATACAGATGTAGTTGGTGACTTTCGATGGTGCAGTTGAGCCTCCAGTTTGGCATTGTTCTCTTCTATAAGGGCAATCCTGTGGCAACAGAGCAGTGCAGACAGACACCCTCCTTTACTAACACCTGAACAATGTAGCCAGCCATATTGGTGATTATAACTTTTACGATAGCTTTTTTTTAGCAAAGAGAAAAAAAGATTTATGGACTTATGAAATATGGAGTTAAAATATGAAGTTGTGAATTCACATATTAGCAGTCTTCTGTTACCAGGTATTGGGTAACAAACTATCACTTAAACATTCAAGCATGTGTAATGTAGACATTTGTCGAAGTAAAATTGAGTGCATATTTAATGACAGGTTGGTTGTGCATAAGCAACACCCCTGAACACGGTGGTGCAACCAGGAGGCATTGTCCAGTCTTCAATCATGAACCTCTTTATTTAGAAAACATCCCGTTACGTTGGGGACTTGCTTAACAAATAAAAAATAATATAATACACAGCCTAAGGGTACCTACAGACATATATTATGCTCAATACACGAGCAGTGATCATTGTTGAGAACCCCCTGCGCTATGGGAGGGCACACTTCAAGCGCTAACTGCCGTAGGGTGTGCGAGAGGTGAGGTGGTCTACTTAGGCACACCATACACTTACAAGGACTTGATCAACACAGGACAGAGCCCAGACCCACACCGATTAACACGGTTGGCTGTGTACTGTACGAAAGAAGTTCAACAGAAAAGAACACCAAAAGCACCCTCTGGGCAGTTCTTAAATAGCCTGAAGTCAACCAGCTCTGCCTGGTTCACCCACAGACTATGGACACCAAAACAGCTCCAATCATCCCATTACCACCCAATTCGCTTACAAATGATTAGCTCGTCCTGATTGGGCTTTGTTTTGAGCCACCGCACCTCCGATCAGAAGGGTTGGCTATGTAGAGTGCTAAAAAAGTTCAACATGCCAAATTGGCCAGATTCTTGGAACTTTCTCAAAAACCCTTCCTTATATGCAGGCCACCTGAGTTTGTTTTTCCACAGCTAGGCTGGCTATACACCAAACCTGGCATTGACGTTGTGGTGACATCACCACCACTGAGTGGGATGTGAGTTGTTTGGCTAGAGTTTTGCTGAAGTAACCAGCGCCAGAAAAAAAAACCCCAAAAGAGGGCATTACCTCTCCTGTAGCTCGGCTGAACGCCGTCTGTAGTAGGCCAGGGCAACAGGCTGTCCTGCTCGGGCCCTCACAGTGGACTGCAGAGAGTGAGCCTCTTGATGCCCGGCACGCAGAACCTCGAAGAGAGCCTCGTACTCGGACATGGTGGCCATCAGCACCTCCCTGTAATCGCTGGTCCTCTCCAGCACCTACCAGTAGCAACAACCATCATATTGGCGGCGGTGATGACCATGATTAATTAAATATTTTATCACAGAAATTATGATCACATTGCTTCGTGTAAATCATGAATCACGATGATCGTAATGAGGAATCGGTAGCTTGTTGAATGTGAGGGGCACTAAATGTAGTGCAGTAACCCCTTGCTATTCACGAGTTCTGCATTCTCGAATTTCGTGTATTCACGTGTTACTAAATGCATACTAATCCCCTATATTACAACTCCGACCCGCTGGACTATTCGCGAATGTCCATAGTAGCAGACCATCGACAACCGGGGAAGGTGTGCACAGAATGTTTTATTTGAAACTGTCTCCGAATATTAGGCACAATACCTCGGCTGCCCGCTTTTTCC
Organism: Petromyzon marinus; assembly: GCF_048934315.1. Classification (NCBI taxonomy): domain Eukaryota; kingdom Metazoa; phylum Chordata; class Hyperoartia; order Petromyzontiformes; family Petromyzontidae; genus Petromyzon; species Petromyzon marinus. Next base: position 16,538,145 of record NC_133681.1, on the reverse strand, counting down.
TCAGTCTCGCAGTAATATAGTGTACCACGAATAGGTACTACCATTGCAGCTACTCTGAACTCTCAATTGTGCATTTTTAGTTTATACATACTGCAATTGCCGTTAGTGCACTTTTCTCTCTCATTGTATTTCCCGAGGAGTTATCCTCCTGAATTCCTAATCATCACCACCACCACCTCCATCGTGGTCAAATCACCATCATCAAAGGTAGTTAAAATTAAATAAATTAAATAAACCAAGTTTTCTAATGCACACACTTTTATTTGCACTCAAAAGTAGAAAATACACTATTTTGACCCTAGAATGAATGCAATTTCATGTGCTTCATAAACGTGGGTGGCTTGCATAAAGAAAATTAAACATATCGAAAGAAAACCACCCACTTTTATTCAGCACATAAAATTGTATTAATTCTGGAGTAAAAAATATTTATTTTCTACTTATGAGTGCAAATAAAAGTGTGTGCATTGAAAAACTAAGTTTTTTTACCTAATTTATTGGATACATTTTAGTCTTAGTATTTGCTTTCAATTCTTTGAGGATTTATATCTCCCGAAAATCTGAAATAAAATATATTAAATAACGAGGTAAAATGTGTAACGTTTTTATTGTTATAAAATATTAATGACTGTTCTGTAAATTTGAAATTTCCTTATTAAAACAGTTACAATTATTTTGAAAGAATAACTATATTTATATGTATACGATAGGGCACTTCTCTCAGTTGATTAATCTCATCCAGTACCTTCTTGCTGCACACATTGCTTCCTGTATGCTTGGTGCATTCCAATTCTTCCAGTTTCAATCCATCTAGTGATCGCACTCTGCTCAATGCAACAAACGCCTGACCAGCAGCAAACACCTTGGAACCTACATTGACAACGGCATAGTTTACGGTGGATCCCTGCATTTTGTGCACCGTTGAAGCCCAACAAAGGATGAGTGGTACATGCGTCTTTCTGCAGTTCCAAATGAATATTTGGCAGGGAACTGGACAGACATCGGCTCAATCTGGTGAACTCCAATCTCTCCAAAATATACCTTTACCGATGGAATGTCCTCTGCATACAATTAAGCTCCACGGAAAATAGGCCTGATGATTTCAGGAATCTGTCCCATCACTCGATTGACTCGTCATTTTCCAAAATCGATATTGTAACGAAGCATCACCTTTAGCACCTGGAAACAGGGTCTTCGGTTTTGTTGACATCCGATGGAATACATTTTTCCAGATCAACATTGTCTGTGCTTCGTGATGAGTCAACAATACGATCCTGGGCTTTGATCACATACATTTTATATTTTGATTGCGATAATACTGATTGATTGTGATAAAGCGTTGTTATAACGATTATTTCAATATTAAACTTGGTTGGCAACATACACATTTTTTCAAAATGTTTAATATTTTAAATTGGCAATTTAGCTGGGGAGAGTGGAGATAGTTGAAAAAAATGTAATACTGTATAACATTTCATTTTACGTTATAGTCTCATTGTCATTTACTGAAATAAGATTTGAATAAAAATTCTGGTCATTTTCATACAGTAAGCTTATGTAATGTGGAAGTTCAGCAAAGAAATTAAAAATAGCATTCGTATCTCTGTTTATCCATATCCAAATTTTCATCAGATTTAACAGAAATTGGTTGAATGCTTTGAATTCCAATATTTCTAAAATAAATTGCATCTAAATTATTTGACCCCAGAATGAATCAAATGTAATTTGTAAAACACTTTAAGTTAATCTTTTAAATGTAATGTTCATTTCTATTTTAAGTGTTTTTACAAAATTGTATTTCTATCTTGTCAAATAATTTGTAATTGTACATATTAATTCTAAGATCTCAATCCAGACAATAACAATCGCTCATCATTGTCTGGATAATTTTAATATATTTTAAATTGTGCAATACAAAATTAAGTAAAAAACACAAGAGGCACAGGATCGGCAGGACCTGGACCGGTTCATTAAATGAAATCTTAAAATTGGCACGCGAGACGACGAGTCTGTGTAAACAATTTCAGATCGTTAGGCTTCATAGATCCGAAGATATTAAGCGTCAACGATTTGAAAGAATATAAACAGACAACAGGGCCAGTTCAATAAAAGTGTGTAATAATAGAAAATAACATTGTTCCTTATAATGTATTTATTGTAGGCATTATTATTAATAATAATAATGCCTACAACAACATTCTCCCCCTGTTCACTCGTACCAGAAACGTAACCCATTTTCCCGTTGAGCAAGGTTTTTCTGCATAATTTGTACATCAGTGAAAAGGCAATCTTTTGCCAATTTTGGCCTTTGGTAGAAACATCTCTAAAGGAGAGATGGTTGCGTGACAAACTTTGCTAATTGGCTGTGTCGGGTGGTGCCGGGTTGAACGACATTTATATTTACGTGATCTAACCCAAAATACCTTAATTATGGATAACTAAAGGATTTGACCGTGTGTAGTGGGTGGACTGTTGGACACTCCGAAGTGTCCCATGATCCTACTACCACAAGCCCTCTAATATCTCAAGTGGCCCATGACCCTACTACCATAGGCCCTCTAACGTCCCAAGTGACCCATGACCCTACTACCACAGGCCCTCTAACGTCCCAAGTGGCCCATGACCCTACTACCATAGGCCCCCTAACGTCCCATGTAACCCATGACCCTACTACCACAGGAACGTCTCAAGTGACCCATGACCACACTGCCACAGACCCTCTAACGTACCTTGCTCAGGGCCCCTGCGTACACGGCCAGACGCCCAGGACCCGGCACGGCCCCAGTCTTGCCCAGCGCCTGCAGTTCGGCCGATATCTCCTCGCGCAGCCTCCGCACGAACGCGCTGTCCCACTCCAACTCCGTAACCTCAGACATGATGACGCCGCCTCTGCTCTGCGTCAACTGGATGCACTGCAGGAGGTTGTGCGTGATGCGGGGCCAAAATACTCGAGGTTTGAGACGAGGGTCCTGGACAGCAGCAGCAACCAGGGTTATAAAGAACCGGAATGCAGGAGTCGCAGAAAGTCCATGATGAAGAGATGCTTGATCAATGGCAATCTTGGATGATGAATGTTGCAGGATCTCTGAGAGGTCTTGTGATAGAAATGGTTTGAGAAAGGTATATCGGTAATCCGGAGTAATGGAGATACAAGGTGGCACGGCTTGACGAGACACACGATGATGTGAATGGCGAAGGTTGTGGGTAGGAGAGGATTGAGGAGGATCTGTAAGAGGTCCAGAATAATTCAAGTTCTGGATGGTCCTGGAAGACGGAAGTCAGATGCTAATTAATGGACATTTGAGATGGACCTTAGTAGATATTTCGGGTGGTAATCAAGAAGTCCAAGAGGTTTTGACGACCTGCTGGACGTCCTGGAGCTTGCTACATTAGGTCCTGGATGACGGAGGATGTATTTGTAGCCATGTGAAGTCCTGGGAGATAGGCGCGAAATGATTTTCTTTCAAAGGTGCACTACCTATGAAGAACATCCAAAAGTCTTTATTTATCGCTGAGAGATAGGAGCGGGAGAGAAATCCCTGACTCGTCGCCAACGTCGTCGCCTAGGGAACAGCGAGCTACATCCGGCAACACAGCGCGCGTTGACGTCATGTCACAAGCAATGACGCCATGTCGCGCGGATGACGTCATGTGGCGCGATGACGGCATGTTGCGCGTGATGACGTCATGTCACGTATTTATCATGGGACCTTATTTTTTGCCAGAAGCAAGATTTTCAAACACCAAATAGATAACTTTTTGCATAGAATTGCGTCCGCATTAACCACACGTACTGGTTGTGGTGAAGAGGCAAATAAACATGCTCTGACAACATATACGTTTTTTTTTTAAACCGATTGGCTATCACCAGAAGCAAGCGGCCTTCTTTTATGGCCGAGTCTCAGTAACTGTTCGCCAAGAGGCGTCTTTCACGATGCCCATCCGGGCGATTCTAAAAACTTGCGCGATGACGCCACCACGACGCCACCGAGAAATCCTTGCGTCAGCGAGGTGACGTGTTCGCGGCCCGCATCGTGACGTCATCGCGGCCGGCGTCGCGTCGTCACCAAGACCGGCGTCGTGACGTCATCGGCAAAGTTAGGTCACCTCGCGTCGCGAGTTGCGGTTTTGTTTTCCTCTCCCCGTTCGGCGTTACCCGGACGGCGCCGTTGTTTGGTTGCGCGAGATTCGAGACGGACTCAGCAGGGGCGCGATTCGTAAGAAAAACCACCGAAGCGATTGGAATCGACGGTGTCGAGCGACGGCGTTCTGGGAGGCGATGCCGCGCGACCAGTCGCGAGTGCGGTGGGGGGAGCTCGCTCGCCTTCGCATTTCCCTTGGAATTTTGTTGCAAAATAATTTTAAGAACTAAAAAAAACCTCGCGGCTTTGTGGGTGTGGCTTCAGCCCGGCGGCGTGACCCCACCGCCAACGCCAATTCATGGTCTGGTCGATTACGCAAACAGCACAGAATTGTTGCTGTTATTGAGACGGGGGTGGGTGGCAGCTATGGTCTGATTATTGTCCATTGGAAGTGGTGCACATGTGGTACATGCAACAAACACTCAACAACACTCATAACAAGGCTAAAAGGAATGTACGCGGTGATATAATATTCGATGTTTCGGGTGATGGCTCTTCAAGAGCTCGCTGAATATTGCACATGAACGAAATCACCCAAAATGTTCTCCATCTCGTCAGGCGTCGAAAACTCAGCAGGCCTGAAGCGTGGGTGGGCGACTGCCGTGTACACACAGGTGTTAGACGCTTCTGCGGGCTAATGCAGTGCGGGGAAAACAAAACTGGCCTTGTATTTTACAGTACAATGTTCCTGGGACTTTGCTCCCCACCACCTACCAGCGTAGTGAAGTATGGTAAATCGCCAACACCATCATTGGCGTGAGGAGGCCCGCATGCAACTGTGGATTGACAAATCGGGCGGCAACGTGTTCACTTGGGGTAGATAAAAATACCAGTGGACAGTCAAATTGGTGGTTCTATGAATCAACTTGTAAAGGTCGTAATGTGGAGTTACCGGCACTGGCTCAGTGCTAGATGGTGCCGGGGTGGAGAGATGTTAACTACCTCGCCTGGTATGCAGGAGTTCGTGGGTTCAAGCCTGACCCTGACGCCTGCTGTATATTTGAAGTTTACGTTGTCTCCTCGTGGTCGCGTGGATTTTTCTCCGGGTCCTCCAGGTTTTCCCTCCACATTTAGAATCGTGTGCTTCGAGTATTTGGCTTTATAAATTCCACATGATAAGCCACTTTATTGGGCTGCCAATTGTGGCCAGGTCGCTTCTGAAAAAGGACTACGTAGCTCAGTGGGCCTTACTTGCAATTGATGTTTATCGTCGTCACTTATCCAGCCGCAATTCATAAATACTATTTTAGTAATAATGAGTAACATAGCAACATGGAATTGCCACCACGAGCTCAAGGCCAGCAATGGAGATGAGGACCAGTCACTATGAAGTATGATGATTATTAGGATGAGACGATTTCTGACCAGACGGGGCGCTCATCCCCTCGGTCCTGCGGAGGGCTTGGGGGGCCTTTAGGCTTAAATTATAACCTATGAAGCCTACCCTAACGTACTGATATGCAATAGTACAATGCAAACTATTTAAAGTAATACATTAATAGACAATATTCAGGATTTTTTATCTACTTAAAAAACGTAATAATTTTACAAAATCTTTTGATCGACCATTATCCATGTAGTTTTCATCTTTGTCTGGATACAAAGCCTTCTCAGCTAGAATTTTCATGGCTTTGCTGAATCCAATGCGCGAGTTTGCCAGATGTAATATTGGCCGTGACTAAACGTGCCAGAAGGGAGCAATATTCCAATTGTCTCCGTTCGGTGTTTGTCCTTGGCTCTTGTTGGCGGTGACTCCAAAAGCAGGACTTACGTTCCCAAACACAGGCTAGAAACCCAATTTTTCACAACAAAAAGGCTGGAAGTATGAGATGTAGTCGATTATGTATGAAGTATTAGGCATTCTTAATGCTATAATATTCTTAGAAAACAGTCCCCTAATGCTGTAAATTCATAGGACAAGAATGTTACACGTACAGTACTGAACATATTTTTAAAATAAAAGCAATTTGTACAAATTGTTTCAATTATTTTTTCTTGCCTTGTCTTCTTCTTGTGATAAGTGACTTGACCTTTTGAAAGAAAAACCTCATTGATTTTTAACTTTGTTTCACAGTAGAACATCTATGTTCAAATCTGTCGAGTCACGTCGGAAGATGCGGCGGTAAATGAAGTCTCTGCATCGTAAACCGATCCATGGTGGCATTAAATAAAAAACACTTTTTTTATTTCTCCAGGTGAGGCCCACTGAGCTACATAGCTCTTTTTCAGAAGCGACCTGGCCACAAATGATAGCTCAACGAAGTGGCTTATCACGTGGACATTTATAGCAGACAAATGTGGAGGGAAAAACTGGAGGATCTACGCGACCATGGGGAGAAGGTGCAAACTCCAAATATACAGGCGTCAGGGGCGGGATCGAACCCACGACTTCCTGATAACAAGTTGATGGAGTTAACATCTCACCACCGCAGCGCCCATTATATAAACGTCGTAAATGTGGGTCGTAAGTTAGCCGTCGTAAATTAGAGACTACCTGTAATTCATATTCTTGGTTCTTTTGGTAAAGTCACGTAGATAGAAAATAAAAATAAATGAAAAATAAAAGCAAAACACGTTTCGATCGTAACACAAGCGGTCTTCATCTTTTCTCACCTCTTCCTCCTCACCCCTAACCTCGTTCTTCTTACCCCTCACCCTATCCTCCTCACTCCTCACCTCGTCCTTCTCACCCGCTCCTGATACGGCCACGCACACGCCCATGGCAACCTCACTCGGGCATGACACACCGACTTAGCATTACCCTCATACCTCCACGTTTATCGGCCTCGTTCTATCGTGACGGCCGAGATGCTGGACGGCTGTGAAAAAGAGCTTCGTAGCTCATCGGATTCCTCCAGTCTACAAAGAAATATTCCGGTTCTGATTGCTTTACGGCGCCAGTGGCGTTCATAACTCGACTCCCAATGGCACGGCTACGGCGCCCTCGAACGCTGTGTGTCATCAACATTGTTGTGTGTGATTACACTCAACACAACAACGTTGTTGTATGTGATTACACTCAACACGCACAATGTTGTGTGTGATTACACTCAGCACAATTGTGTGATTACTCAACACGCACAATGTTGTGTGTGATTACACTCAACACAACGTTGTGTGTGATTACACTCAACACAGAATTGGGTGTGATTATGCTCAATACAACGTTGTTGTTTGTGATTACACTCAACACAACGTTGTTGTGTGTCATCAACATTGTGTGTGATTAAGCGTTGTGTTTAACAATGTGTGTAATCATTCACATGTTGAGTGATTACACACTCAGCGTGTGTGTCTGTAGCAGTAGTACGTTCGCCGCTTATCATAGAGGTTCGCAGTTTGAATCCAGCGGCCGCCCTGTTTAATGCTACAGGCTTGTTCACCGCAAAGGCACCACGTGCCGTCTACTTCAGAGCGGACGTTGAAGATCCCAGCGTCATGGACCATATTTACTGAATTAAATACAATTGCCTGCAAATTACCCAGTTGGAATGTACTGTGCAAAGTAATTATTGCTGGGAAATGTAGTAGGACCCTCCTGAAAAGAGCTATGAGACTCAGTGGGGCTATCTTGGGTAAAACTGACCACCCACCCCCTCGTGTGCCATGCTGGCCTGAATAGATGCTCGCTAACAGCACTTACTTGTCGAACAGACTGTTAAACGCCATGTGTGAAGGGACTGTCTTCGTTTGAGTCCGTGACTGTAACCTGGTACATAATAAGGGTGCCGCGTTGGTGGGATGGTAACTCCTTCACTTGGTATGCAAGAGGTCGTGGGTTCGATCCGGACCCTGACGCCTGTATATTTGGAGTTTTCATGTCTCTCTCCCCGTGGTCGCGTGGATTGTTCTCCAGGTCTTCCGGGTTTTCTCTCCATACTTAGCAACATGCGTTTAGAGTATTTTACGGCTACCAATTTCCACAAGATAAGCCACTCCATTGAACTAACATTTGTGACCAGAGCGTGAATCGAGTTCGGGTCACCGAATTCATCGTAGCGCAGCATGCTAAACCCACACGCCCACAGACAGGACTCCAACTCATCCACCTCTCGCACCTGTGCCAGGAACTTCCAATTGTGGAGTGACGCTCGAATGAAGCGACCCGACCTCCCGTTGGGAGACGGTGGCTAGCAGGCGGTTGAAGCTACCCTGCAGGAAGAAAGCGCAAGTAACCCACCTGAGCGTCACGAGGCGTGCCCTGCAGGTGGTATCACATGGGATGATGCATGTGCGTCCATGCCATGGCCCTTTCACGAATCTCTACTGTATGGGGACCTCCCCACTGCCACGTCCTCGTGGATCATTGCGGTGTATTTGATCATACGTCACCACGCTGGTTGGTGCGGGTTGTTTACTGGCATGGGGAGCGGGGAACAGTGCAAGGGTTCATATTTCTGGACTGCCCCTTTTCTGACCACGTGACCCTTGCCAGATTAATTCTGAGAATGCGCAATCGCCGAGCCGGTGACAGCGCCCCCAGTTTTGCCACATGTAGCTCTTGTAGACGATGACAACAAACACGCACCCTGCTCTACGGAGCCTGACAGTGGTCATTATGGTGGTGATGGTTCGCGTGGTACCTTCCCATCAGAATGAAAAACTAAACAATTTTTTTTTATTTTACCTGGTAAAGGTCACTGAGCTATATACGTGTTTCTCAGAAGCGACCTGGCTATCGCAAATGATAGCTCAACGAAGTGGCTTATCACGTGGAAATGTATTGCAGCCTCGATATCACAGCTGAATACAAACCCTCTGAGCGTAACCACGAACCCGGGCAGCAGGGGGGCAGTTGGCAGATGGTAAGGGGACAAGGAGCAAGGGGGAGGATGGAGAAGGGTAGCGGGGAGTGGAGCAGTGGTGCGGCACGTTCGAGTGATGCAAATATTAACTGATTTTTATTGAATACAACTTGAACAATTTACACCGGTGCGTTCATCGATATGATGTTTATTATAATGTTTAACTATAATTATGTTGAGATTAGGATGTGCAGGAGATAGTGGTGATAATGCTAATGTCTTTATGCATGGTGATGGTAGGGAACTATCAATCTGGTGATGATGTAATGATGATGGCTTGGAAAGTTGAAGATAGTGATGATAGTGTTCCTGTTGGTGGTAATTCAGATCATAATTACAATGCTGCGACTCTTGCTGTAGCTGCTTATAATAATAACTAGGGGTTGTTCGGGGGTGCCTGCGGCGCCCCTCATAACCAATTACAGCTATGGCCAGGAAAGTCACAAAAAAATTGCACACGAACGATGCATTCACACAAGCACCCAATGCTCCGTTTTGAAGTTTTTAAATTAAATATCTTTTAATTGTACAGTCATACCTCGATATACGACCGCTTTGGAATACGTCGAATCTGGTATACGTCATGTTTTTACGAGAAAAAAATGTCTTGGGATACGACGCCTTGCTTGGGATACGACGCGTTTGCTAGAACTTGTATGGGTCGGGATGAGTCACCGCGTACCCGCGTATACCCCGTTCACGACTGAAAGAAAGCACCGCTCCTCAGTCAACAAGCCGTAACAATATTGTGTGGAATGACCAGACAAATGTCACACTTCAGGAACATTCTTAGAAGAAGGCAAAAACAAACTTCAATGGACAGGTTTTTAGTAAAACTCAAACCTGGTGAGCCTCAACCAGGTCCAAGTCAAGAAAAAAGACAGAAAAGAGAAAAAACCCCAGAATTTCAGATAATAATTGTACCGCGCCTTATGAGGCGTGGGATACACCTGAAGTCACGGAGCCGGCTCAAGCCTGCGCATCGACTCAGGGCGGAGGTTGGAGAAGGGACGGCATGGCACGACGGGACGACCTCCAATGCCGGGGGAGGACATCACCTCGTCTTGGTCGCGGCCTCGCTGCGTGCTGCAACTGCAGTCTGCTGGGACACGTCTCGTCGGGTTGCCTTGCGCCACGGCGACGCCACTCCGGACCACCGCCGTCATCCGCTTGCCCACCGATCCTCTCCACTGCACCCTAAGGTGAGTCGCGACACCTCACACACTCGACCTCTGAATCCATCTCACCCATCTTGTATCGCCGGGTCTCATTCGTGTCGTGCATCTGTGAGAGTGGGTTCGGAAGGTGACTGGGCCGACTGGCCGCTCCGGCTGGGTCAGTGGTTGGAGCTGGCTCATAGAGTAGTTGCCACGACCGCTGGTTCGTCTGTTGTTGTTGGTTCGATCGAAGGAGTCGACATTAGGATGCTTGTCGACACTGGTGTGTCGGTGACCATCATTTCCGAGCTAATCTATAACATTTTTCCCACTAAATACCATGCCCTATGCCCCGTTGATGTTCCGTGCTTCGCCGCAAACGGTGGCTCATTGGGCATCATTGGTAAAATATCCGCACAAGTGTGTGTTGGTGATGTTAACGGGACCGGTTCTCGTTTCAACATCCCTTGCGGTACCATGCGTGCTCAGGACAGATTTTTGGGTAAAATGCCAGTAAAAATTATCATTGTCCAAGGGTGCATTGAATTGCCATCGGACCGCCATATGGCATTTTTACCCTCTCTCGCTCGGATGTGTACGGCCAACGACACTGTGCAAGCCCTGGCATCTAAAACAGTTCGGATTCTCCCTGGCGTGCAAATGTTGATCCCCTTATGGTTGCACAAGCAACACTGGGTTAGACCGTGTTAGCCCATGTGTCACCCGCACTTCATGAGGGATGTGTTGTTGGGGGTGTGGAGATCGAGTCTAACATGCCGCCGCGTAAGGATCTGGACGGCGAGTGGTCTAAATCGCTTTGTTCGGAGAGTGTGGACTTGTCCAAGTCCCAGAGGGATGAATTGAGGGCGCTCTTACATGAGTTTGCTGACATTTTTAGTGCGGGGAAATTTTACATCTGCCGTACTACGCTTTTGAGCCACCATATCGATACAGGTGATGCTGCTCCGATCCAGCAGAACCCTTACTGGCTGAGCCTTGCAGAGAAGGAACATGTTCGGTTAGCAGTTGATGAGATGCTTTCCGCAGACATCATTTCGCTGTCCATCAGCTCGTGTTAAAAAGCAAGATGGTAGCTTGCGCTTTTGTGTCGATTTCCACAAGCTCAACAAGATATCTGTGTTGATTTGAAGCTTTCGTGACTGCAGGAATCCATACTCTTTGGTTCTTTCAGTAAAGTCACGTAGGTATAAAAATAATAGATCATGACGTTTCCATCGCAACAGAAGCAATTGTCATAAGGTGGGACAACCACAGCAGAAAATAATAATAACGTCATGATCTATTATTTTTCTACCTACGTGACTTTACCGAAAGAACAAAAGAGTAAAGATATCTGTGGCTGATGCTTATCCTCTCCCTCGGATGGACGATTCCCTGGATGCCCTAGCGGGCGCCCACTATTTCTTTACCCTTGATCTCCTGTCTGGATTTTGGCAGTTGCCACTAGACGAAGCCTCGAGGCTCAAACAGCCTTTCGTACACATCAGGGCCTATTCGAATTCAATCGGCTTCCGATGGGGCTCCACTCTGCGCCGGCTACGTTCCAACGATTGATGGAGCTGGTCCTAGCTGGACTTCAGCCGTACGTTCGAAGAACATCCTGATCGGTTACGTACTGTCTTTCTCAAAATGCGTGCGGCCAATCTCAAATTTACGCCGCAAAAGTGTCACCTCCTTCAAAAATCCATGCAGTATCTCGGTCATATTTTCAGTAAACCGGGCATTGCGACGGACCCCGACAAAACCGCATGTGTTTGGACTTGGCCGACCCCCACGTTGGTGGGGAAGGTGCGTAGTTCGCTATCATTGCAAAACCCCTCCATGCCTTGATGGCTAAGGGTCAGAAGTTTCACTGGGGGAAGAAGGAGGCCGTATTTGTTGCGCTCCGGAATGCCTTGGTGAACGCCCCTCCGCACCACTACCCCGACTTTGCCGTGCCGTTTGTCCTTGATATGGACGCGAGAAACACCGGCATTGGCGCGGTTCTGTCCCAGGTTGTCAATGGGGTGGAGTGCATTGCATATGGCAGCAGAGTGCTGTCGCCGGTCGAGCAGCAATACTTGGTCACGCGCCGGGAACTCCTAACGATCGTTTTCTTCGTACAACAGTATCGCCCCTACTTGTATGGCCAACGATGTACGGTGCGCTCGGACCATGCAGCGCTACAGCTAATTCCTTTGTCAAGGCGCTTTGTTTCTTCTCACACAGCTTAAAGGTCGCGATCTGAGCGTGGCTTTTTCACTCCAGCGCTGTCCTCCAGACAGTCTCGTCCCTTCACCTGAAGAAGGCCGCTTGTGTTGTGGCCGAAACGTCGTGAGAATATTATTGTGTTATTTTATTTTATCAATTTATTATTTTATTCTCATTCTACGTGACTTTACCGAAAGAACCAAAGAAGAGCATTTCTTTGTCAGTGGGCAAACGTACAAAATCAGCAGGGGATCAAATACTTTTTTCCCTCACTGTACGTTTTTGCCACATGCCACGTCACATTGAGGCACTGCTGAATGCGACAAAGGCATACAAATAATCTGCCATTGAAAATTAATTGAACTTTAAATACATATTTTTTTACCTCTTGTGTCCCTGTATATGTATTTCTGCTATCTTGTACCTCGTATTTTTCACTCTGTCTATGCTGGTATGTTCAACCCAGAGGATGAACACGAAATTTAGCACTCTTCTGAAATTCGTGGTCTGCCAGGCAAGTGTCTGTGTCGTTGGCCGACTGGTTTTGCATCATGTAAATTTTTCTTAGGTTTGTTGAATTCTCGTCTCTCATCCTCTTATTGTATTTACCTCCGTGCAGTTTAACGCTCTCTATGTGTTGCTTTGATGTCACCCTATGTGCTGTTTGTTTTTTACACCTGATGAAGATCGCTTGTGTTGCGGTCGAAACGTCGTGATTGATTTATTTTAATATAATTTAATGGTATTTCTACATACGTGACTTTACCAAAAAAAACAATGAGTAATTTACGCAGTCACGAAAGCTTTAATTCTTTATTATTCACGTAAGAGTTCACCCACACAAACCCCAGCAATTCGATGAATTGTTACAACTCGGGGGCATCGATTCGAGTTCTGTCTTTGTGCGTTTTTTTTACTTCATACAATTAGCCTCAACGTTACATTGGCAAGTCATTTGCATATGTACGCACATGGCACATGCGTGGCTTAGCCTGTCTGCCAATCCACTGCTGGTTAAGCGCCTCTGTGCAGCTTGTAGGCTGTGAAGATTATTTGACCATACTTCACCTGACTGGTCAATGCAGGTTCGTGAAGGTAGGGAGGGCACAGAACATTAATGGATGTTTGTGGACTGCTTTCTGCTGCCCACAGTACCTATTTAACCTGTCTTTTAGGCACGGTCATCACCCATCAAAAGTTATTCTTGAGTTCCAAACCTACTTAGCTTCTGACAAGACTGACCACATATACTGAGTGAATGTATACTTTCTGCGTACAATTTGCACGAAACAATAATTTCACACACGTGCAATTCGATGCATGTGTCATGAGCGGAAGTTTCTATTTTAATCATTACATGATAATTAAGGATTTTTTTGTTAACAAATGTGTCGTGACATCGCGGATGTCACTGTGTGGTGCCAGCCCTAGAGAGGCACGGCGTGCGATGTACTTACATCGCGGATATCACGTATGTAGCGACATCGTGGATGTCACTGGGTAATGCCGGCTCTCGCGAGACATGGCGTGTGATGTATTTACATCGCGGACACCCCGTATATGTGGGTGTAGTACCAGCCGTAGAGGAGCTCGATGAGCGCTGATAGAGTGTCGGGGAGGCTGGCCCCTGGCTCCTCGCTCAGGTGGGATCCACTGCTCCCCTCTTCCGTGTCCTGGGGAGGGTTACTGCTCACCGACTCCCCCCCCCCCCCTTCGCTGCGGCCCCTCGGGGCATGATTCGTGGCTGGCACTTAGCCACCTGCGATCAATTCACACAATCTCCGCGCACACTTACTCACACCTACTCACTCGAAATCCGACGTCGCTCCTCTCTCGTGCCACACACCAATCGCGTGCGGGACTCTGGGTCGGGGGTCAGAGGGCAGGGACATCACTCGCACACGTGCAGCCGATTGGGGGGTTGTCTCGGAGATTTATTTAAAGGGCTGCATGAACAAACTCACAGGTACGCCGCCCGTTCACCCCACACACACGCTAAACAAAAGGCCGCACGAATAATCTCGCGTGTACGCTGCCCGTTAGCCTCACGCACACGTTAAACAAAAGGGCGTATGAGTAATCTCACGTGCCCCTGTACGAGTCTGCTGCCGCTCACCACATGCACGCGAGCTACACACATGGGCGACTGCAAACACGTGGGTAAATACACCCTCATGCACAAACACAGGGTACAACGACGCACACCAACATGCATCCGTTCCACCCTCGCAGAAACCACACGACAAGGTTTATTGATCCCCAGCAGTTTATTCTCAGTGAGTCCAAGGTTAAATTACCCGAGTAAGTTTGAGTCAGCAGGGCAGGTCTAACCTATCTCCCGATGGTCTAAGACCTGATTCGTATCGTCTCTTTCAAATCACTCTCCTAAGACAATCTCCCAATGGCCTCAATATCTCACTCTCGGGTACTCACGGTTCGACTCGTACGGAGCTGCTGGGTCGGATCCTCGGTGCACTTCGACTCATCACACGGACGTTCGAGTGGCTGGGAAGTCGACCGCCCCGAGCGCTGGCTTGAGTAGAACACGAACTAACTCTCTCTACCTCTTCTACCCTTTTTATTGTACCCTACATCAAAGATAAATCGGCGCTGATCCGCTGGCCTCCCGTCCAATTAGGTGGCTCGGATTTCCCGCCACTCTCCCCGGACCGGTGCTCTCTCAGACGTCCGCTTTTCACCCTCTAAACAAGCACATCTGTCCTACCAATCAGAGGACCGGCCCTGTTTTTCCCGCCGTTTGTGACTCCGTACCCCCCTACCTGCCTGCTGACCCGTGTGTATTGTGGGTGTTTTCTATCCACGGTGGCTCAGCAGCCCCGTCGTGACCATGTAATTACAACCCAAGTCAAGGTGCCGCGGTGCACGTTAGCCTCGGGGGAGGTCGCCCAATTCCCTGGTCGCAGGAAATCGTGAAGTTTGGTCCCATGAGAGGGCTTCTGGGTGAAAACCTGTCGGCCAGGTGACCTCCCCTCAGGGCTCTATGTGGGGGTGTGTTTGTGTTCATGTGGGGGGTGGTGAGGGAAGAGCAGGGTCGGCCCCGTTGCTCGGAGGTGGCGGCGTCGTGGCCAGAGTCGGCAGGACGGCTTCGCTGCTGTGGCATCACAGTTGACGGAGCGGCTTCGCTGCTGTAGCACCACATAGCCCCTCGAGGTGCCAGTCCCCGTCCCGGGTTGACTGGAGCACCTCGCCTGGGTTGCCCCCACGAGGTAGCGCCGCGGGGTCCGCGGGACTCGCCCGGCCCTCGTGGCCGGCCTCGGGAGTGGTGGCTCTGTCTCCTGGGGTTCCGGTGGTGGTCTCCTCCTCCACTCCAACGGCTCTTCTCGTCCCTCGGCACCTGCGGGCTGGGGAACAAACTCAGAGGCAGCAGGTTTTAAGGGCCGTCGTTCCCGCCCCCCCCCGGCCCGGGCCGTGACCCCTCGGGGCCCGGAGCCCCGTGGGGCTCATATACCGTGCGAGGCCTCTGAGCATGGGGGTGTGGGGACCCCGGGATTTCGGGTTACCCGAACGGCGGGGTTCTCCCTCGCTGGGGCTGCCCTCCATGGTTTCAATCGGCGGATGATGACCACCATCTCTTGGCCCCTCTCTCCGCCTTGAATCAGCACCATCCAGGGGGAGATCTGTCGCCCCACGGTCCAGGGTCTGCGCCAGTAGGTGGTCAGTTTCCCCACCTGTCCGGTCCCAACGTGAGGGGTGTGTAGCCACACCTTAGAGCCTGCCGAGTAGAAGGGGGGCTCCATACGGGGTCGGCCGCCCTGCTCTTGCCGCCGATGCGCGGCCTCTCCTTGCGGGTAGGCCTGGTCCCGGGCCCCTCGCAGAGTCTCCATCAGGTGCTCCACGGGGCGGCTCCCCTCCTCCTGTTGCGGTGGGGGAACGCCGAACAGCAGATCTGCGGGTAGACGAGACTCACGGCCAAACATCATTAGGAACGGGGTCTGTCCTGTAGACGTGTGTACGGTGGTGGCGTAGGCGAACAGGGCATAGGGGAGGTGTTCGTCCCAGTCGTACTGATTTGCGGCCGCCATGCGTTTGAGCTTCCCGGCTAGGGTCTGGTTCATATGCTCCACCATCCCATTCGCCTGGGGGTGGTACGCCGTTGTTCGGTCCTTCTGGATTCTGAACTCGCGGCACAGCGCCTGAAACAGCTCTGCCTCAAACTCACTGCCTTGGTCGGCAATGACCCTTTTGGGGATCTCGTGCTTAAGTACGTAGTGCTCCACTAATGCCTGGGACACCACAAGGGCCGTCTTATCGGGGATGGCCACCGCCATGGGATAGCGGGTGAAGTATTCCACCGCTACGAGGATATACCAGTTGCCCCGATGGGATCGCGGGAACGGTTCCTGTAGGTCGATCCCGACAAGCTGGTTCATCCGACTGATGCGGAACGGTCTCGGGGGCACCTGGTATCGCGCCGGTTTCGGCACGCACTGCTGACAAGCGCGGCAGCCCTGTACCCAGGCGGCCACATCTTATGTCAATTTGGGCCAGAGATACTGGCGACGTAGGATCTCCCGGGTACGCCGTTCTCGATTATGGCTTCTGAGCGGGTTGTCGTGCACCAGCCGTAGCAGCTGAGGTCGCACCTGGGCGGGAACACAGATGCACCCCGGCTGGCCGGCCTCGGTTAGCTCCCATACCACCCCGTTCTGCACACACAACCGGGCGTACAAACCACTCCAGGGTCCTGGTAGGGCGTCCTTCTTCTCCCGTAGGTCCGCTTCCACCGCCGCCAGATCCGGATCCCGCTGCTGGGTCCGTCTCAGCTGCTCGTCATTCAAGCCCGGGAATGCGCAGCCGACGTCCTCTTGGATCCGCCCGGTCAGGGTGGGGTGGTCCGTCGGGTCCCTTGCTCCTTCTGCAGGGGTCTCTGCGGCGCATACTGCACTCTCTCTCGCGAGAGGGGGTTTAGTCTCAGCACGGGCAGGCCTCCTCCGCCCTCGTCTCGGCGCACACCGCGTTTGCATGCGTCCGCCCAGCCCGGTACGCGATCGGCAGGTTGTATTCCTGCAACTGCGCCAGCCATCGGGCCATCTGTCCGCGTGGTTCCTTGAAGGTGAAGAGGAATTGCAGAGCATAATGCTCAGTGCGCACCCGACATTTCCTGCCATACAAATACGGCCAGAACTGTTTACACACGAAGATTACGGCATACAGTTCTTGACGGGTCGCGCAATGGTTCAGCTCGGCCCCGCTCAGGGTCCAGCTGGCGTATGCGATGACCCGCTCCGTCCCATCCTGTACCTGTGACAACACCGCGCCCAGCCCACTGCTGCAGGCGTCGGTGTCCAAAATAAAATCGGTGGTGAAATCGGGAAAAGCCAGGGTAGGGGTGTGGGTGAGGTGATCTTTGAGGGTGGTGAAGGCCATCTGGCAGGCCTCCGTCCACTGATAGGGGAAGTGAGTTGGGTGAGGGGGCGTGCAATCTCGCTGAATCCCTTTACAAATCAACGATAATAGGTGGCGAGCCCTAAGAATGACCTGATCTCCGTTAGGTTCCTTGGTCGTGGCCAATCCACTACGGCGCGTACCTTCTGCGGATCGGTGCGCACCCCTGCCTCACTGACTTGGTGTCCGAGGTACCCCACCTCGCGCTGTGCAATGTAACACTTACGCGGTTTGAGCTTGAGATGGGCTGCTCGCAGCCGCTGGAATACCTCTCGCAGCCTGGACCAGTAATCAGACAGAGATCTACTGAACACTATCACGTCATCCAGGTAAATTAGGCACTGTTCCCACTGCAAGCCCCGCATCACCAACTCTATCAACCGCTGGAACATCGCGGGCACGTTAGTGAGTCCGAACGGGAGCACCCGAAACTCAAACAGTCCCATTGGGGTGGTGAATGCGGTTTTTGGCCGATCCTCCGCCATCTCTACCTGCCAAATACCACGCTCCTGCGAGGCTGTCAAAGGTGTCATCAATGAGTAGGATGGGGAAGGCGTCGCCGAGGGTGACTACGTTCAACTTTCGGTAATCAACACAAAACCGGGTCGACCCATCCTTTTTCGTCACTAGTACTACCGGGGCAGACCAGGGGCTCGCTGAGGGCTGGATTATGTTATCGCGGAGCATATCCACAACTGCCTCTTTAATCTGGCCCCGTTCAGGTGCGCCCACTCGGTATGCGGGGATTTTAATGGGTCGGGCGGCACCGGTGTCAATTTGGTGCTTAACAAGGTCCGTCCGACCAATGTCTGAGTCTTGTTCACTGAACACGTCGGCGTACTCCCGCAGTAACCCGCGCAGCTGATTGGCCTCCCTCTTAGGTAAATCTGCCCAAGGTACGTGTAACGCGTCAAGCAGGGGGACGGCCTCGGCTCGGGGAGTCAGGCCGACTCGCCAGGCCAGGTCCTGGTAGTCCTCGGGGCGACCAGGGTCCTCAGCCCAGAGGGCAAACACCGAGTCGTTAGAGTGGCGCGCGTGCAGAGGGTGTATGGTGGCTACCGTGGTGCGTCGTCGTAGCATTGCCAGGGTACTGTGTAGGTTAAATACCCGCATAAACAGTAGGCCCCCGTCTGCGTTGACCAGCGTGGCTGATCCCACAACCCCGTACCGCGCCACCAACTCCGGGTGAGGAGTTAGCATTACCTCGCCCGATGGTCGGTGTGTGGGGTCGGTGGAGGGTGTTGCCACTGGCAGCAGCATCTCGGTGAGCGGCCCGATGGTGACGGCCGACACCAGGGAGGCGGCCACGGGTGTGAAGCGGGGGCGATTCGGCTCTTGTCCCAGGAACGGAATCCGCTTCACACTGCCTTCCACGGTGGCGCATCGCTGGCGGGGCTGCACGTTGAGCCCCAGCTTTTCCAGGAGGTCTGTACCTGCGATACACTCATGGCACAACACACTCGAGACATAGAATTCCTGGGTGCACACCTGGTGTCCGAGACGGACCTCGAGGGTGACCCTTCCCAGCAGCCCCATCCCGGCTCCGCTTGCAGTGTGCAGCACGCGATCCGGGGCCTGCAGGTGGTCCACATCAACCCCGAGTACGCTGCAGTGTGTGGCACTCACGAGTGGGGCCACTGCCCCCGTGTCTAACAGAATCCGGGTATCCTGCCTGTTTACCTGTCCTTCCACCAGCGACGTTGGTGATTCCCGCCACTAACTCCCGTAGCCAGTCGCCAGGAGTCACCGCGTTCTTAGGTGCTGTTGTCGGAATCTGTGTGGAGGTCACTCGCTCACCATTATTATTATCGTCATTTTGTGTTGGGACCGTGTCGATTGCACTCCTAGTTGGTCCACTCTCTGGGGGGCGTTGGCATTTAACTCTGGGGCGTTTCTAACGCGGGCGATCTGAGGACAGTCTCTCATGAGATGCCCTCGATGGTCGCACAGGTAACATGCCCGGGGGGCGGCCCCATAGGAGGCCCCCTGCCCATTCCTTCTCCTCTCCCCGATACGTGTTTGCCCAAGCTCTGCCTCCAATCGGGACGCTCGTCCAGTTAGCCCCCCTACTGTGGAACGCAGCTCTCCCATTTCGGACTGAATGGTCTCAACTGTAGACCGTACGTGGGCCATCTGGCCGGCTATATCTCCCATGCCGGTCTGTAGCCCTGCTACCCATCCCGGGGTTGTCTCGCAGGATCCCAGAGGCTCCCTTGCCCGACCCCTTACCGTACTGGCGAGCCCCTCTTCCTCCTCTTCCTCCTCTGGGAGCAGGCTCGCAATGGCGCACTCTCGTCCCAGCCCCCGGAGCTGCGCGCGTTCACTGGAAATTCGCTCACATTTACACGCGCGCTCGACCAGGGTGTTAAAGGGAAGACGTGCACAGCTTATATCGGGCTGCCACCACGAGGTACGAGCCAAGTACCGCTGGATCTTTTTGGCGGCGAGGTCCTCAATTACCTCGGTCGCGTACCCCGGGCATGCGATCTGTGTTAGCGCGCGCACGTCCTCGGCATAGTCACGAAAGTCCTCGCCGGGTTGGCGGCGGCGTGCCTCTAAGGCTGCCTTTGCCTCCTCCTCATCACGCGCGCCAAAGCGCAGGTCAAGTCGGCGCATCAACTCTTCTAACTGTGTTTGCGCGCTTGCGGGTAGGGCCTCCACAAAGTCAGCTGCCCGCCCATCCAGGTTCCTAGTAAGTTGTCATAACGCCTGCGCGTCCGTCGAGCCATTAATATCTTTAGCCCCTATGATGTTGCGGGCAAACTCTTTCCATGAAGGGGTCCCCTGGCCGGTGGCTGGGAAGTCGACCGCCCCGAGCGCTGGCTTGAGTAGAACACGAACTAACTCTCCCTACCTCCTCTACCCTTTTTATTATACCCTACATCAAAGATAAATCGGCGCTGATCCGCTGGCCTCCCATCCAATCAGGTGGCTCGGATTTCCCGCCACTCTCCCCGGACCGGTGCTCTCTCAGACGTCCGCTTTTCACCCTCTAAACAAGCGCATCTGTCATACCAATCAGAGGACCGGCCCTGTTTTTCCCGCCGTTCGTGACTCCGTACCCCCCTACCTGCCTGCTGACCCGTGTGTGTTGTGGCTGTTTTTTTTTTTATCCGCGGTGGCTCAGCAGCCCCATCGTGACCATGTAATTACAACCCAAGTCATGGCACCGCGGTGCACATTTGCCTCTGGGGAGGTCGCCCAATTCCCTAGTCGCAGGAAATCGTGAAGTTTGGTCCCATGAGAGGGCTTCTGGGTGAAAATCTGTCGGCCAAGTGACCTCCCCTCGGGGCTCTATGTGGGTGGGGGTGTGTGTGTGTTCATGTGGGGGGTGGTGAGGGAAGAGTAGGGTCGGCCCCGTCGCTTGGAGGTGGCCACGGAGTCGGCAGGACGGCTTCGCGCCTGCGGCCTCACAAGAGCGCTGATTGGTACCACGCTCGGCATGCAGTGCTGTCCCCTATAGGAGGGGGTGTGAGAGTGCCGGCCATGAATGGGGTTAATGTAGGCCATGGCACTCTGGTTGACCCTAGAAGGCATGTGATGGGTAAAGTCTACACAGGGGCCCCAAGTGGGGGCTAGGGATGGTCACGTGTCGGGGCGAGATCCTGCTAAATCATTCGAGAAGGTGGTCGTGGCCAAGTGCAGAGCCAGCCACGACCCGTGAGGATATAAACCGGGTCCCCAGAGAGACCGGGGTTCAGCGTTGCTGTTGTTATCCTGAAGATCTACGTTCTACGTCCGAGTCACCAACACGTGGACCTGGACCCAAGCCGGTGTCCTGTCCGTTGTAGCTACTCCCAGTGTAATTAGTGTAGTTAGCCTGGTGGTCCACCACCATAGGTTGTTATCTGGTGAAGGGACAGTTACCCCTTTGTGTTGGTATCAATAAATGTGTTGCCTCCAAGGAGTACGTCTGCGACTCAGTTGAACCCACTTAAATGCGTGCTCTGGTCTAACACT
Source organism: Petromyzon marinus (assembly GCF_048934315.1). Classification (NCBI taxonomy): domain Eukaryota; kingdom Metazoa; phylum Chordata; class Hyperoartia; order Petromyzontiformes; family Petromyzontidae; genus Petromyzon; species Petromyzon marinus. Next base: position 16,516,464 of record NC_133681.1, on the reverse strand, counting down.
GGTGAGACTAGGCCCCAAAGAAGGCTGTCTCTAGTGTAGACCAATCTGTTTCAAAGTCAATACAGATATTTTCAATGTATGTTTTTTGCTTGCATGTTCACCACAAGTACGTGTGGTTAATGCAGACATGACTCCTTAAAAAATATTTATATTTGGTGTTTGAACATCTTAACACCTGTTTTAGTACCATAAAGGGTAAAACCTATTCTTATTTTTTTTCATACTTGTGTAGTGGGTATAAATGGAGAGCGAGGCGTCTCTGGAGGCAACACGTTTATTTCAACAATGTATCCTAACATGAAGGGGTAGCTGCCCCTTCCACCAGGTAACCTAGGGAGGTAATCTCTCCGGGCTAAATCGCCCTAACACAACTGGGGTAGGCTGTCAAGCCGGGACCCCGACTCGAGTCCAGGTCTTGTCTTCAGCTTCTTCTTTCAGGAAGACGTCTTCATGTCTTCAGGTGAGCAACAATCAGCGGACCCGTTCAGGGGTCCGGCTTAAATAATCGGTCCCGGGGCTTCCTCCGCCCCTAGGCACGCTTCCCTTCTCGAACCTTCCTGAGGCATCTGGAACCGGTCCCGGGGTCCCCCAGCCTCCTCTTTGGGGGCCCCATCCCTGGTACCTCCGGCCACTAGCCCTCCTGGTTCATGCGGAGTGCCATGGCCCCCTGTTACCCCTGTGCCGCTCCAGGCACTCTCGCCCCTAGCCTTCAGGACTGGCCCTGCACACGGAGTGCAATGTCGCACAACTGCCATGTTGTGGGTGGTGTAAGCAGTGTGTACCCTGCTTCACACACAGGCCGGTCTTACCGTATCATGCAGTGGCATCCCCCGATGCCACTACACTTGGAATAAACAAATTGACCTTCAAGGCCCAATTTAAAAACAATCGAATGCCAATGCAAAATAATGCACAAAAAATCGTGATACTGCACTGGCAGTTGAACCGCACAAGACAAACAGCACAAACTCAACGAATTCATCAATAACACTTCCCATAAGAGAAATAAATATAAAATAGGTGACGTTTAGGCAAATGGTCCTTCTCGAAAGGGCAACATTATTGACAACCGTGTTGAGTCTTTGTTAGTTGTGTGTATCATTTTAGATTAGTACTTACGAGATTAATTCATATTCAGGGGCTATCTGGTCAAGGGAGGAATGCATCTACTGGGTTTATGATAGTGCTATCAATCTCACGACTCCCAACGTGAAAACGTGCCCATTGATCAATGAGGCATTGTTGCATGAGGATGGGCGCATTGATCTCTTGGTGGGACTGAAGGATTTAAAATTTTACGTCAAGTAAAGGGGCAGTTACCCCTTTGTACGTTACGTGTTGATGTTGATAAACGTGTTGCCTCCAAAGTTACGTCTGAGTGTCCGTTTGAGCCCACTACAATACCATGACTGATAACTATATAATCATTTGTTAAATAGAATGCACGCATGAAATAATATTAATTTCACCTACATTTTGGGAAAAGGCTAGAATGTTTTGCACATTTGATACTGAGTTTAGTTTTTCACGACTATAATTAATTATGTAAAAAGGTAGAGTGCAGCCCTGCAATTGCGGAACTAGAGAGAGCTTGAGAGAACCCCTCCAGAGAGCCCCCCTAGAGAGCCCCCTAGAGAGTCCCTCTAGAGTGCCCCTTCAGAGCCCCTTCAGAGCCCCTCTAGAGAGCCCCTCTCGAAAGCCCCTAGAGAGCCCCCTCTAGAGAGCTCCTCTAGAGCAGGGGTGTCCAAACTACGGCCCGCAGGCCAACTGCGGCCCGCCATCTATTTTTTATTGTCCCGTATCAAAGTCTAAAAATATAATGGACTATGGCCCACTGTATTTCACTTCTTATTTTAAAACTAGGTGGCGCTATTGTCTTGAACAAGGCAGCGTCTCCACAAAGCAAGCAATCGAAGAAAAACATTGCTCTGGGTCACCAGAAATGTCGGAACCGAAGAGACGCAATATTGCAAGCGAGTGCATAAAATTTCAGACTCGGTGGAAAAATGAATATTTTTTTCATAGAAACCAAGGGGAAGTGTGTTTGTTTGATTTGTAATGAGAGTGTTGCCGTGATGAAAGAGTACAATGTACGACGGCATTATGAAACGAAGCATCAGACCTTCACGTCCTACATTAGCGCCGAGTGGAAAGAGAAGGTAAAGCAAATGGCTGCTAGCCTGCTAACGCAGCAGCAGGTTTTTTTCCGTGCTAACAAAGCTCAAGAAAATGCAACAATTGCCAGTTATTAAGTAGCTCAATTCATTGCCCTTAACGGGAAACCTTTCTCAAACGGTGACTCATCAAACAGTGCCTCACTAAAGTCGTGGGCATAATGTGCCCGGAGAAAATGCAGGATTTCAACAATGTTAGTATGTCCAGAAATACGGTTGTGCGGCGAATTGAAGACTTGTCGGCTAACTTAAAACAGCCAGTGTCAGATAAAGCTTGTGCTTTCGATTTTTACTCGATTGCATGTGATGAGAGCACAGATGCCACGGACACTGCACAGCTGTTATTTTTTTTGCGGGGAGTTGATGATAATTTTTGCATTACGGAGGAACTGCTCGATTTTCGGAGTCTAAAGGAGACAACAACTGGGAAGGACATGTTTGAAGCTGTGTCAGATGCAATTGACCAGGCTGGACTTAAATGGGATAAGCTGTGTGGAATTACAACGGATAGGGCTCCAGCAATGACAGGCGAGTGCAAAGGAATGGCCTCTATGGTGAGTGCCAAGGTGCGGGAGAGCGGAGGTGAGGCTGTCAAAATGCACTGTATCATCTACCAAGAAGCCCTCTGTGCCAAGATAATCCAGCTTGGCGATGTGATAAACACAGTTCTGAAAACTGTCAACAATTCGGGCAAGAGGGCTTTACCACAGATAATTTCAAGCGTTCCTCTCTGATGTCGATGCTGAATACGGGGACCTACTCTACCATTCTGAAGTGCGCTGGCTCAGTCGCGGCTCCGTGCTGCAGCGGTTTTATTCCCTGAGATCAAATATCGCCAAGTTTTTGAAAGAAAAAGGCAGACCTCTCCATGAGATCAGTGACTTTTTATGGTTGGCAGACCTGGCTTTTTTTAGTTGATCTGACTGATCATCTCAACACCCTGAACAAGAGACTACAAGAGCAGCTGGTACCACAGCTGTATGCGCACATGAAAGCATTCCGTGTGAAGCTCCGTCTCTCCTAGTCACAACTGCACAACTTCAATGTAGCGCACTTGCCCACGCTGACCGAAATCAAATGCGCATTTCCAAATGCCAAGCTCTCTGCAAAAATTGGAGAATATGTGTCTGTGATCACATCTCTCATGATAGAATTCAGTCAGCGCTTACAAGATTTTTCTGGCATTGAGAAGGAAATCACACTGTTTGCGGCTCCGTTTTTAATGGATGCAAAAGAAGTGGAGGAGAGTGCAATTAGAGCTGATAGAAATTCAGTGTGATGATTCTCTGAAGAATCAGCATCAGCTTCTCTCCCTACCTGACTTCTACTGGAGCTTGGAAAAGGCCAAGTTTCCTCTGATGAGACTCCACGCAAAACGAATTATGAGTCTGTTCGGCTCAACATACATCTGTGAGCAGACATTTTCTCTGTTAACGCTGAACAAAAGCAGACTGAGAACCAGAACAACCAACAGCCATCTCCGTCACGTCCTTCGCATCTCAACCACCAAACTTACTCCTGACCTGCCAGCTATCCTTCAGACCAAAGCGCAGCATCACTGCTCTCACTGAGCGCAACATTCTTCCCATTACAGGTGAGTTAAAAGTATACACACAGTTTTCATTTGTTAATAAGCCCAATTACTTAATAAATTCAGTCAATTAAAGTTGATGACATTTTTTTTATAAACGTTAGTTGATATGTTAACAAGCTCAATAATTTATTTGTGTAATAAGCTTGAAATATCCACATCCCCTATTTATCTTCTTGTCTCTCCCTTCATACAGGACAATGAAGGGGGATCAGCACCCTAAGAACCAATCTGAGGCTGTCACTGAGAGAATGACCTGCCAACCTTTTTTTAAAAAATAAAATGAAAATCTACTAATGGAGAGCTATGATGGAGGCTTTTTTTCTTCAAACATGTTCAATTATCAAACGTAATTTACCTGCATTTGATTGATTTTGCCAATATTAGTGCATGAGAAGTGAGGCAGTATACCTCACGTCTAGTGAGTGGCCCAGTCTTTCATGTATTTTTATGTATGTGGCCCTCGGGAAAAAAAGTTTGGACACCCCTGCTCTAGAGTGTATTTGGTCTACACTTTCGTGCTACCCAGACGTTTTGGAAGAGGTGGGTGTACCGCACTTTACCCTGCCGAGGGACTCACCTTAGTGTACCAATGCATACTGCTGGATGGACGGAGGGAGCAGAAGTACAGTATATAAGAAACATGCCACTCGTTTTACCTGCCACGTCAGGGCTACAAACCGAAGACTTCTTCGGTACACTAACCATGCCACCATGGCAGCATCTTGGAGTTCGTGTATAATGGAGTAAAGTACTTCTTCTTTGGTTCTTTCGGTAAAGTCACGTAGAATGAGAATAAAATAATAAATTGATAAAATAAAATAACACAATAATATTCTCACGACGTTTCGGCCACAACACAAGCGGCCTTCATCAGGTGAAGGGGCGAGACTGTCTGGTAGGACAGCGCTGGAGCGAAAGAGCCACGTTCAGATCACGGCCTTTAAGCTGTGTGAGAGGAACAAAGCGCCTTGACAAAGGAATTAGCATATAATTTAGCATTGAAATGGCTGAATGATTAGCTTGTGACTGGTCACAGAAATAGCTATGTTAAAAGTTAAAGCATACACATCCGCAGAGGCACCCATTGTTAAAGGAATTAGCATAGAATTTAGCATTGAAATAGCTAAGTTAAGGCATACACATCCGCAGAGGCACCCCTTGACAATGGAATTAGCATAGAATTTAGCATTGAAATAGCTGAGTGATTAGCTTGTAACTGCTACAGAAATAGCTACGTTAAAGTCAGAGCATACACATTCACCGAGGCACTTAGTACAAATCAAACAGGAGAATTGAGCATTGAAATAACTAGGCGAATTTAGCATTGAAATAACTGAGTGATTAGCTAGTGACTGGTCACAGAAATGACTACACATCTGAGCTATTCACAGTACTATATAGTGAACCAATAAAAACTAAAATATAAATTACCTTCATGTTATCAATAAACTCTATATTCTCCAATCAGCTAAGCTACCAACAATAAGTCGTTATATATCACAATGCTATATGGCGAAAAAATGGGTGGATTCTTACCCTCAAATTTCAGCACCACGGATAGTTACGGGCCCCGTTCAGACGGACGAGTTCGTCCATGGTCGGAACAGAGGAGGGGGAGAGAGACAGCTGCGAGGCCCTAGTATACTCCATGTTGTAAAACTATACCATTAAACGTGGTGTGAGAGGTATTAAGAGGCAATGCTGGCGAAAGAGCTGCGGTCTGAAGGTCAATTAATTAAGAACAGAAATGATTTAAAACATTTTTCCAGTGGTTACTGAGCCTGAATCCATCTTCTCGGTTGAAATTGTCTCTGTGCTTGTACATGTGAATGGCCTCATGAACGAATCTCTCATGGTAGCCGGTTGGTTTGCAAAGAACCTCCGTCTTGGAGAAGTCAATGTCATGTGAGCCCACTGAATTATAACAGTGATCTGCCACGGCAGAGGAGTTCGTCCTACCGTGTTTCAAGTTTGCTTTATGTTCGCGGATGCGGTCCGAGATATGTCTTTTGGTTTCTCCAATGTAGCTACTACCACAGAGGCACTTTAGTTTGTAAACGCCCGGGTACTGTATGTCTGGAACAGCATCTTTTACAGATGGAACTAAATCACGGATTTTATGTACTGTATTGAATCGGACCTGGATCTTGTGTTTATTCAGGATTTTGGAGATCTTTTTAGTGACCCCTGCAATGTAGGGTAAGGTGATGGTTTTGAGTGGCTCCACAAGAGGATCCTTCTTCATGACTGGAGTGATGGCTTTGCGGATTGTGTAGTCGGAGTAGCCATTAGCCCTGAGAGCCTGGTGTACGTGCTTGAGTTCACTGGTAATGTGTTCCTGGTCGGAAATGCATTGGGCTCTATGGTATAGAGTCTTGATGAGGGAGTTCTTCTGGGATGGATGGTGGTGGGAATCCGGTTTCAAGTAAGCATCTGTATGGGTAGCTTTCCTGTAGACAGAGTGGCTCATTGAACCATCATGTCTCCTTTTAATTAAGACATCCAAAAAGGGGAGTTTGCCATCTTTTTCGACCTCCATGGTAAATCTGATGGCTGGGTGTATGGAATTGATGTGGTCGCGGAATTGGTCTAGAGCAGGCTGGCCATGTGGCCAGATGACAAAGGTGTCATCAACGTACCTCTTCCATAAGGTCGGGCGTAGAGTGGCAGTCTGGATGGCGTCAGTTTCAAATTTTTCCATGAATACGTTGGCTACAACCGGAGATAGGGGGGAGATAGGGGGGAGCCCATTGGGGTGCTAATGGCTACTCCGAGTACACAATCCGCAAAGCCATCACTCCAGTCATGAAGAAGGATCCTCTTGTGGAGCCACTCAAAACCATCACCTTACCCTACATTGCAGGGGTCACTAAAAAGATCTCCAAAATCCTGAATAAACACAAGATCCAGGTCCGATTCAATACAGTACATAAAATCCGTGATTTAGTTCCATCTGTAAAAGATGCTGTTCCAGACATACAGTACCCGGGCGTTCACAAACTAAAGTGCCTCTGTGGTAGTAGCTACATTGGAGAAACCAAAAGACATATCTCGGACCGCATCCGCGAACATAAAGCAGACTTGAAACACGGTAGGACGAACTCCTCTGCCGTGGCAGATCACTGTTATAATTCAGTGGGCTCACATGACATTGACTTCTCCAAGACGGAGGTTCTTTGCAAACCAACCGGCTACCATGAGAGATTCGGTCATGAGGCCATTCACATATACAAGCACAGAGACAATTTCAACCGAGAAGATGGATTCAGGCTCAGTAACCACTGGAAAGATGTTTTAAATCATTTCTGTTCTTAATTAATTGACCTTCAGACTGCAGCTCTTTCGCCAGCATTGCCTCTTAATACCTCTCACACCACGTTTAATGGTATAGTTTTACAACATGGAGTATACTAGGGCCTCGCAGCTGTCTCTCTCCCCCTCCTCTGTTCCGACCATGGACGAACTCGTCCGTCTGAACGGGGCCCGTAACTATCCGTGGTGCTGAAATTTGAGGGTAAGAATCCACCCATTTTTTCGCCATATAGCATTGTGATATATAACGACTTATTGTTGGTAGCTTAGCTGATTGGAGAATATAGAGTTTATTGATAACATGAAGGTAATTTATATTTTAGTTTTTATTGGTTCACTATATAGTACTGTGAATAGCTCAGATGTGTAGTCATTTCTGTGACCAGTCACTAGCTAATCACTCAGTTATTTCAATGCTAAATTCGCCTAGTTATTTCAATGCTCAATTCTCCTGTTTGATTTGTACTAAGTGCCTCGGTGAATGTGTATGCTCTGACTTTAACGTAGCTATTTCTGTAGCAGTTACAAGCTAATCACTCAGCTATTTCAATGCTAAATTCTATGCTAATTCCATTGTCAAGGGGTGCCTCTGCGGATGTGTATGCCTTAACTTAGCTATTTCAATGCTAAATTCTATGCTAATTCCTTTAACAATGGGTGCCTCTGCGGATGTGTATGCTTTAACTTTTAACATAGCTATTTCTGTGACCAGTCACAAGCTAATCATTCAGCCATTTCAATGCTAAATTATATGCTAATTCCTTTGTCAAGGCGCTTTGTTCCTCTCACAGCTTAAAGGCCGTGATCTGAACGTGGCTCTTTCACTCCAGCGCTGTCCTACCAGACAGTCTCGCCCCTTCACCTGATGAAGGCCGCTTGTGTTGTGGCCAAAACGTCGTGAGAATATTATTGTGTTATTTTATTTTATCAATTTATTATTTTATTCTCATTCTACGTGACTTTACCGAAAGAACCAAAGAAGATGAATCATTGCAGTCACGAAAGCTTTAAATCGAAAAAGAGTAAAGTACTTATTTTTTCGTGGCAAAATTCAGCAAAACAAAAAAACGCAATGCTGCAATACCACTCTTTACAATTGCCGTGCATGGAATTGTCCACATAAATTGTATGCCATTGAAATTCGATGACTTTTTGTGATTTCATGCCATAATTCAATAAAAATAAATGCACTCTTATATCAATACCGTTGTGAACATAGCAGCCTCCAGTGGTAGCAATGGCTCATGTGGACCAATTACATATAGAGTAGACAAATCTTTAATAATGAATTGTTACATGTGTAGCGCTGTAAATGCGCTGTGTACACTTACCTGCAGGAGTAGACAGGGTCCAGAGGGGCAGTCGCTATATTCCCAGCCCCAAAGCAGGAGGGGGCTGCGGGGTGTTCTCGGATCCCTGGACCGGTGTATAAAAGCCGGACCTCTGGAAGGGTCCGGGGTCAGTCCAAGACAGAAACTAGAAGACCAGCTAGCTAGTACCCTGGGACGCTTAGCCCTGCTGCCCTTGTAAGGACCAGGACTCTGTGGGCCAGTGGTGAGACCCTGGGAACCCCCGGCCCGACGTCCTTGTAAGGGCCGGGTCCGAGTGGGCCAGTGGTCTTGACCCACACCTTGGCTGGGTCGGGTCAGTGCAGCCTCCCCTAGGGCACTCGTAGCCGGAGGACCCAGAGCCCGTAGCCCCATGACCAGGCCTTCGCAGCATCGGTGGCGGGGAGCCGGAAGGCGGCCGATCGTCAGCCCCTGCGAGCCCGCAAACAGCGTGACCGACCAGCCGCATGCCCGGATGGCGCATCTATCACCTGTTACAACTGTGGCCTGCGGGGACACGTAGCATCTGGCTGCCAGGCCCCCCGACGCCGCACCCCCGGACCTCCTCCGCCAGCGCCTCGCTCACCTTCGGCTCCACAAAGAATCCAGGCAAGTCGCGGCACCTCACGCTCTCGGCCCCCACTCTAATCGTGCACTCACCTTCACACCACACAGGGTGGCCATGCGTCGGATGGGGGGGATCCGAGGGGTTCGGTACTCGACAGGGCGCTGGGACCGGGTCAGTGGTCCGAGTTGGCCCATATGGTCTTTGCTGCGGCCGTGGGATCGTCCGCCGTTCTGGGATCCATCCAGGGGGTCCTTGTCCGGATGTTGGTTGACACGGGTGCATCAGCGACCATCATCTTGGACCTCATTTATAACATCTTGTCCGACAAGTGTCGTCCCCTGCGGACTGTTGATGTACCGTGCTTTGCCACCAATGGTGGTTCATTAGGGATAACTGGTCAGATCAACGCTCAGATCCGCATTGGCGATGTTAAATTGGATGGGCCTGTTTTGGTTTCATCGACCCTCGCCGTTCCATGCCTCCTGGGAACGGACTTTTCGGCAAAAATGCTCATCAAAATTCTCATCGACCAAGGGTGCATCGAGCTCCCCTCCGGCTGACGCATGGCTTTCTTGCCCTCACCCACTCGCTTGCGTACGGCGTTTGCCACGGTTCAGGCGTTGGCGTCTCGCACGATCCGCGTTCCGACCGGCTCTCAAATGCTTGTTCCTCTCCAGTTCTGGAAACCCCTTAACTCGGATGCGCTTGCTGGAGACGTTCTGTTGGGACCCTCCAACACAGCGGTACACGGGTTAGATCTTGTCGGTGCGCAAACGCTCGTGTCAGGGGACAGTGAACCGTTCATACATATTCTGAATGCGGGATCCAGGACTACTGTTATCCCCCAAGGTACGGTGCTTGCACACGCAACACCGGCCCTTGCGGGAGACTCGTTGGTGGGTCATGTGGGGGATGTGTCGCGTTCTGCCCCGCATTCACGATCTGATGACGGGTGGATTGATACGCTTTGCTCGGGATGTACGAACCTGCTGCCATCCCAACGTTTTAAATTACATGCGCTGTTGCGGGACTTCGCCGATGTCTTTAGCAAGGGCAAGTTTGACATCGGCTGCACCAAGTTGCTCAGTCACCACATTGATACGGGTGACGCCGTTCCAATCCAGCAGAATCCGTTCTGCTTAAGCCAGGCCGAGAAGGAGTACGTGCGGATAGCCATTAATGACATGCTGGCGGCCGCTATTATCTCGCCATCCACCAGTCCATGGGGGGCGCCTATTGTTCTTGTGAAGAAGCATGACGGTAGCCTTCGGTTCTGCGTGGATTTCCAGAAACTTAACAAGGTCTCTATGGCTGATGCTTATCCACTCCCCTGCATGGATCACTCGCTCAATGCCCTGACGGGCGCATGCTACTTATCGACCTTGGACCTTTTGTCCGGTTTTTGGCAATTGCCTCTCGATGATGTTTCCAAACCAAAGATGGCCTTCTGTACTCCGCAAGGCCTCTTTGAGTTCAATCGGATTCCTATGGGATTGCACTCGGCCCCAGCGACGTTCCAGTGCCTGATGGAGCTGGTCCTCGCTGGGCTCCAGTGGAATTCCTGCCTGATTTACCTTGACGATGTCATTGTTTTCAGTCGAATTTTCGATGAGCATCTCGACCGGTTGAGAGCGGTCTTTCTTAAGATGCGAGCAGCGAATTTGAAGTTTAAACCACAAAAATGCCGCCTACTGTGCGATTCCATTCGCTATCTTGGCCATATCGTCATTCGCTCCGGCATCGCTACGGACCCCGAAAAAACTGACTGCGTCCGCTCTTGGCCTATCCCCACCTCTGTTGGGGATGTGCTCAGTTTTGTGGGCTTTGCCTTGTATTATCGGCAGTTCGTCGCGGAGTTCGCGTCCATGGCTAAGCCCCTCCATGCACTGACGGCAAAAGGGATGAAAGTTCATTGGGAGGATGCAGAACAGGTCTCGTTTGACGCTATCCGAAAGGTCCTGATCGATGCCCCTCCCTTACGATATCCCGACTTCTCCGCACCATTCATCCTGGATACGGACGCCAGTAACACGGGCATAGGAGGGCTGTTGTCGCAGGTGGTCGACGGAGTGGAGTGCGTCGTCGCCTATGGCAGCCGAGTGCTATCCCCCATGGAGCAGCGCTTCTGTTTAACCCGTCGTGAATTACTCGCCATTGTCTTCTTCTTCCAGCATTACAGGCCGTACCTGTATGGTAGACACTTTACCATGCATTCGTACCACGCAGCGCTCCAATATGCCTTGAAGGTCGACCAGCCATCTGGCAAAATTGTCACGCTGGCTCGAGGTCCTTCAAGATTATTCATTCACGATGGGCTATCAGAAGGGTATCTGGCATGGTAATGCTGACGGCTTGTCGCGCTTGCCTACCGCTGCAAAGTGCGCCTGTTTCTTGGGCTCAGGGTGTTGTAAGGTTCCTGACCAGGGTTTGCCTCTGTCCCTTGCTGCCACTGTGGGTTCTGACGTTGACGGACAGGTGGCGTCCCGCACGCCCGTCACACAGTAAGCGCTGTTGGGCCTAAGTTTAGACGAATGAGGACTTCTCCAAATGGAAGACGTCTCTCTCCTTAACTTATGCCGCCACACTGGGGAGTCGCTTGGGGATGGGGGCCGGAGGGGGCCCCATTTCATCCGTTATACGGGACGGCCTCCTCATGACCTGGGATGGCGTTTCGCAAGTTTTTAAACTGGTGGTGCCCACGTCCCTACGGGGTAAAATTGTGTGGGCCACCCACGAGCGTCTTCTTCATTTGGTCGTCCACAAGACTCTCGCTACTCTACAACTCGTGTTTTTCTGGCCGGGCATGGGAAGGGACGTGGCTGACCTTCTCCAGGGCTGCACCGAATGTGCTCGCCGAAAGCCGCCCGCGTGGCTGTCCTGCCCGCCTTTGCAATCCATTCGCGTCTCCCGGGTGAACAAAATTGTCGCGTTGGATATTTTGGGATCATTTCCAGCTACTCCACTGGGTAATAAGTACCTGTTGGTTGGGGTTAAATACTTCACCTGATGGGCCATGGCCTGGCCACACCCCAACCAATCGGCAGCAGCCATCACGGAGGCCTTTTTCCACGGTTACGTCCTGGATAAGGGCGCTCTCGAACGGCTGCTGACCGATCAAGGGAACATTTTCTCGTCCACCTTGTTGCGGGATGTGTGCAACCTGCTTGGCATCCATAAGATCCGCACTTCGCCATATCATCCGGATGGTATGGTCGAGCGTTTGTGACTCGCACACCAGGTGTGCGAGTCACAGACGAATTGGGACCTCCACATTCCCGGCGTGTTGACCGCATATAGAATGTCACCCCATGCGGCAACGGGGTTTTCACCATTGTACCTCATGTATGGTAGAGAAGTCTGCCCCCCGGTGGACGTTCAGCTGCGCATTAAACAGCCGTCGGCCAAGTCCAAAATTGCTGACCATATCCGCGCGTCGGCTAGCTAACGAGCGCCTGCGGGACCTTCGCACGTCTCGCCATGCCTGGGTTGAAGGGGACCGGGCTTGGCTTCACTGCCCCCAGGTGCCCCTGGCGACGTCTCCCAAGTTGCTTAAACCCTGGAAGGGTCCCGTAGAGATCGTCCACGTAGTCCGGCCCCAATGTGTGAAAATACTGTACGGTAAACAGTGTTGGTACATCCACCCATCGTGCCTGAAACCTTTCGTTCCTCCACACACCCCTACTACACCACACAAGGGCCGAGAGCACGTTATGTCTGACAAGCCGGATCATACACCTATGGAATCTAACCCTCAGCTCAGCCATGTCGTTCCGCCCTCAGGAGCCGCGGGAGTGAGGTCACCCCAGCTGCCAACGATGGCCGGTTCTGGAGACGGCCGGTCACATGCCATCCCGCGCGTCCCACCTCCACAGTCCCCTTCTGCTCAGGATGGGCCGGCCACTAGGACTCACTCAAAGTCCCATAGGTTTTCATAACCGCCATGAACTTCGTCCCCCACAACACACACTCACCCTGCATCAGTTGGCCTCAACTGCCATTTTGTTCCTCACCGTGTTGACAGCTGTCGGCCGTGTTGTTGTTGTCCGATGTGTCGCGTGGATGTGGGTGGGGCTGGGGACTCCGTGTATATACGTTGTTGTGTTCTATTGTACAGGTGGGCTGGAATATTTATATGGGTTCGTGCGGCTTGGTATTATTCACGTTCATTCATTGAGGCACACGTACACAGGTTTTTTTTATTGTTCTTATCATTTATTTATGTTATTGGTTACAGTCGGGTCGGCTGGGTGCTACGAAGGGGGGGGGGGGGGTGATGTAGAGCTGTAAATGGGCTGTGTACACTTACCTGCAGGGGCAGACAGGGTCCAGCAGGGGCAGTCCCTATATTCCCAGCCCCAAAGCAGGAGGGGGCTGCGGGGTTTTCTAGGATCCCCCGGGACCCCTCCCAATAGGAGGGGGCTGCGGGGTGTCCTGGGATCCCCCGAAGCCATCCCTGGAACTCTCTGGAAAGTAGGCGGGGCCAGGGGCTGACACACCGGACCGGTGTATAAAAGCCGGACCTCTGGAAGGGTCCGGGGCCAGTCCAAGACAGACGCTAGAAGACCAGCTAGCTAGTACCCTGGGACCCCTAGCCCCGCTGCCCTTGTAAGGGCAGGGACTCCGTGGGCCAGTGGTGAGACCCTGGGAAACCCCGGCCCAACGTCCTTGGAAGGGCTGGGTCCGAGTGGGCCAGTGGTCGGGACCCACACCTTGGCTTGGCTGGGTCGGGTCAGTGCAGCCTCCCCTAGGGCACTCGTAGCTGGAGGACCCAGAGCCCGTAGCCCCGGGATAGGATACACTAGCCCGGAGGCAGTACCTCCCCAGGCGGTAGTTAGAAGGGCCATTGCCCTGTGTAAGACTGGGGCTGTACTGCAGTGCTTATTTGAATAAAAGTGTTGCCTACAAAGATTCGTCTCCGCCTTCCATAAAACCCACTACACATGTGTCGTGGGTTGTATGGAGACGGAGTCTTCTTTAGGAGGCAACACGTATTTATTTAACAATAACAATAACATACGGGGTCCCTAACACGAAGGGGTAATGGCCCCTTCTACCCGACGCCCTGAGGAGATATAGCCTCCGGGCTAATGTGCCCGAGTCACTGGGACCACCTAATCTTAGTTCTCCGGCTAACGGGACCTAGGGAAGGCTGACCCGACCCAGCCAAGGTCCTCAGGTCTCGATTACTGGTCCACTCAGACCTGGCCCTGATAAGGACATCGGGTCCGGGGATCTTCAGGGTCATAGTCTTCAGGCAAGCTCTTCAGTCTTCGGCTTGACACTGACTGCCGAAGCCGCTCTGGGGTCCGGCTTTTATGGGGCTCCCAGGGTCACTCCGCCCCCGGCCACGCCCACTCTCTGGAACCTTCTGGAGGGACCTAGATTGTTGTGCAATCCCCCAGCCCCCACTGGGGGCCTGGGGTGTCCACCTCCGGTTCCTAATCGCCCTCCAGATTGCCTGACCCACGAGTCCTACTTGGTACAGGCCGGACCCGCTATTGCCCCCTGTTGGGCCCTGACTGGAGCTACATATTTTCCAGTAGTGGTGGCGGCGTATTACGCCTGACAATTACCCACCACATATGCACGATTCAACGTGCATTGTGACCATTAGAATAAATTCAAATCGATTTTGAAATTTTGGCCAATTATCGTTTTGTTATGCTTGTGACCCAGGCCCCTCTTACGAATGAGACTCCTCCTGGTGTCTTAAGTTCTCACCAGGTTAAACGAAATAAGCTTGAAGTTGAACTTGAACCATGATAGAAGGAAAACATTTCACATTCAAAGCCCACACATTATTTTCCTTTGCCAACTTGACCATATGGGCGTTGACTGTTATTGTGTACGATATTGACCGTGTTCAGTCTCCGGCCAAGCAATAAAAACAGAACAACACGACCTCCCATGGGGATCCACAACGGTCTGAAAAATGGACAGCGACAGCGAGGAGGAAGAGAAGGGAGGAGGGAGGCATTGCGCACTGCCTTGCGTCGCTGAATTTCCATCCTCTGTGTACCTCAAGGACTTTTCCCTTTCATTGCCGCAGACTCCACCCCCCCCCCCTCCAGTAGGCGAACCCGTAAGCAGCTGCTGCCACTGCAGCCGGTGCTTTGGGATCGGGCGATCAGGGAGGATCGGGGGGGGGGGGTCAGCCGGGCATTACTGACAGAGAATGATAGAACGACAGCAGCGAAAGGAAACTGCTGCGCTTGAAAAATACACGGCCATTGTGGCCGTAGTGCGAATGCGACAGGGATTTTTTTTCAGATTGCAAAATAAAAATTTCCTCGCTCTCCTAATTCCCCTACCTTTTCACTGTTTAGTTTGTTTCAGCAAAAAAAATGCGTCCGGTATTTCACACGTGCGTTGTTGGATGCTGCATTGGCAATAACGTACTGCACTGCATATAGTTGTGCCACCTCTGCCCTTAAAATGACCTTCCCCTCTAACGCCTGTGGCAGTCAATATGCCGGCATTCTGCAGCAACTCCGCTCTTCGCTTATTATATAATTAGCCAGACAATCCGATGTGCTATGAAGGCCGCTACAAATAAATTTGAGCATTACAATAATTTATCGCGTCATGTTTACATTTTTGACAATTGCAATGTCAAAAAATATGTTTATGTATTTATTTATTTCCTTCATAAGTAAATGCATAATGGACTGATAAAATTGCTGAAAACGTGTTGAGACAAATATATAAAATATCTTATTACAGTGTCTTGCAATGTGAGAGTCATAATTTGTCTGCCAATCTAGCCATCCATACATTAATTAATTGGCTGAGAAATTATTATTTAATTTGTACTTGTGAATGCTGTATCAAGTCATTGTATTTAATGCAAAACAGTTACAAGGGGGGTGGGAACTATGCAGCAATGATGATGTCACAACAATGACGAAATTGTTTGAGAGGTTAAAGATAGAGAGGATGATGCAATGTTGTGAGAAACTAAAGCATGGACATCAATAGGTGGTATTTAGTAAGCATTAGAGTCACCACCGCCATCATCATCTTCAGACGTAATGTATCCACTGCTGGATGACGGCCTCCCCAAGCCATCTCAATCTTTCAAAGTCTTACGCTTCGACAAATCGTCATTACCTTGCACACGAGATGATTTCATCACTCCATCTCCACGGCGTGTTTTACCTCCTTTAGCTGCCACTCTGTCGGTAGTCTCGGCCACTGGCCATCATCCCTTTCCAGCAAAAAAATAACTATTGAATATATTTTTGTTACATTTTATTACCAGGTATTGCCCACTGAGCTATTCAGCTCTTTTTCAGAAGCGACCTGGCCACAAATGATTGGCCAACGAAGTGGCTTATCACGTGGAAATCTATAGCAGCCAAATACAACAAACGCATGTCGATTCTAAATGTGAAGGAAAAAAACGGAGAACCCGGAGAAAAAATCCACACGACCACGGGGAGAGAGACATCCAAACTCGGAATATACAGGTGTCAGGGTTGGGATCAAACCCACGACTTCCTGTATACCAGGCGAGGGAGATAAAATATCACTACCGTAGCAACGTGTCCTGCACATGTCTATGTGCTTTGCAGTGTCCCTAACTTGCATATGTTCTCCAATTTTCTCCAATCCATGTTTTTCCTCATTGTGTCCCTCAGTATAATTCCAAGCGTGCACCACTCCATCATTTGTGGGACATTATCAGCTTTTGTTCCACTCTCGAAATTTCCCTATTTCTGATTCATATGTTATAGCAGGTGATATACACTGATTAAACACTGTATAGGTAAACCGAGAAATTACTAATGATCAGATTTTGCATGGTGATGGGCATTTCAAGTAACCATTAGAGGCATATGTGAACTTAAGCAGTCCTGTTTACGACCACAACGGCGCTTGATGTCTCTATTCAGGCGGCACTCGACACAGAATGGGTTTCCATGAACATGCAGAAGTCGACAGGTACCTCAAGACTAAATACAACTTTAGTTTAAAAACATCTTCAAGGATTACAGGACGAAAATGAATGAGAGCTCATGAATCACTCACCACATACAGCATTTCAAGTTCTGTAGGCCAGATCATTAATAATTATAAATGAGAAAAAACATTCATAAAATAAGGACAAAACAAAGGTTATAAATGCACTAAAATCGATAATTTAAATGATCTGGAGATATTGTTTCGATGATGCACAATTATTCAGTGGCACATGTTCAGCATTTTCAAGCAGAGTATTTGAGCCAAAATTTTCCACATTGTATTTGTCAAGCCTTTGGTTCGCGACCTTTGTGGTAAAAAATTGTATTGATAGCAATTAATTGGAGGTAAATCACATCATATTTTCGTTTGTAATATCTGCTGGTGACATACGTAGTCTTTGTGTTGGTTGTGTGGCATGCTCTAAAACTGAACATCAATATACTGTACTGCAATTCAAAGTACTGTGACACATTAGAAAGTAAACGTATTCTCAAACTCAACATATGGTCTAACAAAACCTAGACAGGTAAATGTTATGAAAAAATGAGGTCACATGTTAATGTTTGCAACTTTAAAAAGGCAATGGCACTATCACTACAGTAATCAAGCAATTAGTTAATTAAAATGTATTGTTTCAATCATTCTGGTGACCCTGAGTTAATTGCAATTGTCAATCATACCAGTGACTGCATCAGCACATGCGCTCTCTGTCTTATGGAATGCCCTCATTGTTGTTCAATACTCAGTCGTGTTGTTCAGCGTAACTACTCTGATCCGGAGTATACTTGTGACAGTGACTAGGGCACGTTAGCCCGGAGGCTACACGGTCTGATGAGCTTCGGTAGATGGCAAACGAGGCCCTGAATTAACCAGATTTCTAACTTCTTCTTCATGATTATTTTGCTTTTTTTACCAAGGAAAGCCTCGCTGAGCCTCGTGACTCTTTTTCAGCAGGGTCCTGCTAAGTTTTCGCAGTAGGAGAGGGTGGTGCAATGATTGTTCTGTATATTCCAATAGAGTTCTTTTTTTCTTTCAAAGTTGGCAATATTGGATCGTAATGCTGGAAAATAATGTAAGGCTATTCACACTGTGTACACGTTGTGTCGTCTATGTCAGCCATTCATTATCTGCTGAATCATACAGATGCCAATGTCATCGCTTACTGTCAAAAGGGTAAAAAAGTAGACATTCGCTGTTTAACCAGCCAGGCTTATCCTGTTATATCTGAGAAATTACTTGAACAAATTTGTCAGGATTTGTTGTAAAGGTCAATGATTAGCATCTTTGCCTGATATTTCTTACCCGATGAAAAGCATACGTGAATAGCATTAAGGTCATGAAGTCCCGCGGTGTGTAAAAACTGCTACAATAATAATATCAAATAGATTTTAAAATGAATAGCTAAATTAATCTCAGTATTGTATTCACCTTCTGTGTCTGACTTGCAAGGTGCCTATTAATTCATCTTGTAAATTAATCAATTTAGTTGCAGAAGAGAGATCACCAACGGGTTAATTTACTGTGTACAGTATACAGTTTAAATAATACCGCAAAACAAATCAAATTATATGGGAACCCATATTATCATCGAGGTAATGTGCACTTCAATGTATAGTGGCCATTCACCTAGACTTGTTTTCAGAATGGTCCTGCATTTAGGATGTTGGACATTTCCATTCATTCGTGTTTGGCTTGTTGTGACACCACCGGAGGACCGTGGGAGATCAGCATTCGGGGGTGGGGGGTAAATAATTAAAGCTTCGCACAGTTTGATTTAAGAATACATAGCCATGCAGCCCCCTGTTTACCATGTCACGTGGCCACACTTCAGCACGCTAAACAGCGCGTTTTTTGAAGACGGCGGTGGGGGGGGGGGCATAGAGGTCGTACCAGAGTGCAGTGGTACCACAATGGAATTTTCCCCACGCCCGCTACTGACAACCGTGCAGTGTTTGAGCACGCTGAGGTTTTACAACGTAACCAACCAACCCGCCGCATGGCAGACGGGAGGCCCGACCGCGATCGGAAGCGTCCCCCCCCATGCAACTCACCTAGATAGAGCGAGGCGTTCTCCTCCTTCACGTTGTCATCCAGGTAGGTCGGCCCCAGGATGTAGATGGGAGTGGAGCCCATGCCCACCAGGATCTGGGCGCTCATAACAGCGCCAGGTAAATCCCGTGGCTGCCTCCCCCGGTGTTCCTGTCGCAGGGCTTCGCCGCCTTGGAAGCGCCTGGAGACAGCGAGCTCGCGTTGGCGTTGGCGGCGTCGCCGCACAGAAATTTTGTCGCTGTCACGGTGCTCGGCCTCGAGCTCCTGGAAGCGTGCGGCGTAGTTTTCGTGGTAAGGCGGCGAGAGGAAGTGGGGCATCGTGAAGATGACCGCTCCGAGGGCAATGAGGGCTCCGCCGACGGCCAGCCAGCGTGGCCGGTGACCCCGGCCGCCGTAGTAGCTGACGGCCACCACCACCAAGAGGTTGCCGATGTCAAAGCAGCTGACCAGGAGGCGCGACTCGGAGCTCTTGAGGTTGTAGCGCTTCTCCGTGGTGGTGATGACGCTGCTCAGGTAGTCGGACACCATGAGCGCTTGGATGAAGGTCTCCTGACCTGCAGATGCAGAACAGGAAACAGCGCGAGTCGGCCAACTCTTTCGTGCTGATGTAGCTCCTGACCCGCAGGACCACTGCCTGCCAGGTACACGTCAGGTCCGTCGCACCGCCGTGATGATGGCCGGCCACCACGGTCCCACCACCACTCTCGTTCGCCACCCGATGGACGTCCCCGGCCACGCCACTGAGGTCGGGAAGGCTCTTGGACTTCATTCGCTCCTTGTTATCGTCCGCCTCTTCTTCCTGCCGCTGCTACTGCGCCGGTCGGCAAGCCATGGTCACGAAGAAAGCACAGCTAGAGCAGCGGAAGATTACGATGCGGAGCTTGTCGTCGTTGTTGTTGTTGGGTTCTGAGTGTGTGTGGCTGCTGCTGATGTCCACTCCTGTGAGCTCCTCGTCTGCACTAGCGCAGGAGCGGCATGCTGCACGCAGTGCAATGCGGTGGCGATGCAGAGTGGGTAGAGTGTGTGTGTGACTGTGTGTGGGGAGCGATAGTGTAGCGGTTAGCGCGCTGCGCTATGAACCTGGCGACTCGGGTTCGATTCCCGCTCACGGCCAACACCAGTGACGATTATCTGAACCGGTCCAGGGCCTCCCCTAGGTCGACTCAGCCTTAAATTAGTACCTGGTGCGGTGTGTAAACATTGCCACTAGGGAGACAAAGGCGGTCGGGCGTGGTGCTGGCCACCCACCCCCTCGTGTACCGTTCCGGCCTTGATAGGTGCTCGCTAACAGCACTTGCCCCTACAGTCTGTTAAGGCTATATGGGGGATCTTTATATTTGTGTGTTTGTGCTCTCGGAACACAAACGCTAAAAAAAGCGCAGAGCAGCAGCGTATTGCCACCGGAGGCGAAGTGTTCATTCAGAGGACGTCCCGACACACGCTTGCCTGTGTGGGTACGTCTGTTACCCTGCGCAAAACGCATGCCGCCGCCGCCGCTATTGACGAGGAGGCGCAAAAAGCAGTTGTACGGAGGAAGACACTGGACGGGAAAATGCGCATCCTCCTGCTCCCGCTGCTTGCTGCTACTGCTGCCCTAAAACCCCCGAGCGCTGCTCGGTTGAAGTTCTGGGTGGCTGTGATGTCACGCCTGGGCTTTGTGCTCACTCAGCGGGACGGCGCATCCACGAACACGTCACCCGCATGCACACCCTGGGAGCCTCAAGCAATGACGTAACCGCCCTTTGAAGTCTGCATGTACCGCCGCATGTATCTCTCGCTCTCTCCTCGTATTCCGCAGCGTGCGTTAAGATTGAACCCGCATCAAGGGGCATTTAGCTGAGCTGTCGCGAATCCCGCACGTTCACACCGAGCCGTATGAATCGTAACATACAAAAAAAACTATCCATAAGTCCGCTTGTTTGAGCCGCGGCCATTTACTGCTTACGAGACGCCTACACGTACCTTAGTTTGGCTCTGTGAGCCTCAGGCATTAACACTGAACACGAATCAATGAGCCTTAATCTGGCTCTATGAGCCTCATGTGTTAACTTTGTATATAATTATATTACAATATGGAATATACGTATGAGAAATGAAACTGTGGTAGTAATAATAATAGTTTCTGGCATGTGGTGCGACTTCACATCGCCCTGGGTTCCACACGTTATTATGTAGACGTTAACCTATAGGGTAGAAAGCGTGATGATTGCTGACACAGCGCGGGGAGTTCACACAACAGTAGATTGATATTGGGCTTGTTGTTACAATAATAATAGAAAGTATGAGAGAAAATGGAATGAAACGTGCCCGGGGATCGCGTATAACAAGGAGATGGAGTTGTGAAATCACATCGTGTTTTGTGCTCGGTGGAATATTACATCGCCGAATTGTGATAGTTGGTAACGGCTTTGAGAGGTCTGCATCCAATAGTGGATTGATCATGGCTGTTGATAATGATCATTATGAATCGGTAACGAGCTTTGACTGCTTTTTGTTGGTTTAGCGTCACACTCAGTGAGAAGCACATTACCTGGTTCACTGATGACTAGGAGCATATATCATGGGATCTCCTTTGCCAGTACCAAAATATGATAATAGGGTTTTCTCCTTTTTTTGGCAACAAAAACAGGTGTTAAAATGTTAAAAAACGAAACTGAAACCTTTTACAAGGAATCATGTCTGCATTAACCACAATGCTTGTGGTCAGAATGCAAACAAAAAACATTCTGACCACCAGCATTGTGGTTAATGCAGACATGAACTACGCAGCCATGTCAAAGAAAGCGGGTAAACGAAATAACTTACTCAACTCTTCCGACAATGAGAACGATGAGGAGGTTGTTCCCGCCACGGCTCCCGAGACTGTTGCTCAGCCGGCGGAACCAGAGGACCGGCTGCCCTCGGCGCAAGTCAGCGAGCGTGAGGAAACTCCGGCCAGCACAACCAGACGGAGTTGGCGGGACATTGCTGCACACTTGGAGACCACGCTGGCAGCAGTTACGTACATGTTCAACATGCTGATGGCAGCAGAACGGACGACGTCTACGGGGACGGCGGTGGACGCAGCTGCTCTCCACGTCGCTTCAACAACGCCGATCGTGTCCGACCCAGCGGGCACGGAATCCGCCGTTGCGTCAGATTGCGTCAGACTCGACATCGACTTCACCAATGGGGCACACAGCTGCGTTGCGCCGGCTGCCACAAGTCCACGCATTCTCCGCGACTGAGGGTGACTGGACGGTATTTCATCTCCGCTTCAAAGCAGCATATCGCTCCATTGACTGGTCGGAGCACGAGGCGTTGCGGGCCCTGCCGACGGCCCTCGATGATGACTCATTGGCCGCCTTCTACTCCTTCCCCGAGACCGATCGATCATCACTCGCTGGTGCCTGTGCTGCGATGGCGGCTATTTACGAACCACCGTCGACCATCCGAAGGAAGTTCCAGCTCAGAAAGCGGGGTGACACGGAGTTGCCCCTGGCATTCCGCAGTGCTCTGTTAGCCCTCGGACAGGTGGCCTATCCTTCCATGGATCGGGCAGCTCTTGACTCGCTTGCTTTGGAATGGCTACTGACGGTGGCGAAGGAGTTGGGGGTCGTCCTCTCCGTCGCTGATGATGACGACCTCTCGTTCCTCCAAGTTGCGAAGAACATTCAGGCGTATCTGGGCCTCAGGGAAGAGCCAGCTGCGATAGCGTGCACAATGGTGGAAGGGGACTCGATGGCCAGCGACAGCACCACGGGATACGCAACTGGATCTTCAAGGCCACGACATGCAGAGATGCGGGGAGGCCGGTCGCCATTTGGGTGGTCACCACGTCGCCGACTGCTGAGGGGATACGCCTTGCGCGGAGGCTACAACTGCGGGCGGACGGGCCACATCGCCAGGAACTGCCGGCTACGCATTGGCGGTCCGCCGGGAGCTCCTGCAACCTACGACGTCAACTTCTCCTTGTCCTGAGGACCACAGGCGTGTCACGACGCATCATGCACATGGCAGTTTCATTCCCATCACTCATCCGCACCATGTTGCCCTGTAACCGCTCATCCCGACGGGTTGTATGATGATAGTAAATGGTGTGCATTGGCGTATCGGGCGTTCGGTGCTGCGCTGGGTTCGTCGGACGTTATTGCATTTATTCAGGGAGTAGAGGTCTGTGTGGTGATCGACATGGGTGCTTCGGCTACCCTCATTTCATTGCCGACTTTTCGTTCGTTGCTGGCCTCACCTGGCCGCTAGAGCAGGTGGATGGGCCATGTATTGCGGCAAATGGTGGTAGTCTTGGGATTGGGGGTCGCATGATTGTTACGATACAAATAGGGGATGTACGCATGGATGGCCCTGTGTTGGTTTCCACGACTTTGGCCGTGCCATGCTTATTGGGCGCGGATTTATTGCGCAGGATGTCTCTTAACATTCGGCTGGATAAGGGCTGTATTGAGATGCCATCGGGGCAGCGTCTAAAATTCTTGACAACATTTATGACGACCGTTTGTGTTATGGTCGAAACGTCGTGAGAATTTTTGTTTTATATATATTTTTATTATTTTATTGTTTCCCTTCAACGTGACTTTACTGAAAGAGCTAAGAATATGAATTCTTGACAACATCTACGAAATATACCGCAATCAATGCTGTTGTGCAGGCTATGGTTAGCCACACGGTACGCGTTCCACCAGTCATGCAGATGCTTGTGCCATTACGATTGCATAAACACTTGCCCTTGGTGAACCCGGCGGAGGGAATCTTGTTGACCCCCTCGAATGCGGTGTCGCGGACACCCTCTTTGGTGGGGGCATTGACCGTGGTGTCAGCGAATAGCGACCCCTTTATTCAAGTTGTTAATGCAGGGCATACGCCGATTGTTATTCAGGAAGGCACCGTATTGGCACACGCGATGGCAGCCGTGGGTATGGAACACAGGGCATGCATGTCAGGGGAATTGGCACAGGCTCTGCCGGTATGCGATGCTGAACCTGAGTGGCTGCGGCAGTTGTGTGGGGAAAATCAGGATTTGACAGCCGAGCAGCGGGTGCAACTTCGCCGGCTTTTGCATGAGTTTAAGGATGTTTCAGTGATGGCAAATACGATATAGGCCGGACAACCCTTTTACAGCATCATATTGATACAGAGGATGCACCCCCGATTCGATTGAACTCTCACAGGATGAGCCTGCATGAAAAAGATTGCATTTGTGAGATGGTGGACGAGATGTTGGCGCAAAGCATTGTCTCTCCCTCCACCAGCCCTTGGGGGGCGCCCATTGTGTTAGTCAAAAAGCGTTTTGTGTAGATTTTAGAAAACCTAATAAGGTTTCTGTGGTGGATGCGTACCCGACTTGGACAATTCTTTGGACACCTTGTCTGGTGCGCGTTTCTTCTCGACCCTCTATGTTTTGTCGGGATTTTGGCAATTGCCTTTGGATGAGGAGTCGAAACCAAAAACAGCTTTTCGTACACCGCAGGGGTTGTATTACTTTAATGTCCTTCCGATGGAACTCCACTCCACGCCGGCCACCTTTCAGCGTCTTATGGAACTGGTTTTGTCGGGATTGCAATGGGAATTATTTATTTGGATGACGTCATTGTTTTCGGGCAAAATTTCGAAAAGCACTTTCAGCGGCTGTGCTCTGTTTTCTCCTGGGTGCGGGACGCTAAATTGAAATTCAAATCACAAAAATTAAATTTGCTACAGACGCCTGTTAAGTATTTGGGTCATGTGGTTAGCACGTTGGGAGTCGCTACTGACCCGGAGAAGACGAGCTGTGTGCGCACGTGGACAACCCCCAAATCAGTGTCAGAGGTCCGCAGCTGTGGGCTTTGCCTTGTACTACTGCAGATTTGTTAAGAACTTCGCAACAATCGCGGAACCGCTCCATGAGTTAACAGCTAAGGGACACAAGTTCCATTGGAGCAAAGCACAGCAGGATTCCTTTGAAGCGCTTCGTGACGTGCTGGCTGATGCACCGCTGCTTGTTTACCCGGATTTCTCTAAGACGTTCATCCTCGACACAGACGCTAGTGATACGGGCATAGGCGCCGTCTTGTCCCAGGTGGTCGACAGAGTGGAGAGAGTGGTGGCCTACGGTAGCCGTGTTTTGTCCCCTGCTGAGCAGAGGTATTGTGT
The DNA here is from genome assembly GCF_048934315.1 of Petromyzon marinus. Taxonomy (NCBI): domain Eukaryota; kingdom Metazoa; phylum Chordata; class Hyperoartia; order Petromyzontiformes; family Petromyzontidae; genus Petromyzon; species Petromyzon marinus. The sequence continues at coordinate 16,491,348 of NC_133681.1, read as the reverse complement.
TACATGCAGGGAGCTACTGGCCATGGTCAACTTTATGCAGTTGTATCGTCCATATTTATACGGCAGGGACTTCCTTTTCCGATCTGGCCACGCTGTGCTCCAGTACTCTCTGCGTGTAGACCAACCCTCCAGCCAAATGGCCCGTTGGATGGAAATTTTGCAAGGGTACTCCTTTACTGTGCAGTATAGGAAAGGGACCTGCCACGTTAACGCGGATGTGCTATCGCGCCTGCCGCCGCCACCCGACTTATGCAAGTGCATAAGTCGGGTGGCGCTATCGCGCCTGCCGCCGCGGCCGTTACAGGCCCGACAGGCGAGGTGCACGCGCTGGACGATCGCATTTTGGGGCTCTGTTGTATATGTCGGTTATGAAAATTTGATGAAAATAATAAAAATTAAATGAATTAAAAAAATGCATATTTATCCGAAAGTATGTTAATTTATGTAATTATGCACATAAATTATGATAATTTGAGAGCTAATCGTATTCGTTTAAGCTAGTGGGTGTGATTATGCTAATGCGAGCCATTATGATAATTAGGCCCTGCCTCGCTGACGAGGGTCGTATCATCAATTGGGATAATACCATTATACGTATTAAGTTATGCAGGTGTGCTGTAAAGTATGTTAGATTAAACTCGGTTTCGTTGTCTAGGTTCGTATTAACGCTCGGCAATACAATTATTCTCGCTTTAACATTACTGAGTGTATTAGTGTGTTTATGTCAGGTCTCCAAATTCAGATCTTAACGCAGAATACAGTTCTTGTAAATAAGATTATTATACATGAAATTCAGGAAAGAAACACGCAACCACTTCTGTGTTAATCAATTTTATTTTCTAACGAAACCTTAACTCTAGAAGATGGAACTCACGGCTTGGGATTATCAATACAGTACCAACACAGTAACCAGCAACAATTGCGTTGTTTCGCTTTGAAAAACTGCACATATGATTAATTCCACCACGTAACGCGAGCTCAGTTGGTGAGAGTGAGAGTCGTTAAAACATGCATGCACGCTACTCTAAACAAAAACCTTAACACTATAATATGCAAATTCGTATAGTTGAAATTGGCCACACAGTACTGCACTCATTCATTGATCCATATGCAACGCTCAATGCACGTCTTGCCACGTTGTTAACAGGGTAGCAGGACCATTGATTATTATGCAGAGTAACCCGAGTCGGTACGGCAATTAGGAGCGAAAGGTCCTTAATATTATGCAATGATATTCATACGAAATGGCAGTCAAAACAATTATTATTCCCAAAGGCACAAATATACGTCAATAGATTCATCGGCAAGATTATATAATTAAAGAAATGGCTTGGAGTAAGGGCGTGTGATGGTGTATGTTTCTCTCACGGGAGATTAATTAATTCGTGGACAAGATTGTATGATAAGGAAACCAGGTTAACCCGATATTCTCCCCGTGAGCGTAGCTCCGTGGCGAAGGTGTCAAGGATTAATTCGTATTGATGAATCTATTGGTAATTTATGCGATTAGAAGTACAATCCAAAAGAATTAAGAAGGAAAAATTATAATTAATGTACTTATAAACGACGGATTGCTATCACTCTATCACTCGGTCTGCCGCGATGCCTTCACGGCCACTGATTGTTCACGTCTTTGATTATCAGGCTTCTTGTTAATGATTCGTGTATGTGTTGAGTGATAAGGATTGGGTTGAGTTGGTCAGTGTTCGGAATCAATTCTTTGCGTCAAGCAGACGTCAGGTGATGTGGTGGCAGTGTGGGGCCGAGTGCATATCATACGAACAGCAGGGTTTTCCTCTTTCACGCAGTCGGCTGGAGTTCGGCTGATGCAGATTGACGAGTTGACACGGTGCTGTAGTCGCGATGATCCATCAGTAGATGGCGCTAGTAGCTCGTTCGCTCGCAGCGAGCGCAGTTGTACGCCGTCGGCGTGATGATCCCTGGTTGCGCGCTCTCTAGTGCTGAACGCTCTCTGGTGGCTGACTCTTTTGCTCACGGGCGGCTGGTCAGGCTCTTTCCACTGCTGGATGAGCCAAGTCACATGTGCTCTTCGCTGGTTCGCTGACCCTTTTTGCTCACGGGCAGCTGGTCAGGCTCTTTCCACTGCTGAATGAGCCAAGTCACACGCGCTCTTCGCTGGTTCGCTGACCCTTTTGCTCATGGGCGGCTAGTCAGGCTCTTTCCGCTGCTGGATGAGCCAAGTCGCACACGCTTGGCCGCTGGCAGCTGGCACTCGATGTAGAAATAAAAGTATTTGAGCGATACTTCATCTTTCAGCTCTGAACTCACGCTCGTTGATACAGGCTACTCGGCGAGCCTCGCCATTCTCAGTTGATCACGGGGCCACCCCGGGCCTGCCGCTCGCCGCCCTATTCTGTAGCTCCTGAGCTGATGAGCTGAAAGTGTGTGTCGTGCTGCTGTTATATCTGAAAATCTCCGCTCTGCATTGGTGGGGGTGGGGGTGTGTCCATGTGTGCGTGTGTGTGTTTGTCCGTGTGTGTGTGTCATTTTATTACATTGATCACCGTCCCCTCCTCAAGCCATCCCTTCATCCGTGGGATACAGATGGCTCCCCCTTGCAACAACAGTGTAATTTCCCTGCTCTGGTGTTACATTCCTTTCTCGTGCTGCGGGAAGACAAAGGCGGCCGGGAGGCTCTGATTTCATGGAATACTTTATCTGGTCTTTGTGTGTTAGACCTATTTCTTGTACCTCTACTAAATTACCCCAGGTCTAATCTCTTGTGATTATTATTTGGTTTATTTTTAACCAAGATTTGTAATGTACCATTTAGATGTTACCACCATGATTCCGGGCTTTGCTAAGCTTTTTTCTCAGTCCGTGTCGCCATGGGTCGGTGTTTATTCACGAGTTATTTCCGATATCCGGAGGTTGGATATATAGCTTAGTTTGGACTTAAGCTTTCGTGATTGCAAGAACTCATATACTTTGGTTCTCTTGGTAAAGTCACGTAGATAGAAGATACAATAAGAAACAATACGTGAGTTGAATAAGGGTGAAATAAAATAAGTAATAATAAAGCCACTAATATAGACTTATTCTTATAGCCAAGCGTTAACTTTTTCCGTGAAGAAAAAAAAATCAGTTCTAATGTTTGTTTGCCCTGTGCTCTGTGTCCATGTCTGTGATTCTGGGCATTTATTTGTGAACCGTTCTTTGGCGATCTGGAGATCTGCAGATAGTCATAACCTCTCTTCGCCCCGGAGTTTATTATTTATTTTAATGGCCTTTTTACAATCTCCATCTGCTGTTTACTGGGATGAGGTAGCTTGCCGGTTCGAGGGTGCTATTATTTATTTATCGACTATTTAAAAAAATATTGGCAAATATTATAATTGATATTAATTGCGGAAAAAGGGCCGTATACAAAAGCTCGACCTCAGTGAGTGGGGACGCCTGCCGGTAGCGGATTCCTCCCTGTTCAGGTTGCGGTGCAGGGCTTTCCGGACACCGAGGTCAGTTGAGCGCCCATTTTTACGGCTCGTGGACGGACTCCTCTTGCTTTGGGACGTCGTGCTTCAAAGGTTTTGCATTGTTGTGCCCACAAGCCTGCGATGGCAAACTTGTACACATGGTGCACGATAAATTGATGCATTTGGGAGTAAAGGAAACGTCGTTGACTTCAAAGAAAGATTTCTATTGGCCGGGTATGGACAATGATGTGCACTTGTTAATTAAAGCTTGCCCTGAATGTGCACGTCGGAAGGCGCCTGCGCAACCGTACAAGGTGCCACTGCAGTCCATAACAGTTTATCGAGTCAACGAATTGGTGACATTGGACATTTTGGGTCCACTTCCCATTACCCAGAGGGGGCACAAATATTTGCTGGTTGGGGTTGAGTATCTCACCCAGTGGCTGATGGCGTGGCCGTTGGTCGGCCAATCGGTGGCATCCATAACCGAAGCCTTTCTGCAGGGGTACGTGGTGGACAAGGGTGCACCAGAGCAGTTGCTCACTGATCAGGGTAAAACATTTTCATCGAAGTTGTTAAAGGAAGTGTGTGATTCCCTCGGCACTAAAAAGATTCGGACTTCCCCGTACCACCCACAGACAGACGGGATGTTTGAGCGCTTACATCGAACCTTGACATCCATGTTGTGTCAGCAAGTTAATGCAGCATAAACCAACTGGGATTTGCATATCCCGAGGTTCTGGCCACCTACAGATTGGCCCCACATGCCTCAACGGGGTATTCACCCTTCTATTTGATGTATGGGCGGGAGCCTGAGGCTCCGGCGTTGGTGAAATTGGCCGTGCGTCTGCCGGGTAAGGCGTCGGCCATGCCGGTTCTCATGCAGGTGACCCTTGAGTGATTGAGGGAGGCTCGTGAGGCCTCCATAAGTAATTCGGCACGGTGTCAGATGGCCAACAAGCGCTTGCGGGGTACGCAACCTCCACACGATCCATTGCACGAGGGTGACAAAGCGTGGCTCCATCGCCCCATGGTGCCTTTGGGCACATCACCCAAACTACATCGCCCGTAGCAAGGGCCGGTAGAGGTCATTGATGTTCGTCGACCCCAGTGCATTCGTATTAAATTCGGGCAACGCCGGTGGTATGTGCACCCATCACGGCTGAAGAAGTTTGAAACGGCTTGTGTCAGATGCGTCTTACGAGCCTGTCACGCCGCCCCGAGCGGACGCGCCTCAGGTGCCTCGTTCCCTTTCGCCCACTGGATCGCGCCGACTAAGGCAAGGTGGGCCGACCGGCCGGCCATTGGAGTCCGAGGTTAAGGACCAGCCGCAGCCGGGTTGTTCGTTTTGGCATTACCGGTTAGCAGTAGAGAAGCTAACAGAAGAGATAGGGAGAGGCTAGCAGTAGAGACGCTACCGGAGTGTATAGTAATAGGCTAGCAGTGGAGAGGCTAGCAGACTGCGTAGTGGTAGGCCAACTGCGGAGCTAGTGAAGCGAGCAGAGCGTGGCAGGCAGTCTAGCAGTAGAGAGGCTAGGAGAGTGAGAGCGAGAGCAGGCTAGCAGTGGAGAGGCTATGAGAGTGAGAGCGAGAGCAGGCTAGCAGTGGAGAGGCTATGAGAGTGAGAGTGAGAACAAGCTAGCAGTGGAGAGGCCAGGAGAGTGAGAGCGAGAGCAGGCTAGGAGTGGAGAGGCCAGAAGAGTGAGAGCGAGAGCAGGCTAGCAGTAAAAAGGCTAGGAGAGTGCGAGAGAGAACAGGCTAGCAGTGGATAGGCTAGGAGAGTGAGAACAGGCTAGCAGGGGAGAGGCTAGGAGAGTGAGAGCGGGAGCAGGCTAGCAGTGGAGAGGCTAGGAGAGTAAGAGCGAGAGCAGGCTAGCAGTAGAGAGGCTAGGAGAGTTAGAGCGAGAGCAGGCTAGCAGTAAAAAGGCTAGGAGAGTGCGAGAGAGAACAGGCTAGCAGTGGATAGGCTAGGAGAGTGAGAACAGGCTAGCAGGGGAGAGGCTAGGAGAGTGAGAGCGGGAGCAGGCTAGCAGTGGAGAGGCTAGGAGAGTGAGAGAGAACAGGCTAGCAGTGGAGAGGCTAGGAGAGTGAGAGAGAGAACAGGCTAGCATTGGAGAGGCTAGGAGAGTGAGAGAGAGAACAGGCTAGCAGTGGAGAGGCTAGGGGAGTGAGAGAGAGAGAACAGGCTAGCAGGGGAGAGGCTAGGAGAGTGAGAGCAGGAGCAGGCTAGCAGTGGAGAGGCTAGGAGAGTGAGAGAGAGAATAGGCTAGCTGTGGAGAGGCTAGGAGAGTAAGAGAGAGAACAAGCTAGCAGTGGAGAGGCTAGGAGAGTGAAAGAGAGAACAGGCTCGCAATTGAGAGGCTAGGAGAGTGAGAACAGGCTAGCAGTGGAGAGGTTGAGAGAGAGTGGAGCGAGCGAAGCAAGCAGAGCGAAGCAGGCGAGCAGCGCAAGCGGGAGAGTTGTGACGGAGTCACGAGGTGGTGTCGAACGCGAGGAGTTATGTTCAATAAAAAGTGACAGGAGAAAAAGAAGTTGTCCGCGTGAAATAAAAACACTACATATATAGGGGTGTTGTGGGAAGGTAACACACAGTGTGGGAAGGTGACACAAACCACACCTTGGTGGCTACAACCACGTCCGCTATAGCCCCGCCCTCAGTGGTGTATGGGTATATAGGGCGGGGAGCCAGAGAGCTCGGGGCAGTGTGTTGGGGCCAAGAATGAAGAACCAGTGAAGAAGGAAGGCCGGCTAGATAGACCCTGGGACTTCCCTGACCGCTGCCCTTTTGAGGGCCGGCAGGGTAATCCAGTGCTTCGGCCCCAGAGCCTCAGAGCCGTGATCTGTGCTTGACCAGGGCCAGATCAGATAGCCTCATCTAGCGCCTGTAGTTGGAGGAACTGGGAGCACAGGAATTAGGCAAGATAACCTAGGGGGTGTCCCAGCGTGTATACGGGTGAAGGGGCCGTTACCCCTTCCAGTGTAACCCTTGTTAAGTTGAATAAACAGTGCTGCCTCTACTCCACCGTCTCCGTGTCCCGTGAACCCACTACACATATTAAAAAAGTGCTGGTGGCATGAGTTCATTAAGGGCACATTGGCCCTTGACACGCCCTATCCTCCTTTGTCTTCCTGGTGTTCTGTGCTCTTATAATAAATATAGAGCAGCGTAGTGATCATATCAATAAATAAACAAATGATAAAGAAGTCTTGAACAAGCAAAATAATGCCCTTCATTACCACTGCCTTGTTTTTTTCAAATATAGTTTGCAGACTTAATTATTCCAAGACAGTGGTAATGCACATGTGCAGCATTCATTTCATATTCTGCATAATTCACAGCATTGCCTATGACCAAAGTGTCCGTGATGTGCCAGATCTTATCACATTTCAGAAGCTAGGCAGGTTTGAGCCTGGATAATACTTTGGGTTCGCGACTGTTACACATCACCGGTTTTATAGGCTGTTGGATTACGCGGTTGAGCAGGAAGAGGGTGATTGGAAAAAGTGTTGTACTATATACTATACGTGTACGGTCCGACGTCTATGCTCCCTAACTTTACAAACCCACCACTAATGAGCGTGGTGAAATAATCTATACCATGGGGAGAAGACCCTGCTCCAGACCCTGGAGCAGATAATTATTTAAACAAAGCGATTTGAATAAATCCGAGATTAATTTGAATTCGTATTCAGCAGTTACACGTTTCCCTGATTCTGCAGAACCCTCTGCTGCATGAAGGATTTACATCAACGAAATGGCCCAAATAACCCAGGTGTACCATTCTCAATGCAGTTCCTGAACGGGTGGGTAATATATATTCTTGGTTCTTTCGGTAAAGTCACGTAGAAGGGAAACAATAAAATAATACAAATATAAAATAGTTGACAGACTATATATAAATTTGCAAGCCAATAAAATCTATCCATAGCTTTTAAAGTAATGGCAACTGTATCCATTTGCAATTGGTGCATTATATGGGCGGAATCAAGTGAGTCGTTGTGTTGCAATACAACATAGGGTTTCAAACTGCCTTGGTTTTCCCGAGATCATCCTCTTACTGAGGTAGCTGATGTCTTGGAAAATCTGTCAGTCGTCCCAGGACATTCGTAAACGTCCCAACTTTTGTCACAAGGCATAACAATACACCAGTGACGACAAGGCATAATATATACACTCAAGACGATGCATAGCAATGCACCGGTCAAAATAAGTCATAACAATACACCAGTCAAGACAAGGCATAACAATACACTAGTTAAGACAATGCATAACAATACACTAGTTAAGACAAGGCATCATAATACACTAGTTAAGACAAGGCATCACAATACACTAGTTAAGACAAGGCATCACAATACACCAGTCAAGACAATGCATCACAATACACGAGTCAAGACAAGGCATCACAATACACCAGTCAAGACAAGGCATAACAATACACGAGTTAAAACAAGGCATTACAATACACTAGTTAAGACAAGGCATCACAATACACCAGTCAAGACAATGCATCACAATACACGAGTCAAGACAAGGCATCACAATACACTAGTCAAGACAAGGCATAACAATACACGAGTTAAAACAAGGCATCACAATACACTAGTTAATACAAGGCATCACAATACACCAGTCAAGACAATGCATCACAACACACGAGTCAAGACAAGGCATTACAATACACCAGTCAAGACAAGGCATAACAATACACGAGTTAAAACAAGGCTTCACAATACACTAGTTAAGACAAGGCATCACAAGGCACCAGTCAAGACAAGGCATAACAATGCACGAGTTAAGATAATGCATAACAATACAATAGCATCACAATACACCAGTCAAGACAAGGCATAACAATACACGAGTTAAGACAAGGCATAACAATGCACTTGTCAAAACAATGCAGTTACACGTATATCCCCCTCCTGTATTATGATATATTCTTCCCACAGTATGTCCCATGCCAACCCTAATAAATCATCAATGAAAGCAATTTGTCAATTTTGTTACTGAAAAATACATGTTTTTACAAAAAACACGAGGGTATTTTTTTGCACAATGAAGCATTCCCCATTATACTATTCACAATCACTGTGGATCGGTTTTATTGGCAGTCACGTAGAGTCGTGGGAGCAATGGGAACGTCACGTTCTCAATGATGTCATCTCTAAATGTGGAACATAATTCTTGATCGCCCTCTTGTGGTGAAGCCACAGAACAAAGGCAATCGACATGCAAAGCCCACTTTGCCTCGTGAGGCAAGTGCTGCTAGCGAGTACAAAAACAAAGATCCCCCGTGTAGCCTGTAACAGACTTTTGGGGCAAGTGCTGTTAGCGAGTAGCACCTACGAAGGCCGACACGGCACACGAAGTGGGAGTGGGGTGGCCAACACCACGCCCGACCGCCTATGTCTCCCCCAGTGGCGATGCTTCCACATCGCGCCAGGTACTCATTTTGAGGCTGAATCGACGTAGGGGAGGCCCAGAACCGTGTTCATATAATCGTCACCGGTCGAACACGGGTCGCCGGGTTCGTAGGGCAGCGTAGCGCTAACCGCTACAATACCGCTCCCCCAGTGCCGGATTACGCAAATGCAGGGCCTGTCGCATAAGTTATAAAGGAGCCCTAAATAAAAACATAAATATAAAAAAAACTATTTTTTTACTTGCACAGTAAAGTAATTGTATTTTTTCATTTGTTATACAGCCAGATAATACGACAAATCTCTAACCTTAAACACCCAGTCGTTTTTACAAGTTGAAGGCGGTATAATACAATAGTAAGGGGCCGTCCATAAATGACGTCACGCACCTGTGGGGGGGGGGGGGGTCAGACATTTGTGACGATGTGTGACGAGAGGGGGGTTGAGAAATGTGACGTCACATCAAAATGCGCAACTTTGAATAAATATAGACACGTTCTACTTAATTAAATTGACTTTTTAATAAATGTTTTGTCTTACATCAGAGCGCAGTGCCACATTAAATACGCACTAGTTTAAGGCGATTTGAAGCATGTTTAATTTTTTTTTGGGGGGGGGACAGAGCTTTGTGACATCATATTGAGGGGGGGTCTGACTTTTTGTGACGCCGTGTGACGAAGGGGGGGGGGGGGTCAAAAATCGTCCAAAATCACGTGACGTAATTTATGGACGGCCCCCAAGTGCAGAATCACTGAACTGGAGTTGATAGATTGAAAGCATTTAGCGCGGGGCCCTTGAAAGTGCGGGGCCCGTAGCATATGTAGCTACTTTTGCTACGAGGAACACATTCCTGCGGCGGGAGCTGGTAGGAACATCGGATTGCTCGGTCAATGGCCAAGGTCAATGGCGGCGTGGTGTATTCCGCAAATATGTCCGACTGTGAGGGCGGGCACAAGCCGGCGTGAGTAGGTTAAACGTTGAGTTTTATAAGGGCACCACGGGGTGACCAGCCCTTCCCCACCCAGCCCCACCCCTCCCACCCCCCACCCAGCCCCACCCAGCCCCTCCCCATCCTCCCCACCCAGCCCCTCCACACGCTCCCCACCCAGCCCCTCCCCACCCTCCCCTCCCCACCCTCCCCTCCCCACCCTCCCCTCCCCACCCAGCCCCACCCTCCCCACCTAGCCCCTCCCCACCCTCCCCTCCCCACCCAGCCCCTCCCTCCCCACCCAGCCCCTCCCCACCCTCCCCTCACCACCCAGCCCCACCCCTCCCATTTTTGGATGCACGACGGACGGACGCAATAATCATACTCTTTGGTTCTATTCGGTAAAGTCACGTAGGTAAAAAATAAAATAACAAAAATCACGACGTTTCGGCCACAACACAAGTGGCCTCCATCAGGTGAAGGGACCGTGCTGTCATGAGGACAGCGTTGGAGTGAAAACAGCCAAGCCCAGGTCGCGTCCTTTAAGCTGTGTGGGAGGAAGCAAAACGCTTTGACAAAGGAATTAGCATAGAAATGAGCTTGATGTACGTAGGAGGTGCATGGGCCATGATGGACCAGGAGCGGGTGGGGACCATGACGGGCCAGCAGCGGGGGGGGGAGTAGAGTGAGTGAGTGGAGTGAGTGAGTGAGTGGAGTGAGTGAGTGAGTGGAGTGAGTGGAGTGAGTGAGTGGAGTGAGTGAGTGGAGTGAGTGAGTGAGTGGAGTGATTGAGTGGAGTGAGTGGAGTGAGTGGAGTGAGTGAGTGGAGTGAGTGAGTGGAGTGAGTGGAGTGAGTGGAGTGAGTGAGTGGAGTGAGTGGGTGGAGTGAGTGAGTGGAGTGAGTGGAGTGGTTGGAGTGAGTGAGTGGAGTGAGTGGAGTGAGTGAGTGGAGTGAGTGAGTGGAGTGAGTGGAGAGAAATAAGCAGCTGTGAAAGTTTGGGATACCACTACTTGAAATTTTTTTACTGTACCTTTGAAAATTAGTTTAATGTTTGGTTTGATTTAGAACATCTTTCCAATGATTGCTTAATTTTAAACCATCCACTCGGTTGAAATTGTGTCTGTGTTTGTAAATCTGAATTGCCTCGTGGACAAATCTCTGATAAAAACCCGTGGGTTTGCAGATAACCTCGGTATCGGAGAAAACTATATCGTGATCACCCACAGCGTTGTAACAGTGGCCGGACACAAGATCCAGGTCCGGTTCAATACAGTACGTAAAATTCGTGATCTGATCCCATCCGTGAAGGATGTCATTCCTGACTTACAGTAACCCGGGGTTTACAAATTGAGTTGTACCTGCGGTGATTGCTATATCGGGGAGACGAAGCGACATGTCTCTGACTGAATTCGCGAGCACAAATCAGATTTGAAACACGGCAGAACGAATTCTTCTGCCGTGGCTGATCACTGTTACGACGCTGTGAGTGATCAGGATATAATTTTCTCCGATACCAAGGTTCTTTGCAAACCCACAGGTTTTTATCAGAGATTTGTTCACGAGGCAATTCAGATCTACAAACACAGACACAATTTCAACCGAGAAGATAGTTTCAAATTAAGCAACCATTGGAAAGATGTTCTAAATCGAACTAAACATTAAACTAATTTTCATTGGTACAGTATATTTTTTGTCAAGTAGTGGTACCCTAAACTTTCGCAGCACAGGCTGGTGCACTGCCGGTGCCGATCACTGTCCTACACCTTTCATCATGATAAGTCCGCCAATCAAATGCTAATTTTAACGCTAATTCCTTTGTCAAGGCACCTTAATCCCTCTCACACAGCTTAAAGGTGCACTGCCGTGTGCTACACCTTTCATCATGCTAAGTCCGCCAATCAAATACTATTTTTTGCGCTAATTCCTTTGTCAAGGCACCTTAATCCCTCTCACACAGCTTAAAGGTGCACTGCCGCGTGCTACACCTTTCATCATGCTAAGTATGCCAATCAAATGCTAATTTTTTATGCTAATTCCTTTGTTGAGGTACCTTAATCTTTCTCACGAGGCTTAAAGGTCGCAGTCTGAGCTTGGCTCTGTTTCACTCCAGCGCAGTCTTCGAGACAGGCTGGTCCCTTCACCTGATGAAGGCCGCTTGTGTTGTGGCCGAAACGTCGTGATTTTTGTTGTTTCATTTTTTACCTACGTGATTTTACCGAATAGAACCAAAGAGTATGGATCCTTGCAATCACGAAAGCTTCAAATCTAGGACCTGTGTCTCTGTCGCACCTGTGTCTCTGTCACACCTGTGTCTCTGACGCATCTGTCTCTCTCACACCTGTGTCTCTGTCACACCTGTATCTCTGTCGCACCTGTCACTGTCACACCTGTGTCACTGTCACACCTGTATCTCTGTCACACCTGTATCTCTGTTACACCTGTGTCTCTCTTACACCTGTATCTCTGTTACACCTGTATCTCTGTCACACCTGTATCTCTGTTACACCTGTGTCTCTGTCACACCTGTATCTCTGTCAACTTGTGTCTCTGTTACACCTGTATCTTTCACATCTGTGTCTCTGTCATACCTGTATCTCTGTCACACCTGTTTCTCTGTTACACCTGTATCTCTGTCACACCTGTATCTCTGTCACACCTGTGTCTCTGTCATACCTGTTTCTCTGTTACACCTGTATCTCTGTCGCACCTGTGTCTCTGTTACACCTGTGTCTCTGTCGCACCTGTCTCTGTCACACCTGTGTCTCTGTCACACCTGTATCTCTGTCGCACCTGTCACTGTCACACCTGTGTCACTGTCACGTCTATATCTCTGTCACACCTGTATCTCTGTTACACCTGTATCTCTCTTACACCCGTATCTCTGTCACACCTGTATCTCTGTTACACCTGTGTCTCTGTCACACCTGACTCTCTGTTACACCTGTGTCTCTGTCACACCTGTATCTTTGTCAACCTGTGTCTCTGTTACACCTGTATCTGTCACACCTGTGTCTCTGTCATACCTGTTTCTCTGTCACACCTGTTTCTCTGTTACACCTGTTTCTCTCTCACACCTGTATCTCTGTCACACCTGTGTCTCTGTCATACCTGTGTCTCTGTTACACCAGTATCTCTGTCACACCTGTATCTCTGTTAGACCTGTATCTCTGTCAAACCTGTATCTCTGTCATACCTGTTTCTCTGTTACACCTGTATCTTTGTCGCACCTGTGTCTCTGTCACACCTGTATATCTGCTACACATGTATCTGTCACACCTGTGTCTCTGTCATACCTGTATCTCTGTCACACCTGCATCTTTGTCACACCTGTTTCTCTGTTACACCTGTATCTCTGTAACACATGTATCTCTGTCACACCTGTGTCTGTCACACCTGTATCTCTGTCAGAACCGTGTCTTTGTCGCACCTGTATCCCTGTCACACCTGTATCCCTGTGACACCTGTGTCTCTGTCCCACCTGTATCTCTCTTACACCTATATCTCTGTCACACCTGTATCTCTGTCACACCTGTATCTCTGTCACACCTGTGTCTCTGTTACACCTGTATCTCTGTCACACCTGTGTCTCTGTCATACCTATATCACTGTCACACCTGTGTCTCTGTTACACCTGTTTCTCTGTCGCACCTGTGTCTCTGTCACACCTGTATCTCTGTCACACCTGTGTCTCTGTTACACCTGTATGTCTGTCGCACCTGTGTCTCTGTCACACCTGTATCTCTGTTACACCTGTATGTCTGTCACACCTGTGTCTCTATCATACCTGTATATCTGTCACACCTGTTTCTATGTTACACCTGTATCTCTGTCACACCTGTATCTCTGTCATACCTGTTTGTCTGTTACACCTGTATCTCTGTCGCACCTGTGTCTCTGTCACACCTGTATATCTGCTACACATGTATCTCTGTCACACCTGTGTCTCTGTCATACCTGTATCTCTGTCACACCTGTTTCTCTGTTACACCTGTATCTCTGTCACACCTGTATCTCTATCGCACCTGTATCTCTGTCGCACCTGTATCTCTCTTACACCTGTATCTCTGTCACACCTGTGTCTCTGTCACACCTGTATCTCTGTCATACCTGTATCTCTGTCACACCTGTGTCTCTGTTACACCTGTATCTCTGTCACACCTGTGTCTCTGTCATACCTGTATCTCTGTCACACCTGTGTCTCTGTTACACCTGTAGCCCTGTCGCACCTGTGTCTCTGTCACACCTGTATCTCTGTTACACCTGTATCTCTGTCACACCTGTGTCTCTGTCACACCTGTATCTCTGTCACACCTGTATCTCTGTCATACCTGTTTCTCTGTTACACCTGTATCTCTGTCGCACATGTGTCTCTGTCGCACCTGTTTCTCTGCTACACCTGCATGTCTGTCACACCTGTGTCTCTGTCATACCTGTATCTCTGTCACACCTGTTTCTCTGTTACACCTGTATCTCTGTCACACTTGTATCTCTGTCATACCTGGTTGTCTGTTACACCTGTATCTCTGTCGCACCTGTGTCTCTGTCACACATGTATATCTGCTACACATGTATCTCTGTCACACCTGTGTCTCTGTCATACCTGTATCTCTGTCACACCTTTTTCTCTGTTACACCTGTATCTCTGTCACACCTGTATCTCTGTCACACCTGTGTCTGTCACACCTGCATCTCTGTCAGACCCGTGTCTCTGTCGCACCTGTATCCCTGTCACACCTGTATCTCTGTTACACCTGTGTCTCTGTCCCACCTGTATCTCTGTTCCACCTGTATGTCTGTCACACCTGTGTCTCTGTCATACCTGTATCTCTGTCACACCTGTTTCTCTGTTACACCTGTATCTCTGTCACACTTGTATCTCTGTCATACCTGTTTGTCTGTTACACCTGTATCGCTGTCGCACCTGTGTCTCTGTCACACCTGTATATCTGCTACACATGTATCTCTGTCACACCTGTGTCTCTGTCATACCTGTGTCTCTGTCATACCTATATCTCTGTCACACCTGTTTCTGTTACACCTGTATCTCTGTCAAACCTGTATCTCTATCGCACCTGTATCTCTGTTGCACCTGTATCTCTCTTACAACTGTATCTCTGTCACACCTGTGTCTCTGTCACACCTGTATCTCTGTCATACCTGTATCTCTGCCACACCTGTGTCTCTGTTACACCTGTATGTCTGTCACACCTGTGTCTCTGTCATACCTGTATCTCTGTCACACCTGTGTCTCTGTTACACCTGTATCCCTGTCGCACCTGTGTCTCTGTCACATCTGTATCTCTGTTACACCTGTATCTCTGTCACACCTGTGCCTCTGTCACACCTGTATCTCTGTCACACCTTTATCTCTGTCATACCTGTTTCTCTGTTACACCTGTATCTCTGTCGCACCTGTGTCTCTGTCACACCTGTATCTCTGCTACACCTGCATGTCTGTCACACCTGTGTCTCTATCATACCTGTATCTCTGTCACACCTGTTTCTTTGTTACACCTGTATCTCTGTCACACCTGTATCTCTGTCATACCTGTTTGTCCGTTACACCTGTATCTCTGTCGCACCTGTGTCTCTGTCACACCTGTATATCTGCTACACATGTATCTCTGTCACACCTGTGTCTCTGTCATACCTGTATCTCTGTCACACCGGTTTCTCTGTTACACCTGTATCTCTGTCACACCTGTATCTCTATCGCACCTGTATCTCTCTTACACCTGTATCTCTGTCACACCTGTGTCTCTCTCACACCTGTATCTCTGTCATACCTGTATCTCTGTCACACCTGTGTCTCTGTTACACCTGTATCTCTGTCACACCTGTGTCTCTGTCATACCTGTATCTCTGTCACACCTGTGTCTCTGTTACACCTGTAGCCCTGTCACACCTGTATCTCTGTTACACCTGTATCTCTGTCACACCTGTGTCTCTGTCACACCTGTATCTCTGTCACACCTGTATCTCTGTCATACCTGTTTCTTTGTTACACCTGTATCTCTGTCGCACCTGTGTCTCTGTCACACCTGTTTCTCTGCTACACCTGCATGTCTGTCACACCTGTGTCTCTGTCATACCTGTATCTCTGTCACACCTGTATCTGTCACACTTGTATCTCTGTCATACCTGGTTGTCTGTTACACCTGTATCTCTGTCGCACCTGTGTCTCTGTCATACCTGTATCTCTGTCACACCTTTGTATCTGTTACACCTGTATCTCTGTCACACCTGTATCTCTGTCACACCTGTGTCTGTCGCACCTGTATCTCTGTCGCACCTGTGTCTCTGTCACACCTTTTTATCTGTTACACCTGTATCTCTGTCATACCTGTTTCTCTGTTACACCTGTATCTCTGTCGCACCTGTGTCTCTGTCACACCTGTATATCTGCTACACATGTATCTGTCACACCTGTGTCTCTGTCATACCTGTATCTCTGTCACACCTGTATCTTTGTCACACCTGTTTCTCTGTTACACCTGTATCTCTGTAACACATGTATCTCTGTCACACCTGTGTCTGTCACACCTGTATCTCTGTCAGACCCGTGTCTTTGTCGCACCTGTATCCCTGTCACACCTGTATCCCTGTGACACCTGTGTCTCTGTCCCACCTGTATCTCTCTTACACCTATATCTCTGTCACACCTGTATCTCTGTCACACCTGTGTCTCTGTTACACCTGTATCTCTGTCACACCTGTGTCTCTGTCATACCTATATCACTGTCACACCTGTGTCTCTGTTACACCTGTTTCTCTGTCGCACCTGTGTCTCTGTCACACCTGTATCTCTGTCACACCTGTGTCTCTGTTACACCTGTATGTCTGTCGCACCTGTGTCTCTGTCACACCTGTATCTCTGTTACACCTGTATGTCTGTCACACCTGTGTCTCTATCATACCTGTATATCTGTCACACCTGTTTCTATGTTACACCTGTATCTCTGTCACACCTGTATCTCTGTCATACCTGTTTGTCTGTTACACCTGTATCTCTGTCGCACCTGTGTCTCTGTCACACCTGTATATCTGCTACACATGTATCTCTGTCACACCTGTGTCTCTGTCATACCTGTATCTCTGTCACACCTGTTTCTCTGTTACACCTGTATCTCTGTCACACCTGTATCTCTATCGCACCTGTATCTCTGTCGCACCTGTATCTCTCTTACACCTGTATCTTTGTCACACCTGTGTCTCTGTCACACCTGTATCTCTGTCATACCTGTATCTCTGTCACACCTGTGTCTCTGTTACACCTGTATCTCTGTCACACCTGTGTCTCTGTCATACCTGTATCTCTGTCACACATGTGTCTCTGTTACACCTGTAGCCCTGTCGCACCTGTGTCTCTGTCACACCTGTATCTCTGTTACACCTGTATCTCTGTCACACCTGTGTCTCTGTCACACCTGTATCTCTGTCACACCTGTATCTCTGTCATACCTGTTTCTCTGTTACACCTGTATCTCTGTCATACCTGTTTGTCCGTTACACCTGTATCTCTGTCGCACCTGTGTCTCTGTCACACCTGTATATCTGCTACACATGTATCTCTGTCACACCTGTGTCTCTGTCATACCTGTATCTCTGTCACACCGGTTTCTCTGTTACACCTGTATCTCTGTCACACCTGTATCTCTATCGCACCTGTATCTCTCTTACACCTGTATCTCTGTCACACCTGTGTCTCTCTCACACCTGTATCTCTGTCATACCTGTATCTCTGTCACACCTGTGTCTCTGTTACACCTGTATCTCTGTCACACCTGTGTCTCTGTCATACCTGTATCTCTGTCACACCTGTGTCTCTGTTACACCTGTAGCCCTGTCACACCTGTATCTCTGTTACACCTGTATCTCTGTCACACCTGTGTCTCTGTCACACCTGTATCTCTGTCACACCTGTATCTCTGTCATACCTGTTTCTTTGTTACACCTGTATCTCTGTCGCACCTGTGTCTCTGTCACACCTGTTTCTCTGCTACACCTGCATGTCTGTCACACCTGTGTCTCTGTCATACCTGTATCTCTGTCACACCTGTATCTGTCACACTTGTATCTCTGTCATACCTGGTTGTCTGTTACACCTGTATCTCTGTCGCACCTGTGTCTCTGTCATACCTGTATCTCTGTCACACCTTTTTATCTGTTACACCTGTATCTCTGTCACACCTGTATCTCTGTCACACCTGTGTCTGTCACACCTGTATCTCTGTCGCACCTGTGTCTCTGTCACACCTTTTTATCTGTTACACCTGTATCTCTGTCATACCTGTTTCTCTGTTACACCTGTATCTCTGTCGCACCTGTGTCTCTGTCACACCTGTATATCTGCTACACATGTATCTGTCACACCTGTGTCTCTGTCATACCTGTATCTCTGTCACACCTGTATCTTTGTCACACCTGTTTCTCTGTTACACCTGTATCTCTGTAACACATGTATCTCTGTCACACCTGTGTCTGTCACACCTGTATCTCTGTCAGACCCGTGTCTTTGTCGCACCTGTATCCCTGTCACACCTGTATCCCTGTGACACCTGTGTCTCTGTCCCACCTGTATCTCTCTTACACCTATATCTCTGTCACACCTGTATCTCTGTCACACCTGTGTCTCTGTTACACCTGTATCTCTGTCACACCTGTGTCTCTGTCATACCTATATCACTGTCACACCTGTGTCTCTGTTACACCTGTTTCTCTGTCGCACCTGTGTCTCTGTCACACCTGTATCTCTGTCACACCTGTGTCTCTGTTACACCTGTATGTCTGTCGCACCTGTGTCTCTGTCACACCTGTATCTCTGTTACACCTGTATGTCTGTCACACCTGTGTCTCTATCATACCTGTATATCTGTCACACCTGTTTCTATGTTACACCTGTATCTCTGTCACACCTGTATCTCTGTCATACCTGTTTGTCTGTTACACCTGTATCTCTGTCGCACCTGTGTCTCTGTCACACCTGTATATCTGCTACACATGTATCTCTGTCACACCTGTGTCTCTGTCATACCTGTATCTCTGTCACACCTGTTTCTCTGTTACACCTGTATCTCTGTCACACCTGTATCTCTATCGCACCTGTATCTCTGTCGCACCTGTATCTCTCTTACACCTGTATCTTTGTCACACCTGTGTCTCTGTCACACCTGTATCTCTGTCATACCTGTATCTCTGTCACACCTGTGTCTCTGTTACACCTGTATCTCTGTCACACCTGTGTCTCTGTCATACCTGTATCTCTGTCACACATGTGTCTCTGTTACACCTGTAGCCCTGTCGCACCTGTGTCTCTGTCACACCTGTATCTCTGTTACACCTGTATCTCTGTCACACCTGTGTCTCTGTCACACCTGTATCTCTGTCACACCTGTATCTCTGTCATACCTGTTTCTCTGTTACACCTGTATCTCTGTCGCACATGTGTCTCTGTCACACTTGTTTCTCTGCTACACCTGCATGTCTGTCACACCTGTGTCTCTGTCATACCTGTATCTCTGTCACACCTGTTTCTCTGTTACACCTGTATCTCTGTCACACCTGTATCTCTGTCACACCTGTGTCTGTCACACCTGTATCTCTGTCGCACCTGTGTCTCTGTCACACCTTTTTATCTGTTACACCTGTATCTCTGTCATACCTGTTTCTCTGTTACACCTGTATCTCTGTCGCACCTGTGTCTCTGTCACACCTGTATATCTGCTACACATGTATCTGTCACACCTGTGTCTCTGTCATACCTGTATCTCTGTCACACCTGTATCTTTGTCACACCTGTTTCTCTGTTACACCTGTATCTCTGTAACACATGTATCTCTGTCACACCTGTGTCTGTCACACCTGTATCTCTGTCAGACCCGTGTCTTTGTCGCACCTGTATCCCTGTCACACCTGTATCCCTGTGACACCTGTGTCTCTGTCCCACCTGTATCTCTCTTACACCTATATCTCTGTCACACCTGTATCTCTGTCACACCTGTGTCTCTGTTACACCTGTATCTCTGTCACACCTGTGTCTCTGTCATACCTATATCACTGTCACACCTGTGTCTCTGTTACACCTGTTTCTCTGTCGCACCTGTGTCTCTGTCACACCTGTATCTCTGTCACACCTGTGTCTCTGTTACACCTGTATGTCTGTCGCACCTGTGTCTCTGTCACACCTGTATCTCTGTCACACCTGTATGTCTGTCACACCTGTGTCTCTATCATACCTGTATATCTGTCACACCTGTTTCTATGTTACACCTGTATCTCTGTCACACCTGTATCTCTGTCATACCTGTTTGTCTGTTACACCTGTATCTCTGTCGCACCTGTGTCTCTGTCACACCTGTATATCTGCTACACATGTATCTCTGTCACACCTGTGTCTCTGTCATACCTGTATCTCTGTCACACCTGTTTCTCTGTTACACCTGTATCTCTGTCACACCTGTATCTCTATCGCACCTGTATCTCTGTCGCACCTGTACCTCTCTTACACCTGTATCTTTGTCACACCTGTGTCTCTGTCACACCTGTATCTCTGTCATACCTGTATCTCTGTCACACCTGTGTCTCTGTTACACCTGTATCTCTGTCACACCTGTGTCTCTGTCATACCTGTATCTCTGTCACACCTGTGTCTCTGTTACACCTGTAGCCCTGTCGCACCTGTGTCTCTGTCACACCTGTATCTCTGTTACACCTGTATCGCTGTCACACCTGTGTCTCTGTCACACCTGTATCTCTGTCACACCTGTATCTCTGTCATACCTGTTTCTCTGTTACACCTGTATCTCTGTCGCACATGTGTCTCTGTCACACTTGTTTCTCTGCTACACCTGCATGTCTGTCACACCTGTGTCTCTGTCATACCTGTATCTCTGTCACACCTGTTACTCTGTTACACCTGTATCTCTGTCACACTTGTATCTCTGTCA
Source organism: Petromyzon marinus (assembly GCF_048934315.1). NCBI lineage: Eukaryota > Metazoa > Chordata > Hyperoartia > Petromyzontiformes > Petromyzontidae > Petromyzon > Petromyzon marinus. The sequence goes on along the minus strand of NC_133681.1, from coordinate 16,470,615 downwards.
TACCTGGTTGTCTGTTACACCTGTATCTCTGTCGCACCTGTGTCTCTGTCACACATGTATATCTGCTACACATGTATCTCTGTCACACCTGTGTCTCTGTCATACCTGTATCTCTGTCACACCTTTTTCTCTGTTACACCTGTATCTCTGTCACACCTGTATCTCTGTCACACCTGTGTCTGTCACACCTGCATCTCTGTCAGACCCGTGTCTCTGTCGCACCTGTATCCCTGTCACACCTGTATCTCTGTTACACCTGTGTCTCTGTCCCACCTGTATCTCTGTTCCACCTGTATGTCTGTCACACCTGTGTCTCTGTCATACCTGTATGTCTGTCACACCTGTTTCTCTGTTACACCTGTATCTCTGTCACACTTGTATCTCTGTCATACCTGTTTGTCTGTTACACCTGTATTGCTGTCGCACCTGTGTCTCTGTCACACCTGTATATCTGCTACACATGTATCTCTGTCACACCTGTGTCTCTGTCATACCTGTGTCTCTGTCATACCTGTATCTCTGTCACACCTGTTTCTGTTACACCTGTATCTCTGTCAAACCTGTATCTCTATCGCACCTGTATCTCTGTCGCACCTGTATCTCTCTTACAACTGTATCTCTGTCACACCTGTATCTCTGTCACACCTGTATCTCTGTCATACCTGTATCTCTGCCACACCTGTGTCTCTGTTACACCTGTATGTCTGTCACACCTGTGTCTCTGTCATACCTGTATCTCTGTCACACCTGTGTCTCTGTTACACCTGTATCCCTGTCGCACCTGTGTCTCTGTCACACCTGTATCTCTGTTACACCTGTATCTCTGTCACACCTGTGCCTCTGTCACACCTGTATCTCTGTCACACCTTTATCTCTGTCATACCTGTTTCTCTGTTACACCTGTATCTCTGTCGCACCTGTGTCTCTGTCACACCTGTATCTCTGCTACACCTGCATGTCTGTCACACCTGTGTCTCTATCATACCTGTATCTCTGTCACACCTGTTTCTTTGTTACACCTGTATCTCTGTCACACCTGTATCTCTGTCATACCTGTTTGTCCGTTACACCTGTATCTCTGTCGCACCTGTGTCTCTGTCACACCTGTATATCTGCTACACATGTATCTCTGTCACACCTGTGTCTCTGTCATACCTGTATCTCTGTCACACCGGTTTCTCTGTTACACCTGTATCTCTGTCACACCTGTATCTCTATCGCACCTGTATCTCTCTTACACCTGTATCTCTGTCACACCTGTGTCTCTCTCACACCTGTATCTCTGTCATACCTGTATCTCTGTCACACCTGTGTCTCTGTTACACCTGTATCTCTGTCACACCTATGTCTCTGTCATACCTGTATCTCTGTCACACCTGTGTCTCTGTTACACCTGTAGCCCTGTCGCACCTGTGTCTCTGTCACACCTGTATCTCTGTTACACCTGTATCTCTGTCACACCTGTGTCTCTGTCACACCTGTATCTCTGTCACACCTGTATCTCTGTCATACCTGTTTCTTTGTTACACCTGTATCTCTGTCGCACCTGTGTCTCTGTCACACCTGTTTCTCTGCTACACCTGCATGTCTGTCACACCTGTGTCTCTGTCATACCTGTATCTCTGTCACACCTGTATCTCTGTCACACTTGTATCTCTGTCATACCTGGTTGTCTGTTACACCTGTATCTCTGTCGCACCTGTGTCTCTGTCATACCTGTATCTCTGTCACACCTTTTTATCTGTTACACCTGTATCTCTGTCACACCTGTATCTCTGTCACACCTGTGTCTGTCACACCTGTATCTCTGTCGCACCTGTGTCTCTGTCACACCTGTATATCTGCTACACATGTATCTCTGTCACAACTGTGTCTCTGTCATACCTGTATCTCTGTCACACCGGTTTCTCTGTTACACCTGTATCTCTGTCACACCTGTATCTCTATCGCACCTGTATCTCTGTCGCACCTGTATCTCTCTTACACCTGTATCTCTGTCACACCTGTGTCTCTCTCACACCTGTATCTCTGTCATACCTGTATCTCTGTAACACCTGTGTCTCTGTTACACTTGTATCTCTGTCACACCTGTGTCTCTGTCATACCTGTATCTCTGTCACACATGTGTCTCTGTTACACCTGTAGCCCTGTCGCACCTGTATCTCTGTTACACCTGTATCTGTCACACCTGTGTCTCTGTCATACCTGTGTCTCTGTTACACCAGTATCTCTGTCACACCTGTATCTCTGTTAGACCTGTATCTCTGTCAAACCTGTATCTCTGTCATACCTGTTTCTCTGTTACACCTGTATCTCTGTCGCACCTGTGTCTCTGTCACACCTGTATATCTGCTACACATGTATCTGCCACACCTGTGTCTCTGTCATACCTGTATCTCTGTCACACCTGTATCTTTGTCACACCTGTTTCTCTGTTACACCTGTATCTCTGTAACACATGTATCTCTGTCACACCTGTGTCTGTCACACCTGTATCTCTGTCAGACCCGTGTCTTTGTCGCACCTGTATCCCTGTCTCACCTGTATCCCTGTGACACCTGTGTCTCTGTCCCACATGTATCTCTCTTACACCTATATCTCTGTCACACCTGTATCTCTGTCACACCTGTGTCTCTGTTACACCTGTATCTCTGTGACACCTGTGTCTCTGTCATACCTATATCATTGTCACACCTGTGTCTCTGTTACACCTGTTTCTCTGTCGCACCTGTGTCTCTGTCACACCTGTATCTCTGTCACACCTGTGTCCCTGTTACACCTGTATGTCTGTCGCACCTGTGTCTCTGTCACACCTGTATCTCTGTTACACCTGTATGTCTGTCACACCTGTGTCTCTATCATACCTGTATATCTGTCACACCTGTTTCTATGTTACACCTGTATCTCTGTCACACCTGTATCTCTGTCATACCTGTTTGTCTGTTACACCTGTATCTCTGTCGCACCTGTGTCTCTGTCACACCTGTATATCTGCTACACATGTATCTCTGTCACACCTGTGTCTCTGTCATACCTGTATCTCTGTCACACCTGTTTCTCTGTTACACCTGTATCTCTGTCACACCTGTATCTCTATCGCACCTGTATCTCTGTCGCACCTGTATCTCTCTTACACCTGTATCTCTGTCACACCTGTGTCTCTGTCACACCTGTATCTCTGTCATACCTGTATCTCTGTCACACCTGTGTCTCTGTTACACCTGTATCTCTGTCACACCTGTGTCTCTGTCATACCTGTATCTCTGTCACACCTGTGTCTCTGTTACACCTGTAGCCGTGTCGCACCTGTGTCTCTGTCACACCTTATCTCTGTTACACCTGTATCTCTGTCACACCTGTGTCTCTGTCACACCTGTATCTCTGTCACACCTGTATCTCTGTCATACCTGTTTCTCTGTTACACCTGTATCTCTGTCGCACATGTGTCTCTGTCACACCTGTTTCTCTGCTACACCTGCATGTCTGTCACACCTGTGTCTCTGTCATACCTGTATCTCTGTCACACCTGTTTCTCTGTTACACCTGTATCTCTGTCACACTTGTATCTCTGTCATACCTGGTTGTCTGTTACACCTGTATCTCTGTCAGACCCGTGTCTCTGTCGCACATGTATCCCTGTCACACCTGTATCTCTGTTACACCTGTGTCTCTGTCCCACCTGTATCTCTCTTACACCTATATCTCTGTCACACCTGTATCTCTGTCACACGTGTGTCTCTGTTACACCTGTATCTCTGTCACACCTGTGTCTCTGTCATATCTATATCTCTGTCACACCTGTGTCTCTGTTACACCTGTATCTCTGTCGCACCTGTGTCTCTGTCACACCTGTATCTCTGTCACACCTGTGTCTCTGTTACACCTGTATGTCTGTCGCACCTGTGTCTCTGTCACACCTGTATCTCTGTTCCACCTGTATGTCTGTCACACCTGTGTCTCTGTCATACCTGTATCTCTGTCACACCTGTTTCTCTGTTACACCTGTATCTCTGTCACACTTGTATCTCTGTCATACCTGTTTGTCTGTTACACCTGTATCACTGTCGCACCTGTGTCTCTGTCACACATGTATCCCTGTCACACCTGTATCTCTGTTACACCTGTGTCTCTGTCCCACCTGTATCTCTCTTACACCTATATCTCTGTCACACCTGTATCTCTGTCACACGTGTGTCTCTGTTACACCTGTATCTCTGTCACACCTGTGTCTCTGTCATATCTATATCTCTGTCACACCTGTGTCTCTGTTACACCTGTATCTCTGTCGCACCTGTGTCTCTGTCACACCTGTATCTCTGTCACACCTGTGTCTCTGTTACACCTGTATGTCTGTCGCACCTGTGTCTCTGTCACACCTGTATCTCTGTTCCACCTGTATGTCTGTCACACCTGTGTCTCTGTCATACCTGTATCTCTGTCACACCTGTTTCTCTGTTACACCTGTATCTCTGTCACACCTGTATCTCTATCGCACCTGTATCTCTGTCGCACCTGTATCTCTCTTACACCTGTATCTCTGTCACACCTGTGTCTCTGTCACACCTGTATCTCTGTCTTACCTGTATCTCTGCCACACCTGTGTCTCTGTTACACCTGTATGTCTGTCACACCTGTTTCTCTGTCACACCTGTGTCTCTGTTACACCTGTATCCCTGTCGCACCTGTGTCTCTGTCACACCTGTTTCTCTGTTACACCTGTATCTCTGTCACACCTGTGCCTCTGTCACACCTGTATCTCTGTCACACCTTTATCTCTGTCATACCTGTTTCTCTGTTACACCTGTATCTCTGTCGCACCTGTGTCTCTGTCACACCTGTATCTCTGCTACACCTGCATGTCTGTCACACCTGTGTCTCTATCATACCTGTATCTCTGTCACACCTGTTTCTTTGTTACACCTGTATCTCTGTCACACCTGTATCTCTGTCATACCTGTTTGTCTGTTACACCTGTATCTCTGTCGCAACTGTGTCTCTGTCACACCTGTATATCTGCTACACATGTATCTCTGTCACACCTGTGTCTCTGTCATACCTGTATCTCTGTCACACCGGTTTCTCTGTTACACCTGTATCTGTGTCACACCTGTATCTCTATCGCACCTGTATCTCTGTCGCACCTGTATCTCTCTTACACCTGTATCTCTGTCACACCTGTGTCTCTCTCACACCTGTATCTCTGTCATACCTGTATCTCTGTCACACCTGTGTCTCTGTTACACCTGTAGCCCTGTCGCACCTGTGTCTCTGTCACACCTGTATCTCTGTTACACCTGTATCTCTGTCACACCTGTGTCTCTGTCACACCTGTATCTCTGTCACTCCTGTATCTCTGTCATACCTGTTTCTTTGTTACACCTGTATCTCTGTCGCACGTGTGTCTCTGTCACACCTGTTTCTCTGCTACACCTGCATGTCTGTCACACCTGTGTCTCTGTCATACCTGTATCTCTGTCACACCTGTTTCTCTGTTACACCTGTATCTCTGTCACACTTGTATCTCTGTCATACCTGGTTGTCTGTTACACCTGTATCTCTGTCGCACCTGTGTCTCTGTCATACCTGTATCTCTGTCACACCTTTTTCTCTGTTACACCTGTATCTCTGTCACACCTGTATCTCTGTCACACCTGTGTCTGTCATACCTGTATCTCTGTCGCACCTGTGTCTCTGTCACACCTGTATTTCTGCTACACATGTATCTCTGTCACACCTGTGTCTCTGTCATACCTGTATCTCTGTCACACCGGTTTCTCTGTTACACCTGTATCTCTGTCACACCTGTATCTCTATCGCACCTGTATCTCTCTTACACCTGTATCTCTGTCACACCTGTGTCTCTCTCACACCTGTATCTCTGTCATATCTGTATCTGTCACACCTGTGTCTCTGTTACACCTGTATCTCTGTCACACCTGTGTCTCTGTCATACCTGTATCTCTGTCACACCTGTGTCTCTGTTACACCTGTATCCCTGTCGCACCTGTGTCTCTGTCACACCTGTATCTCTGTTACACCTGTATCTGTCACACCTGTGTCTCTGTCACACCTGTATCTGTCACACCTGTATCTCTGTCATACCTGTTTCTCTGTTACACCTGTATCTCTGTCGCACCTGTGTCTCTGTCACACCTGTTTCTCTGCTACACCTGCATGTCTGTCACACCTGTGTCTCTGTCATACCTGTATCTCTGTCACACCTGTTTCTCTGTTACACCTGTATCTCTGTCACACCTGTGTCTCTCTCACACCTGTATCTCTGTCATATCTGTATCTCTGTCACACCTGTGTCTCTGTTACACCTGTATCTCTGTCACACCTGTGTCTCTGTCATACCTGTATCTCTGTCACACCTGTATCTCTCTTACACCTGTATCTCTGTCACACCTGTGTCTCTCTCACACCTGTATCTCTGTCATATCTGTATCTCTGTCACACCTGTGTCTCTGTTACACCTGTATCTCTGTCACACCTGTGTCTCTGTCATACCTGTATCTCTGTCACACCTGTGTCTCTGTTACACCTGTAGCCCTGTCGCACCTGTGTCTCTGTCACACCTGTATCTCTGTTACACCTGTATCTGTCACACCTGTGTCTCTGTCACACCTGTATCTCTGTTACACCTGTGTCTCTGTCCTACCTGTATCTCTGTCACACCTGTATCTCTGTCACACCTGTGTCTGTCACACCTGTATCTCTGTCAGACCCGTGTCTGTGTCGCACCTGTATCTCTGTCACACCTGTATCTCTGTTACACCTGTGTCTCTGTCCTACCTGTATCTCTGTCACACCTGTATCTCTGTCACACCTGTATCTCTATCGCACCTGTATCTCTGTCAAACCTGTATCTCTCTTACACCTGTATCTCTGTCACATCTGTGTCTCTGTCACACCTGTATCTCTGTCATACCTGTATCTCTGTCACACCTGTATGTCTGTCACACCTGTGTCTCTGTCATACCTGTATCTCTGTCACACCTGTTTCTCTTTTACACCTGTATCTCTGTCACACCTGTATCTCTATCGCACCTGTATCTCTGTCAAACCTGTATCTCTCTTACACCTGTATCTCTGTCACACCTGTGTCTCTGTCACACCTGTATCTCTGTCATACCTGTATCTCTGTCACACCTGTGTCTCTGTTACACCTGTATCTCTGTCACACCTGTGTCTCTGTCATACCGGTATCTCTGTCACACCTGTGTCTCTGTTACACCTGTAGCCCTGTCGCACCTGTGTCTCTGTCACACCTGTATCTCTGTTACACCTGTATCTCTGTCACACCTGTGTCTCTGTCACACCTGTATCTCTGTCACACCTGTATCTCTGTCATACCTGTTTCTCTGTTACACCTGTATCTCTGTCGCACCTGTGTCTCTGTCACACCTGTTTCTCTGCTACACCTGCATGTCTGTCACACCTGTGTCTCTGTCATACCTGTATCTCTGTCACACCTTTTTCTCTGTTACACCTGTATCTCTGTCACACCTGTATCTCTGTCACACCTGTGTCTGTCACACCTGTATCTCTGTCACACCTGTGTCTCTGTCATACCATTATCTCTGTCACACCTGTGTCTCTGTTACACCTGTATCTCTGTCGCACCTGTGTCTCTGTCACACCTGTATCTCTGTCACACCTGTGTCTTTGTTACACCTGTATGTCTGTCGCACCTGTGTCTCTGTCACACCTGTATCTCTGTTCCACCTGTATGTCTGTCACACCTGTGTCTCTGTCATACCTGTATCTCTGTCACACCTGTTTCTCTGTTACACCTGTATCTCTGTCACACTTGTATCTCTGTCATACCTGTTTGTCTGTTACACCTGTATCGCTGTCGCACCTGTGTCTCTGTCACACCTGTATATCTGCTACACATGTATCTCTGTCACACCTGTGTCTCTGTCATACCTGTGTCTCTGTCATACCTGTATCTCTGTCACACCTGTTTCTCTGTTACACCTGTATCTCTGTCACACCTGTATCTCTATCGCACCTGTATCTCTGTCGCACCTGTATCTCTCTTACACCTGTATCTCTGTCACACCTGTGTCTCTGTCACACCTGTATCTCTGTCTTACCTGTATCTCTGCCACACCTGTGTCTCTGTTACACCTGTATGTCTGTCACACCTGTTTCTCTGTCACACCTGTGTCTCTGTTACACCTGTATCCCTGTCGCACCTGTGTCTCTGTCACACCTGTATCTCTGTTACACCTGTATCTCTGTCACACCTGTGCCTCTGTCACACCTGTATCTCTGTCACACCTTTATCTCTGTCATACCTGTTTCTCTGTTACACCTGTATCTCTGTCGCACGTGTATCTCTGCCACACCTGTGTCTCTGTTACACCTGTATGTCTGTCACACCTGTTTCTCTGTCACACCTGTGTCTCTGTTACACCTGTATCCTTGTCGCACCTGTGTCTCTGTCACACCTGTATCTCTGTTACACCTGTATCTCTGTCACACCTGTGCCTCTGTCACACCTGTATCTCTGTCACACCTTTATCTCTGTCATACCTGTTTCTCTGTTACACCTGTATCTCTGTCGCACGTGTGTCTCTGTCACACCTGTTTCTCTGCTACACCTGCATGTCTGTCACACCTGTGTCTCTGTCATACCTGTATCTCTGTCACACCTGTTTCTCTGTTACACCTGTATCTCTGTCATACTTGTATCTCTGTCATACCTGGTTGTCTGTTACACCTGTATCTCTGTCACACCTGTGTCTGTCATACCTGTATCTCTGTCGCACCTGTGTCTCTGTCACACCTGTATTTCTGCTACACATGTATCTCTGTCACACCTGTGTCTCTGTCATACCTGTATCTCTGTCACACCGGTTTCTTTGTTACACCTGTATCTCTGTCACACCTGTATCTCTATCGCACCTGTATCTCTGTCGCACCTGTATCTCTCTTACACCTGTATCTCTGTCACACCTGTTTCTCTCTCACACCTGTATCTCTGTCATATCTGTATCTCTGTCACACCTGTGTCTCTGTTACACCTGTATCTCTGTCACACCTGTGCCTCTGTCATACCTGTATCTCTGTCACACCTGTGTCTCTGTTACACCTGTAGCCCTGTCGCACCTGTGTCTCTGTCACACCTGTATCTCTGTTACACCTGTATCTGTCACACCTGTGTCTCTGTCACACCTGTATCTCTGTCACACCTGTATCTCTGTCATACCTGTTTCTCTGTTACACCTGTATCTCTGTCGCACCTGTTTCTCTGTCACACCTGTTTCTCTGCTACACCTGCATGTCTGTCACACCTGTGTCTCTGTCATACCTGTATCTCTGTCACACCTGTTTCTCTGTTACACCTGTATCTCTGTCACACCTGTGTCTCTCTCACACCTGTATCTCTGTCACACCTGTATCTCTGTCTTACCTGTATCTCTGCCACACCTGTGTCTCTGTTACACCTGTATGTCTGTCACACCTGTTTCTCTGTCACACCTGTGTCTCTGTTACACCTGTATCCCTGTCGCACCTGTGTCTCTGTCACACCTGTATCTCTGTTACACCTGTATCTCTGTCACACCTGTGCCTCTGTCACACCTGTATCTCTGTCACACCTTTATCTGTCATACCTGTTTCTTTGTTACACCTGTATCTCTGTCTTACCTGTATCTCTGCCACACCTGTGTCTCTGTTACACCTGTATGTCTGTCACACCTGTTTCTCTGTCACACCTGTGTCTCTGTTACACCTGTATCCTTGTCGCACCTGTGTGTCTGTCACACCTGTATCTCTGTTACACCTGTATCTCTGTCACACCTGTGCCTCTGTCACACCTGTATCTCTGTCACACCTTTATCTCTGTCATACCTGTTTCTCTGTTACACCTGTATCTCTGTCGCACGTGTGTCTCTGTCACACCTGTTTCTCTGCTACACCTGCATGTCTGTCACACCTGTGTCTCTGTCATACCTGTATCTCTGTCACACCTGTTTCTCTGTTACACCTTATCTCTGTCACACTTGTATCTCTGTCATACCTGGTTGTCTGTTACACCTGTATCTCTGTCGCACCTGTGTCTCTGTCATACCTGTATCTCTGTCACACCTTTTTCTCTGTTACACCTGTATCTCTGTCACACCTGTATCTCTGTCACACCTGTGTCTGTCATACCTGTATCTCTGTCGCACCTGTGTCTCTGTCACACCTGTATTTCTGCTACACATGTATCTCTGTCACACCTGTGTCTCTGTCATACCTGTATCTCTGTCACACCGGTTTCTCTGTTACACCTGTATCTCTGTCACACCTGTATCTCTATCGCACCTGTATCTCTGTCGCACCTGTATCTCTCTTACACCTGTATCTCTGTCACACCTGTGTCTCTCTCACACCTGTATCTCTGTCATATCTGTATCTCTGTCACACCTGTGTCTCTGTTACACCTGTATCTCTGTCACACCTGTGTCTCTGTCATACCATTATCTCTGTCACACCTGTGTCTCTGTTACACCTGTATCTCTGTCGCACCTGTGTCTCTGTCACACCTGTATCTCTGTCACACCTGTGTCTTTGTTACACCTGTATGTCTGTCGCACCTGTGTCTCTGTCACACCTGTATCTCTGTTCCACCTGTATGTCTGTCACACCTGTGTCTCTGTCATACCTGTATCTCTGTCACACCTGTTTCTCTGTTACACCTGTATCTCTGTCACACTTGTATCTCTGTCATACCTGTTTGTCTGTTACACCTGTATCGCTGTCGCACCTGTGTCTCTGTCACACCTGTATATCTGCTACACATGTATCTCTGTCACACCTGTGTCTCTGTCATACCTGTGTCTCTGTCATACCTGTATCTCTGTCACACCTGTTTCTCTGTTACACCTGTATCTCTGTCACACCTGTATCTCTATCGCACCTGTATCTCTGTCGCACCTGTATCTCTGTCACACCTGTATCTCTGTCACACCTGTGTCTGTCACACCTGTATCTCTGTCAGACCCGTGTCTCTGTCGCACATGTATCCCTGTCACACCTGTATCTCTGTTACACCTGTGTCTCTGTCCCAACTGTATCTCTCTTACACCTATATCTCTGTCACACCTGTATCTCTGTCACACGTGTGTCTCTGTTACACCTGTATCTCTGTCATACCTATATCTCTGTCACACCTGTGTCTCTGTTACACCTGTATCTCTGTCGCACCTGTGTCTCTGTCACACCTGTATCTCTGTCACACCTGTGTCTCTGTTACACCTGTATGTCTGTCGCACCTGTGTCTCTGTCACACCTGTATCTCTGTTCCACCTGTATGTCTGTCACACCTGTGTCTCTGTCATACCTGTATCTCTGTCACACCTGTTTCTCTGTTACACCTGTATCTCTGTCACACCTGTGCCTCTGTCACACCTGTATCTCTGTCACACCTTTATCTCTGTCATACCTGTTTCTCTGTTACACCTGTATCTCTGTCGCACGTGTGTCTCTGTCACACCTGTTTCTCTGCTACACCTGCATGTCTGTCACACCTGTGTCTCTGTCATACCTGTATCTCTGTCACACCTGTTTCTCTGTTACACCTGTATCTCTGTCACACTTGTATCTCTGTCATACCTGGTTGTCTGTTACACCTGTATCTCTGTCACACCTGTGTCTGTCATACCTGTATCTCTGTCGCACCTGTGTCTCTGTCACACCTGTATTTCTGCTACACATGTATCTCTGTCACACCTGTGTCTCTGTCATACCTGTATCTCTGTCACACCGGTTTCTCTGTTACACCTGTATCTCTGTCACACCTGTATCTCTGTCGCACCTGTATCTCTCTTACACCTGTATCTCTGTCACACCTGTTTCTCTCTCACACCTGTATCTCTGTCATATCTGTATCTCTGTCACACCTGTGTCTCTGTTACACCTGTATCTCTGTCACACCTGTGCCTCTGTCATACCTGTATCTCTGTCACACCTGTGTCTCTGTTACACCTGTAGCCCTGTCGCACCTGTGTCTCTGTCACACCTGTATCTCTGTTACACCTGTATCTGTCACACCTGTGTCTCTGTCACACCTGTATCTCTGTCACACCTGTATCTCTGTCATACCTGTTTCTCTGTTACACCTGTATCTCTGTCGCACCTGTTTCTCTGTCACACCTGTTTCTCTGCTACACCTGCATGTCTGTCACACCTGTGTCTCTGTCATACCTGTATCTCTGTCACACCTGTTTCTCTGTTACACCTGTATCTCTGTCACACCTGTGTCTCTCTCACACCTGTATCTCTGTCATATCTGTATCTCTGTCACACCTGTGTCTCTGTTACACCTGTATCTCTGTCACACCTGTGTCTCTGTCATACCTATATCTCTGTCACACCTGTGTCTCTGTTACACCTGTATCTCTGTCGCACCTGTGTCTCTGTCACACCTGTATCTCTGTCACACCTGTGTCTCTGTTACACCTGTATGTCTGTCGCACCTGTGTCTCTGTCACACCTGTATCTCTGTTCTACCTGTATGTCTGTCACACCTGTGTCTCTGTCATACCTGTATCTCTGTCACACCTGTTTCTCTGTTACACCTGTATCTCTGTCACACCTGTATCTCTATCGCACCTGTATCTCTGTCAAACCTGTATCTCTCTTACACCTGTATCTCTGTCACACCTGTGTCTCTGTCACACCTGTATCTCTGTCATACCTGTATCTCTGTCACACCTGTGTCTCTGTTACACCTGTATCTCTGTCACACCTGTGTCTCTGTCATACCGGTATCTCTGTCACACCTGTGTCTCTGTTACACCTGTAGCCCTGTCGCACCTGTGTCTCTGTCACACCTGTATCTCTGTTACACCTGTATCTCTGTCACACCTGTGTCTCTGTCACACCTGTATCTCTGTCACACCTGTATCTCTGTCATACCTGTTTCTCTGTTACACCTGTATCTCTGTCGCACCTGTGTCTCTGTCACACCTGTTTCTCTGCTACACCTGCATGTCTGTCACACCTGTGTCTCTGTCATACCTGTATCTCTGTCACACCTTTTTCTCTGTTACACCTGTATCTCTGTCACACCTGTATCTCTGTCACACCTGTGTCTGTCACACCTGTATCTCTGTCAGACTCGTGTCTCTGTCGCACATGTATCCCTGTCACACCTGTATCTCTGTTACACCTGTGTCTCTGTCCCAACTGTATCTCTCTTACACCTATATCTCTGTCACACCTGTATCTCTGTCACACGTGTGTCTCTGTTACACCTGTATCTCTGTCATACCTATATCTCTGTCACACCTGTGTCTCTGTTACACCTGTATCTCTGTCGCACCTGTGTCTCTGTCACACCTGTATCTCTGTCACACCTGTGTCTCTGTTACACCTGTATGTCTGTCGCACCTGTGTCTCTGTCACACCTGTATCTCTGTTCCACCTGTATGTCTGTCACACCTGTGTCTCTGTCATACCTGTATCTCTGTCACACCTGTTTCTCTGTTACACCTGTATCTCTGTCACACCTGTGCCACTGTCACACCTGTATCTCTGTTACACCTGTATCACTGTCGCACCTGTGTCTCTGTCACACCTGTATATCTGCTACACATGTATCTCTGTCACACCTGTGTCTCTGTCATACCTGTGTCTCTGTCATACCTGTATCTCTGTCACACCTGTTTCTCTGTTACACCTGTATCTCTGTCGCACGTGTGTCTCTGTCACACCTGTTTCTCTGCTACACCTGCATGTCTGTCACACCTGTGTCTCTGTCATACCTGTATCTCTGTCACACCTGTTTCTCTGTTACACCTGTATCTCTGTCACACTTGTATCTCTGTCATACCTGGTTGTCTGTTACACCTGTATCTCTGTCACACCTGTGTCTGTCATACCTGTATCTCTGTCGCACCTGTGTCTCTGTCACACCTGTATTTCTGCTACACATGTATCTCTGTCACACCTGTGTCTCTGTCATACCTGTATCTCTGTCACACCGGTTTCTCTGTTACACCTGTATCTCTGTCACCCCTGTATCTCTATCGCACCTGTATCTCTGTCGCACCTGTATCTCTCTTACACCTGTATCTCTGTCACACCTGTTTCTCTCTCACACCTGTATCTCTGTCATATCTGTATCTCTGTCACACCTGTGTCTCTGTTACACCTGTATCTCTGTCACACCTGTGCCTCTGTCATACCTGTATCTCTGTCACACCTGTGTCTCTGTTACACCTGTAGCCCTGTCGCACCTGTGTCTCTGTCACACCTGTATCTCTGTTACACCTGTATCTGTCACACCTGTGTCTCTGTCACACCTGTATCTCTGTCACACCTGTATCTCTGTCATACCTGTTTCTCTGTTACACCTGTATCTCTGTCGCACCTGTTTCTCTGTCACACCTGTTTCTCTGCTACACCTGCATGTCTGTCACACCTGTGTCTCTGTCATACCTGTATCTCTGTCACACCTGTTTCTCTGTTACACCTGTATCTTTGTCACACTTGTGTCTCTCTCACACCTGTATCTCTGTCATATCTGTATCTCTGTCACACCTGTGTCTCTGTTACACCTGTATCTCTGTCACACCTGTGTCTCTGTTACACCTGTATGTCTGTCGCACCTGTGTCTCTGTCATACCTATATCTCTGTCACACCTGTGTCTCTGTTACACCTGTATCTCTGTCGCACCTGTGTCTCTGTCACACCTGTATCTCTGTCACACCTGTGTCTCTGTTACACCTGTATGTCTGTCGCACCTGTGTCTCTGTCACACCTGTATCTCTGTTCCACCTGTATGTCTGTCACACCTGTGTCTCTGTCATACCTGTATCTCTGTCACACCTGTTTCTCTGTTACACCTGTATCTCTGTCACACCTGTGCCACTGTCACACCTGTATCTCTGTTACACCTGTATCACTGTCGCACCTGTGTCTCTGTCACACCTGTATATCTGCTACACATGTATCTCTGTCACACCTGTGTCTGTCATACCTGTGTCTCTGTCATACCTGTATCTCTGTCACACCTGTTTCTCTGTTACACCTGTATCTCTGTCGCACGTGTGTCTCTGTCACACCTGTTTCTCTGCTACACCTGCATGTCTGTCACACCTGTGTCTCTGTCATACCTGTATCTCTGTCACACCTGTTTCTCTGTTACACCTGTATCTCTGTCACACTTGTATCTCTGTCATACCTGGTTGTCTGTTACACCTGTATCTCTGTCACACCTGTGTCTGTCATACCTGTATCTCTGTCGCACCTGTGTCTCTGTCACACCTGTATTTCTGCTACACATGTATCTCTGTCACACCTGTGTCTCTGTCATACCTGTATCTCTGTCACACCGGTTTCTCTGTTACACCTGTATCTCTGTCACACCTGTATCTCTATCGCACCTGTATCTCTGTCGCACCTGTATCTCTCTTACACCTGTATCTCTGTCACACCTGTTTCTCTCTCACACCTGTATCTCTGTCATATCTGTATCTCTGTCACACCTGTGTCTCTGTTACACCTGTATCTCTGTCACACCTGTGCCTCTGTCATACCTGTATCTCTGTCACACCTGTGTCTCTGTTACACCTGTAGCCCTGTCGCACCTGTGTCTCTGTCACACCTGTATCTCTGTTACACCTGTATCTGTCACACCTGTGTCTCTGTCACACCTGTATCTCTGTCACACCTGTATCTCTGTCATACCTGTTTCTCTGTTACACCTGTATCTCTGTCGCACCTGTTTCTCTGTCACACCTGTTTCTCTGCTACACCTGCATGTCTGTCACACCTGTGTCTCTGTCATACCTGTATCTCTGTCACACCTGTTTCTCTGTTACACCTGTATCTTTGTCACACTTGTGTCTCTCTCACACCTGTATCTCTGTCATATCTGTATCTCTGTCACACCTGTGTCTCTGTTACACCTGTATCTCTGTCACACCTGTGTCTCTGTTACACCTGTATGTCTGTCGCACCTGTGTCTCTGTCATACCTATATCTCTGTCACACCTGTGTCTCTGTTACACCTGTATCTCTGTCGCACCTGTGTCTCTGTCACACCTGTATCTCTGTCACACCTGTGTCTCTGTTACACCTGTATGTCTGTCGCACCTGTGTCTCTGTCACACCTGTATCTCTGTTCCACCTGTATGTCTGTCACACCTGTGTCTCTGTCATACCTGTATCTCTGTCACACCTGTTTCTCTGTTACACCTGTATCTCTGTCACACCTGTGCCACTGTCACACCTGTATCTCTGTTACACCTGTATCACTGTCGCACCTGTGTCTCTGTCACACCTGTATATCTGCTACACATGTATCTCTGTCACACCTGTGTCTGTCATACCTGTGTCTCTGTCATACCTGTATCTCTGTCACACCTGTTTCTCTGTTACACCTGTATCTCTGTCGCACGTGTGTCTCTGTCACACCTGTTTCTCTGCTACACCTGCATGTCTGTCACACCTGTGTCTCTGTCATACCTGTATCTCTGTCACACCTGTTTCTCTGTTACACCTGTATCTCTGTCACACTTGTATCTCTGTCATACCTGGTTGTCTGTTACACCTGTATCTCTGTCACACCTGTGTCTGTCATACCTGTATCTCTGTCGCACCTGTGTCTCTGTCACACCTGTATTTCTGCTACACATGTATCTCTGTCACACCTGTGTCTCTGTCATACCTGTATCTCTGTCACACCGGTTTCTCTGTTACACCTGTATCTCTGTCACACCTGTATCTCTATCGCACCTGTATCTCTGTCGCACCTGTATCTCTCTTACACCTGTATCTCTGTCACACCTGTTTCTCTCTCACACCTGTATCTCTGTCATATCTGTATCTCTGTCACACCTGTGTCTCTGTTACACCTGTATCTCTGTCACACCTGTGCCTCTGTCATACCTGTATCTCTGTCACACCTGTGTCTCTGTTACACCTGTAGCCCTGTCGCACCTGTGTCTCTGTCACACCTGTATCTCTGTTACACCTGTATCTGTCACACCTGTGTCTCTGTCACACCTGTATCTCTGTCACACCTGTATCTCTGTCATACCTGTTTCTCTGTTACACCTGTATCTCTGTCGCACCTGTTTCTCTGTCACACCTGTTTCTCTGCTACACCTGCATGTCTGTCACACCTGTGTCTCTGTCATACCTGTATCTCTGTCACACCTGTTTCTCTGTTACACCTGTATCTTTGTCACACTTGTGTCTCTCTCACACCTGTATCTCTGTCATATCTGTATCTCTGTCACACCTGTGTCTCTGTTACACCTGTATCTCTGTCACACCTGTGTCTCTGTCATACCTATATCTCTGTCACACCTGTGTCTCTGTTACACCTGTATCTCTGTCGCACCTGTGTCTCTGTCACACCTGTATCTCTGTCACACCTGTGTCTCTGTTACACCTGTATGTCTGTCGCACCTGTGTCTCTGTCACACCTGTATCTCTGTTCCACCTGTATGTCTGTCACACCTGTGTCTCTGTCATACCTGTATCTCTGTCACACCTGTTTCTCTGTTACACCTGTATCTCTGTCACACCTGTATCTCTATCGCACCTGTATCTCTGTCAAACCTGTATCTCTCTTACACCTGTATCTCTGTCACACCTGTGTCTCTGTCACACCTGTATCTCTGTCATACCTGTATCTCTGTCACACCTGTGTCTCTGTTACACCTGTATCTCTGTCACACCTGTGTCTCTGTCATACCGGTATCTCTGTCACACCTGTGTCTCTGTTACACCTGTAGCCCTGTCGCACCTGTGTCTCTGTCACACCTGTATCTCTGTTACACCTGTATCTCTGTCACACCTGTGTCTCTGTCACACCTGTATCTCTGTCACACCTGTATCTCTGTCATACCTGTATCTCTGTCACACCTGTGTCTCTGTTACACCTGTATCTCTGTCGCACCTGTGTCTCTGTCACACCTGTTTCTCTGCTACACCTGCATGTCTGTCACACCTGTGTCTCTGTCATACCTGTATCTCTGTCACAACTTTTTCTCTGTTACACCTGTATCTCTGTCACACCTGTATCTCTGTCACACCTGTGTCTGTCACACCTGTATCTCTGTCAGACCCGTGTCTCTGTCGCACATGTATCCCTGTCACACCTGTATCTCTGTTACACCTGTGTCTCTGTCCCAACTGTATCTCTCTTACACCTATATCTCTGTCACACCTGTATCTCTGTCACACGTGTGTCTCTGTTACACCTGTATCTCTGTCATACCTATATCTCTGTCACACCTGTGTCTCTGTTACACCTGTATCTCTGTCGCACCTGTGTCTCTGTCACACCTGTATCTCTGTCACACCTGTGTCTCTGTTACACCTGTATGTCTGTCGCACCTGTGTCTCTGTCACACCTGTATCTCTGTTCCACCTGTATGTCTGTCACACCTGTGTCTCTGTCATACCTGTATCTCTGTCACACCTGTTTCTCTGTTACACCTGTATCTCTGTCACACTTGTATCTCTGTCATACCTGTTTGTCTGTTACACCTGTATCGCTGTCGCACCTGTGTCTCTGTCACACCTGTATATCTGCTACACATGTATCTCTGTCACACCTGTGTCTCTGTCATACCTGTGTCTCTGTCATACCTGTATCTCTGTCACACCTGTTTCTCTGTTACACCTGTATCTCTGTCACACCTGTATCTCTATCGCACCTGTATCTCTGTCGCACCTGTATCTCTCTTACACCTGTATCTCTGTCACACCTGTGTCTCTGTCACACCTGTATCTCTGTCTTACCTGTATCTCTGCCACACCTGTGTCTCTGTTACACCTGTATGTCTGTCACACCTGTTTCTCTGTCACACCTGTGTCTCTGTTACACCTGTATCCCTGTCGCACCTGTGTCTCTGTCACACCTGTATCTCTGTTACACCTGTATCTCTGTCACACCTGTGCCTCTGTCACACCTGTATCTCTGTCACACCTTTATCTGTCATACCTGTTTCTTTGTTACACCTGTATCTCTGTCTTACCTGTATCTCTGCCACACCTGTGTCTCTGTTACACCTGTATGTCTGTCACACCTGTTTCTCTGTCACACCTGTGTCTCTGTTACACCTGTATCCTTGTCGCACCTGTGTGTCTGTCACACCTGTATCTCTGTTACACCTGTATCTCTGTCACACCTGTGCCTCTGTCACACCTGTATCTCTGTCACACCTTTATCTCTGTCATACCTGTTTCTCTGTTACACCTGTATCTCTGTCGCACGTGTGTCTCTGTCACACCTGTTTCTCTGCTACACCTGCATGTCTGTCACACCTGTGTCTCTGTCATACCTGTATCTCTGTCACACCTGTTTCTCTGTTACACCTGTATCTCTGTCACACTTGTATCTCTGTCATACCTGGTTGTCTGTTACACCTGTATCTCTGTCGCACCTGTGTCTCTGTCATACCTGTGTCTGTCATACCTGTATCTCTGTCGCACCTGTGTCTCTGTCACACCTGTATTTCTGCTACACATGTATCTCTGTCACACCTGTGTCTCTGTCATACCTGTATCTCTGTCACACCGGTTTCTCTGTTACACCTGTATCTCTGTCACACCTGTATCTCTATCGCACCTGTATCTCTGTCGCACCTGTATCTCTCTTACACCTGTATCTCTGTCACACCTGTGTCTCTCTCACACCTGTATCTCTGTCATATCTGTATCTCTGTCACACCTGTGTCTCTGTTACACCTGTATCTCTGTCACACCTGTGTCTCTGTCATACCTGTATCTCTGTCACACCTGTGTCTCTGTTACACCTGTAGCCCTGTCGCACCTGTGTCTCTGTCACACCTGTATCTCTGTTACACCTGTATCTGTCACACCTGTGTCTCTGTCACACCTGTATCTCTGTCACACCTGTATCTCTGTCAAACCTGTTTCTCTGTTACACCTGTATCTCTGTCGCACCTGTGTCTCTGTCACACCTGTTTCTCTGCTACACCTGCATGTCTGTCACACCTGTGTCTCTGTCATACCTGTATCTCTGTCACACCTTTTTCTCTGTTACACCTGTATCTCTGTCACACCTGTATCTCTGTCACACCTGTGTCTGTCACACCTGTATCTCTGTCAGACCCGTGTCTCTGTCGCACATGTATCCCTGTCACACCTGTATCTCTGTTACACCTGTGTTTCTGTCCCAACTGTATCTCTCTTACACCTATATCTCTGTCACACCTGTATCTCTGTCACACGTGTGTCTCTGTTACACCTGTATCTCTGTCATACCTATATCTCTGTCACACCTGTGTCTCTGTTACACCTGTATCTCTGTCGCACCTGTGTCTCTGTCACACCTGTATCTCTGTCACACCTGTGTCTCTGTTACACCTGTATGTCTGTCGCACCTGTGTCTCTGTCACACCTGTATCTCTGTTCCACCTGTATGTCTGTCACACCTGTGTCTCTGTCATACCTGTATCTCTGTCACACCTGTTTCTCTGTTACACCTGTATCTCTGTCACACTTGTATCTCTGTCATACCTGTTTGTCTGTTACACCTGTATCGCTGTCGCACCTGTGTCTCTGTCACACCTGTATATCTGCTACACATGTATCTCTGTCACACCTGTGTCTCTGTCATACCTGTGTCTCTGTCATACCTGTATCTCTGTCACACCTGTTTCTCTGTTACACCTGTATCTCTGTCACACCTGTATCTCTATCGCACCTGTATCTCTGTCGCACCTGTATCTCTCTTATACCTGTATCTCTGTCACACCTGTGTCTCTGTCACACCTGTATCTCTGTCTTACCTGTATCTCTGCCACACCTGTGTCTCTGTTACACCTGTATGTCTGTCACACCTGTTTCTCTGTCACACCTGTGTCTCTGTTACACCTGTATCCCTGTCGCACCTGTGTCTCTGTCACACCTGTATCTCTGTTACACCTGTATCTCTGTCACACCTGTGCCTCTGTCACACCTGTATCTCTGTCACACCTTTATCTCTGTCATACCTGTTTCTTTGTTACACCTGTATCTCTGTCTTACCTGTATCTCTGCCACACCTGTGTCTCTGTTAAACCTGTATGTCTGTCACACCTGTTTCTCTGTCACACCTGTGTCTCTGTTACACCTGTATCCTTGTCGCACCTGTGTGTCTGTCACACCTGTATCTCTGTTACACCTGTATCTCTGTCACACCTGTGCCTCTGTCACACCTGTATCTCTGTCACACCTTTATCTCTGTCATACCTGTTTCTCTGTTACACCTGTATCTCTGTCGCACGTGTGTCTCTGTCACACCTGTTTCTCTGCTACACCTGCATGTCTGTCACACCTGTGTCTCTGTCATACCTGTATCTCTGTCACACCTGTTTCTCTGTTACACCTGTATCTCTGTCACACTTGTATCTCTGTCATACCTGGTTGTCTGTTACACCTGTATCTCTGTCGCACCTGTGTCTCTGTCATACCTGTATCTCTGTCACACCTTTTTCTCTGTTACACCTGTATCTCTGTCACACCTGTATCTCTGTCACACCTGTGTCTGTCATACCTGTATCTCTGTCGCACCTGTGTCTCTGTCACACCTGTATTTCTGCTACACATGTATCTCTGTCACACCTGTGTCTCTGTCACACCTGTATCTCTGTCTTACCTGTATCTCTGCCACACCTGTGTCTCTGTTACACCTGTATGTCTGTCACACCTGTTTCTCTGTCACACCTGTGTCTCTGTTACACCTGTATCCCTGTCGCACCTGTGTCTCTGTCACACCTGTATCTCTGTTACACCTGTATCTCTGTCACACCTGTGCCTCTGTCACACCTGTATCTCTGTCACACCTTTATCTCTGTCATACCTGTTTCTTTGTTACACCTGTATCTCTGTCTTACCTGTATCTCTGCCACACCTGTGTCTCTGTTACACCTGTATGTCTGTCACACCTGTTTCTCTGTCACACCTGTGTCTCTGTTACACCTGTATCCTTGTCGCACCTGTGTGTCTGTCACACCTGTATCTCTGTTACACCTGTATCTCTGTCACACCTGTGCCTCTGTCACACCTGTATCTCTGTCACACCTTTATCTCTGTCATACCTGTTTCTCTGTTACACCTGTATCTCTGTCGCACGTGTGTCTCTGTCACACCTGTTTCTCTGCTACACCTGCATGTCTGTCACACCTGTGTCTCTGTCATACCTGTATCTCTGTCACACCTGTTTCTCTGTTACACCTGTATCTCTGTCACACTTGTATCTCTGTCATACCTGGTTGTCTGTTACACCTGTATCTCTGTCGCACCTGTGTCTCTGTCATACCTGTATCTCTGTCACACCTTTTTCTCTGTTACACCTGTATCTCTGTCACACCTGTATCTCTGTCACACCTGTGTCTGTCATACCTGTATCTCTGTCGCACCTGTGTCTCTGTCACACCTGTATTTCTGCTACACATGTATCTCTGTCACACCTGTGTCTCTGTCATACCTGTATCTCTGTCACACCGGTTTCTCTGTTACACCTGTATCTCTGTCACACCTGTATCTCTATCGCACCTGTATCTCTGTCGCACCTGTATCTCTCTTACACCTGTATCTCTGTCACACCTGTGTCTCTCTCACACCTGTATCTCTGTCATATCTGTATCTCTGTCACACCTGTGTCTCTGTTACACCTGTATCTCTGTCACACCTGTGTCTCTGTCATACCTGTATCTCTGTCACACCTGTGTCTCTGTTACACCTGTAGCCCTGTCGCACCTGTGTCTCTGTCACACCTGTATCTCTGTTACACCTGTATCTGTCACACCTGTGTCTCTGTCACACCTGTATCTCTGTCACACCTGTATCTCTGTCATACCTGTTTCTCTGTTACACCTGTATCTCTGTCGCACCTGTGTCTCTGTCACACCTGTTTCTCTGCTACACCTGCATGTCTGTCACACCTGTGTCTCTGTCATACCTGTATCTCTGTCACACCTTTTTCTCTGTTACACCTGTATCTCTGTCACACCTGTATCTCTGTCACACCTGTGTCTGTCACACCTGTATCTCTGTCAGACCCGTGTCTCTGTCGCACATGTATCCCTGTCACACCTGTATCTCTGTTACACCTGTGTCTCTGTCCCAACTGTATCTCTCTTACACCTATATCTCTGTCACACCTGTATCTCTGTCACACCTGTATCTCTGTCACACGTGTGACTCTGTTACACCTGTATCTCTGTCATACCTATATCTCTGTCACACCTGTGTCTCTGTTACACCTGTATCTCTGTCGCACCTGTGTCTCTGTCACACCTGTATCTCTGTCACACCTGTGTCTCTGTTACACCTGTATGTCTGTCGCACCTGTGTCTCTGTCACACCTGTATCTCTGTTCCACCTGTATATCTGTCACACCTGTGTCTCTGTCATACCTGTATCTCTGTCACACCTGTTTCTCTGTTACACCTGTATCTCTGTCACACTTGTATCTCTGTCATACCTGTTTGTCTGTTACACCTGTATCGCTGTCGCACCTGTGTCTCTGTCACACCTGTATATCTGCTACACATGTATCTCTGTCACACCTGTGTCTCTGTCATACCTGTGTCTCTGTCATACCTGTATCTCTGTCACACCTGTTTCTCTGTTACACCTGTATCTCTGTCACACCTGTATCTCTATCGCACCTGTATCTCTGTCGCACCTGTATCTCTCTTACACCTGTATCTCTGTCACACCTGTGTCTCTGTCACACCTGTATCTCTGTCTTACCTGTATCTCTGCCACACCTGTGTCTCTGTTACACCTGTATGTCTGTCACACCTGTTTCTCTGTCACACCTGTGTCTCTGTTACACCTGTATCCCTGTCGCACCTGTGTCTCTGTCACACCTGTATCTCTGTTACACCTGTATCTCTGTCACACCTGTGCCTCTGTCACACCTGTATCTCTGTCACACCTTTATCTCTGTCATACCTGTTTCTTTGTTACACCTGTATCTCTGTCTTACCTGTATCTCTGCCACACCTGTGTCTCTGTTACACCTGTATGTCTGTCACACCTGTTTCTCTGTCACACCTGTGTCTCTGTTATACCTGTATCCTTGTCGCACCTGTGTGTCTGTCACACCTGTATCTCTGTTACACCTGTATCTCTGTCACACCTGTGCCTCTGTCACACCTGTATCTCTGTCACACCTTTATCTCTGTCATACCTGTTTCTCTGTTACACCTGTATCTCTGTCGCACGTGTGTCTCTGTCACACCTGTTTCTCTGCTACACCTGCATGTCTGTCACACCTGTGTCTCTGTCATACCTGTATCTCTGTCACACCTGTTTCTCTGTTACACCTGTATCTCTGTCACACTTGTATCTTTGTCATACCTGGTTGTCTGTTACACCTGTATCTCTGTCGCACCTGTGTCTCTGTCATACCTGTATCTCTGTCACACCTTTTTCTCTGTTACACCTGTATCTCTGTCACACCTGTATCTCTGTCACACCTGTGTCTGTCATACCTGTATCTCTGTCGCACCTGTGTCTCTGTCACACCTGTATTTCTGCTACACATGTATCTCTGTCACACCTGTGTCTCTGTCATACCTGTATCTCTGTCACACCGGTTTCTCTGTTACACCTGTATCTCTGTCACACCTGTATCTCTATCGCACCTGTATCTCTGTCGCACCTGTATCTCTCTTACACCTGTATCTCTGTCACACCTGTGTCTCTCTCACACCTGTATCTCTGTCATATCTGTATCTCTGTCACACCTGTGTCTCTGTTACACCTGTATCTCTGTCACGCCTGTGTCTCTGTCATACCTGTATCTCTGTCACACCTGTGTCTCTGTTACACCTGTAGCCCTGTCGCACCTGTGTCTCTGTCACACCTGTATCTCTGTTACACCTGTATCTGTCACACCTGTGTCTCTGTCACACCTGTATCTCTGTCACACCTGTATCTCTGTCATACCTGTTTCTCTGTTACACCTGTATCTCTGTCGCACCTGTGTCTCTGTCACACCTGTTTCTCTGCTACACCTGCATGTCTGTCACACCTGTGTCTCTGTCATACCTGTATCTCTGTCACACCTGTTTCTCTGTTACACATGTATCACTGTCACACCTGTGTCTCTCTCACACCTGTATCTCTGTCATATCTGTATCTCTGTCACACCTGTGTCTCTGTTACACCTGTATCTCTGTCACACCTGTGTCTCTGTCATACCTGTATCTCTGTCACACCTGTATCTCTCTTACACCTGTATCTCTGTCACACCTGTGTCTCTCTCACACCTGTATCTCTGTCATATCTGTATCTCTGTCACACCTGTGTCTCTGTTACACCTGTATCTCTGTCACACCTGTGTCTCTGTCATACCTGTATCTCTGTCACACCTGTGTCTCTGTTACACCTGTAGCCCTGTCGCACCTGTGTCTCTGTCACACCTGTATCTCTGTTACACCTGTCTCTGTCACACCTGTATCTCTGTCACACCTGTATCTCTGTCATACCTGTTTCTCTGTTACACCTGTATCTCTGTCGCACCTGTGTCTCTGTCATACCTGTATCTCTGTCACACCTTTTTCTCTGTTACACCTGTATCTCTGTCACACCTGTATCTCTGTCACACCTGTGTCTGTCATACCTGTATCTCTGTCGCACCTGTGTCTCTGTCACACCTGTATTTCTGCTACACATGTATCTCTGTCACACCTGTGTCTCTGTCATACCTGTATCTCTGTCACACCGGTTTCTCTGTTACACCTGTATCTCTGTCACACCTGTATCTCTATCGCACCTGTATCTCTGTCGCACCTGTATCTCTCTTACACCTGTATCTCTGTCACACCTGTGTCTCTCTCACACCTGTATCTCTGTCATATCTGTATCTCTGTCACACCTGTGTCTCTGTTACACCTGTATCTCTGTCACGCCTGTGTCTCTGTCATACCTGTATCTCTGTCACACCTGTGTCTCTGTTACACCTGTAGCCCTGTCGCACCTGTGTCTCTGTCACACCTGTATCTCTGTTACACCTGTATCTGTCACACCTGTGTCTCTGTCACACCTGTATCTCTGTCACACCTGTATCTCTGTCATACCTGTTTCTCTGTTACACCTGTATCTCTGTCGCACCTGTGTCTCTGTCACACCTGTTTCTCTGCTACACCTGCATGTCTGTCACACCTGTGTCTCTGTCATACCTGTATCTCTGTCACACCTGTTTCTCTGTTACACATGTATCACTGTCACACCTGTGTCTCTCTCACACCTGTATCTCTGTCATATCTGTATCTCTGTCACACCTGTGTCTCTGTTACACCTGTATCTCTGTCACACCTGTGTCTCTGTCATACCTGTATCTCTGTCACACCTGTATCTCTCTTACACCTGTATCTCTGTCACACCTGTGTCTCTCTCACACCTGTATCTCTGTCATATCTGTATCTCTGTCACACCTGTGTCTCTGTTACACCTGTATCTCTGTCACACCTGTGTCTCTGTCATACCTGTATCTCTGTCACACCTGTGTCTCTGTTACACCTGTAGCCCTGTCGCACCTGTGTCTCTGTCACACCTGTATCTCTGTTACACCTGTCTCTGTCACACCTGTATCTCTGTCACACCTGTATCTCTGTCATACCTGTTTCTCTGTTACACCTGTATCTCTGTCGCACCTGTGTCTCTGTCACACCTGTTTCTCTGCTACACCTGCATGTCTGTCACACCTGTGTCTCTGTCATACCTGTATCTCTGTCACACCTGTTTCTCTGTTACACCTGTATCTCTATCACAGTTGTATCTCTGTCATACCTGGTTGTCTGTTATACCTGTATCTCTGTCGCACCTGTGTCTCTGTCACACATGTATATCTGCTACACATGTATCTCTGTCACACCTGTGTCTCTGTCATACCTGTATCTCTGTCACACCTTTTTCTCTGTTACACCTGTATCTCTGTCACACCTGTATCTCTGTCACACCTGTGTCTGTCACACCTGTATCTCTGTCAGACCCGTGTCTGTGTCGCACCTGTATCTCTGTCACACCTGTATCTCTGTTACACATGTGTCTCTGTCCCACCTGTATCTCTCTTACACCTATATCTCTGTCACACCTGTATCTCTGTCACACCTGTGTCTCAGTTACACCTGTATCTCTGTCACACCTGTGTCTCTGTCATACCTATATCTCTGTCACACCTGTGTCTCTGTTACACCTGTATCTCTGTCGCACCTGTGTCTCTGTCACAACTGTATCTCTGTCACACCTGTGTCTCTGTTACACCTGTATGTCTGTCGCACCTGTGTCTCTGTCACACCTGTTTCTCTGTTACACCTGTATCTCTGTCACACCTGTATCTCTATCGCACCTGTATCTCTGTCAAACCTGTATCTCTCTTACACCTGTATCTCTGTCACACCTGTGTCTCTGTCACACCTGTATCTCTGTCATACCTGTATCTCTGTCACACCTGTGTCTCTGTTACACCTGTATCTCTGTCACACCTGTATCTCTGTCATACCTGTTTCTCTGTTACACCTGTATCTCTGTCGCACCTGTGTCTCTGTCACACCTGTTTCTCTGCTACACCTGCATGTCTGTCACACCTGTGTCTCTGTCATACCTGTATCTCTGTCACACCTTTTTCTCTGTTACACCTGTATCTCTGTCACACCTGTATCTCTGTCACACCTGTGTCTGTCACACCTGTATCTCTGTCAGACCCGTGTCTCTGTCGCACATGTATCCCTGTCACACCTGTATCTCTGTTACACCTGTGTCTCTGTCCCAACTGTATCTCTCTTACACCTATATCTCTGTCACACCTGTATCTCTGTCACACCTGTATCTCTGTCACACGTGTGACTCTGTTACACCTGTATCTCTGTCATACCTATATCTCTGTCACACCTGTGTCTCTGTTACACCTGTATCTCTGTCGCACCTGTGTCTCTGTCACACCTGTATCTCTGTCACACCTGTGTCTCTGTTACACCTGTATGTCTGTCGCACCTGTGTCTCTGTCACACCTGTATCTCTGTTCCACCTGTATGTCTGTCACACCTGTGTCTCTGTCATACCTGTATCTCTGTCACACCTGTTTCTCTGTTACACCTGTATCTCTGTCACACTTGTATCTCTGTCATACCTGTTTGTCTGTTACACCTGTATCGCTGTCGCACCTGTGTCTCTGTCACACCTGTATATCTGCTACACATGTATCTCTGTCACACCTGTGTCTCTGTCATACCTGTGTCTCTGTCATACCTGTATCTCTGTCACACCTGTTTCTCTGTTACACCTGTATCTCTGTCACACCTGTATCTCTATCGCACCTGTATCTCTGTCGCACCTGTATCTCTCTTACACCTGTATCTCTGTCACACCTGTGTCTCTGTCACACCTGTATCTCTGTCTTACCTGTATCTCTGCCACACCTGTGTCTCTGTTACACCTGTATATCTGTCACACCTGTTTCTCTGTCACACCTGTGTCTCTGTTACACCTGTATCCCTGTCGCACCTGTGTCTCTGTCACACCTGTATCTCTGTTACACCTGTATCTCTGTCACACCTGTGCCTCTGTCACACCTGTATCTCTGTCACACCTTTATCTCTGTCATACCTATTTCTTTGTTACACCTGTATCTCTGTCTTACCTGTATCTCTGCGACACCTGTGTCTCTGTTACACCTGTATGTCTGTCACACCTGTTTCTCTGTCACACCTGTGTCTCTGTTACACCTGTATCCTTGTCGCACCTGTGTGTCTGTCACACCTGTATCTCTGTTACACCTGTATCTCTGTCACACCTGTGCCTCTGTCACACCTGTATCTCTGTCACACCTTTATCTCTGTCATACCTGTTTCTCTGTTACACCTGTATCTCTGTCGCACGTGTGTCTCTGTCACACCTGTTTCTCTGCTACACCTGCATGTCTGTCACACCTGTGTCTCTGTCATACCTGTATCTCTGTCACACCTGTTTCTCTGTTACACCTGTATCTCTGTCACACTTGTATCTCTGTCATACCTGGTTGTCTGTTACACCTGTATCTCTGTCGCACCTGTGTCTCTGTCATACCTGTATCTCTGTCACACCTTTTTCTCTGTTACACCTGTATCTCTGTCACACCTGTATCTCTGTCACACCTGTGTCTGTCATACCTGTATCTCTGTCGCACCTGTGTCTCTGTCACACCTGTATTTCTGCTACACATGTATCTCTGTCACACCTGTGTCTCTGTCATACCTGTATCTCTGTCACACCGGTTTCTCTGTTACACCTGTATCTCTGTCACACCTGTATCTCTATCGCACCTGTATCTCTGTCGCACCTGTATCTCTCTTACACCTGTATCTCTGTCACACCTGTGTCTCTCTCACACCTGTATCTCTGTCATATCTGTATCTCTGTCACACCTGTGTCTCTGTTACACCTGTATCTCTGTCACGCCTGTGTCTCTGTCATACCTGTATCTCTGTCACACCTGTGTCTCTGTTACACCTGTAGCCCTGTCGCACCTGTGTCTCTGTCACACCTGTATCTCTGTTACACCTGTATCTGTCACACCTGTGTCTCTGTCACACCTGTATCTCTGTCACACCTGTATCTCTGTCATACCTGTTTCTCTGTTACACCTGTATCTCTGTCGCACCTGTGTCTCTGTCACACCTGTTTCTCTGCTACACCTGCATGTCTGTCACACCTGTGTCTCTGTCATACCTGTATCTCTGTCACACCTGTTTCTCTGTTACACATGTATCACTGTCACACCTGTGTCTCTCTCACACCTGTATCTCTGTCATATCTGTATCTCTGTCACACCTGTGTCTCTGTTACACCTGTATCTCTGTCACACCTGTGTCTCTGTCATACCTGTATCTCTGTCACACCTGTATCTCTCTTACACCTGTATCTCTGTCACACCTGTGTCTCTCTCACACCTGTATCTCTGTCATATCTGTATCTCTGTCACACCTGTGTCTCTGTTACACCTGTATCTCTGTCACACCTGTGTCTCTGTCATACCTGTATCTCTGTCACACCTGTGTCTCTGTTACACCTGTAGCCCTGTCGCACCTGTGTCTCTGTCACACCTGTATCTCTGTTACACCTGTCTCTGTCACACCTGTATCTCTGTCACACCTGTATCTCTGTCATACCTGTTTCTCTGTTACACCTGTATCTCTGTCGCACCTGTGTCTCTGTCACACCTGTTTCTCTGCTACACCTGCATGTCTGTCACACCTGTGTCTCTGTCATACCTGTATCTCTGTCACACCTGTTTCTCTGTTACACCTGTATCTCTATCACAGTTGTATCTCTGTCATACCTGGTTGTCTGTTATACCTGTATCTCTGTCGCACCTGTGTCTCTGTCACACATGTATATCTGCTACACATGTATCTCTGTCACACCTGTGTCTCTGTCATACCTGTATCTCTGTCACACCTTTTTCTCTGTTACACCTGTATCTCTGTCACACCTGTATCTCTGTCACACCTGTGTCTGTCACACCTGTATCTCTGTCAGACCCGTGTCTGTGTCGCACCTGTATCTCTGTCACACCTGTATCTCTGTTACACCTGTGTCTCTGTCCCACCTGTATCTCTCTTACACCTATATCTCTGTCACACCTGTATCTCTGTCACACCTGTGTCTCAGTTACACCTGTATCTCTGTCACACCTGTGTCTCTGTCATACCTATATCTCTGTCACACCTGTGTCTCTGTTACACCTGTATCTCTGTCGCACCAGTGTCTCTGTCACAACTGTATCTCTGTCACACCTGTGTCTCTGTTACACCTGTATGTCTGTCGCACCTGTGTCTCTGTCACACCTGTTTCTCTGTTACACCTGTATCTCTGTCACACCTGTATCTCTATCGCACCTGTATCTCTGTCAAACCTGTATCTCTGTCACACCTGTATCTCTGTCATACCTGTATCTCTGTCACACCTGTGTCTCTGTCACACCTGTATCTCTGTCACACCTGTGTCTCTGTCATACCGGTATCTCTGTCACACCTGTGTCTCTGTTACACCTGTAGCCCTGTCGCACCTGTGTCTCTGTCACACCTGTATCTCTGTTACACCTGTATCTCTGTCACACCTGTGTCTCTGTCACACCTGTATCTCTGTCACACCTGTATCTCTGTCATACCTGTTTCTCTGTTACACCTGTATCTCTGTCGCACCTGTGTCTCTGTCACACCTGTTTCTCTGCTACACCTGCATGTCTGTCACACCTGTGTCTCTGTCATACCTGTATCTCTGTCACACCTTTTTCTCTGTTACACCTGTATCTCTGTCACACCTGTATCTCTGTCACACCTGTGTCTGTCACACCTGTATCTCTGTCAGACCCGTGTCTCTGTCGCACATGTATCCCTGTCACACCTGTATCTCTGTTACACCTGTGTCTCTGTCCCACCTGTATCTCTCTTACACCTATATCTCTGTCACACCTGTATCTCTGTCACACGTGTGTCTCTGTTACACCTGTATCTCTGTCACACCTGTGTCTCTGTTACACCTGTATCTCTGTCACACCTGTGTCTCTGTCATACCGGTATCTCTGTCACACCTGTGTCTCTGTTACACCTGTAGCCCTGTCGCACCTGTGTCTCTGTCACACCTGTATCTCTGTTACACCTGTATCTCTGTCACACCTGTGTCTCTGTCACACCTGTATCTCTGTCACACCTGTATCTCTGTCATACCTGTTTCTCTGTTACACCTGTATCTCTGTCGCACCTGTGTCTCTGTCACACCTGTTTCTCTGCTACACCTGCATGTCTGTCACACCTGTGTCTCTGTCATACCTGTATCTCTGTCACACCTTTTTCTCTGTTACACCTGTATCTCTGTCACACCTGTATCTCTGTCACACCTGTGTCTGTCACACCTGTATCTCTGTCAGACCCGTGTCTCTGTCGCACATGTATCCCTGTCACACCTGTATCTCTGTTACACCTGTGTCTCTGTCCCACCTGTATCTCTCTTACACCTATATCTCTGTCACACCTGTATCTCTGTCACACGTGTGTCTCTGTTACACCTGTATCTCTGTCACACCTGTGTCTCTGTCATACCTATATCTCTGTCACACCTGTGTCTCTGTTACACCTGTATCTCTGTCACACCTGTATCTCTGTCACACCTGTGTCTCTGTTACACCTGTATGTCTGTCGCACCTGTGTCTCTGTCACACCTGTATCTCTGTTCCACCTGTATGTCTGTCACACCTGTGTCTCTGTCATACCTGTATCTCTGTCTCACCTGTTTCTCTGTTACACCTGTATCTCTGTCACACCTGTATCTCTATCGCACCTGTATCTCTGTCAAACCTGTATCTCTCTTACACCTGTATCTCTGTCACACCTGTGTCTCTGTCACACCTGTATCTCTGTCATACCTGTATCTCTGTCACACCTGTGTCTCTGTTACACCTGTATCTCTGTCACACCTGTGTCTCTGTCATACCGGTATCTCTGTCACACCTGTGTCTCTGTTACACCTGTAGCCCTGTCGCACCTGTGTCTCTGTCACACCTGTATCTCTGTTACACCTGTATCTCTGTCACACCTGTGTCTCTGTCACACCTGTATCTCTGTCACACCTGTATCTCTGTCATACCTGTTTCTCTGTTACAACTGTATCTCTGTCGCACCTGTGTCTCTGTCACACCTGTTTCTCTGCTACACCTGCATGTCTGTCACACCTGTGTCTCTGTCATACCTGTATCTCTGTCACACCTTTTTCTCTGTTACACCTGTATCTCTGTCACACCTGTATCTCTGTCACACCTGTGTCTGTCACACCTGTATCTCTGTCATACCTGTATCTCTGTCACACCTGTGTCTCTGTTACACCTGTATCTCTGTCACACCTGTGTCTCTGTCATACCGGTATCTCTGTCACACCTGTGTCTCTGTTACACCTGTAGCCCTGTCGCACCTGTGTTTCTGTCACACCTGTATCTCTGTTACACCTGTATCTCTGTCACACCTGTGTCTCTGTCACACCTGTATCTCTGTCACACCTGTATCTCTGTCAAACCTGTATCTCTCTTACACCTGTATCTCTGTCACACCTGTGTCTCTGTCACACCTGTATCTCTGTCATACCTGTATCTCTGTCACACCTGTGTCTCTGTTACACCTGTATCTCTGTCACACCTGTGTCTCTGTCATACCGGTATCTCTGTCACACCTGTGTCTCTGTTACACCTGTAGCCCTGTCGCACCTGTGTCTCTGTCACACCTGTATCTCTGTTACACCTGTATCTCTGTCACACCTGTGTCTCTGTCACACCTGTATCTCTGTCACACCTGTATCTCTGTCATACCTGTTTCTCTGTTACACCTGTATCTCTGTCGCACCTGTGTCTCTGTCACACCTGTTTCTCTGCTACACCTGCATGTCTGTCACACCTGTGTCTCTGTCATACCTGTATCTCTGTCACACCTTTTTCTCTGTTACACCTGTATCTCTGTCACACCTGTATCTCTGTCACACCTGTGTCTGTCACACCTGTATCTCTGTCAGACCCGTGTCTCTGTCGCACATGTATCCCTGTCACACCTGTATCTCTGTTACACCTGTGTCTCTGTCCCACCTGTATCTCTCTTACACCTATATCTCTGTCACACCTGTATCTCTGTCACACGTGTGTCTCTGTTACACCTGTATCTCTGTCACACCTGTGTCTCTGTCATACCTATATCTCTGTCACACCTGTGTCTCTGTTACACCTGTATCTCTGTCGCACCTGTGTCTCTGTCACACCTGTATCTCTGTCACACCTGTGTCTCTGTTACACCTGTATGTCTGTCGCACCTGTGTCTCTGTCACACCTGTATCTCTGTTCCACCTGTATGTCTGTCACACCTGTGTCTCTGTCATACCTGTATCTCTGTCTCACCTGTTTCTCTGTTACACCTGTATCTCTGTCACACCTGTATCTCTATCGCACCTGTATCTCTGTCAAACCTGTATCTCTCTTACACCTGTATCTCTGTCACACCTGTGTCTCTGTCACACCTGTATCTCTGTCATACCTGTATCTCTGTCACACCTGTGTCTCTGTTACACCTGTATCTCTGTCACACCTGTGTCTCTGTCATACCGGTATCTCTGTCACACCTGTGTCTCTGTTACACCTGTAGCCCTGTCGCACCTGTGTCTCTGTCACACCTGTATCTCTGTTACACCTGTATCTCTGTCACACCTGTGTCTCTGTCACACCTGTATCTCTGTCACACCTGTATCTCTGTTACAACTGTATCTCTGTCGCACCTGTGTCTCTGTCACACCTGTTTCTCTGCTACACCTGCATGTCTGTCACACCTGTGTGACAGACATGTAGTGTAGGTAGTGTAGCGGTTAGCGCGCTGCGCTATGAACCTGGCGACCCGGGTTCGATTCCCGCTCACGGCCAACACCAGTGACGATTATCTGAACCGGTCCCAGGCCTCCCCTACGTCGACTCAGCCTCAAATGAGTACCTGGTGCGGTGTGTAAACATTGCCACTAGGGAGACAAAGGCGGTCGGGCGTGGTGCTGGCCACCCACCCCCTCGTGTACCGTTCCGGCCTTCATAGGTGCTCGCTAACAGCACTTGCCCCTACAGTCTGTTAAGGCTATATGGGGGATCTTTGTCTTTGTCTTTGTCTGTCATACCTGTATCTCTGTCACACCTTTTTCTCTGTTACACCTGTATCTCTGTCACACCTGTATCTCTGTCACACCTGTGTCTGTCACACCTGTATCTCTGTCATACCTGTATCTCTGTCACACCTGTGTCTCTGTTACACCTGTATCTCTGTCACACCTGTGTCTCTGTCATACCGGTATCTCTGTCACACCTGTGTCTCTGTTACACCTGTAGCCCTGTCGCACCTGTGTTTCTGTCACACCTGTATCTCTGTTACACCTGTATCTCTGTCACACCTGTGTCTCTGTCACACCTGTATCTCTATCACACCTGTATCTCTGTCATACCTGTTTCTCTGTTACACCTGTATCTCTGTCGCACCTGTGTCTCTGTCACACCTGTTTCTCTGCTACACCTGCATGTTTGTCACACCTGTGTCTTTGTCATACCTGTATCTCTGTCACACCTTTTTCTCTGTTACACCTGTATCTCTGTCACACCTGTATCTCTGTCACACCTGTGTCTGTCACACCTGTATCTCTGTCAGACCCGTGTCTCTGTCGCACATGTATCCCTGTCACACCTGTATCTCTGTTACACCTGTGTCTCTGTCCCACCTGTATCTCTCTTACACCTATATCTCTGTCACACCTGTATCTCTGTCACACGTGTGTCTCTGTTACACCTGCATCTCTGTCACACCTGTGTCTCTGTCATACCTATATCTCTGTCACACCTGTGTCTCTGTTACACCTGTATCTCTGTCGCACCTGTGTCTCTGTCACACCTGTATCTCTGTCACACCTGTGTCTCTGTTACACCTGTATGTCTATCGCACCTGTGTCTCTGTCACACCTGTATCTCTGTTCCACCTGTATGTCTGTCACACCTGTGTCTCTGTCATACCTGTATCTCTGTCACACCTGTTTCTCTGTTACACCTGTATCTCTGTCACACCTGTATCTCTATCGCACCTGTATCTCTGTCAAACCTGTATCTCTCTTACACCTGTATCTCTGTCACACCTGTGTCTCTGTCACACCTGTATCTCTGTCATACCTGTATCTCTGTCACACCTGTCTCTCTGTTACACCTGTATCTCTGTCACACCTGTGTCTCTGTCATACCGGTATCTCTGTCACACCTGTGTCTCTGTTACACCTGTAGCCCTGTCGCACCTGTGTCTCTGTCACACCTGTATCTCTGTTACACCTGTATCTCTGTCACACCTGTGTCTCTGTCACACCTGTATCTCTGTCACACCTGTATCTCTGTCATACCTGTTTCTCTGTTACACCTGTATCTCTGTCGCACCTGTGTCTCTGTCACACCTGTTTCTCTGCTACACCTGCATGTCTGTCACACCTGTGTCTCTGTCATACCTGTATCTTTGTCACACCTTTTTCTCTGTTACACCTGTATCTCTGTCACACCTGTATCTCTGTCACACCTGTGTCTGTCACACCTGTATCTCTGTCAGACCCGTGTCTCTGTCGCACATGTATCCCTGTCACACCTGTATCTCTGTTACACCTGTGTCTCTGTCCCACCTGTATCTCTCTTACACATATATCTCTGTCACACCTGTATCTCTGTCACACGTGTGTCTCTGTTACACCTGTATCTCTGTCACACCTGTGTCTCTGTCATACCTATATCTCTGTCAAACCTGTGTCTCTGTTACACCTGTATCTCTGTCGCACCTGTGTCTCTGTCACACCTGTATCTCTGTCACACCTGTGTCTCTGTTACACCTGTATGTCTGTCGCACCTGTGTCTCTGTCACACCTGTATCTCTGTTCCACCTGTATGTCTGTCACACCTGTGTCTCTGTCATACCTGTATCTCTGTCACACCTGTTTCTCTGTTACACCTGTATCTCTGTCACACTTGTATCTCTGTCATACCTGTTTGTCTGTTACACCTGTATCGCTGTCGCACCTGTGTCTCTGTCACACCTGTATATCTGCTACACATGTATCTCTGTCACACCTGTGTCTCTGTCATACCTGTGTCTCTGTCATACCTGTATCTCTGTCACACCTGTTTCTCTGTTACACCTGTATCTCTGTCACACCTGTATCTCTATCGCACCTGTATCTCTGTCGCACCTGTATCTCTCTTACACCTGTATCTCTGTCACACCTGTGTCTCTGTCACACCTGTATCTCTGTCTTACCTGTATCTCTGCCACACCTGTGTCTCTGTTACACCTGTATGTCTGTCACACCTGTTTCTCTGTCACACCTGTGTCTCTGTTACACCTGTATCCCTGTCGCACCTGTGTCTCTGTCACACCTGTATCTCTGTTACACCTGTATCTCTGTCACACCTGTGCCTGTCACACCTGTATCTCTGTCACACCTTTATCTCTGTCATACCTGTTTCTCTGTTACACCTGTATCTCTGTCGCACCTGTGTCTCTGTCACACCTGTATCTCTGCTACACCTGCATGTCTGTCACACCTGTGTCTCTATCATACCTGTATCTCTGTCACACCTGTTTCTTTGTTACACCTGTATCTCTGTCACACCTGTATCTCTGTCATACCTGTTTGTCTGTTACACCTGTATCTCTGTCGCACCTGTGTCTCTGTCACACCTGTATATCTGCTACACATGTATCTCTGTCACACCTGTGACTCTGTCATACCTGTATCTCTGTCACACCGGTTTCCTTGTTACACCTGTATCTCTGTCACACCTGTATCTCTATCGCACCTGTATCTCTGTCGCACCTGTATCTCTCTTACACCTGTATCTCTGTCACACCTTTTTCTCTGTTACACCTGTATCTCTGTCACACCTGTATCTCTGTCACACCTGTGTCTGTCACACCTGTATCTCTGTCAGACCCGTGTCTCTGTCGCACATGTATCCCTGTCACACCTGTATCTCTGTTACACCTGTGTCTCTGTCCCACCTGTATATCTCTTACACCTATATCTCTGTCACACCTGTATCTCTGTCACACCTGTGTCTCAGTTACACCTGTATCTCTGCTACACCTGCATGTCTGTCACACCTGTATCTCTGTCGCACCTGTGTCTGTCACACCTGTATCTCTGTCAGACCCGTGTCTCTGTCGCACCTGTATCCCTGTCACACCTGTATCTCTGTTACACCTGTATCTCTGTCGCACCTGTGTCTCTGCTACACCTGCATGTCTGTCACACCTGTGCTCTGTCATACCTGTATCTCTGTCACACCTGTTTCTCTGTTACACCTGTATCTCTTTCACAGTTGTATCTCTGTCATACCTGTTTGTCTGTTACACCTGTATCTCTGTCGCACCTGTGTCTCTGTCACACCTGTATATCTGCTACACATGTATCTCTGTCACACCTGTGTCTCTGTCACACCTTTTTCTCTGTTACACCTGTATCTCTGTCACACCTGTATCTCTGTCACACCTGTGTCTCAGTTACACCTGTATCTCTGCTACACCTGCATGTCTGTCACACCTGTATCTCTGTCACACCTTTATCTCTGTCATACCTGTTTCTCTGTTACACCTGTATCTCTGTCAGACCCGTGTCTCTGTCGCACCTGTATCCCTGTCACACCTGTATCTCTGTTACACCTGTGTCTCTGTCCCACCTGTATATCTCTTACACCTATATCTCTGTCACACCTGTATCTCTGTCACACCTGTGTCTCAGTTACACCTGTATCTCTGCTACACCTGCATGTCTGTCACACCTGTATCTCTGTCACACCTGTGTCTGTCACACCTGTATCTCTGTCAGACCCGTGTCTCTGTCGCACCTGTATCCCTGTCACACCTGTATCTCTGTTACACCTGTATCTCTGTCGCACCTGTGTCTCTGCTACACCTGCATGTCTGTCACACCTGTGCTCTGTCATACCTGTATCTCTGTCACACCTGTTTCTCTGTTACACCTGTATCTCTTTCACAGTTGTATCTCTGTCATACCTGTTTGTCTGTTACACCTGTATCTCTGTCGCACCTGTGTCTCTGTCACACCTGTATATCTGCTACACATGTATCTCTGTCACACCTGTGTCTCTGTCACACCTTTTTCTCTGTTACACCTGTATCTCTGTCACACCTGTATCTCTGTCACACCTGTGTCTGTCACACCTGTATCTCTGTCAGACCCGTGTCTCTGTCGCACCTGTATCCCTGTCACACCTGTATCTCTGTTACACCTGTGTCTCTGTCCCACCTGTATCTCTCTTACACCTATATCTCTGTCACACCTGTATCTCTGTCACACCTGTGTCTCTGTCATACCTATATCTCTGTCACACCTGTGTCTCTGTTACACCTGTATCTCTGTCACACCTGTGTCTCTGTCATACCTATATCTCTGTCACACCTGTGTCTCTCTTACACCTGTATCTCTGTCGCACCTGTGTCTCTGTCACACCTGTATCTCTGTCACACCTGTGTCTCTGTTACACCTGTATGTCTGTCGCACCTGTGTCTCTGTCACACCTGTATCCCTGTCACACCTGTATCTCTGTGACACCTGTGTCTCTGTTCCACCTGTATCTCTCTTACACCTATATCTCTGTCACACCTGTATCTCTGTCACACCTGTGTCTCTGTTACACCTGTATCTCTGTCACACCTGTCTCTGTCATACCTATATCTCTGTCACACCTGTGTCTCTGTTACACCTGTATCTCTGTCGCACCTGTGTCTCTGTCACACCTGTATCTCTGTCACACCTGTGTCTCTGTTACACCTGTATGTCTGTCGCACCTGCGTCTCTGTCACACCTGTATCTCTGTTACACCTGTATGTCTGTCGCACCTGTGTCTCTGTCACACCTGTATCCCTGTCACACCTGTATCTCTGTGACATCTGTGTCTCTGTTCCACCTGTATCTCTCTTACACCTATATCTCTGTCACACCTGTATCTCTGTCACACCTGTGTCTCTGTTACACCTGTATCTCTGTCACACCTGTGTCTCTGTCATACCTATATCTCTGTCACACCTGTGTCTCTGTTACACCTGTATCTCTGTCGCACCTGTGTCTCTGTCACACCTGTATCTCTGTCACACCTGTGTCTCTGTTACACCTGTATGTCTGTCGCACCTGCGTCTCTGTCTCACCTGTATCTCTGTTACACCTGTATGTCTGTCACACCTGTGTCTCTATCATACCTGTATCTGTCACACCTGTTTCTCTGTTCCACCTGTATCCCTGTGACACCTGTATCTCTGTCATACCTGTTTGTCTGTTACACCTGTATCTCTGTCGCACCTGTGTCTCTGTCATACCTGTATCTCTGTCACACCTGTTTCTCTGTTACACCTGTGTCTGTTACACCTGTATCTCTGTCACACCTGTGTCTCTGTCATACCTGTGTCTCTGTTACACCTGTAGCCCTGTCGCACCTGTGTCTCTGTCACACCTGTATCTCTGTTACACCTGTATCTCTGTCACACCTGTGTCTCTGTCACACCTGTATCTCTGTCACACCTGTATCTCTGTCATACCTGTTTCTCTGTTACACCTGTATCTCTGTCGCACCTGTGTCTCTGTCACACCTGTATCTCTGCTACACCTGCATGTCTGTCACACCTGTGTCTCTGTCATACCTGTATCTCTGTCACACCTGTTTCTCTGTTACACCTGTATCTCTGTCACACTTGTATCTCTGTCATATCTGGTTGTCTGTTACAGCTGTATCTCTGTCGCACCTGTGTCTCTGTCACACATGTATATCTGCTACACATGTATCTCTGTCACACCTGTGTCTCTGTCATACTGTTGTATACGGCCCTTTTTCCACAATTAATATCCGTAAGAATATTTACGGATGCATACACCTAGATTTCTTTTTCCTTTCTTTCGTGACAAACAATATATATTTTTAATAATGAATCAAACCCATAAGCCAGAAACACGAAAAACCAGATGTCGGTCATAAACAGACCATTAAGAAATAAAGAAATAATAAAACTCTCGAGGCGAGGATGTAACAGCTATCAGCGAAAATCTCCAGATGAACAAGAGTTTGATGGGCCCCTTAGGAAAGGTCCCCCCGAGGTCAGAACACCAAGAGAGCAGACACCAGACGCCAACAGGGTAAATCGTATACATATTCTTTTCCTTATTTTCCAGTAAAACAACAACAAAAAAATTAAAAGGCAACAACAAGAATAAGATAAAAGTAGCGAGCCTAACGCTCACTCCAATTAAGAACAGGCCACCAGACACATCAGTGAATTATTATCCAATGATTAATTCGCTATCAAATGATTTTCACCTTTAATACTTTTACTGTTAAAACAAAGCTTGGAGCAAGAATACCGAGTCACATCAAAGGTTATCGAGAAGGAATGAGACAACGA
Organism: Petromyzon marinus; assembly: GCF_048934315.1. Lineage (NCBI taxonomy): Eukaryota > Metazoa > Chordata > Hyperoartia > Petromyzontiformes > Petromyzontidae > Petromyzon > Petromyzon marinus. Next base: position 16,429,656 of record NC_133681.1, on the reverse strand, counting down.
GCAAACTTGCGAAAGAGTTTAAACAATATTCCAAGCAACCCCGACCACATTTGTCTCTCTCACAGCGCGGAGAAGCAGGAATTACACCTTATCACAAGGGGCCATCTGGAAAAGCCAGCCGGGTTTGATGAGGAGACACACCCACCCCACACACGGCAACCAGGCAAAGAAAGTTTTAAAGAAAATTGCAAAATAATATTAATAATAACAACGTGTTAACCTTACACGACATTCCATTATAGAACCTTACAGAACCAAGGGATATGGATTCCAACAATCAAGAAATGGACCTCTTAAACTCAGGATGATAATTATTTTTCTTTTTAATAATTCCATCATAACAATTCGAACCTCGGTAAAACCGAGAGGTGTCGGGAGGACGTAGTTACAAACACGAGTCTTGGCGAACATGGGACCAAATGGTATTTGAGCAATATAAGTCAAAAGTATAAAGAGGTGCTCCCGGCCACCTTTGTCTTTCCCTGCAGCACGTGATAAAATGCATACGCTCGGAAGAGCATCTTCACTTGGAAATAAATCAAATACTATGAATCACAAGCAGGATCCTAACTGTGTATGATAAGATACCAACTGTGATGTGAAATGTTAAACTTAAAAAAAAATCTTAACCAGTTCTTTGTGCGTCGGAACGCGGACGGAAAAGGGGGGGGGGAACCCGCCCCTCTCTCTGGGTGGAGGGATTAGACAACCAGACGCCACCAAGATGAATCGAGGTGTCTGTTGTCTTGATGTTTATGGCTTGAGGAAAGACCCGAACAGGACCGTGTCATAAATGACACACACACAAACATACACACTGACACACGAACCCCCCCCACCACCGACACACGAACCCCCCCACCGACATACGATCAGATCAAAGATAGCTCCACCTCGTGAGGGGGAGCCGAGAAGGGGAGAGATTTTTGGCATAAAAAGGAGCCGTTTCAGCATTGAAACCAACTCATCAGCCCTCGGGGCCAACTCATCAGCCCTCGGGGGCAGCTCAACAGAAGAAGACTCATCTCAACTCAGCTCAACAGAAGAAGACTCATCTCTACTCATCTCAGCAGAAGACCCGCTCAACTCATCTCAGCAGAAGAGCAGCCATCACCGACGCCGGAGACGTCTCTACAACTCGCCGAATTGGCGAGTGTCGCCAATTGGCGACCCGCTGCCGCTGTTAGCGGCCAGCGCCACCACGAGCGAATCGTGAGCCTGCAATCTACAACCGCCGACGACGGAGCACCAGCGCGCCGCTGCGGGCGTGCTTCTAACGCCGTCTACCAGACGGTCATCTCAGCTACAACAACGCATCTACTCGTTCACCAACGTCCGTCGAGTCCGAACCAACTACTGAAAGAAGAATCAACTGATACGTATGATACACTGCCCCCCACTACACACAAACCAGACGTCTGCTTGACGCAAAGAATCGATTCTGAACATTGGCCTACTCTTACACCACTCACACCATTCAACACACACACACGGGTCATTAACAAAGCCTAAAAACCTCAAGCCATTGAACCATCCGTGATTGTGGAAACATCGCAACGACCGAGTGAATAATCCATCGTTTTTAAGAGTGTTCATAATTTTTCTCTGTAATATTGTGCTGGGGCTGTACTTCTAACCGCATAAATTACCAACTGACCCATTAACAAGGATTAATTCTTGGCTCCTCACCACGGAGCGCCGCTCGCGGGGATAGAGAGCTTGTTCAACCGGTTCCCTGTCAGGGGTCTGGCCACAATCAATTAAAAGATTGGCCCGAGATAAGGATCTCAAAAGGAAACATCGCCACCCATTGAGTCGCGTTGAGAAGTTGATTAGGAATACTTGAGTCGTTCGTTAATATTTGTCTTTCTGCATAATCTTGCCGGTATCCACGAATGAAATAACGAATTCAAACGCATATTTGTGCCTCCAAGAATAATACTGGTTGGAGTGCCCTGTCAACGAGTAGCGTTGCATAATAATCAGTCATCCTATTGTTAACAACGTGACAATAATTGCATTAAGGGCCGCGCATGATCAGTGACCGAATGCTGTTTTGTGTGACAATTCAAGTAACGAAGCTTTGTGGCCATCGAGTGGTGTTGATAAGGCAATTAGAAGTATTACAGTCGAACGCTTTAAATTCATAATCGTTATGAATCAATGAACGAACATCAACGTGGTACTGTGCTGACGATTTCAAGCATAATAACTTCGCATATCAGAATGTATTAAGGATTGGATACGAATCAAAGACCAAGTGCCGTGTTGTGTAACAATTCAAGCATACGAGTTTGCATATTATAAAGTTAAGGTTTGATAGAATAGTTCGCATGTTTTTAATCTCTCTCTCAACAACCGATCGATTGCGTTACGCGTCGGGAATTAACCACAGGTGCCGCTATCGAGGTGAAACAACGCAATCGTGATGGTATCGTGTTAACGCTGTGTTGAAATTCCAAAATCCCGAGATTGAGTTTTTCATATTATCCAAAAATTAAAGTTAGCTAGAAATAAAATTGATTAAAGCAGAAGGTTTGTGTGTGATTCTTCCTGAAATTCTGCATAATATTGTTCTGCGTATGAGATCTGAATCCTGGGGACCTATCATAAGCACACTATCACAACACATAATCCATAACACACATAATCCGTAATGTTCAATCGAGAGTAATCGTATTCTTATCGATAATACGGAATTAAAGAGCAGAGTCGAATCGACTCTCTCTCATTCACGCTCACAACGCCTGCGTCACTGCATACGATTAATTGCGTTATTCCAATTCATAACACAATCCTCGTCACCGAGGCTCGACCTGATAATCCATAACGACCTGCATTATCATAACCACGCCCACTCGCATAAATTAATACAATTATATCTCGAATCAGCATAATTTATGCGCATAATTACACTGATTAACATAATTTCGGATAAATTATGCAAATCTCAAATTTCATTTAATTTTCATTATTTTCATCAATTTTCATAACACCTATATATACAACATATTGGGGGCTCGTCCGGGATCTCTCGCAGACAGTTTATGCTTGAATTAAGGAACAAATCACTGTTGTATTAACCAAGGTTTTATGATCTAACGTTACCCTGTGACTGTAACGGGTGTAAAACAAACAAACAAAAAAACGCACTCTGAAGGGAAATTCCAGAGTAGCAGGGTATAACAAAGATAATTGAAGTAAGATTATTTGCTCAAGTCAAACTGACCATATCCTGTGATACAATTGTTTATACGTGCTCCGAAGGGAATTTCCAGAGTAACTCACACCACAAATGAAATGTCAGAATTAAGATACACTCTTAAGTCTATCAAGTACACCACATAAGATAGATGGAACTGGATCTGCAACATTCGGAGGCTGACACCCCAACGCATACCACTGACTCAGAGGGGACCTCCCCGGAGGAGATGGAATCTATGGAAAAACAATATCGTGAACTTGTGTTAAAACGTACTGGCCGGACTGCTAAAGAGCAGGCAGAACAGAGAGACATATGGGAGGGGACACATATCGAGGACATTAAAGAACATCGGAAAAAACTTCTTAAGGACGTGATAAAATGTAACAAATCCGAACGTGATGTAAAAATTGCGGAAATAGCAAGGTTAGACTCACACCTCCTCATACAGACAGACAGGGAAAGGGCATGGAATGCGGAAAAATTTGAAAGGGAAAGAGAGGATAAACTGTCCCTGATGGGGGAGGTAGAACGTCTGCGCGCCCTCGTGGGAGAGAAAGGATCAGAGCTAGCTGCACCAGTGAAACCCCCAGACGTTGATACACATAACACATACGGGAGTAGCAGTTTACCATACTCCGAGCCACGCATACGTAGCCCAGGGCCAAAATCCCCAAAAAGTATGACCACCAAAGAAAGCAATTTTGACAGAGAGACCCCCTTGCAATTCGAGAGGAAGGAAGGAGAAACAGTGATAAAAGTGGAAAAACATGCGGATGACAACCTCGAAATTAGAGAGACACAAAAACCCAAAATAAAATTGCCAGGATACGCAGTACGAATAGCACCAAAAGGGGCGGAACCAGGGCGGAATGAGCGGCACAGAGACAATTCGCCAGAAAGACGCACGCTACGCAAAAATGACCGATATGATGCAGAGGACAGAGACAGCTCACTAGGAAGACACATTCCACACAAGCCCGACCGACGTAGAACCCACAGCTCTCCAGAGAGGCGCACAGCACGCAAAAGTGACCAGTCAGACACAGACGGCTCACCAGAGGAACGCACCTCACGTAAACATTACCGACATGACACGGGTACCAGGGACAGCTCCCCAGAGAGACGCGCAACACATAAAACTCACCAACGCAAAACAACCCGCACCACAGAAGACAGACACAGGAATCCTGACAGTCACAAAATACGAGACCAACGTAAACGCAGCATATCACCCAGCAGACACCACGCACGTGATAGACGGTATGAAGGTCAAGGACAAAGACACTCACCACATAGACACAGCTCAAGGAGATCACACACACCAACCCACAAGCACGATTCACCAGACCCACATAGGAAAAAACAAAGGACACAAGCCACGGGACAGATACAAATCCTCGGACAGAGGGAGACCACGGCACAGGCAAGGGAAACATGATAGCAGTGATAGCGAAGACAGGGACAGCTCGAGTGAGCACTCCTCAGGAACAGACACCACTGACGACGAACAACACACTTTTAACAGTAAAACCCTCAAACGAATGGATAAAGCGCTCGTGAGAATTCCCTACTTCGATCCACACAACAAGAACAGGGATATCCACACTCACATAGCCACAGTAGGACAGGAGGCTAAGATCCCGGGTCTGTGTAAATCAGCAGAAAAAGCATGTCTATTATCAAGAAGCTTGCATGAGTCAGCCAGACCATGGGTAACCTCCCTGCCCAACAGGGTCAGGAGCGATTTCAAGCAATTAAGCCGAGTAGTAGTTAAGAGATTCGGGGAATACTCCACACTGTCTGAAGGATTGAATGCGGCAAAATTGATGACTCAGCGTGCAGACGAGGACCCACGAGATTATCTCCTACGCCTCAAGAGAGCGTATTACGCAGGCGACGTGGATAACGCCCAAGAAGAAGGGAAAATATTAAAAGTTATGTTCTTCCAATCCCTAAGACCTGAAATAATGAAGATAGTAGGAATGATGTTGGATCCCGAGACTGCCTCCCTGCGCCAGATTGAAAGCAAGGCTCACACGGCCTGGGTGAACGGCCGAAGAACCACAAACATAGCCAAAACACACATCATCACCAAAGATAAAGAACGACTTGATCTGGAGGGAAGCGAATGTCCCAGAAATAATAACAACACCATACGGGATGGACATGAAACCCCCCTGGAGAGGGCGCCTAATCAACTACAATCAACACCCATCAACGGCATGCTGAATAACACTCCACGTGGGGAGAGGAGCGAGGCAAGAGGGACTTGGCATCCACGGACAACACAGCCATGGAATACCGAAGGAGGCGGATCCTGGAACTATGGAGGAGGAAGAGCGAGTGATGAATCATACCTACACCACGGGGGCCGACGCCCACCGAATCAAACACCATATCGTCTTCCACTGCCGCCTCCACTAGCAATCGAGCATAGACCACAGTCAGCCAACAGGAGTCGATACGCCCACCACATTCGGATGGAAAGAGGACACCAAGAGAGTATGAAGACTCCGATACCAACACCAAAGACAAGGAGACCAACAGAACACACACAGGAAGAGGGCACACCCAACGCCAGAGTAGACCAAGTAAACATAGGAAACTCAAGAAACACCAAAGCAGTCGCCGAGGTGATACCAGAGGGCAAAGGGTACCATCTGGGAGAATTAATTCCCGCAGGACCGGTCGGGCGAGTCCACATGGAAGTAACACTGCAAGACACACTGACCAGCCAGGGCCTTTGTGATACTGGAGCAGAAATATCAATGATATCCAGGGACCTATTTGACGAACTCCAGACTGCCCTCCAGAGGAAGAATGAAGCACTGCAGATGATGCCAAGCAAGCTTACCTACTCTGGATGCGAAGGGACCCACATGCGACCATTGGGCAAGGTCACGATGAAGCTCAAGTTCAACGAAGTCAACATGAGCCATCCATTATATGTCGTACAGAACCCAGGAAAAGAGCTGATCATTGGGATCGAACTACTGAATCGCCTTAAACCCATTATGAACCTTGAATCCCGACAAATATGGGCACAGTCAATGCCGGAGCAGCATAGGGATCCAGAAGAGGAAGAAGTCGCAGAAGACTCTATGGGAATTCAAGTAACCACACCAGAACTCAACGACCTATTACAGACAACCAAGAACAGAACCAAGCGTCCAGCAGGAATACGAACCACTCAACTGCTGACAAATAAACCGGGAAAGGACCTTGAGGAAGCAGACCTACGACCAGCAGTTCCCAAGGACTGTCCCCTCGTGGGGTATATACCGCCTACTAGTGGTCAAACAGGTGAACAGGGGACTTTTGAAGGACAACACAAGATCAAGAGCATATTCCACTCCAGTGAAGCAAAGGCAATTCAACCGATAATAACGCAAGGGAAACAACCCACTGAGCTACCAGGAATCACAGAAGCTTTAGACCCAGACCAAGGAAAAAGAGTCCCTACAATAGAAGAACAAATTGAACAACAAATTGAAGCGGCAGACGCCCTTGAAAATGACACTCAACGAAACGAGCTCCGACAACTGCTCCAGAAATACCACTTCCTGTTCTCAGAAGACTCCTATGACTGCGGCAAAACCGACCTACATGTGGTATCTATTCCCACCCTGGAGGGAGCACCAGCGGTATACGTGAAACAATACAAGATTCCACTGGCCGCCTACGAATCAATCCAAGAAACCTTGGGAAACCTACTCAAGAAGAATATAATTCGGGAATGCAATTCAACCTACAACTCACCAATTTGGCCTGTGCTAAAACCCACTGGCAAGTGGCGACTCACCATCGACTATAGGCAACTCAACAAAACGGTTCCCCTATCTCGATGGCCCATGGCGGAAATCGACCAAAGTCTCAACCAAATAAAAGGCGCAAAAATACTCACCACAATGGACCTATCAAATGGTTTCTGGACCATGCCCGTGAAAGAAGCAGATCAATACAAGTTGGCCTTCACATTCAACGGGATACAGTATACTTGGAACCGATGCCCATTTGGATACTCAAATTCACCTGCAGACTTCAACATATTCCTACACAAGGCAATGGGTGACGCAAAAGAGCGAGGCACCATCGTCTATGTCGACGACATTCTGGTCAAGGACTCCTCATGGGAAGAACACCTCGAGAACCTCCAGCATACCCTCGAGCAGTTAAAAGAAGCAGGTGCAAAGATATCAATACAAAAGGGACAGTGGGCACGTAAAAGGGTGGACTACCTCGGGTTCCAGATCGGCACTGAAGGAATGTTACCCCAAACGAAAAGACTTGAAGCCCTCCACGCGCTCAAACCGCCCACCACAGTCACGACCCTTCGGAGCTTCTTAGGGATCTGCAACTACCTTCGACAGTTCGTGGACGACTACGCAGGGATCGCTCGACCCCTAGTCAAACTACTTCAAAAAGACGAACCATGGGAATGGGGACAAGAACAGGAATCTGCAGTGGAGGAATTAAAACGACAGATCACAGGGGCATCCTGCCTGGCATACCCAGAGAAAGGAAAAGAATACTACCTAGAGACCGCATACTCAGATCATAGTATCAGCTCGGTACTATACCAGATACAGGAAGCAGGGAAACGAATTATTGCCTATGCCAGCAAGGCCCTCCGTGGGGTAGAGACAAAGTTCTCTGAGTGCGAGAAGGCAATATTCGGAAACATCTGGGCTATACAGCATTTTCGGAACTTGTTGAACGGAGAGAAAATCATCCTAGAAACGAATCATGAATCCTTGGCGTACCTCAATAGTAAGAAGATTCGAGAGGGCCGCGTAACCAGCAGCCGGATAGCCAATTGGGCACTGACACTCCAAGGCCTACCAATCACAGTAAAATACGCAAAAAACAAGAAAAGTCCAATGGCCAAAGGTCTGGCTGACTTACATGATTGCACGCTAGACAGCATAGAAGCATGTGCCGCAAAGGTACCTCCGGAGGACAACAGGCACCTGCCCTTCAAAAAGGAAACATGCACCGACCTACCAATGGTGTACATCGATGGATGCTCCAAAATGAAGGAAAACAAACTCCACGCCGGATCAGGAATCGTTTGGGAAACTGGCCCACTCACAGGGATTCAAGCGGGATTTCAACTGGGACCAAAGTCCAACCAGTATGCAGAATTGGCCGGGGTACACATCGCCGTCCAAATGGCATCCAATAACCAAATACAGACCATGGTGGTGTGTACTGATTCCAACTACGTACAGCACAGCTTCCTACACCACTTGCCCATATGGAAAAAGAACGGTATGAAGAACCATAGAAATAAACCAATTCACCATCAAGAACTGTTCGAGGCCATAGATACGATGGTTCAGAACAAAGATATGAAGATATTTTGGAAGAAGGTCAAAGGGCACTCCAAGATACCTGGCCAAGAGAAAACTGGAAATGACCAGGCAGACGCCCTCGCAAAAGCGGGAAGCCTGGAAGGCACACCGTGGAAGCTAGAAAGCCAAACCGAAAGAGACGGACAACAAGAGTCGACGAACCAAGACCCTGCCGTAATAAGACTGATCACCAGGAGTGGGAAGAACCCTGCAGAAGCTGGAGTCAGAGCCCAATTGAACAGTGCACAGCCTTCCGAAGATCTAGTCAGAATGCAACAAGAGGACGAAACCCTAAAAACACTGGCTGATCATATCCAGGATCCAACAGGAAAACCAATCACTACCGACAACCTGAACGACAACAAAGAGCTCGAGATCATGCATAACCAAATCAAAAGGTTCTCAATACGAAAAGGGCTACTGGTATATACAAACGAAAAAGACGGTAAAACTAGATGGGTAGTCCCCTCACAATATCGAGAGATAATGTTACAACATGCCCACGACGAACCATGCAGCGGCCACCGATGCGAGATGAACACAGGACAGATGCTGCGGCAGGTGGCCTACTGGCCTAAAATGAGTCAAGACATACACGAACATGTGTCCAACTGCCTCGTGTGTTGCAAGTACCAGCCAACGACCTCACAGCATAGGGCACCCCTACAGAAGAGGGGAACAGACTATCCATGGTCCAACCTACAAATCGACTGGATAGGACCTGTCAACCGATCAACCAAAGGAAATAAATACATGCTGACTGTGACCTGTGCATTCTCCAAATGGATAGAGTGTTTACCAGCACCCAACAACACCGCGGAAACGACAGCTATCCTACTGATCAACCAAATATTCAGTAGGTGGGGCCTACCGTCAACAATCGATTCAGACAAAGGAAGCCACTTCACAGCCGAAGTCATCACAGAAGTGTGGAAGATGTTGGGAGTAAGAAGACAACTACACATCGCCTACCATCCACAATCCTCAGGACAGGTGGAAAGAGCCAACAGGACCATCGTGAGCCTCCTAAAGAAATGTGTCCACCACGGGACGCGACTGGGATACGAAACTACCCCTAGTATTGATGGCCATGCGAGCCACACCCAACCGAGCTACAGGCAGGACACCATTCGAGATCATGACAGGGAGACTAATGACCCTCCCAGTGCACCTGCTGTATGTCCCACTGGAGGACGAGACCCCGACGGCAATGACGCCCACTGAATACCTAGCGGGACTGAACAGTCACCTACAGAGCACATTCGCTATGGTCAGAGACCAGTTGCAAGCAGAGGCTCAGGGGAGCAAAGCATACTATGACCAAAAAGCCAGCCATGCAGAATACCAGCTCGGAGACCAGGTGTTGTACCTCAATTACGAAAAAAGAAAGCAGAAGTGCAGGAAATTCCTCCCTTCCTGGACAGGACCACACGAGATTGTTGACAAAATGTCCCCAGTTGTATATCAGCTAAAAATCACAAAGACAGGAAGAGAGCAGCAGTACAAGTGGGTACACATCAATCAAATCAAACCGTACCCTGTGCTGGCAGAACAAGAGGAAGAATAAAGAGACAAAAAGGGGGGGGGCTAAACTAAATTGGGCATGTTACATTAAGATAATGTATAAATGTTTTCCAGGGAATGGCAGCCCTCCTGCTCGCGCTCCTGCTGACTTGCTTTGCCAAGCTAGAGGGCAGCCAAGATCTACTCAAGCCAGGACCAGAATCCGGGGTGATGCTGAGAGACTCTTCCGGCTTCCTAGTGACCGAAACGAAAATAATAACCCAACAAGTCTATGTTTCCTTGGAACCTGCCGTAGTAATAGAGAAACACTTCGGGAAGATACCACCCTCAGCTACCAGAGCAACCCTAATCTGGTACCACGACTTCCTAAGATACAGTGAACTGAATATCGGGACGATCCTGAAGCAATTACAAAGAACCATGATACTTCCCCCCACCACTCCCAACACCACACGCCCCAAGAGATCGATCGGCATGGGAGGGGCCTTCGGAATACTCTCCGGCCTTAGCTCCTTAATCACACTAGGAGTATCCATATCCAACGCCGTGAAGATTGGACACCTCACACAAGGCGTCGAGAATTTACAGCTCGATATGCGTCAAATCCGTCGGCAAATCCAACACCAACAAAATAATCTGATCGAAATGGGATCTACCCTCAGAGACACCGTAGTTCTTGTTAACCTGCATTCCGCCATGATTAACTTAACAATTCAAGAATTGGGTTTCGCAATCCAAGACCTATACGAAGAAGAGAGTACTCGACAGCCAATTCAATGGTTGATCCAAGACTGGTTGCGTAGCACCAGCGGCAGCATCAGTGATCTTATCCAAGGACAAATCCCTTCATATCTGGTAACTCCAACACTGATAAAGAATGTGCTGCAAGCAGCATCCCCAGAAACGATCAGTCCAACACAAGTACAAATTGCCTTTAACATGGGTACAGCCACACCCATACATGTAGACCCCCAAACCAGACAGCTGGCATTCCTGTTAAATTTACCACTGGTTAAACCCGGAAATGTATTTCGATTGCGGACAGTATTGAACGTGGGTACATGGAATAATGACATTTACTCCAAGATGGAAACCCCCTTAGTGGTGGCCTACCAGGAAGAGGGTCCCCTTAAGTACCTAGTGCCTGACCTCAACATGTGCCAAATAATGAAAGAAGTTCACTGGCTCTGCCCAGGGGAGCCATTCCTAATCAATACAGCAGAAATAATGTGCGGTCTGTCAAACCTAAGCTCTAGGGAAACGTGCAAGTTCAAGTTAAGTAAACCCAAAGAAAAAACCGAAACAGTAGCCATGATAGCCGATGCTCAGTGGTTAGTAAGCACCCCTCTAGATACGGCAACCGTTTCCACGGACCAACACTCCGTAACCATGAAAGTGCCGATTCCAAGCCACGTCGCACTGGTCACAGTACCAAGAGGAACATTCGTACACATAGGGGACAAGGTATTATATAATTTAGACAAAAGCCTACATCAAGCAGAAGTAGAAGTAGTAAACACCCTCCGAAGCCACAAGTTTGAAATAAGCAGCACTCTGTCTAACCTGTTGAACAGCAAGGAATTTCATACAGTGAAATTAGCCATCAGCGAGTCAGAGATCAACGTAACAGACCTAACTTGGGCAACCGAAGAAGCCGGATATCAGAGGAATAAACAGATGGGACTGGGAATCACAGGGGCAACAGGAATGATCGTATTAACCATGGCTATCCTAACCCTAGCATACCATATGGCCAAAATGAATGCCGAACTTAAGAGACTAATCGCGGGTACAAGCCACATACGATTCGAGCCCAGGAACAAAGGTAGAGTCAAGGCCTGACAACCCCCCCCCCCAAAAAAAAAAAAAATCAATCAATCAACAACTTCCCCTATAACATGTAGTCAGTAGAATACTTCCTTATCTTATAACAAAAAAAAATTCCCTTATTAATTCAAATATAATCATGCTAAGTTGTGACACGTACGCGCGCGTTGTAAGGAAAAATCACAAACTTGATGGTTCATGGTGGAAAAAGGCATTTTTCTTTAATATTAAAAATAACCGGTGGCAGACCACCGATCATTTTTAAAAGGGCGGAATGTTGTATACGGCCCTTTTTCCACAATTAATATCCGTAAGAATATTTACGGATGCATACACCTAGATTTATTTTTCCTTTCTTTCGTGACAAACAATATATATTTTTAATAATGAATCAAACCCATAAGCCAGAAACACGAAAAACCAGATGTCGGTCATAAACAGACCATTAAGAAATAAAGAAATAATAAAACTCTCGAGGCGAGGATGTAACAGCTATCAGCGAAAATCTCCAGATGAACAAGAGTTTGATGGGCCCCTTAGGAAAGGTCCCCCCGAGGTCAGAACACCAAGAGAGCAGACACCAGACGCCAACAGGGTAAATCGTATACATATTCTTTTCCTTATTTTCCAGTAAAACAACAACAAAAAAATTAAAAGGCAACAACAAGAATAAGATAAAAGTAGCGAGCCTAACGCTCACTCCAATTAAGAACAGGCCACCAGACACATCAGTGAATTATTATCCAATGATTAATTCGCTATCAAATGATTTTCACCTTTAATACTTTTACTGTTAAAACAAAGCTTGGAGCAAGAATACCGAGTCACATCAAAGGTTATCGAGAAGGAATGAGACAACGAGCAAACTTGCGAAAGAGTTTAAACAATATTCCAAGCAACCCCGACCACATTTGTCTCTCTCACAGCGCGGAGAAGCAGGAATTACACCTTATCACAAGGGGCCATCTGGAAAAGCCAGCCGGGTTTGATGAGGAGACACACCCACCCCACACACGGCAACCAGGCAAAGAAAGTTTTAAAGAAAATTGCAAAATAATATTAATAATAACAACGTGTTAACCTTACACGACATTCCATTATAGAACCTTACAGAACCAAGGGATATGGATTCCAACAATCAAGAAATGGACCTCTTAAACTCAGGATGATAATTATTTTTCTTTTTAATAATTCCATCATAACAATTCGAACCTCGGTAAAACCGAGAGGTGTCGGGAGGACGTAGTTACAAACACGAGTCTTGGCGAACATGGGACCAAATGGTATTTGAGCAATATAAGTCAAAAGTATAAAGAGGTGCTCCCGGCCACCTTTGTCTTTCCCTGCAGCACGTGATAAAATGCATACGCTCGGAAGAGCATCTTCACTTGGAAATAAATCAAATACTATGAATCACAAGCAGGATCCTAACTGTGTATGATAAGATACCAACTGTGATGTGAAATGTTAAACTTAAAAAAAAATCTTAACCAGTTCTTTGTGCGTCGGAACGCGGACGGAAAAGGGGGGGGGGAACCCGCCCCTCTCTCTGGGTGGAGGGATTAGACAACCAGACGCCACCAAGATGAATCGAGGTGTCTGTTGTCTTGATGTTTATGGCTTGAGGAAAGACCCGAACAGGACCGTGTCATAAATGACACACACACAAACATACACACTGACACACGAACCCCCCCCACCACCGACACACGAACCCCCCCACCGACATACGATCAGATCAAAGATAGCTCCACCTCGTGAGGGGGAGCCGAGAAGGGGAGAGATTTTTGGCATAAAAAGGAGCCGTTTCAGCATTGAAACCAACTCATCAGCCCTCGGGGCCAACTCATCAGCCCTCGGGGGCAGCTCAACAGAAGAAGACTCATCTCAACTCAGCTCAACAGAAGAAGACTCATCTCAACTCAGCTCAACAGAAGAAGACTCATCTCTACTCATCTCAGCAGAAGACCCGCTCAACTCATCTCAGCAGAAGAGCAGCCATCACCGACGCCGGAGACGTCTCTACAACTCGCCGAATTGGCGAGTGTCGCCAATTGGCGACCCGCTGCCGCTGTTAGCGGCCAGCGCCACCACGAGCGAATCGTGAGCCTGCAATCTACAACCGCCGACGACGGAGCACCAGCGCGCCGCTGCGGGCGTGCTTCTAACGCCGTCTACCAGACGGTCATCTCAGCTACAACAACGCATCTACTCGTTCACCAACGTCCGTCGAGTCCGAACCAACTACTGAAAGAAGAATCAACTGATACGTATGATACACTGCCCCCCACTACACACAAACCAGACGTCTGCTTGACGCAAAGAATCGATTCTGAACATTGGCCTACTCTTACACCACTCACACCATTCAACACACACACACGGGTCATTAACAAAGCCTAAAAACCTCAAGCCATTGAACCATCCGTGATTGTGGAAACATCGCAACGACCGAGTGAATAATCCATCGTTTTTAAGAGTGTTCATAATTTTTCTCTGTAATATTGTGCTGGGGCTGTACTTCTAACCGCATAAATTACCAACTGACCCATTAACAAGGATTAATTCTTGGCTCCTCACCACGGAGCGCCGCTCGCGGGGATAGAGAGCTTGTTCAACCGGTTCCCTGTCAGGGGTCTGGCCACAATCAATTAAAAGATTGGCCCGAGATAAGGATCTCAAAAGGAAACATCGCCACCCATTGAGTCGCGTTGAGAAGTTGATTAGGAATACTTGAGTCGTTCGTTAATATTTGTCTTTCTGCATAATCTTGCCGGTATCCACGAATGAAATAACGAATTCAAACGCATATTTGTGCCTCCAAGAATAATACTGGTTGGAGTGCCCTGTCAACGAGTAGCGTTGCATAATAATCAGTCATCCTATTGTTAACAACGTGACAATAATTGCATTAAGGGCCGCGCATGATCAGTGACCGAATGCTGTTTTGTGTGACAATTCAAGTAACGAAGCTTTGTGGCCATCGAGTGGTGTTGATAAGGCAATTAGAAGTATTACAGTCGAACGCTTTAAATTCATAATCGTTATGAATCAATGAACGAACATCAACGTGGTACTGTGCTGACGATTTCAAGCATAATAACTTCGCATATCAGAATGTATTAAGGATTGGATACGAATCAAAGACCAAGTGCCGTGTTGTGTAACAATTCAAGCATACGAGTTTGCATATTATAAAGTTAAGGTTTGATAGAATAGTTCGCATGTTTTTAATCTCTCTCTCAACAACCGATCGATTGCGTTACGCGTCGGGAATTAACCACAGGTGCCGCTATCGAGGTGAAACAACGCAATCGTGATGGTATCGTGTTAACGCTGTGTTGAAATTCCAAAATCCCGAGATTGAGTTTTTCATATTATCCAAAAATTAAAGTTAGCTAGAAATAAAATTGATTAAAGCAGAAGGTTTGTGTGTGATTCTTCCTGAAATTCTGCATAATATTGTTCTGCGTATGAGATCTGAATCCTGGGGACCTATCATAAGCACACTATCACAACACATAATCCATAACACACATAATCCGTAATGTTCAATCGAGAGTAATCGTATTCTTATCGATAATACGGAATTAAAGAGCAGAGTCGAATCGACTCTCTCTCATTCACGCTCACAACGCCTGCGTCACTGCATACGATTAATTGCGTTATTCCAATTCATAACACAATCCTCGTCACCGAGGCTCGACCTGATAATCCATAACGACCTGCATTATCATAACCACGCCCACTCGCATAAATTAATACAATTATATCTCGAATCAGCATAATTTATGCGCATAATTACACTGATTAACATAATTTCGGATAAATTATGCAAATCTCAAATTTCATTTAATTTTCATTATTTTCATCAATTTTCATAACACCTATATATACAACAATACCTTATCTCTGTCACACCTTTTTCTCTGTTACACGTGTATCTCTGTCACACCTGTATCTCTGTCACACCTGTGTCTGTCACACCTGTATCTCTGTCAGACCCGTGTCTCTGTCGCACCTGTATCCCTGTCACCCCTGTATCTCTGTCACACCTGTATCTCTGTTACACCTGTGTCTCTGTCCCACCTGTATCTCTCTTACACCTATATCTCTGTCACACCTGTATCTCTGTCACACCTGTGTCTCTGTTACACCTGTATCTCTGTCACACCTGTGTCTCTGTCATACCTATATCTCTGTCACACCTGTGTCTCTGTTACACCTGTATCTCTGTCGCACCTGTGTCTCTGTCACACCTGTATCTCTGTCACACCTGTGTCTCTGTTACACCTGTATGTCTGTCACACCTGTGTCTCTGTCACACCTGTATATCTGTTCCACCTGTATGTCTGTCACACCTGTGTCTCTGTCATACCTGTATCTCTGTCACACCTGTTTCTCTGTTACACCTGTATCTCTGTCACACTTGTATCTCTGTCATACCTGTTTGTCTGTTACACCTGTATCTCTGTCGCACCTGTGTCTCTGTCACACCTGTATATCTGCTACACATGTATCTCTGTCACACCTGTGTCTCTGTCATACCTGTATCTCTGTCACACCTGTTTCTCTGTTACACCTGTATCTCTGTCGCACCTGTGTCTCTGTCACACCTGTATATCTGCTACACATGTATCTGTCACACCTGTGTCTCTGTCATACCTGTATCTCTGTCACACCTGTATCTTTGTCACACCTGTTTCTCTGTTACACCTGTATCTCTGTCACACATGTATCTCTGTCACACCTGTGTCTGTCACACCTGCATCTCTGTCAGACCCCTGTCTTTGTCGCACCTGTATCCCTGTCACACCTGTATCTCTGTGACACCTGTGTCTCTGTTCCACCTGTATCTCTCTTACACCTATATCTCTGTCACACCTGTATCTCTGTCACACCTGTGTCTCTGTTACACCTGTATCTCTGTCACACCTGTGTCTCTGTCATACCTATATCACTGTCACACCTGTGTCTCTGTTACACCTGTATCTCTGTCGCACCTGTGTCTCTGTCACACCTGTATCTCTGTCACACCTGTGTCTCTGTTACACCTTTATGTCTGTCACACCTGTGTCTCTGTCACACCTGTATATCTGTTCCACCTGTATGTCTGTCACACCTGTGTCTCTGTCATACCTGTATCTCTGTCACACCTGTTTCTCTGTTACACCTGTATCTCTGTCACACTTGTATCTCTGTCATACCTGTTTGTCTGTTACACCTGTATCTCTGTCGCACCTGTGTCTCTGTCACACCTGTATATCTGCTACACATGTATCTCTGTCACACCTGTGTCTCTGTCATACCTGTATCTCTGTCACACCTGTTTCTCTGTTACACCTGTATCTCTGTCGCACCTGTGTCTCTGTCACACCTGTATATCTGCTACACATGTATCTGTCACACCTGTGTCTCTGTCATACCTGTATCTCTGTCACACCTGTATCTTTGTCACACCTGTTTCTCTGTTACACCTGTATCTCTGTCACACATGTATCTCTGTCACACCTGTGTCTGTCACACCTGCATCTCTGTCAGACCCCTGTCTTTGTCGCACCTGTATCCCTGTCACACCTGTATCTCTGTGACACCTGTGTCTCTGTTCCACCTGTATCTCTCTTACACCTATATCTCTGTCACACCTGTATCTCTGTCACACCTGTGTCTCTGTTACACCTGTATCTCTGTCACACCTGTGTCTCTGTCATACCTATATCACTGTCACACCTGTGTCTCTGTTACACCTGTATCTCTGTCACACCTGTATCTCTGTCACACCTGCGTCTCTGTCACACCTGTGTTTCTGTCACACCTGTTTCTCTTTTACACCTGTATCTCTGTCACACCTGTATCTCGCTTCCACCTGTATCTCTGTCACACCTGTGTCTCTGTCACACCTGTGTCTCTGTCACACCTGAGTTTCTGTCACACATGTGTCTCTGTCACACCTGTGTCTCTTGCATACCTATATCTCTGTCACACCTGTTTCTCTGTTGCACCTGTATCTCTGTCGCACCTGTGTCTCTGTCACACCTGTATCTCTGTAACACCTGTGTCTCTGTCCCACCTGTATCTCTCTTACACCTATATCTCTGTCACACCTGTATCTCTGCCACACCTGTGTCTCTGTTACACCTGTATCTCTGTTACACCTGTGTTTCCGTCATACCTGTATCTCTGTCACACCTGTGTCTCTGTTACACCTGTATGTCTGTCGCACCTGTGTCTCTGTCACACCTGAATCTCTGTTACACCTGTATCTCTGTCACACCTGTGTCTCTGTCATACCTGTATAGCTGTCACACCTGTTTCTCTGTTAGACCTGTATCTCTGTCAAACCTATATCTCTGTCATAACTGTTTCTCTGTTACACCTGTATCTCTGTCATACCTGTATCTCTGTCACACCTGTATCTTTGTCACACCTGTTTCTCTGTTACACCTGTATCTCTGTCACACATGTATCTCTGTCTCACCTGTGTCTGTCACACCTGTATCTCTGTCAGACCCGTGTCTTTGTCGCACCTGTATCCCTGTCACACCTGTATCTCTGTGACACCTGTGTCTCTGTTACACCTGTATCTCTGTCACACCTGTATCTCGCTTCCACCTGTATCTCTGTCACACCTGTGTCTCTGTCACACCTGTGTCTCTGTCACACCTGAGTTTCTGTCACACATGTGTCTCTGTCACAGCTGTGTCTCTTGCATACCTATATCTCTGTCACACCTGTTTCTCTGTTGCACCTGTATCTCTGTCGCACCTGTGTCTCTGTCACACCTGTATCTCTGTAACACCTGTGTCTCTGTCCCACCTGTATCTCTCTTACACCTATATCTCTGTCACACCTGTATCTCTGTCACACCTGTGTCTCTGTTACACCTGTATCTCTGTTACACCTGTGTTTCTTTCATACCTGTATCTCTGTCACACCTGTGTCTCTGTTACACCTGTATGTCTGTCGCACCTGTGTCTCCGTCACACCTGAATCTCTGTTACACCTGTTTCTCTGTCACACCTGTGTCTCTGTCATACCTGTATAGCTGTCACACCTGTTTCTCTGTTAGACCTGTATCTCTGTCAAACCTATATCTCTGTCATACCTGTTTCTCTGTTACACCTGTATCTCTGTCATACCTGTATCTCTGTCACACCTGTATCTTTGTCACACCTGTTTCTCTGTTACACCTGTATCTCTGTCACACATGTATCTCTGTCACACCTGTGTCTGTCACACCTGTATCTCTGTCAGACCCGTGTCTTTGTCGCACCTGTATCCCTGTCACACCTGTATCTCTGTGACACCTGTGTCTCTGTTCCACCTGTATCTCTCTTACACCTATATCTCTGTCACACCTGTATCTCTGTCACACCTGTGTCTCTGTTACACCTGTATCTCTGTCACACCTGTGTCTCTGTCATACCTATATCTCTGTCACACCTGTGTCTCTGTTACACCTGTATCTCTGTCGCACCTGTGTCTCTGTCACACCTGTATCTCTGTCACACCTGTGTCTCTGTTACACCTGTATGTCTGTCGCACCTGCGTCTCTGTCACACCTGTATCTCTGTTACACCTGTATGTCTGTCACACCTGTGTCTCTATCATACCTGTATCTGTCACACCTGTTTCTCTGTTACACCTGTATCCCTGTGACACCTGTATCTCTGTCATACCTGTTTGTCTGTTACACCTGTATCTCTGTCGCACCTGTGTCTCTGTCATACCTGTATCTCTGTCACACCTGTTTCTCTGTTACACCTGTATCTCTGTCACACCTGTATCTCTATCGCACCTGTATCTCTGTCGCACCTGTATCTCTCTTACACCTGTATCTCTGTCACACCTGTGTCTCTGTCACACCTGTATCTCTGTCATACCTGTATCTGTCACACCTGTGTCTGTTACACCTGTATTTCTGTCACACCTGTGTCTCTGTCATACCTGTATCTCTGTCACACCTGTGTCTCTGTTACACCTGTAGCCCTGTCGCACCTGTGTCTCTGTCACACCTGTATCTCTGTTACACCTGTATCTCTGTCACACCTGTGTCTCTGTCACACCTGTATCTCTGTCACACCTGTATCTCTGTCATACCTGTTTCTCTGTTACACCTGTATCTCTGTCGCACCTGTGTCTCTGTCACACCTGTATCTCTGCTACACCTGCATGTCTGTCACACCTGTGTCTCTGTCATACCTGTATCTCTGTCACACCTGTTTCTCTGTTACACCTGTATCTCTGTCACACTTGTATCTCTGTCATACCTGGTTGTCTGTTACAGCTGTATCTCTGTCGCACCTGTGTCTCTGTCACACATGTATATCTGCTACACATGTATCTCTGTCACACCTGTGTCTCTGTCATACCTTATCTCTGTCACACCTTTTTCTCTGTTACACGTGTATCTCTGTCACACCTGTATCTCTGTCACACCTGTGTCTGTCACACCTGTATCTCTGTCAGACCCGTGTCTCTGTCGCACCTGTATCCCTGTCACACCTGTATCTCTGTCACACCTGTATCTCTGTTACACCTGTGTCTCTGTCCCACCTGTATCTCTCTTACACCTATATCTCTGTCACACCTGTATCTCTGTCACACCTGTGTCTCTGTTACACCTGTATCTCTGTTACACCTGTATCTCTGTCGCACCTGTGTCTCTGTCACACCTGTATCTCTGTCACACCTGTGTCTCTGTTACACCTGTATGTCTGTCGCACCTGCGTCTCTGTCACACCTGTATCTCTGTTACACCTGTATGTCTGTCACACCTGTGTCTCTATCATACCTGTATCTGTCACACCTGTTTCTCTGTTACACCTGTATCCCTGTGACACCTGTATCTCTGTCATACCTGTTTGTCTGTTACACCTGTATCTCTGTCGCACCTGTGTCTCTGTCATACCTGTATCTCTGTCACACCTGTTTCTCTGTTACACCTGTATCTCTGTCACACCTGTATCTCTATCGCACCTGTATCTCTGTCGCACCTGTATCTCTCTTACACCTGTATCTCTGTCACACCTGTGTCTCTGTCACACCTGTATCTCTGTCATACCTGTATCTCTGTCATACCTGTATCTGTCACACCTGTGTCTGTTACACCTGTATCTCTGTCACACCTGTGTCTCTGTCATACCTGTATCTCTGTCACACCTGTGTCTCTGTTACACCTGTAGCCCTGTCGCACCTGTGTCTCTGTCACACCTGTATCTCTGTTACACCTGTATCTCTGTCACACCTGTGTCTCTGTCACACCTGTATCTCTGTCACACCTGTATCTCTGTCATACCTGTTTCTCTGTTACACCTGTATCTCTGTCGCACCTGTGTCTCTGTCACACCTGTATCTCTGCTACACCTGCATGTCTGTCACACCTGTGTCTCTGTCATACCTGTATCTCTGTCAAACCTGTTTCTCTGTTACACCTGTATCTCTGTCACACTTGTATCTCTGTCATACCTGGTTGTCTGTTACAGCTGTATCTCTGTCGCACCTGTGTCTCTGTCACACATGTATATCTGCTACACATGTATCTCTGTCACACCTGTGTCTCTGTCATACCTTATCTCTGTCACACCTTTTTCTCTGTTACACGTGTATCTCTGTCACACCTGTATCTCTGTCACACCTGTGTCTGTCACACCTGTATCTCTGTCAGACCCGTGTCTCTGTCGCACCTGTATCCCTGTCACACCTGTGTCTGTCACACCTGTATCTCTGTCAGACCCGTGTCTCTGTCGCACCTGTATCCCTGTCACACCTGTATCTCTGTCACACCTGTATCTCTGTTACACCTGTGTCTCTGTCCCACCTGTATCTCTCTTACACCTATATCTCTGTCACACCTGTATCTCTGTCGCACCTGTGTCTCTGTTACACCTGTATCCCTGTCACACCTGTATCTCTGTCACACCTGTATCTCTGTTACACCTGTGTCTCTGTCCCACCTGTATCTCTCTTACACCTATATCTCTGTCACACCTGTATCTCTGTCACACCTGTGTCTCTGTTACA
The DNA here is from genome assembly GCF_048934315.1 of Petromyzon marinus. NCBI lineage: Eukaryota > Metazoa > Chordata > Hyperoartia > Petromyzontiformes > Petromyzontidae > Petromyzon > Petromyzon marinus. The sequence continues at coordinate 16,407,723 of NC_133681.1, read as the reverse complement.
CCTGTATCTCTGTCACACCTGTGTCTCTGTCATACCTATATCTCTGTCGCACCTGTGTCTCTGTCACACCTGTATCTCTGTCACACCTGTGTCTCTGTTACACCTGTATGTCTGTCACACCTGTGTCTCTGTCACACCTGTATATCTGTTCCACCTGTATGTCTGTCACACCTGTGTCTCTGTCATACCTGTATCTCTGTCACACCTGTTTCTCTGTTACACCTGTATCTCTGTCACACTTGTATCTCTGTCATACCTGTTTGTCTGTTACACCTGTATCTCTGTCGCACCTGTGTCTCTGTCACACCTGTATATCTGCTACACATGTATCTCTGTTACACCTGTGTCTCTGTCATACCTGTATCTCTGTCACACCTGTTTCTCTGTTACACCTGTATCTCTGTCGCACCTGTGTCTCTGTCACACCTGTATATCTGCTACACATGTATCTGTCACACCTGTGTCTCTGTCATACCTGTATCTCTGTCACACCTGTATCTTTGTCACACCTGTTTCTCTGTTACACCTGTATCTCTGTCACACATGTATCTTTGTCACACCTGTGTCTGTCACACCTGCATCTCTGTCAGACCCGTGTCTTTGTCGCACCTGTATCCCTGTCACACCTGTATCTCTGGGACACCTGTGTCTCTGTTCCACCTGTATCTCTCTTACACCTATATCTCTGTCACACCTGTATCTCTGTCACACCTGTGTCTCTGTTACACCTGTATCTCTGTCACACCTGTGTCTCTGTCATACCTATATCTCTGTCACACCTGTGTCTGTTACACCTGTATCTCTGTCACACCTGTGTCTCTGTCATACCTGTATCTCTGTCACACCTGTGTCTCTGTTACACCTGTAGCCCTGTCGCACCTGTGTCTCTGTCACACCTGTATCTCTGTTACACCTGTATCTCTGTCACACCTGTGTCTCTGTCACACCTGTATCTCTGTTACACCTGTATCTCTGTCGCACCTGTGTCTCTGTCACACCTGTATCTCTGCTACACCTGCATGTCTGTCACACCTGTGTCTCTGTCATACCTGTATCTCTGTCAAACCTGTTTCTCTGTTACACCTGTATCTCTGTCACACTTGTATCTCTGTCATACCTGGTTGTCTGTTACAGCTGTATCTCTGTCGCACCTGTGTCTCTGTCACACATGTATATCTGCTACACATGTATCTCTGTCACACCTGTGTCTCTGTCATACCTTATCTCTGTCACACCTTTTTCTCTGTTACACGTGTATCTCTGTCACACCTGTATCTCTGTCACACCTGTGTCTGTCACACCTGTATCTCTGTCAGACCCGTGTCTCTGTCGCACCTGTATCCCTGTCACACCTGTGTCTGTCACACCTGTATCTCTGTCAGACCCGTGTCTCTGTCGCACCTGTATCCCTGTCACACCTGTATCTCTGTCACACCTGTATCTCTGTTACACCTGTGTCTCTGTCCCACCTGTATCTCTCTTACACCTATATCTCTGTCACACCTGTATCTCTGTCACACCTGTGTCTCTGTTACACCTGTATCCCTGTCACACCTGTATCTCTGTCACACCTGTATCTCTGTTACACCTGTGTCTCTGTCCCACCTGTATCTCTCTTACACCTATATCTCTGTCACACCTGTATCTCTGTCACACCTGTGTCTCTGTTACACCTGTATCTCTGTCACACCTGTGTCTCTGTCATACCTATATCTCTGTCGCACCTGTGTCTCTGTCACACCTGTATCTCTGTCACACCTGTGTCTCTGTTACACCTGTATGTCTGTCACACCTGTGTCTCTGTCACACCTGTATATCTGTTCCACCTGTATGTCTGTCACACCTGTGTCTCTGTCATACCTGTATCTCTGTCACACCTGTTTCTCTGTTACACCTGTATCTCTGTCACACTTGTATCTCTGTCATACCTGTTTGTCTGTTACACCTGTATCTCTGTCGCACCTGTGTCTCTGTCACACCTGTATATCTGCTACACATGTATCTCTGTTACACCTGTGTCTCTGTCATACCTGTATCTCTGTCACACCTGTTTCTCTGTTACACCTGTATCTCTGTCGCACCTGTGTCTCTGTCACACCTGTATATCTGCTACACATGTATCTGTCACACCTGTGTCTCTGTCATACCTGTATCTCTGTCACACCTGTATCTTTGTCACACCTGTTTCTCTGTTACACCTGTATCTCTGTCACACATGTATCTTTGTCACACCTGTGTCTGTCACACCTGCATCTCTGTCAGACCCGTGTCTTTGTCGCACCTGTATCCCTGTCACACCTGTATCTCTGGGACACCTGTGTCTCTGTTCCACCTGTATCTCTCTTACACCTATATCTCTGTCACACCTGTATCTCTGTCACACCTGTGTCTCTGTTACACCTGTATCTCTGTCACACCTGTGTCTCTGTCATACCTATATCTCTGTCACACCTGTGTCTCTGTTACACCTGTATCTCTGTCGCACCTGTGTCTCTGTCACACCTGTATCTCTGTCACACGTGTGTCTCTGTTACACCTGTATGTCTGTCACACCTGTCTCTATCATACCTGTATCTGTCACACCTGTTTCTCTGTTACACCTGTATCCCTGTGACACCTGTATCTCTGTCATACCTGTTTGTCTGTTACACCTGTATCTCTGTCGCACCTGTGTCTCTGTTACACCTGTATATCTGCTACACATGTATCTCTGTCACACCTGTGTCTCTGTCATACCTGTATCTCTGTCACACCTGTTTCTCTGTTACACCTGTATCTCTGTCACACCTGTATCTCTGTCACACCTGTGTCTCTGTCACACCTGTATCTCTGTCATACCTGTATCTCTGTCACACCTGTGTCTGTTACACCTGTATCTCTGTCACACCTGTGTCTCTGTCATACCTGTATCTCTGTCACACCTGTGTCTCTGTTACACCTGTAGCCCTGTCGCACCTGTGTCTCTGTCACACCTGTATCTCTGTTACACCTGTATCTCTGTCACACCTGTGTTTCTGTCACACCTGTATCTCTGTCACACCTGTATCTCTGTCATACCTGTTTCTCTGTTACACCTGTATCTCTGTCGCACCTGTGTCTCTGTCACACCTGTATCTCTGCTACACCTGCATGTCTGTCACACCTGTGTCTCTGTCATACCTGTATCTCTGTCACACCTGTTTCTCTGTTACACCTGTATCTCTGTCACACTTGTAACTCTGTCATACCTGGTTGTCTGTTACAGCTGTATCTCTGTCGCACCTGTGTCTCTGTCACACATGTATATCTGCTACACATGTATCTCTGTCACACCTGTGTCTCTGTCATACCTGTATCTCTGTCACACCTTTTTCTCTGTTACACCTGTATCTCTGTCACACCTGTATCTCTGTCACACCTGTGTCTGTCACACCTGTATCTCGGTCAGACCCGTGTCTCTGTCGCACCTGTATCCCTGTCACACCTGTATCTCTGTCACACCTGTATCTCTGTTACACCTGTGTCTCTGTCCCACCTGTATCTCTCTTACACCTATATCTCTGTCACACCTGTATCTCTGTCACACCTGTGTCTCTGTTACACCTGTATCTCTGTCACACCTGTGTCTCTGTCATACCTATATCTCTGTCACACCTGTGTCTCTGTTACACCTGTATCTCTGTCACACATGTGCCTCTGTCATACCTGTATCTCTGTCACACCTGTGTCTCTGTTACACCTGTATGTCTGTCGCACCTGTGTCTCTGTCACACCTGTGTCTCTGTTACACCTGTATGTCTGTCACACCTGTTTCTCTGTCACACTTGCATCTCGCTTACACCTGTATCTGTCGCACCTGTGTCTCTGTCGCACCTGTGTCTCTGTCACACCTGTTTGTCTGTTACACCTGTATCTCTGTCGCACCTGTGTCTCTGTCACACCTGTATATCTGCTACACATGTATCTCTGTCACACCTGTGTCTCTGTCATACCTGTATCTCTGTCACACCTGTTTCTCTGTTACACCTGTATCTCTGGCACACCTGTATCTCTATCGCACCTGTATCTCTGTCGCACCTGTATCTCTCTTACACCTGTGTCCCTTTTACACCTGTATCTGTCACACCTGTACCTGTCTCACCTGTGTCTCTGTCTCACCTGTGTCTCTGTCACACCTGTGTCTCTGTCGCACCTGTCTCTCTGTCGCACCTGTGTCTCTGTCACACCTGTGTCTCTGTCACACCTGAATCTCTGTCACACCTTTATCTCTGTTACACCTATATCTGTAATACCTGTATCTCCATCACACCTGTGTCTCTGTCACACCTGTTTCGCTGTCACACCTTTATCTCTGTCACACCTGCATCTCTGTCACACCTATATCTGTCGCTCCTGTATCTCTGTTACACCTGTGTCTCTGTCACACCTGAACCTCTGTTACACCTGTGTCTCTGTCACACCTGAATCTCTATCACACCTTTATCTCTGTCACACCTGTATCTCTGTCACACCTGTGTCTCTGTCACACCTGTGTCTCTGTCATACCTGTATCTCTGTCGCACCTGTCTCTCTGTCATACCTGTATCTCTGTCACACCTGTGTCTCTGTTACACCTGTATCTGTCACACCTGTACCTCTGTCGCACATGTGCCTCTGCAACACCTGTATCTCTCCTACACCTGCATCTGTCACACCTGTATCTCTGTCACACCTGTACCTCTGTTGCACCTGTGTCTCTTTCACACCTGTGTATCTGTCGCACCTGTGTCTCTGTCAAACCTGTGTCTCTGTCGCACCTGTCTCTCTGTCACACCTGTGTCTCTGTTACACCTGTATCTCTGTCACACCTGTGTCTTTGTCATACCTGTATCTCTGTCGCACCTGTGTCTCTGTCACACCTGTGTCTCTGTCACACCTGTGTCTCTGTCACACTTGAATCTCTGTCACACTTTTATCTCTGTTACACCTATATCTGTCACACCTTTATCTCTGTTACACCTATATCTGTCACACCTGTATCTCTGTCACACCTGTGTCTCTGTCACACCTGTTTCGCTGTCACACCTTTATCTCTGTCACACCTGTATCTCTGTCACACCTATATCTGTCGCACCTGTATCTCTGTTACACCTCTGTCTCTGTCACACCTGAACCTCTGTTACACCTGTGTCTCTGTCACACCTGAATCTCTGTCGCACCTGTGTCTCTGTCACACCTCTATCTCTCTTACACATGTGTCTCTATCGCACCTGTATCTCTGTCCCACCTATATCTCTGTCACACCTGTATCTCTGTCACACCTGTGTCTCTGTTACACCTGTATCTCTGTCACACCTGTGTCTCTGTCATACCTGTATCTGTCACACCTGTTTCTCTGTTACACCTGTGTCTCTGTTGCACCTGTGTCTCTGTCACACCTGTGTCTCTGTCATACCTGTATCTCTGTCGCAACTGTCTCTCTGTCACACCTGTGTCTCTGGTACACCTCTATCTCTGTCACACCTGTGTCTCTGTCATACCTGTATATCTGTCGCACCTGTGTCTCTGTTACACCTGTATCTCTGTTGCACCTGTGTCTCTGTCACAGCTGTATCTCTGTCACACCTGTGTCTGTCACATCTGTACCTCTCTTACACCTGTGTCTCTATCGCACCTGTATCTCGGTCACACCTGTGTCTCTGTCATACCTGTATCTCTGTCACACCTCGTTCTCTGTTACACCTGTGTCTCTTTCGCACCTGTGTCTCTGTCACACCTGTGTCTCTGTTACACCTGTATCTCTGTCACACCTGTGTCTTTGTCATACCTGTATCTCTGTCGCACCTGTGTCTCTGTCACACCTGAATCTCTGTCACACTTTTATCTCTGTTACACCTATATCTGTCACACCTTTATCTCTGTTACACCTATATCTGTCACACCTGTATCTCCGTCACACCTGTGTCTCTGTCACACCTGTTTTGCTGTCACACCTTTATCTCTGTCACACCTGTATCTCTGTCACACCTATATCTGTCGCACCTGTATCTCTGTTACACCTGTGTCTCTGTCACACCTGAACCTCTGTTACACCTGTGTCTCTGTCACACCTGAATCTCTGTCGCACCTGTGTCACTGTCACACCTCTATCTCTCTTACACATGTGTCTCTATCGCACCTGTATCTCTGTCCCACCTATATCTCTGTCACACCTGTATCTCTGTCACACCTGTGTCTCTGTTACACCTGTATCTCTGTCACACCTGTGTCTCTGTCATACCTGTATCTGTCACACCTGTTTCTCTGTTACACCTGTGTCTCTGTTGCACCTGTGTCTCTGTCACACCTGTGTCTCTGTCATACCTGTATCTCTGTCGCAACTGTCTCTCTGTCACACCTGTGTCTCTGTTACACCTGTGTCTCTGTGACACCTGTGTCTCTGTTCCACCTGTATCTCTCTTACACCTATATCTCTGTCACACCTGTATCTCTGTCACACCTGTGTCTCTGTTACACCTGTATCTCTGTCACACCTGTGTCTCTGTCATACCTATATCACTGTCACACCTGTGTCTCTGTTACACCTGTATCTCTGTCACACCTGTATCTCTGTCACACCTGCGTCTCTGTCACACCTGTGTTTCTGTCACACCTGTTTCTCTTTTACACCTGTATCTCTGTCACACCTGTATCTCGCTTCCACCTGTATCTCTGTCACACCTGTGTCTCTGTCACACCTGTGTCTCTGTCACACCTGAGTTTCTGTCACACATGTGTCTCTGTCACACCTGTGTCTCTTGCATACCTATATCTCTGTCACACCTGTTTCTCTGTTGCACCTGTATCTCTGTCGCACCTGTGTCTCTGTCACACCTGTATCTCTGTAACACCTGTGTCTCTGTCCCACCTGTATCTCTCTTACACCTATATCTCTGTCACACCTGTATCTCTGTCACACCTGTGTCTCTGTTACACCTGTATCTCTGTTACACCTGTGTTTCTGTCATACCTGTATCTCTGTCACACCTGTGTCTCTGTTACACCTGTATGTCTGTCGCACCTGTGTCTCTGTCACACCTGAATCTCTGTTACACCTGTATCTCTGTCACACCTGTGTCTCTGTCATACCTGTATAGCTGTCACACCTGTTTCTCTGTTAGACCTGTATCTCTGTCAAACCTATATCTCTGTCATAACTGTTTCTCTGTTACACCTGTATCTCTGTCATACCTGTATCTCTGTCACACCTGTATCTTTGTCACACCTGTTTCTCTGTTACACCTGTATCTCTGTCACACATGTATCTCTGTCTCACCTGTGTCTGTCACACCTGTATCTCTGTCAGACCCGTGTCTTTGTCGCACCTGTATCCCTGTCACACCTGTATCTCTGTGACACCTGTGTCTCTGTTACACCTGTATCTCTGTCACATCTGTATCTCGCTTCCACCTGTATCTCTGTCACACCTGTGTCTCTGTCACACCTGTGTCTCTGTCACACCTGAGTTTCTGTCACACATGTGTCTCTGTCACAGCTGTGTCTCTTGCATACCTATATCTCTGTCACACCTGTTTCTCTGTTGCACCTGTATCTCTGTCGCACCTGTGTCTCTGTCACACCTGTATCTCTGTAACACCTGTGTCTCTGTCCCACCTGTATCTCTCTTACACCTATATCTCTGTCACACCTGTATCTCTGTCACACCTGTGTCTCTGTTACACCTGTATCTCTGTTACACCTGTGTTTCTTTCATACCTGTATCTCTGTCACACCTGTGTCTCTGTTACACCTGTATGTCTGTCGCACCTGTGTCTCCGTCACACCTGAATCTCTGTTACACCTGTTTCTCTGTCACACCTGTGTCTCTGTCATACCTGTATAGCTGTCACACCTGTTTCTCTGTTAGACCTGTATCTCTGTCAAACCTATATCTCTGTCATACCTGTTTCTCTGTTACACCTGTATCTCTGTCATACCTGTATCTCTGTCACACCTGTATCTTTTTCACACCTGTTTCTCTGTTACACCTGTATCTCTGTCACACATGTATCTCTGTCACACCTGTGTCTGTCACACCTGTATCTCTGTCAGACCCGTGTCTTTGTCGCACCTGTATCCCTGTCACACCTGTATCTCTGTGACACCTGTGTCTCTGTTCCACCTGTATCTCTCTTACACCTATATCTCTGTCACACCTGTATCTCTGTCACACCTGTGTCTCTGTTACACCTGTATCTCTGTCACACCTGTGTCTCTGTCATACCTATATCTCTGTCACACCTGTGTCTCTGTTACACCTGTATCTCTGTCGCACCTGTGTCTCTGTCACACCTGTATCTCTGTCACACCTGTATCTCTGTTACACCTGTATGTCTGTCACACCTGTGTCTCTATCATACCTGTATCTGTCACACCTGTTTCTCTGTTACACCTGTATCCCTGTGACACCTGTATCTCTGTCATACCTGTTTGTCTGTTACACCTGTATCTCTGTCGCACCTGTGTCTCTGTCATACCTGTATCTCTGTCACACCTGTTTCTCTGTTACACCTGTATCTCTGTCACACCTGTATCTCTATCGCACCTGTATCTCTGTCGCACCTGTATCTCTCTTACACCTGTATCTCTGTCACACCTGTGTCTCTGTCACACCTGTATCTCTGTCATACCTGTATCTGTCACACCTGTGTCTGTTACACCTGTATTTCTGTCACACCTGTGTCTCTGTCATACCTGTATCTCTGTCACACCTGTGTCTCTGTTACACCTGTAGCCCTGTCGCACCTGTGTCTCTGTCACACCTGTATCTCTGTTACACCTGTATCTCTGTCACACCTGTGTCTCTGTCACACCTGTATCTCTGTCACACCTGTATCTCTGTCATACCTGTTTCTCTGTTACACCTGTATCTCTGTCGCACCTGTGTCTCTGTCACACCTGTATCTCTGCTACACCTGCATGTCTGTCACACCTGTGTCTCTGTCATACCTGTATCTCTGTCACACCTGTTTCTCTGTTACACCTGTATCTCTGTCACACTTGTATCTCTGTCATACCTGGTTGTCTGTTACAGCTGTATCTCTGTCGCACCTGTGTCTCTGTCACACATGTATATCTGCTACACATGTATCTCTGTCACACCTGTGTCTCTGTCATACCTTATCTCTGTCACACCTTTTTCTCTGTTACACGTGTATCTCTGTCACACCTGTATCTCTGTCACACCTGTGTCTGTCACACCTGTATCTCTGTCAGACCCGTGTCTCTGTCGCACCTGTAGCCCTGTCGCACCTGTGTCTCTGTCACACCTGTATCTCTGTTACACCTGTATCTCTGTCACACCTGTGTCTCTGTCATACCTGTATCTGTCACACCTGTTTCTCTGTTACACCTGTGTCTCTGTTGCACCTGTGTCTCTGTCACACCTGTGTCTCTGTCATACGTGTATCTCTGTCGCAACTGTCTCTCTGTCACACCTGTGTCTCTGGTACACCTCTATCTCTGTCACACCTGTGTCTCTGTCATACCTGTATATCTGTCGCACCTGTGTCTCTGTTACACCTGTATCTCTGTTGCACCTGTGTCTCTGTCACAGCTGTATCTCTGTCACACCTGTGTCTGTCACATCTGTACCTCTCTTACACCTGTGTCTCTATCGCACCTGTATCTCGGTCACACCTGTGTCTCTGTCATACCTGTATCTCTGTCACACCTCGTTCTCTGTTACACCTGTGTCTCTTTCACACCTGTGTCTCTGTCACACCTGTGTCTCTGTTACACCTGTATCTCTGTCACACCTGTGTCTTTGTCATACCTGTATCTCTGTCGCACCTGTGTCTCTGTCACACCTGAATCTCTATCACACTTTTATCTCTGTTACACCTATATCTGTCACACCTTTATCTCTGTTACACCTATATCTGTCACACCTGTATCTCCGTCACACCTGTGTCTCTGTCACACCTGTTTTGCTGTCACACCTTTATCTCTGTCACACCTGTATCTCTGTCACACCTATATCTGTCGCACCTGTATCTCTGTTACACCTGTGTCTCTGTCACACCTGAACCTCTGTTACACCTGTGTCTCTGTCACACCTGAATCTCTGTCGCACCTGTGTCACTGTCACACCTCTATCTCTCTTACACATGTGTCTCTATCGCACCTGTATCTCTGTCCCACCTATATCTCTGTCACACCTGTATCTCTGTCACACCTGTGTCTCTGTTACACCTGTATCTCTGTCACACCTGTGTCTCTGTCATACCTGTATCTGTCACACCTGTTTCTCTGTTACACCTGTGTCTCTGTTGCACCTGTGTCTCTGTCACACCTGTGTCTCTGTCATACCTGTATCTCTGTCGCAACTGTCTCTCTGTCACACCTGTGTCTCTGTTACACCTGTGTCTCTGTGACACCTGTGTCTCTGTTCCACCTGTATCTCTCTTACACCTATATCTCTGTCACACCTGTATCTCTGTCACACCTGTGTCTCTGTTACACCTGTATCTCTGTCACACCTGTGTCTCTGTCATACCTATATCACTGTCACACCTGTGTCTCTGTTACACCTGTATCTCTGTCACACCTGTATCTCTGTCACACCTGCGTCTCTGTCACACCTGTGTTTCTGTCACACCTGTTTCTCTTTTACACCTGTATCTCTGTCACACCTGTATCTCGCTTCCACCTGTATCTCTGTCACACCTGTGTCTCTGTCACACCTGTGTCTCTGTCACACCTGAGTTTCTGTCACACATGTGTCTCTGTCACACCTGTGTCTCTTGCATACCTATATCTCTGTCACACCTGTTTCTCTGTTGCACCTGTATCTCTGTCGCACCTGTGTCTCTGTCACACCTGTATCTCTGTAACACCTGTGTCTCTGTCCCACCTGTATCTCTCTTACACCTATATCTCTGTCACACCTGTATCTCTGTCACACCTGTGTCTCTGTTACACCTGTATCTCTGTTACACCTGTGTTTCTGTCATACCTGTATCTCTGTCACACCTGTTTCTCTGTTACACCTGTATGTCTGTCGCACCTGTGTCTCTGTCACACCTGAATCTCTGTTACACCTGTATCTCTGTCACACCTGTGTCTCTGTCATACCTGTATAGCTGTCACACCTGTTTCTCTGTTAGACCTGTATCTCTGTCAAACCTATATCTCTGTCATAACTGTTTCTCTGTTACACCTGTATCTCTGTCATACCTGTATCTCTGTCACACCTGTATCTTTGTCACACCTGTTTCTCTGTTACACCTGTATCTCTGTCACACATGTATCTCTGTCTCACCTGTGTCTGTCACACCTGTATCTCTGTCAGACCCGTGTCTTTGTCGCACCTGTATCCCTGTCACACCTGTATCTCTGTGACACCTGTGTCTCTGTTACACCTGTATCTCTGTCACACCTGTATCTCGCTTCCACCTGTATCTCTGTCACACCTGTGTCTCTGTCACACCTGTGTCTCTGTCACACCTGAGTTTCTGTCACACATGTGTCTCTGTCACAGCTGTGTCTCTTGCATACCTATATCTCTGTCACACCTGTTTCTCTGTTGCACCTGTATCTCTGTCGCACCTGTGTCTCTGTCACACCTGTATCTCTGTAACACCTGTGTCTCTGTCCCACCTGTATCTCTCTTACACCTATATCTCTGTCACACCTGTATCTCTGTCACACCTGTGTCTCTGTTACACCTGTATCTCTGTTACACCTGTGTTTCTTTCATACCTGTATCTCTGTCACACCTGTGTCTCTGTTACACCTGTATGTCTGTCGCACCTGTGTCTCCGTCACACCTGAATCTCTGTTACACCTGTTTCTCTGTCACACCTGTGTCTCTGTCATACCTGTATAGCTGTCACACCTGTTTCTCTGTTAGACCTGTATCTCTGTCAAACCTATATCTCTGTCATACCTGTTTCTCTGTTACACCTGTATCTCTGTCATACCTGTATCTCTGTCACACCTGTATCTTTTTCACACCTGTTTCTCTGTTACACCTGTATCTCTGTCACACATGTATCTCTGTCACACCTGTGTCTGTCACACCTGTATCTCTGTCAGACCCGTGTCTTTGTCGCACCTGTATCCCTGTCACACCTGTATCTCTGTGACACCTGTGTCTCTGTTCCACCTGTATCTCTCTTACACCTATATCTCTGTCACACCTGTATCTCTGTCACACCTGTGTCTCTGTTACACCTGTATCTCTGTCACACCTGTGTCTCTGTCATACCTATATCTCTGTCACACCTGTGTCTCTGTTACACCTGTATCTCTGTCGCACCTGTGTCTCTGTCACACCTGTATCTCTGTCACACCTGTATCTCTGTTACACCTGTATGTCTGTCACACCTGTGTCTCTATCATACCTGTATCTGTCACACCTGTTTCTCTGTTACACCTGTATCCCTGTGACACCTGTATCTCTGTCATACCTGTTTGTCTGTTACACCTGTATCTCTGTCGCACCTGTGTCTCTGTCATACCTGTATCTCTGTCACACCTGTTTCTCTGTTACACCTGTATCTCTGTCACACCTGTATCTCTATCGCACCTGTATCTCTGTCGCACCTGTATCTCTCTTACACCTGTATCTCTGTCACACCTGTGTCTCTGTCACACCTGTATCTCTGTCATACCTGTATCTGTCACACCTGTGTCTGTTACACCTGTATTTCTGTCACACCTGTGTCTCTGTCATACCTGTATCTCTGTCACACCTGTGTCTCTGTTACACCTGTAGCCCTGTCGCACCTGTGTCTCTGTCACACCTGTATCTCTGTTACACCTGTATCTCTGTCACACCTGTGTCTCTGTCACACCTGTATCTCTGTCACACCTGTATCTCTGTCATACCTGTTTCTCTGTTACACCTGTATCTCTGTCGCACCTGTGTCTCTGTCACACCTGTATCTCTGCTACACCTGCATGTCTGTCACACCTGTGTCTCTGTCATACCTGTATCTCTGTCACACCTGTTTCTCTGTTACACCTGTATCTCTGTCACACTTGTATCTCTGTCATACCTGGTTGTCTGTTACAGCTGTATCTCTGTCGCACCTGTGTCTCTGTCACACATGTATATCTGCTACACATGTATCTCTGTCACACCTGTGTCTCTGTCATACCTTATCTCTGTCACACCTTTTTCTCTGTTACACGTGTATCTCTGTCACACCTGTATCTCTGTCACACCTGTGTCTGTCACACCTGTATCTCTGTCAGACCCGTGTCTCTGTCGCACCTGTAGCCCTGTCGCACCTGTGTCTCTGTCACACCTGTATCTCTGTTACACCTGTATCTCTGTCACACCTGTGTCTCTGTCATACCTGTATCTGTCACACCTGTTTCTCTGTTACACCTGTGTCTCTGTTGCACCTGTGTCTCTGTCACACCTGTGTCTCTGTCATACGTGTATCTCTGTCGCAACTGTCTCTCTGTCACACCTGTGTCTCTGGTACACCTCTATCTCTGTCACACCTGTGTCTCTGTCATACCTGTATATCTGTCGCACCTGTGTCTCTGTTACACCTGTATCTCTGTTGCACCTGTGTCTCTGTCACAGCTGTATCTCTGTCACACCTGTGTCTGTCACATCTGTACCTCTCTTACACCTGTGTCTCTATCGCACCTGTATCTCGGTCACACCTGTGTCTCTGTCATACCTGTATCTCTGTCACACCTCGTTCTCTGTTACACCTGTGTCTCTTTCACACCTGTGTCTCTGTCACACCTGTGTCTCTGTTACACCTGTATCTCTGTCACACCTGTGTCTTTGTCATACCTGTATCTCTGTCGCACCTGTGTCTCTGTCACACCTGAATCTCTGTCACACTTTTATCTCTGTTACACCTATATCTGTCACACCTTTATCTCTGTTACACCTATATCTGTCACACCTGTATCTCCGTCACACCTGTGTCTCTGTCACACCTGTTTTGCTGTCACACCTTTATCTCTGTCACACCTGTATCTCTGTCACACCTATATCTGTCGCACCTGTATCTCTGTTACACCTGTGTCTCTGTCACACCTGAACCTCTGTTACACCTGTGTCTCTGTCACACCTGAATCTCTGTCGCACCTGTGTCACTGTCACACCTCTATCTCTCTTACACATGTGTCTCTATCGCACCTGTATCTCTGTCCCACCTATATCTCTGTCACACCTGTATCTCTGTCACACCTGTGTCTCTGTTACACCTGTATCTCTGTCACACCTGTGTCTCTGTCATACCTGTATCTGTCACACCTGTTTCTCTGTTACACCTGTGTCTCTGTTGCACCTGTGTCTCTGTCACACCTGTGTCTCTGTCATACCTGTATCTCTGTCGCAACTGTCTCTCTGTCACACCTGTGTCTCTGTTACACCTGTGTCTCTGTGACACCTGTGTCTCTGTTCCACCTGTATCTCTCTTACACCTATATCTCTGTCACACCTGTATCTCTGTCACACCTGTGTCTCTGTTACACCTGTATCTCTGTCACACCTGTGTCTCTGTCATACCTATATCACTGTCACACCTGTGTCTCTGTTACACCTGTATCTCTGTCACACCTGTATCTCTGTCACACCTGCGTCTCTGTCACACCTGTGTTTCTGTCACACCTGTTTCTCTTTTACACCTGTATCTCTGTCACACCTGTATCTCGCTTCCACCTGTATCTCTGTCACACCTGTGTCTCTGTCACACCTGTGTCTCTGTCACACCTGAGTTTCTGTCACACATGTGTCTCTGTCACACCTGTGTCTCTTGCATACCTATATCTCTGTCACACCTGTTTCTCTGTTGCACCTGTATCTCTGTCGCACCTGTGTCTCTGTCACACCTGTATCTCTGTAACACCTGTGTCTCTGTCCCACCTGTATCTCTCTTACACCTATATCTCTGTCACACCTGTATCTCTGTCACACCTGTGTCTCTGTTACACCTGTATCTCTGTTACACCTGTGTTTCTGTCATACCTGTATCTCTGTCACACCTGTGTCTCTGTTACACCTGTATGTCTGTCGCACCTGTGTCTCTGTCACACCTGAATCTCTGTTACACCTGTATCTCTGTCACACCTGTGTCTCTGTCATACCTGTATAGCTGTCACACCTGTTTCTCTGTTAGACCTGTATCTCTGTCAAACCTATATCTCTGTCATAACTGTTTCTCTGTTACACCTGTATCTCTGTCATACCTGTATCTCTGTCACACCTGTATCTTTGTCACACCTGTTTCTCTGTTACACCTGTATCTCTGTCACACATGTATCTCTGTCTCACCTGTGTCTGTCACACCTGTATCTGTCAGACCCGTGTCTTTGTCGCACCTGTATCCCTGTCACACCTGTATCTCTGTGACACCTGTGTCTCTGTTACACCTGTATCTCTGTCACACCTGTATCTCGCTTCCACCTGTATCTCTGTCACACCTGTGTCTCTGTCACACCTGTGTCTCTGTCACACCTGAGTTTCTGTCACACATGTGTCTCTGTCACAGCTGTGTCTCTTGCATACCTATATCTCTGTCACACCTGTTTCTCTGTTGCACCTGTATCTCTGTCGCACCTGTGTCTCTGTCACACCTGTATCTCTGTAACACCTGTGTCTCTGTCCCACCTGTATCTCTCTTACACCTATATCTCTGTCACACCTGTATCTCTGTCACACCTGTGTCTCTGTTACACCTGTATCTCTGTTACACCTGTGTTTCTTTCATACCTGTATCTCTGTCACACCTGTGTCTCTGTTACACCTGTATGTCTGTCGCACCTGTGTCTCCGTCACACCTGAATCTCTGTTACACCTGTTTCTCTGTCACACCTGTGTCTCTGTCATACCTGTATAGCTGTCACACCTGTTTCTCTGTTAGACCTGTATCTCTGTCAAACCTATATCTCTGTCATACCTGTTTCTCTGTTACACCTGTATCTCTGTCATACCTGTATCTCTGTCACACCTGTATCTTTTTCACACCTGTTTATCTGTTACACCTGTATCTCTGTCACACATGTATCTCTGTCACACCTGTGTCTGTCACACCTGTATCTCTGTCAGACCCGTGTCTTTGTCGCACCTGTATCCCTGTCACACCTGTATCTCTGTGACACCTGTGTCTCTGTTCCACCTGTATCTCTCTTACACCTATATCTCTGTCACACCTGTATCTCTGTCACACCTGTGTCTCTGTTACACCTGTATCTCTGTCACACCTGTGTCTCTGTCATACCTATATCTCTGTCACACCTGTGTCTCTGTTACACCTGTATCTCTGTCGCACCTGTGTCTCTGTCACACCTGTATCTCTGTCACACCTGTATCTCTGTTACACCTGTATGTCTGTCACACCTGTGTCTCTATCATACCTGTATCTGTCACACCTGTTTCTCTGTTACACCTGTATCCCTGTGACACCTGTATCTCTGTCATACCTGTTTGTCTGTTACACCTGTATCTCTGTCGCACCTGTGTCTCTGTCATACCTGTATCTCTGTCACACCTGTTTCTCTGTTACACCTGTATCTCTGTCACACCTGTATCTCTATCGCACCTGTATCTCTGTCGCACCTGTATCTCTCTTACACCTGTATCTCTGTCACACCTGTGTCTCTGTCACACCTGTATCTCTGTCATACCTGTATCTGTCACACCTGTGTCTGTTACACCTGTATTTCTGTCACACCTGTGTCTCTGTCATACCTGTATCTCTGTCACACCTGTGTCTCTGTTACACCTGTAGCCCTGTCGCACCTGTGTCTCTGTCACACCTGTATCTCTGTTACACCTGTATCTCTGTCACACCTGTGTCTCTGTCACACCTGTATCTCTGTCACACCTGTATCTCTGTTACACCTGTATCTCTGTCGCACCTGTGTCTCTGTCACACCTGTATCTCTGCTACACCTGCATGTCTGTCACACCTGTGTCTCTGTCATACCTGTATCTCTGTCACACCTGTTTCTCTGTTACACCTGTATCTCTGTCACACTTGTATCTCTGTCATACCTGGTTGTCTGTTACAGCTGTATCTCTGTCGCACCTGTGTCTCTGTCACACATGTATATCTGCTACACATGTATCTCTGTCACACCTGTGTCTCTGTCATACCTTATCTCTGTCACACCTTTTTCTCTGTTACACGTGTATCTCTGTCACACCTGTATCTCTGTCACACCTGTGTCTGTCACACCTGTATCTCTGTCAGACCCGTGTCTCTGTCGCACCTGTATCCCTGTCACACCTGTATCTCTGTCACACCTGTATCTCTGTTACACCTGTGTCTCTGTCCCACCTGTATCTCTGTTACACCTGTGTCTCTGTCACACCTGAACCTCTGTTACACCTGTGTCTCTGTCACACCTGAATCTCTGTCGCACCTGTGTCACTGTCACACCTCTATCTCTCTTACACATGTGTCTCTATCGCACCTGTATCTCTGTCCCACCTATATCTCTGTCACACCTGTATCTCTGTCACACCTGTGTCTCTGTTACACCTGTATCTCTGTCACACCTGTGTCTCTGTCATACCTGTATCTGTCACACCTGTTTCTCTGTTACACCTGTGTCTCTGTTGCACCTGTGTCTCTGTCACACCTGTGTCTCTGTCATACCTGTATCTCTGTCGCAACTGTCTCTCTGTCACACCTGTGTCTCTGTTACACCTGTGTCTCTGTGACACCTGTGTCTCTGTTCCACCTGTATCTCTCTTACACCTATATCTCTGTCACACCTGTATCTCTGTCACACCTGTGTCTCTGTTACACCTGTATCTCTGTCACACCTGTGTCTCTGTCATACCTATATCACTGTCACACCTGTGTCTCTGTTACACCTGTATCTCTGTCACACCTGTATCTCTGTCACACCTGCGTCTCTGTCACACCTGTGTTTCTGTCACACCTGTTTCTCTTTTACACCTGTATCTCTGTCACACCTGTATCTCGCTTCCACCTGTATCTCTGTCACACCTGAGTCTCTGTCACACCTGTGTCTCTGTCACACCTGAGTTTCTGTCACACATGTGTCTCTGTCACACCTGTGTCTCTTGCATACCTATATCTCTGTCACACCTGTTTCTCTGTTGCACCTGTATCTCTGTCGCACCTGTGTCTCTGTCACACCTGTATCTCTGTAACACCTGTGTCTCTGTCCCACCTGTATCTCTCTTACACCTATATCTCTGTCACACCTGTATCTCTGTCACACCTGTGTCTCTGTTACACCTGTATCTCTGTTACACCTGTGTTTCTGTCATACCTGTATCTCTGTCACACCTGTGTCTCTGTTACACCTGTATGTCTGTCGCACCTGTGTCTCTGTCACACCTGAATCTCTGTTACACCTTTATCTCTGTCACACCTGTGTCTCTGTCATACCTGTATAGCTGTCACACCTGTTTCTCTGTTAGACCTGTATCTCTGTCAAACCTATATCTCTGTCATAACTGTTTCTCTGTTACACCTGTATCTCTGTCATACCTGTATCTCTGTCACACCTGTATCTTTGTCACACCTGTTTCTCTGTTACACCTGTATCTCTGTCACACATGTATCTCTGTCTCACCTGTGTCTGTCACACCTGTATCTCTGTCAGACCCGTGTCTTTGTCGCACCTGTATCCCTGTCACACCTGTATCTCTGTGACACCTGTGTCTCTGTTACACCTGTATCTCTGTCACACCTGTATCTCGCTTCCACCTGTATCTCTGTCACACCTGTGTCTCTGTCACACCTGTGTCTCTGTCACACCTGAGTTTCTGTCACACATGTGTCTCTGTCACAGCTGTGTCTCTTGCATACCTATATCTCTGTCACACCTGTTTCTCTGTTGCACCTGTATCTCTGTCGCACCTGTGTCTCTGTCACACCTGTATCTCTGTAACACCTGTGTCTCTGTCCCACCTGCATCTCTCTTACACCTATATCTCTGTCACACCTGTATCTCTGTCACACCTGTGTCTCTGTTACACCTGTATCTCTGTTACACCTGTGTTTCTTTCATACCTGTATCTCTGTCACACCTGTGTCTCTGTTACACCTGTATGTCTGTCGCACCTGTGTCTCCGTCACACCTGAATCTCTGTTACACCTGTTTCTCTGTCACACCTGTGTCTCTGTCATACCTGTATAGCTGTCACACCTGTTTCTCTGTTAGACCTGTATCTCTGTCAAACCTATATCTCTGTCATACCTGTTTCTCTGTTACACCTGTATCTCTGTCATACCTGTATCTCTGTCACACCTGTATCTTTGTCACACCTGTTTCTCTCTTACACCTGTATCTCTGTCACACATGTATCTCTGTCACACCTGTGTCTGTCACACCTGTATCTCTGTCAGACCCGTGTCTTTGTCGCACCTGTATCCCTGTCACACCTGTATCTCTGTGACACCTGTGTCTCTGTTCCACCTGTATCTCTCTTACACCTATATCTCTGTCACACCTGTATCTCTGTCACACCTGTGTCTCTGTTACACCTGTATCTCTGTCACACCTGTGTCTCTGTCATACCTATATCTCTGTCACACCTGTGTCTCTGTTACACCTGTATCTCTGTCGCACCTGTGTCTCTGTCACACCTGTATCTCTGTCACACCTGTATCTCTGTTACACCTGTATGTCTGTCACACCTGTGTCTCTATCATACCTGTATCTGTCACACCTGTTTCTCTGTTACACCTGTATCCCTGTGACACCTGTATCTCTGTCATACCTGTTTGTCTGTTACACCTGTATCTCTGTCGCACCTGTGTCTCTGTCATACCTGTATCTCTGTCACACCTGTTTCTCTGTTACACCTGTATCTCTGTCACACCTGTATCTCTATCGCACCTGTATCTCTGTCGCACCTGTATCTCTCTTACACCTGTATCTCTGTCACACCTGTGTCTCTGTCACACCTGTATCTCTGTCATACCTGTATCTGTCACACCTGTGTCTGTTACACCTGTATTTCTGTCACACCTGTGTCTCTGTCATACCTGTATCTCTGTCACACCTGTGTATCTGTTACACCTGTAGCCCTGTCGCACCTGTGTCTCTGTCACACCTGTATCTCTGTTACACCTGTATCTCTGTCACACCTGTGTCTCTGTCACACCTGTATCTCTGTCACACCTGTATCTCTGTCATACCTGTTTCTCTGTTACACCTGTATCTCTGTCGCACCTGTGTCTCTGTCACACCTGTATCTCTGCTACACCTGCATGTCTGTCACACCTGTGTCTCTGTCATACCTGTATCTCTGTCACACCTGTTTCTCTGTTACACCTGTATCTCTGTCACACTTGTATCTCTGTCACACCTGGTTGTCTGTTACAGCTGTATCTCTGTCGCACCTGTGTCTCTGTCACACATGTATATCTGCTACACATGTATCTCTGTCACACCTGTGTCTCTGTCATACCTTATCTCTGTCACACCTTTTTATCTGTTACACGTGTATCTCTGTCACACCTGTATCTCTGTCACACCTGTGTCTGTCACACCTGTATCTCTGTCAGACCCGTGTCTCTGTCGCACCTGTATCCCTGTCACACCTGTATCTCTGTCACACCTGTATCTCTGTTACACCTGTGTCTCTGTCCCACCTGTATCTCTCTTACACCTATATCTCTGTCACACCTGTATCTCTGTCACACCTGTGTCTCTGTTACACCTGTATCTCTGTTACACCTGTATCTCTGTCGCACCTGTGTCTCTGTCACACCTGTATCTCTGTCACACCTGTGTCTCTGTTACACCTGTATGTCTGTCGCACCTGCGTCTCTGTCACACCTGTATCTCTGTTACACCTGTATGTCTGTCACACCTGTGTCTCTATCATACCTGTATCTGTCACACCTGTTTCTCTGTTACACCTGTATCCCTGTGACACCTGTATCTCTGTCATACCTGTTTGTCTGTTACACCTGTATCTCTGTCGCACCTGTGTCTCTGTCATACCTGTATCTCTGTCACACCTGTTTCTCTGTTACACCTGTATCTCTGTCACACCTGTATCTCTATCGCACCTGTATCTCTGTCGCACCTGTATCTCTCTTACACCTGTATCTCTGTCACACCTGTGTCTCTGTCACACCTGTATCTCTGTCATACCTGCATCTGTCACACCTGTGTCTGTTACACCTGTATCTCTGTCACACCTGTGTCTCTGTCATACCTGTATCTCTGTCACACCTGTGTCTCTGTTACACCTGTAGCCCTGTCGCACCTGTGTCTCTGTCACACCTGTATCTCTGTTACACCTGTATCTCTGTCACACCTGTGTCTCTGTCACACCTGTATCTCTGTCACACCTGTATCTCTGTCATACCTGTTTCTCTGTTACACCTGTATCTCTGTCGCACCTGTGTCTCTGTCACACCTGTATCTCTGCTACACCTGCATGTCTGTCACACCTGTGTCTCTGTCATACCTGTATCTCTGTCACACCTGTTTCTCTGTTACACCTGTATCTCTGTCACACTTGTATCTCTGTCATACCTGGTTGTCTGTTACAGCTGTATCTCTGTCGCACCTGTGTCTCTGTCACACATGTATATCTGCTACACATGTATCTCTGTCACACCTGTGTCTCTGTCATACCTTATCTCTGTCACACCTTTTTCTCTGTTACACGTGTATCTCTGTTACACCTGTATCTCTGTCACACCTGTGTCTGTCACACCTGTATCTCTGTCAGACCCGTGTCTCTGTCGCACCTGTATCCCTGTCACACCTGTATCTCTGTCACACCTGTATCTCTGTTACACCTGTGTCTCTGTCCCACCTGTATCTCTCTTACACCTATATCTCTGTCACACCTGTATCTCTGTCACACCTGTGTCTCTGTTACACCTGTATCTCTGTCACACCTGTGTCTCTGTCATACCTATATCTCTGTCACACCTGTGTCTCTGTTACACCTGTATCTCTGTCGCACCTGTGTCTCTGTCACACCTGTATCTCTGTCACACCTGTGTCTCTGTTACACCTGTATGTCTGTCATACCTGTATCTCTGTCACACCTGTTTGTCTGTTACACCTGTATCTCTGTCGCACCTGTGTCTCTGTCACACCTGTATATCTGCTACACATGTATCTCTGTTACACCTGTGTCTCTGTCATACCTGTATCTCTGTCACACCTGTTTCTCTGTTACACCTGTATCTCTGTCGCACCTGTGTCTCTGTCACACCTGTATATCTGCTACACATGTATCTGTCACACCTGTGTCTCTGTCATACCTGTATCTCTGTCACACCTGTATCTTTGTCACACCTGTTTCTCTGTTACACCTGTATCTCTGTCACACATGTATCTCTGTCACACCTGTGTCTGTCACACCTGCATCTCTGTCAGACCCGTGTCTTTGTCGCACCTGTATCCCTGTCACACCTGTATCTCTGGGACACCTGTGTCTCTGTTCCACCTGTATCTCTCTTACACCTATATCTCTGTCACACCTGTATCTCTGTCACACCTGTGTCTCTGTTACACCTGTATCTCTGTCACACCTGTGTCTCTGTCATACCTATATCTCTGTCACACCTGTGTCTCTGTTACACCTGTATCTCTGTCGCACCTGTGTCTCTGTCACACCTGTATCTCTGTCACACGTGTGTCTCTGTTACACCTGTATGTCTGTCACACCTGTCTCTATCATACCTGTATCTGTCACACCTGTTTCTCTGTTACACCTGTATCCCTGTGACACCTGTATCTCTGTCATACCTGTTTGTCTGTTACACCTGTATCTCTGTCGCACCTGTGTCTCTGTTACACCTGTATATCTGCTACACATGTATCTCTGTCACACCTGTGTCTCTGTCACACCTGTATCTCTGTCATACCTGTATCTCTGTCACACCTGTGTCTGTTACACCTGTATCTCTGTCACACCTGTGTCTCTGTCATACCTGTATCTCTGTCACACCTGTGTCTCTGTTACACCTGTAGCCCTGTCGCACCTGTGTCTCTGTCACACCTGTATCTCTGTTACACCTGTATCTCTGTCACACCTGTGTCTCTGTCACACCTGTATCTCTGTCACACCTGTATCTATCATACCTGTATCTGTCACACCTGTTTCTCTGTTACACCTGTATCCCTGTGACACCTGTATCTCTGTCATACCTGTTTGTCTGTTACACCTGTATCTCTGTCGCACCTGTGTCTCTGTTACACCTGTATATCTGCTACACATGTATCTCTGTCACACCTGTGTCTCTGTCACACCTGTATCTCTGTCATACCTGTATCTCTGTCACACCTGTGTCTGTTACACCTGTATCTCTGTCACACCTGTGTCTCTGTCATACCTGTATCTCTGTCACACCTGTGTCTCTGTTACACCTGTAGCCCTGTCGCACCTGTGTCTCTGTCACACCTGTATCTCTGTTACACCTGTATCTCTGTCACACCTGTGTCTCTGTCACACCTGTATCTCTGTCACACCTGTATCTCTGTCATACCTGTTTCTCTGTTACACCTGTATCTCTGTCGCACCTGTGTCTCTGTCACACCTGTATCTCTGCTACACCTGCATGTCTGTCACACCTGTGTCTCTGTCATACCTGTATCTCTGTCACACCTGTTTCTCTGTTACACCTGTATCTCTGTCACACTTGTATCTCTGTCATACCTGGTTGTCTGTTACAGCTGTATCTCTGTCGCACCTGTGTCTCTGTCACACATGTATATCTGCTACACATGTATCTCTGTCACACCTGTGTCTCTGTCATACCTGTATCTCTGTCACACCTTTTTCTCTGTTACACCTGTATCTCTGTCACACCTGTATCTCTGTCACACCTGTGTCTGTCACACCTGTATCTCGGTCAGACCCGTGTCTCTGTCGCACCTGTATCCCTGTCACACCTGTATCTCTGTCACACCTGTATCTCTGTTACACCTGTGTCTCTGTCCCAGCTGTATCTCTCTTACACCTATATCTCTGTCACACCTGTATCTCTGTCACACCTGTGTCTCTGTTACACCTGTATCTCTGTCACACCTGTGTCTCTGTCATACCTATATCTCTGTCACACCTGTGTCTCTGTTACACCTGTATCTCTGTCACACATGTGCCTCTGTCATACCTGTATCTCTGTCACACCTGTGTCTCTGTTACACCTGTATGTCTGTCGCACCTGTGTCTCTGTCACATCTGTGTCTCTGTTACACCTGTATGTCTGTCACACCTGTGTCTCTGTCACACTTGCATCTCGCTTACACCTGTATCTGTCGCACCTGTGTCTCTGTCGCACCTGTGTCTCTGTCACACCTGTTTGTCTGTTACACCTGTATCTCTGTCGCACCTGTGTCTCTGTCACACCTGTATATCTGCTACACATGTATCTCTGTCACACCTGTGTCTCTGTCATACCTGTATCTCTGTCACACCTGTTTCTCTGTTACACCTGTATCTCTGGCACACCTGTATCTCTATCGCACCTGTATCTCTGTCGCACCTGTATCTCTCTTACACCTGTGTCCCTTTTACACCTGTATCTGTCACACCTGTACCTCTGTCTCACCTGTGTCTCTGTCTCACCTGTGTCTCTGTCACACCTGTGTCTCTGTCGCACCTATCTCTCTGTCGCACCTGTGTCTCTGTCACACCTGTGTCTCTGTCACACCTGAATCTCTGTCACACCTTTATCTCTGTTACACCTATATCTGTAATACCTGTATCTCCATCACACCTGTGTCTCTGTCACACCTGTTTCGCTGTCACACCTTTATCTCTGTCACACCTGCATCTCTGTCACACCTATATCTGTCGCTCCTGTATCTCTGTTACACCTGTGTCTCTGTCACACCTGAACCTCTGTTACACCTGTGTCTCTGTCACACCTGAATCTCTATCACACCTTTATCTCTGTCACACCTGTATCTCTGTCACACCTATATCTCTCACACCTGTGTCTCTGTCACACCTGTGTCTCTGTCATACCTGTATCTCTGTCGCACCTGTCTCTCTGTCATACCTGTATCTCTGTCACACCTGTGTCTCTGTTACACCTGTATCTGTCACACCTGTACCTCTGTCGCACATGTGCCTCTGCAACACCTGTATCTCTCCTACACCTGCATCTGTCACACCTGTATCTCTGTCACACCTGTACCTCTGTTGCACCTGTGTCTCTTTCACACCTGTGTATCTGTCGCACCTGTGTCTCTGTCAAACCTGTGTCTCTGTCGCACCTGTCTCTCTGTCACACCTGTGTCTCTGTTACACCTGTATCTCTGTCACACCTGTGTCTTTGTCATACCTGTATCTCTGTCGCACCTGTGTCTCTGTCACACCTGTGTCTCTGTCACACCTGTGTCTCTGTCACACTTGAATCTCTGTCACACTTTTATCTCTGTTAAACCTATATCTGTCACACCTTTATCTCTGTTACACCTATATCTGTCACACCTGTATCTCCGTCACACCTGTGTCTCTGTCACACCTGTTTCGCTGTCACACCTTTATCTCTGTCACACCTGTATCTCTGTCACACCTATATCTGTCGCACCTGTATCTCTGTTACACCTCTGTCTCTGTCACACCTGAACCTCTGTTACACCTGTGTCTCTGTCACACCTGAATCTCTGTCGCACCTGTGTCTCTGTCACACCTCTATCTCTCTTACACATGTGTCTCTATCGCACCTGTATCTCTGTCCCACCTATATCTCTGTCACACCTGTATCTCTGTCAAACCTGTGTCTCTGTTACACCTGTATCTCTGTCACACCTGTGTCTCTGTCATACCTGTATCTGTCACACCTGTTTCTCTGTTACACCTGTGTCTCTGTTGCACCTGTGTCTCTGTCACACCTGTGTCTCTGTCATACCTGTATCTCTGTCGCAACTGTCTCTCTGTCACACCTGTGTCTCTGGTACACCTCTATCTCTGTCACACCTGTGTCTCTGTCATACCTGTATATCTGTCGCACCTGTGTCTCTGTTACACCTGTATCTCTGTTGCACCTGTGTCTCTGTCACAGCTGTATCTCTGTCACACCTGTGTCTGTCACATCTGTACCTCTCTTACACCTGTGTCTCTATCGCACCTGTATCTCGGTCACACCTGTGTCTCTGTTACACCTGTATCTCTGTCACACCTGTGCCTCTGTCATACCTGTGTCTCTGTCACACCTCGTTCTCTGTTACACCTGTGTCTCTTTCGCACCTGTGTCTCTGTCACACCTGTGTCTCTGTTACACCTGTATCTCTGTCACACCTGTGTCTTTGTCATACCTGTATCTCTGTCGTACCTGTGTCCCTGTCACACCTGAATCTCTGTCACACTTTTATCTCTGTTACACCTATATCTGTCACACCTTTATCTCTGTTACACCTATATCTGTCACACCTGTATCTCCGTCACACCTGTGTCTCTGTCACACCTGTTTTGCTGTCACACCTTTATCTCTGTCACACCTGTATCTCTGTCACACCTATATCTGTCGCACCTGTATCTCTGTTACACCAGTGTCTCTGTCACACCTGAACCTCTGTTACACCTGTGTCTCTGTCACACCTGAATCTCTGTCGCACCTGTGTCACTGTCACACCTCTATCTCTCTTACACATGTGTCTCTATCGCACCTGTATCTCTGTCCCACCTATATCTCTGTCACACCTGTATCTCTGTCACACCTGTGTCTCTGTTACACCTGTATCTCTGTCACACCTGTGTCTCTGTCATACCTGTATCTGTCACACCTGTTTCTCTGTTACACCTGTGTCTCTGTTGCACCTGTGTCTCTGTCACACCTGTGTCTCTGTCATACCTGTATCTCTGTCGCAACTGTCTCTCTGTCACACCTGTGTCTCTGTTACACCTGTGTCTCTGTCATACCTGTATCTCTGTCGCAACTGTCTCTCTGTCACACCTGTGTCTCTGTTACACCTCTATCTCTCTTACACCTGTGTCTCTATCGCACCTGTATCTCTGTCACACCTGTGTCTCTGTTACACCTGTATCTCTGGCACACCTGTGTCTCTGTCACAGCTGTATCTCTGTCACAGCTGTGTCTGTCACATCTGTACCTCTCTTACACCTGTGTCTCTATCGCACCTGTATCTCGGTCACACCTGTGTCTCTGTTACACCTGTATCTCTGTCACACCTGTGCCTCTGTCATACCTGTATCTCTGTCACACCTCTTTCTCTGTTACACCTGTGTCTCTTTCGCACCTGTGTCTCTGTCACACCTGTGTCTCTGTTACACCTGTATCTCTGTCACACCTGTGTCTCTGTCACACTTGCATCTCGCTTACACCTGTATCTGTCGCACCTGTGTCTCTGTCGCACCTGTGTATCTGTCACACCTGTATCTCTGTTACACCTGTCTCTGCCACACCTGTATCTCTATTACAACTGTGTCTCTGTCACACCTGTGTCTCTGTCACACTTGAATCTCTCTTAGACCTGTGTTTCTGTCAAACCTGTATCTGTGTCACACCTGTATCTCTGGCACACCTGTATCTCTGTCATACCTGTATCTCGCTTACACGTGTATCTCTGTCACACCTGTGTCTCTTTTACACCTGTATCTGTCACACCTCTACCTCTGTCGCACCTGTGTCTATGTCACACCTGTGTCTTTGTCGCAGCTGTGTCTCTGTCACACCTGTGTCTCTTTTACACCTGTATCTGTCACACCTCTACCTCTGTCGCACCTGTGTCTCTGTCAGACCTGTGTCTCTGTCGCACCTGTGCCTCTGTCACACCTGTGTCTCTGTCACACCTGAATCTCTGTCACACATTTATGTCTGTCACACCTGTATCTTTGTCACACCTATATCTGTCACACCTGTATCTCTGTCACACCTGTGTCTCTGTTACACCTGTATCTTTGTCACACCTGTGTCTTTGTCATACCTGTATCTCTGTCGCACCTGTGTCTCTGTCACACCTGTGTCTTTGTCACACCTGTGTCTCTGTCACACTTGAATCTCTGTCACACTTTTATCTCTGTTACACCTATATCTGTCACACCTTTATCTCTGTTACACCTATATCTGTCACACCTGTATCTCCGTCACACCTGTGTCTCTGTCACACCTGTTTCGCTGTCACACCTTTATCTCTGTCACACCTGTATCTCTGTCACACCTATATCTGTCGCACCTGTATCTCTGTTACACCTGTGTCTTTGTCACACCTGAACCTCTGTTACACCTGTGTCTCTGTCACACCTGAATCTCTGTCGCACTTGTGTCTCTGTCACACCTCTATCTCTCTTACACATGTGTCTCTATCGCACCTGTATCTCTGTCCCACCTATATCTCTGTCACACCTGTATCTCTGTCACACCTGTGTCTCTGTTACACCTGTATCTCTGTCACACCTGTGTCTCTGTCATACCTGTATCTGTCACACCTGTTTCTCTGTTACACCTGTGTCTCTGTTGCACCTGTGTCTCTGTCACACCTGTGTCTCTGTCATACCTGTATCTCTGTCGCAACTGTCTCTCTGTCACACCTGTGTCTCTGGTACACCTCTATCTCTGTCACACCTGTGTCTCTGTCATACCTGTATCTCTGTCGCACCTGTGTCTCTGTTACACCTGTATCTCTGTCGCACCTGTGTCTCTGTCACAGCTGTATCTCTGTCACACCTGTGTCTGTCACATCTGTACCTCTCTTACACCTGTGTCTCTATCGCACCTGTATCTCGGTCACACCTGTGTCTCTGTTACACCTGTATCTCTGTCACACCTGTGCCTCTGTCATACCTGTATCTCTGTCACACCTCGTTCTCTGTTACACCTGTGTCTCTTTCGCACCTGTGTCTCTGTCACACCTGTGTCTCTGTTACACCTGTATCTCTGTCACACCTGTGTCTTTGTCATACCTGTATCTCTGTCGCACCTGTGTCTCTGTCACACCTGAATCTCTGTCACACTTTTATCTCTGTTACACCTATATCTGTCACACCTTTATCTCTGTTACACCTATATCTGTCACACCTGTATCTCCGTCACACCTGTGTCTCTGTCACACCTGTTTCGCTGTCACACCTTTATCTCTGTTACACCTGTATCTCTGTCACACCTATATCTGTCGCACCTGTATCTCTGTTACACCTGTGTCTCTGTCACACCTGAACCTCTGTTACACCTGTGTCTCTGTCACACCTGAATCTCTGTCGCACCTGTGTCACTGTCACACCTCTATCTCTCTTACACATGTGTCTCTATCGCACCTGTATCTCTGTCCCACCTATATCTCTGTCACACCTGTATCTCTGTCACACCTGTGTCTCTGTTACACCTGTATCTCTGTCACACCTGTGTCTCTGTCATACCTGTATCTGTCACACCTGTTTCTCTGTTACACCTGTGTCTCTGTTGCACCTGTGTCTCTGTCACACCTGTGTCTCTGTCATACGTGTATCTCTGTCGCAACTGTCTCTCTGTCACACCTGTGTCTCTGTTACACCTCTATCTCTGTCACACCTGTGTCTCTGTCATACCTGTATCTCTGTCACACCTGTGTCTCTGTTACACCTGTATCTCTGTCACACCTGTGTCTCTGTCATACCTGTATCTGTCACACCTGTTTCTCTGTTACACCTGTGTCTCTGTTGCACCTGTGTCTCTGTCACACCTGTGTCTCTGTCATACCTGTATCTCTGTCGCAACTGTCTCTCTGTCACACCTGTGTCTCTGTTACACCTCTATCTCTGTCACACCTGTGTCTCTGTCATACCTGTATCTCTGTCACACCTGTGTCTCTGTTACACCTGTATCTATGTCGCACCTGTGTCTCTGTCACAGCTGTATCTCTGTCACACCTGTGTCTGTCACATCTGTACCTCTCTTACACCTGTGTCTCTATCGCACCTGTATCTAGGTCACACCTGTGTCTCTGTTACACCTGTATCTCTGTCGCACCTGTGTCTCTTTCACAGCTGTATCTCTGTCACAGCTGTGTCTGTCACATCTGTACCTCTCTTACACCTGTGTCTCTATCGCACCTGTATCTCGGTCACACCTGTGTCTCTGTTACACCTGTATCTCTGTCACACCTGTGCCTCTGTCATACCTGTATCTCTGTCACACCTCTTTCTCTGTTACACCTGTGTCTCTTTCGCACCTGTGTCTCTGTCACACCTGTGTCTCTGTTACACCTGTATCTCTGTCACACCTGTGTCTCTGTCACACTTGCATCTGGCTTACACCTGTATCTGTCGCACCTGTGTCTCTGTCGCACCTGTGTATCTGTCACACCTGTATCTCTGTTACACTTGTCTCTGCCACACCTGTATCTCTATTACAACTGTGTCTCTGTCACACCTGTGTCTCTGTCACACTTGAATCTCTCTTACACCTGTGTCTCTGTCAAACCTGTATCTGTGTCACACCTGTATCTCAGGCACACCTGTATCTCTGTCATACCTGTATCTCGCTTACACGTGTATCTCTGTCACACCTGTGTCTCTTTTACACCTTTATCTGTCACACCTCTACCTCTGTCGCACCTGTGTCTATGTCACACCTGTGTCTTTGTCGCACCTGTGTCTCTGTCACACCTGTGTCTCTTTTACACCTGTATCTGTCACACCTCTACCTCTGTCGCACCTGTGTCTCTGTCAGACCTGTGTCTCTGTCGCACCTGTATCTCTGTTACACCTGTGTCTCTGTCACACCTGAACCTCTGTTACACCTGTGTCTCTGTCACACCTGAATCTCTGTCGCACCTGTGTCACTGTCACACCTCTATCTCTCTTACACATGTGTCTCTATGGCACCTGTATCTCTGTCCCACCTATATCTCTGTCACACCTGTATCTCTGTCACACCTGTGTCTCTGTTACACCTGTATCTCTGTCACACCTGTGTCTCTGTCATACCTGTATCTGTCACACCTGTTTCTCTGTTACACCTGTGTCTCTGTTGCACCTGTGTCTCTGTCACACCTGTGTCTCTGTCATACGTGTATCTCTGTCGCAACTGTCTCTCTGTCACACCTGTGTCTCTGTTACACCTCTATCTCTGTCACACCTGTGTCTCTGTCATACCTGTATCTCTGTCACACCTGTGTCTCTGTTACACCTGTATCTCTGTCACACCTGTGTCTCTGTCATACCTGTATCTGTCACACCTGTTTCTCTGTTACACCTGTGTCTCTGTCGCACCTGTGTCTCTGTCACAGCTGTATCTCTGTCACACCTGTGTCTGTCACATCTGTACCTCTCTTACACCTGTGTCTCTATCGCACCTGTATCTCGGTCACACCTGTGTCTCTGTTACACCTGTATCTCTGTCGCACCTGTGTCTCTTTCACAGCTGTATCTCTGTCACAGCTGTGTCTGTCACATCTGTACCTCTCTTACACCTGTGTCTCTATCGCACCTGTATCTCGGTCACACCTGTGTCTCTGTTACACCTGTATCTCTGTCATACCTGTGCCTCTGTCATACCTGTATCTCTGTCACACCTCTTTCTCTGTTACACCTGTGTCTCTTTCGCACCTGTGTCTCTGTCACACCTGTGTCTCTGTTACACCTGTATCTCTGTCACACCTGTGTCTCTGTCACACTTGCATCTCGCTTACACCTGTATCTGTCCCACCTGTGTCTCTGTCGCACCTGTGTATCTGTCACACCTGTATCTCTGTTACACTTGTCTCTGCCACACCTGTATCTCTATTACAACTGTGTCTCTGTCACACCTGTGTCTCTGTCACACTTGAATCTCTCTTACACCTGTGTCTCTGTCAAACCTGTATCTGTGTCACACCTGTATCTCAGGCACACCTGTATCTCTGTCATACCTGTATCTCGCTTACACGTGTATCTCTGTCACACCTGTGTCTCTTTTACACCTTTATCTGTCACACCTCTACCTCTGTCGCACCTGTGTCTATGTCACACCTGTGTCTTTGTCGCACCTGTGTCTCTGTCACACCTGTGTCTCTTTTACACCTGTATCTGTCACACCTCTACCTCTGTCGCACCTGTGTCTCTGTCAGACCTGTGTCTCTGTCGCACCTGTGCCTCTGTCACACCTGTGTCTCTGTCACACCTGAATCTCTGTCACACCTTTATCTCTGTCACACCTGTATCTTTGTCACACCTATATCTGTCACACCTGTATCTCTGTCACACCTGTGTCTCTGTTACACCTGTATCTCTGTCACACCTGTGTCTTTGTCATACCTGTATCTCTGTCGCACCTGTGTCTCTGTCACACCTGTGTCTTTGTCACACCTGTGTCTCTGTCACACTTGAATCTCTGTCACACTTTTATCTCTGTTACACCTATATCTGTCACACCTTTATCTCTGTTACACCTATATTTGTCACACCTGTATCTCCGTCACACCTGTGTCTCTGTCACACCTGTTTCGCTGTCACACCTTTATCTCTGTCACACCTGTATCTCTGTCACACCTATATCTCTCTTACACATGTGTCTCTATCGCACCTGTATCTCTGTCCCACCTATATCTCTGTCACACCTGTATCTCTGTCACACCTGTGTCTCTGTTACACCTGTATCTCTGTCACACCTGTGTCTCTGTCATACCTGTATCTGTCACACCTGTTTTTCTGTTACACCTGTGTCTCTGTTGCACCTGTGTCTCTGTCACACCTGTGTCTCTGTCATACCTGTATCTCTGTCGCAACTGTCTCTCTGTCACACCTGTGTCTCTGGTACACCTCTATCTCTGTCACACCTGTGTCTCTGTCATACCTGTATCTCTGTCGCACCTGTGTCTCTGTTACACCTGTATCTCTGTCGCACCTGTGTCTCTGTCACAGCTGTATCTCTGTCACACCTGTGTCTGTCACATCTGTACCTCTCTTACACCTGTGTCTCTATCGCACCTGTATCTCGGTCACACCTGTGTCTCTGTTACATCTGTATCTCTGTCACACCTGTGCCTCTGTCATACCTGTATCTCTGTCACACCTCGTTCTCTGTTACACCTGTGCCTCTTTCGCACCTGTGTCTCTGTCACACCTGTGTCTCTGTTACACCTGTATCTCTGTCACACCTGTGTTTTTGTCATACCTGTATCTCTGTCGCACCTGTGTCTCTGTCACAGCTGTGTCTCTGTCACACCAGTGTCTCTGTCACACCTGAATCTCTGTCACACTTTTATCTCTCTTACACCTATATCTGTCACACCTTTATCTCTGTTACACCTATATCTGTCACACCTGTATCTCCGTCACACCTGTGTCTCTGTCACACCTGTTTCGCTGTCACACCTTTATCTCTGTCACACCTGTATCTCTGTCACACCTATATCTGTCGCACCTGTATCTCTGTCGCACCTGTGTCTCTGTCACACCTCTATCTCTCTTACACATGTGTCTCTATCGCACCTGTATCTCTGTCCCACCTATATCTCTGTCACACCTGTATCTCTGTCACACCTGTGTCTCTGTTACACCTGTATCTCTGTCACACCTGTGTCTCTGTCATACCTGTATCTGTCACACCTGTTTCTCTGTTACACCTGTGTCTCTGTTGCACCTGTGTCTCTGTCACACCTGTGTCTCTGTCATACCTGTATCTCTGTCGCAACTGTCTCTCTGTCACACCTGTGTCTCTGTTACACCTCTATCTCTGTCACACATGTGTCTCTGTCATACCTGTATCTCTGTCACACCTGTGTCTCTTTTACACCTGTATCTCTGTCGCACCTGTGTCTCTGTCACAGCTGTATCTCTGTCACACCTGTGTCTGTCACATCTGTACCTCTCTTACACCTGTGTCTCTATCGCACCTGTATCTCGGTCACACCTGTGTCTCTGTTACACCTGTATCTCTGTCGCACCTGTGTCTCTGTCACAGCTGTATCTCTGTCACAGCTGTGTCTGTCACATCTGTACCTCTCTTACACCTGTGTCTCTATCGCACCTGTATCTCGGTCACACCTGTGTCTCTGTTACACCTGTATCTCTGTCACACCTGTGCCTCTGTCATACCTGTATCTCTGTCACACCTCTTTCTCTGTTACACCTGTGTCTCTTTCGCACCTGTGTCTCTGTCACACCTGTGTCTCTGTTACACCTGTATCTCTGTCACACCTGTGTCTCTGTCACACTTGCATCTCGCTTACACCTGCATCTGTCGCACCTGTGTCTCTGTCGCACCTGTGTATCTGTCACACCTGTATCTCTGTTGCACCTGTCTCTGCCACACCTGTATCTCTATTACAACTGTGTCTCTGTCACACCTGTGTCTCTGTCACACTTGAATCTCTCTTACACCTGTGTCTCTGTCAAACCTGTATCTGTGTCACACCTGTATCTCTGGCACACCTGTATCTCTGTCATACCTGTATCTCGCTTACACGTGTATCTCTGTCACACCTGTGTCTCTTTTACACCTGTATCTGTCACACCTCTACCTCTGTCGCACCTGTGTCTATGTCACACCTGTGTCTCTGTCGCACCTGTGTCTCTGTCACACCTGTGTCTCTTTTACACCTGTATCTGTCACACCTCTACCTCTGTCGCACCTGTGTCTCTGTCAGACCTGTGTCTCTGTCGCACCTGTGCCTCTGTCACACCTGTGTCTCTGTCACACCTGAATCTCTGTCACACCTTTATCTCTGTCACACCTGTATCTCTGTCACACCTATATCTGTCACACCTGTATCTGTCACACCTGTGTCTCTGTTGCACCTGTGTCTCTGTCACACCTGTGTCTCTGTCATACCTGTATCTCTGTCGCAACTGTCTCTCTGTCACACCTGTGTCTCTGTTACACCTCTATCTCTGTCACACCTGTGTCTCTGTCATACCTGTATCTCTGTCACACCTGTGTCTCTGTTACATCTGTATCTCTGTCACACCTGTGCCTCTGTCATACCTGTATCTCTGTCACACCTCATTCTCTGTTACACCTGTGCCTCTTTCGCACCTGTGTCTCTGTCACACCTGTGTCTCTGTTACACCTGTATCTCTGTCACACCTGTGTTTTTGTCATACCTGTATCTCTGTCGCACCTGTGTCTCTGTCACAGCTGTGTCTCTGTCACACCAGTGTCTCTGTCACACCTGAATCTCTGTCACACTTTTATCTCTCTTACACCTATATCTGTCACACCTTTATCTCTGTTACACCTATATCTGTCACACCTGTATCTCCGTCACACCTGTGTCTCTGTCACACCTGTTTCGCTGTCACACCTTTATCTCTGTCACACCTGTATCTCTGTCACACCTATATCTGTCGCACCTGTATCTCTGTCGCACCTGTGTCTCTGTCACACCTCTATCTCTCTTACACATGTGTCTCTATCGCACCTGTATCTCTGTCCCACCTATATCTCTGTCACACCTGTATCTCTGTCACACCTGTGTCTCTGTTACACCTGTATCTCTGTCACACCTGTGTCTCTGTCATACCTGTATCTGTCACACCTGTTTCTCTGTTACACCTGTGTCTCTGTTGCACCTGTGTCTCTGTCACACCTGTGTCTCTGTCATACCTGTATCTCTGTCGCAACTGTCTCTCTGTCACACCTGTGTCTCTGTTACACCTCTATCTCTGTCACACCTGTGTCTCTGTTACACCTGTATCTCTGTCGCACCTGTGTCTCTGTCACAGCTGTATCTCTGTCACACCTGTGTCTGTCACATCTGTACCTCTCTTACACCTGTGTCTCTATCGCACCTGTATCTCGGTCACACCTGTGTCTCTGTTACACCTGTATCTCTGTCGCACCTGTGTCTCTGTCACAGCTGTATCTCTGTCACAGCTGTGTCTGTCACATCTGTACCTCTCTTACACCTGTGTCTCTATCGCACCTGTATCTCGGTCACACCTGTGTCTCTGTTACACCTGTATCTCTGTCACACCTGTGCCTCTGTCATACCTGTATCTCTGTCACACCTCTTTCTCTGTTACACCTGTGTCTCTTTCGCACCTGTGTCTCTGTCACACCTGTGTCTCTGTTACACCTGTATCTCTGTCACACCTGTGTCTCTGTCACACTTGCATCTCGCTTACACCTGTATCTGTCGCACCTGTGTCTCTGTCGCACCTGTGTATCTGTCACACCTGTATCTCTGTTGCACCTGTCTCTGCCACACCTGTATCTCTATTACAACTGTGTCTCTGTCACACCTGTGTCTCTGTCACACTTGAATCTCTCTTACACCTGTGTCTCTGTCAAACCTGTATCTGTGTCACACCTGTATCTCTGGCACACCTGTATCTCTGTCATACCTGTATCTCGCTTACACGTGTATCTCTGTCACACCTGTGTCTCTTTTACACCTGTATCTGTCACACCTCTACCTCTGTCGCACCTGTGTCTATGTCACACCTGTGTCTCTGTCGCACCTGTGTCTCTGTCACACCTGTGTCTCTTTTACACCTGTATCTGTCACACCTCTACCTCTGTCGCACCTGTGTCTCTGTCAGACCTGTGTCTCTGTCGCACCTGTGCCTCTGTCACACCTGTGTCTCTGTCACACCTGAATCTCTGTCACACCTTTATCTCTGTCACACCTGTATCTCTGTCACACCTATATCTGTCACACCTGTATCTGTCACACCTGTGTCTCTGTTGCACCTGTGTCTCTGTCACACCTGTGTCTCTGTCATACCTGTATCTCTGTCGCAACTGTCTCTCTGTCACACCTGTGTCTCTGTTACACCTCTATCTCTGTCACACCTGTGTCTCTGTCATACCTGTATCTCTGTCACACCTGTGTCTCTGTTACATCTGTATCTCTGTCACACCTGTGCCTCTGTCATACCTGTATCTCTGTCACACCTCATTCTCTGTTACACCTGTGCCTCTTTCGCACCTGTGTCTCTGTCACACCTGTGTCTCTGTTACACCTGTATCTCTGTCACACCTGTGTTTTTGTCATACCTGTATCTCTGTCGCACCTGTGTCTCTGTCACAGCTGTGTCTCTGTCACACCAGTGTCTCTGTCACACCTGAATCTCTGTCACACTTTTATCTCTCTTACACCTATATCTGTCACACCTTTATCTCTGTTACACCTATATCTGTCACACCTGTATCTCCGTCACACCTGTGTCTCTGTCACACCTGTTTCGCTGTCACACCTTTATCTCTGTCACACCTGTATCTCTGTCACACCTATATCTGTCGCACCTGTATCTCTGTCGCACCTGTGTCTCTGTCACACCTCTATCTCTCTTACACATGTGTCTCTATCGCACCTGTATCTCTGTCCCACCTATATCTCTGTCACACCTGTATCTCTGTCACACCTGTGTCTCTGTTACACCTGTATCTCTGTCACACCTGTGTCTCTGTCATACCTGTATCTGTCACACCTGTTTCTCTGTTACACCTGTGTCTCTGTTGCACCTGTGTCTCTGTCACACCTGTGTCTCTGTCATACCTGTATCTCTGTCGCAACTGTCTCTCTGTCACACCTGTGTCTCTGTTACACCTCTATCTCTGTCACACCTGTGTCTCTGTTACACCTGTATCTCTGTCGCACCTGTGTCTCTGTCACAGCTGTATCTCTGTCACACCTGTGTCTGTCACATCTGTACCTCTCTTACACCTGTGTCTCTATCGCACCTGTATCTCGGTCACACCTGTGTCTCTGTTACACCTGTATCTCTGTCGCACCTGTGTCTCTGTCACAGCTGTATCTCTGTCACAGCTGTGTCTGTCACATCTGTACCTCTCTTACACCTGTGTCTCTATCGCACCTGTATCTCGGTCACACCTGTGTCTCTGTTACACCTGTATCTCTGTCACACCTGTGCCTCTGTCATACCTGTATCTCTGTCACACCTCTTTCTCTGTTACACCTGTGTCTCTTTCGCACCTGTGTCTCTGTCACACCTGTGTCTCTGTTACACCTGTATCTCTGTCACACCTGTGTCTCTGTCACACTTGCATCTCGCTTACACCTGTATCTGTCGCACCTGTGTCTCTGTCGCACCTGTGTATCTGTCACACCTGTATCTCTGTTGCACCTGTCTCTGCCACACCTGTATCTCTATTACAACTGTGTCTCTGTCACACCTGTGTCTCTGTCACACTTGAATCTCTCTTACACCTGTGTCTCTGTCAAACCTGTATCTGTGTCACACCTGTATCTCTGGCACACCTGTATCTCTGTCATACCTGTATCTCGCTTACACGTGTATCTCTGTCACACCTGTGTCTCTTTTACACCTGTATCTGTCACACCTCTACCTCTGTCGCACCTGTGTCTATGTCACACCTGTGTCTCTGTCGCACCTGTGTCTCTGTCACACCTGTGTCTCTTTTACACCTGTATCTGTCACACCTCTACCTCTGTCGCACCTGTGTCTCTGTCAGACCTGTGTCTCTGTCGCACCTGTGCCTCTGTCACACCTGTGTCTCTGTCACACCTGAATCTCTGTCACACCTTTATCTCTGTCACACCTGTATCTCTGTCACACCTATATCTGTCACACCTGTATCTGTCACACCTGTGTCTCTGTTGCACCTGTGTCTCTGTCACACCTGTGTCTCTGTCATACCTGTATCTCTGTCGCAACTGTCTCTCTGTCACACCTGTGTCTATGTTACACCTCTATCTCTGTCACACCTGTGTCTCTGTCATACCTGTATCTCTGTCACACCTGTGTCTCTGTTACACCTGTATCTCTGTCGCACCTGTGTCTCTGTCACAGCTGTATCTCTGTCACACCTGTGTCTGTCACATCTGTACCTCTCTTACACCTGTGTCTCTATCGCACCTGTATCTCGGTCACACCTGTGTCTCTGTTACACCTGTATCTCTGTCGCACCTGTGTCTCTGTCACAGCTGTATCTCTGTCACAGCTGTGTCTGTCACATCTGTACCTCTCTTACACCTGTGTCTCTATCGCACCTGTATCTCGGTCACACCTGTGTCTCTGTTACACCTGTATCTCTGTCACACCTGTGCCTCTGTCATACCTGTATCTCTGTCACACCTCTTTCTCTGTTACACCTGTGTCTCTTTCGCACCTGTGTCTCTGTCACACCTGTGTCTCTGTTACACCTGTCTCTGCCACACCTGTATCTCTATTACAACTGTGTTTCTGTCACACCTGTGTCTCTGTCACACTTGAATCTCTCTTACACCTGTGTCTCTGTCAAACCTGTATCTGTGTCACACCTGTATCTCTGGCACACCTGTATCTCTGTCACACCTGTATCTCGCTTACACGTGTATCTTTGTCACACCTGTGTCTCTTTTACACCTGTATCTGTCACACCTCTACCTCTGTCGCACCTGTGTCTATGTCACACCTGTGTCTCTGTCGCACCTGTGTCTCTTTTACACCTGTATCTGTCACACCTCTACCTCTGTCGCACCTGTGTCTCTGTCAGACCTGTGTCTCTGTCGCACCTGTGCCTCTGTCACACCTGTGTCTCTGTCACACCTGAATCTCTGTCACACCTTTATCTCTGTCACACCTGTATCTCTGTCACACCTATATCTGTCACACCTGTATCTGTCACACCTGTGTCTCTGTTGCACCTGTGTCTCTGTCACACCTGTGTCTCTGTCATACCTGTATCTCTGTCGCAACTGTCTCTCTGTCACACCTGTGTCTCTGTTACACCTCTATCTCTGTCACACCTGTGTCTCTGTCATACCTGTATCTCTGTCACACCTGTGTCTCTGTTACACCTGTATCTCTGTCGCACCCGTGTCTCTGTCACAGCTGTATCTCTGTCACACCTGTGTCTGTCACATCTGTACCTCTCTTACACCTGTGTCTCTATCGCACCTGTATCTCGGTCACACCTGTGTCTCTGTTACACCTGTATCTCTGTCGCACCTGTGTCTCTGTCACAGCTGTATCTCTGTCACAGCTGTGTCTGTCACATCTGTACCTCTCTTACACCTGTGTCTCTATCGCACCTGTATCTCGGTCACACCTGTGTCTCTGTTACACCTGTATCTCTGTCACACCTGTGCCTCTGTCATACCTGTATCTCTGTCACACCTCTTTCTCTGTTACACCTGTGTCTCTTTCGCACCTGTGTCTCTGTCACACCTGTGTCTCTGTTACACCTGTATCTCTGTCACACCTGTGTCTCTGTCACACTTGCATCTCGCTTACACCTGTATCTGTCGCACCTGTGTCTCTGTCGCACCTGTGTATCTGTCACACCTGTATCTCTGTTACACCTGTCTCTGCCACACCTGTATCTCTATTACAACTGTGTCTCTGTCACACCTGTGTCTCTGTCACACTTGAATCTCTCTTACACCTGTGTCTCTGTCAAACCTGTATCTGTGTCACACCTGTATCTCTGGCACACCTGTATCTCTGTCATACCTGTATCTCGCTTACACGTGTATCTCTGTCACACCTGTGTCTCTTTTACACCTGTATCTGTCACACCTCTACCTCTGTCGCACCTGTGTCTATGTCACACCTGTGTCTCTGTCGCACCTGTGTCTCTGTCACACCTGTGTCTCTTTTACACCTATATCTGTCACACCTCTACCTCTGTCGCACCTGTGTCTCTGTCAGACCTGTGTCTCTGTCGCACCTGTGCCTCTGTCACACCTGTGTCTCTGTCACACCTGTGTCTCTGTCACACCTGTTTCGCTGTCACACCTTTATCTCTGTCACACCTGTATCTCTGTCACACCTATATCTGTCGCACCTGTATCTCTGTTACACCTGTGTCTCTGTCACACCTGAACCTCTGTTACACCTGTGTCTCTGTCACACCTGAATCTCTGTCGCACCTGTGTCTCTGTCACACCTCTATCTCTCTTACACATGTATCTCTATCGCACCTGTATCTCTGTCCCACCTATATCTCTGTCACACCTGTATCTCTGTCACACCTGTTTCTCTGTTACACCTGTATCTCTGTCACACCTGTGTCTCTGTCATACCTGTATCTGTCACACCTGTTTTTCTGTTACACCTGTGTCTCTGTTGCACCTGTGTCTCTGTCACACCTGTGTCTCTGTCATACCTGTATCTCTGTCGCAACTGTCTCTCTGTCACACCTGTGTCTCTGTTACACCTCTATCTCTGTCACACCTGTGTCTCTGTCATACCTGTATCTCTGTCGAACCTGTGTCTCTGTTACACCTGTATCTCTGTCGCACCAGTGTCTCTGTCACAGCTGTATCTCTGTCACACCTGTGTCTGTCACATCTGTACCTCTCTTACACCTGTGTCTCTATCGCACCTGTATCTCGGTCACACCTGTGTCTCTGTTACATCTGTGTCTCTGTCACACCTGTGTCTCTGTTACACCTGTATCTCTGTCACACCTGTGTCTTTGTCATACCTGTATCTCTGTCGCACCTGTGTCTCTGTCACACCTGTGTCTCTGTCACACCTGTGTCTCTGTCACACCTGAATCTCTGTCACACTTTTATCTCTCTTACACCTATATCTGTCACACCTTTATCTCTGTTACACCTATATCTGTCACACCTGTATCTCCGTCACACCTGTGTCTCTGTCACACCTGTTTCGCTGTCACACCTTTATCTCTGTCACACCTGTATCTCTGTCACACCTATATCTGTCGCACCTGTATCTCTGTTACACCTGTGTCTCTGTCACACATGAACCTCTGTTACACCTGTGTCTCTGTCACATCTGAATCTCTATAACACCTTTATCTCTGTCACACCTGTATCTCTGTCACACCTATATCTCTCACACCTGTGTCTCTGTCACACCTGTGTCTCTGTCATACCTGTATCTCTGTCGCACCTGTGTCTCTGTTACACCTGTATCTCTGTCACACCTGTGTCTCTGTCATACCTGTATCTGTCACACCTGTTTCTCTGTTACACCTGTGTCTCTGTTGCACCTGTGTCTCTGTCACACCTGTGTCTCTGTCATACCTGTATCTCTGTCGCAACTGTCTCTCTGTCACACCTGTGTCTCTGTTACACCTCTATCTCTGTCACACCTGTGTCTCTGTCATACCTGTATCTCTGTCACACCTGTGTCTCTGTTACACCTGTATCTCTGTCGCACCTGTGTCTCTGTAACAGCTGTATCTCTGTCACACCTGTGTCTGTCACATCTGTACCTCTCTTACACCTGTGTCTCTATCGCACCTGTATCTCGGTCACACCTGTGTCTCTGTTACACCTGTATCTTTGTCGCACCTGTGTCTCTGTCACAGCTGTATCTCTGTCACAGCTGTGTCTGTCACATCTGTACCTCTCTTACACCTGTGTCTCTATCGCACCTGTATCTCTGTCACACCTGTGTCTCTGTTACACCTGTATCTCTGTCACACCTGTGCCTCTGTCATACCTGTATCTCTGTCACACCTCTTTCTCTGTTACACCTGTGTCTCTTTCGCACCTGTGTCTCTGTCACACCTGTGTCTCTGTTACACCTGTATCTCTGTCACACCTGTGTCTCTGTCACACTTGCATCTCGCTTACACCTGTATCTGTCGCACCTGTGTCTCTGTCGCACCTGTGTATCTGTCACACCTGTATCTCTGTTACACCTGTCTCTGCCACACCTGTATCTCTATTACAACTGTGTCTCTGTCACACCTGTGTCTCTGTCACACTTGAATCTCTCTTACACCTGTGTCTCTGTCAAACCTGTATCTGTGTCACACCTGTATCTCTGGCACACCTGTATCTCTGTCATACCTGTATCTCGCTTACACGTGTATCTCTGTCACACCTGTGTCTCTTTTACACCTGTATCTGTCACACCTCTACCTCTGTCGCACCTGTGTCTATGTCACACCTGTGTCTTTGTTGCACCTGTGTCTCTGTCACACCTGTGTCTCTTTTACACCTGTATCTGTCACACCTCTACCTCTGTCGCACCTGTGTCTCTGTCAGACCTGTGTCTCTGTCGCACCTGTGCCTCTGTTACACCTGTGTCTCTGTCACACCTGAATCTCTGTCACACCTTTATCTCTGTCACACCTGTATCTTTGTCACACCTATATCTGTCTCACCTGTATCTTTGTCACACCTGTGTCTCTGTTACACCTGTATCTCTGTCACACCTGTGTCTTTGTCATACCTGTATCTCTGTCGCACCTGTGTCTCTGTCACACCTGTGTCTTTGTCACACCTGTGTCTCTGTCACACTTTTATCTCTGTTACACCTATATCTGTCACACCTTTATCTCTGTTACACCTATATTTGTCACACCTGTATCTCCGTCACACCTGTGTCTCTGTCACACCTGTTTCGCTGTCACACCTTTATCTCTGTCACACCTGTATCTCTGTCACACCTATATCTGTCGCACCTGTATCTCTGTTACACCTGTGTCTCTGTCACACCTGAACCTCTGTTACACCTGTGTCTCTGTCACACCTGAATCTCTGTC
Organism: Petromyzon marinus; assembly: GCF_048934315.1. Lineage (NCBI taxonomy): Eukaryota > Metazoa > Chordata > Hyperoartia > Petromyzontiformes > Petromyzontidae > Petromyzon > Petromyzon marinus. Next base: position 16,364,485 of record NC_133681.1, on the reverse strand, counting down.
GCACGTGTGTCTCTGTCACACCTCTATCTCTCTTACACATGTCTCTATCGCACCTGTATCTCTGTCCCACCTATATCTCTGTCACACCTGTATCTCTGTCACACCTGTGTCTCTGTTACACCTGTATCTATGTCACACCTGTGTCTCTGTCATACCTGTATCTGTCACACCTCTTTTTCTGTTACACCTGTGTCTCTGTTGCACCTGTGTCTCTGTCACACCTGTGTCTCTGTCATACCTGTATCTCTGTCGCAACTGTCTCTCTGTCACACCTGTGTCTCTGTTACACCTCTATCTCTGTCACACCTGTGTCTCTGTCATACCTGTATCTCTGTCGCACCTGTGTCTCTGTTACACCTGTATCTCTGTCGCACCTGTGTCTCTGTCACAGCTGTATCTGTCACACCTGTGTCTGTCACATCTGTACCTCTCTTACACCTGTGTCTCTATCGCACCTGTATCTCGGTCACACCTGTGTCTCTGTTACATCTGTATCTCTGTCACACCTGTGCCTCTGTCATACCTGTATCTCTGTCACACCTCGTTCTCTGTTACACCTGTGTCTAATTCGCACCTGTGTCTCTGTCACACCTGTGTCTCTGTTACACCTGTATCTCTGTCACACCTGTGTCTTTGTCATACCTGTATCTCTGTCGCACCTGTGTCTCTGTCACAGCTGTGTCTCTGTCACACCAGTGTCTCTGTCACACCTGAATCTCTGTCACACTTTTATCTCTCTTACACCTATATCTGTCACACCTTTATCTCTGTTACACCTATATCTGTCACACCTGTATCTCCGTCACACCTGTGTCTCTGTCACACCTGTTTCGCTGTCACACCTTTATCTCTGTCACACCTGTATCTCTGTCACACCTATATCTGTCGCACCTGTATCTCTGTCGCACCTGTGTCTCTGTCACACCTCTATCTCTCTTACACATGTGTCTCTATCGCACCTGTATCTCTGTCCCACCTATATCTCTGTCACACCTGTATCTCTGTCACACCTGTGTCTCTGTTACACCTGTATCTCTGTCACACCTGTGTCTCTGTCATACCTGTATCTGTCACACCTGTTTCTCTGTTACACCTGTGTCTCTGTTGCACCTGTGTCTCTGTCACACCTGTGTCTCTGTCATACCTGTATCTCTGTCACACCTGTGTCTCTCTTACACCTGTATCTCTGTCGCACCTGTGTCTCTGTCACACCTGTGTCTCTGTTACACCTGTATCTCTGTCACACCTGTGCCTCTGTCATACCTGTATCTCTGTCACACCTCTTTCTCTGTTACACCTGTGTCTCTTTCGCACCTGTGTCTCTGTCACACCTGTGTCTCTGTTACACCTGTATCTCTGTCACACCTGTGTCTCTGTCACACTTGCATCTCGTTTACACCTGTATCTGTCGCACCTGTGTCTCTGTCGCACCTGTGTATCTGTCACACCTGTATCTCTGTTACACCTGTCTCTGCCACACCTGTATCTCTATTACAACTGTGTCTCTGTCACACCTGTGTCTCTGTCACACTTGAATCTCTCTTACACCTGTGTCTCTGTCAAACCTGTATCTGTGTCACACCTGTATCTCTGGCACACCTGTATCTCTGTCATACCTGTATCTCGCTTACACGTGTATCTCTGTCACACCTGTGTCTCTTTTACACCTGTATCTGTCACACCTCTACCTCTGTCGCACCTGTGTCTATGTCACACCTGTGTCTCTGTCGCACCTGTGTCTCTGTCACACCTCTATCTCTCTTACACATGTGTCTCTATCGCACCTGTATCTCTGTCCCACCTATATCTCTGTCACACCTGTATCTCTGTCACACCTGTGTCTCTGTTACACCTGTATCTCTGTCACACCTGTGTCTCTGTCATACCTGTATCTGTCACACCTGTTTCTCTGTTACACCTGTGTCTCTGTTGCACCTGTGTCTCTGTCACACCTGTGTCTCTGTCATACCTGTATTTCTGTCGCAACTGTCTCTCTGTCACACCTGTGTCTCTGTTACACCTCTATCTCTGTCACACCTGTGTCTCTGTCATACCTGTATCTCTGTCACACCTGTGTCTCTGTTACACCTGTATCTCTGTCGCACCTGTGTCTCTGTCACAGCTGTATCTCTGTCACACCTGTGTCTGTCACATCTGTACCTCTCTTACACCTGTGTCTCTATCGCACCTGTATCTCGGTCACACCTGTGTCTCTGTTACACCTGCATCTCTGTCACACCTGTGCCTCTGTCATACCTGTATCTCTGTCACACCTCTTTCTCTGTTACACCTGTGTCTCTTTCGCACCTGTGTCTCTGTCACACCTGTGTCTCTGTTACACCTGTATCTCTGTCACACCTGTGTCTCTGTCACACTTGCATCTCGCTTACACCTGTATCTGTCGCACCTGTGTCTCTGTCGCACCTGTGTATCTGTCACACCTGTATCTCTGTTACACCTGTCTCTGCCACACCTGTATCTCTATTACAACTGTGTCTCTGTCACACCTGTGTCGCTGTCACACTTGAATCTCTCTTACACCTGTGTCTCTGTCAAACCTGTATCTGTGTCACACCTGTATCTCTGGCACACCTGTATCTCTGTCATACCTGTATCTCGCTTACACGTGTATCTCTGTCACACCTGTGTCTCTTTTACACCTGCATCTGTCACACCTCTACCTCTGCCGCACCTGTGTCTATGTCACACCTGTGTCTCTGTCGCACCTGTGTCTCTGTCGCACCTGTGTCTCTCACACCTGTGTCTCTTTTACACCTGTATCTGTCACACCTCTACCTCTGTCGCACCTGTGTCTCTGTCAGACCTGTGTCTCTGTCGCACCTGTGCCTCTGTCACACCTGTGCCTCTGTCACACCTGTGTCTCTGTCACACCTGAATCTCTGTCACACCTTTATCTCTGTCACACCTGTATCTCTGTCACACCTATATCTGTCACACCTGTATCTGTCACACCTGGGTCTCTGTTACACCTGTATCTCTGTCACACCTGTGTCTTTGTCATACCTGTATCTCTGTCACACCTGTGTCTCTGTCACACCTGTGTCTCTGTCACACTTGAATCTCTGTCACACTTTTATCTCTGTTACACCTATATCTGTCACACCTTTATCTCTGTTACACCTATATCTGTCACACCTGTATCTCCGTCACACCTGTGTCTCTGTCACACCTGTTTCGCTGTCACACCTTTATCTCTGTCACACCTGTATCTCTGTCACACCTATATCTGTCGCACCTGTATCTCTGTTACACCTGTGTCTCTGTCACACCTGAACCTCTGTTACACCTGTGTCTCTGTCACACCTGAATCTCTGTCGCACCTGTGTCTCTGTCACACCTCTATCTCTCTTACACATGTATCTCTATCGCACCTGTATCTCTGTCCCACCTATATCTCTGTCACACCGTATCTCTGTCACACCTGTGTCTCTGATACACCTGTATCTCTGTCACACCTGTGTCTCTGTCATACCTGTATCTGTCACACCTGTTTTTCTGTTACACCTGTGTCTCTGTTGCACCTGTGTCTCTGTCACACCTGTGTCTCTGTCATACCTGTATCTCTGTCGCAACTGTCTCTCTGTCACACCTGTGTCTCTGTTACACCTCTATCTCTGTCACACCTGTGTCTCTGTCATACCTGTATCTCTGTCGCACCTGTGTCTCTGTTACACCTGTATCTCTGTCGCACCAGTGTCTCTGTCACAGCTGTATCTCTGTCACACCTGTGTCTGTCACATCTGTACCTCTCTTACACCTGTCTCTATCGCACCTGTATCTCGGTCACACCTGTGTCTCTGTTACATCTGTATCTCTGTCACACCTGTGCCTCTGTCATACCTGTATCTCTGTCACACCTCGTTCTCTGTTACACCTGTGTCTCTTTCGCACCTGTGTCTCTGTCACACCTGTGTCTCTGTTACACATGTATCTCTGTCACACCTGTGTCTTTGTCATACGTGTATCTCTGTCGCACCTGTGTCTCTGTCACACCTGTGTCTCTGTCACACCTGTGTCTCTGTCACACTTTTATCTCTCTTACACCTATATCTGTCACACCTTTATCTCTGTTACACCTATATCTGTCACACCTGTATCTCCGTCACACCTGTGTCTCTGTCACACCTGTTTCGCTGTCACACCTTTATCTCTGTCACACCTGTATCTCTGTCACACCTATATCTGTCGCACCTGTATCTCTGTTACACCTGTGTCTCTGTCACACCTGAACCTCTGTTACACCTGTGTCTCTGTCACACCTGAATCTCTGTCGCACCTGTGTCTCTGTCACACCTCTATCTCTCTTACACATGTGTCTCTATCGCACCTGTATCTCTGTCCCACCTATATCTCTGTCACACCTGTATCTCTGTCACACCTGTGTCTCTGTTACACCTGTATCTCTGTCACACCTGTGTCTCTGTCATACCTGTATCTGTCACACCTGTTTCTCTGTTACACCTGTGTCTCTGTTGCACCTGTGTCTCTGTCACACCTGTGTCTCTGTCATACCTGTATTTCTGTCGCAACTGTCTCTCTGTCACACCTGTGTCTCTGTTACACCTCTATCTCTGTCACAACTGTGTCTCTGTCATACCTGTATCTCTGTCACACCTGTGTCTCTGTTACACCTGTATCTCTGTCGCACCTGTGTCTCTGTCACAGCTATATCTCTGTCACACCTGTGTCTGTCACATCTGTACCTCTCTTACACCTGCGTCTCTATCGCACCTGTATCTCGGTCACACCTGTGTCTCTGTTACACCTTTATCTCTGTCGCACCTGTGTCTCTGTCACAGCTGTATCTCTGTCACAGCTGTGTCTGTCACATCTGTACCTCTCTTACACCTGTGTCTCTATCGCACCTGTATCTCGGTCACACCTGTGTCTCTGTTACACCTGTATCTCTGTCACACCTGTGCCTCTGTCATACCTGTATCTCTGTCACACCTCTTTCTCTGTTACACCTGTGTCTCTTTCGCACCTGTGTCTCTGTCACACCTGTGTCTCTGTTACACCAGTATCTCTGTCACACCTGTGTCTCTGTCACACTTGCATCTCGCTTACACCTGTATCTGTGGCACCTGTGTCTCTGTCGCACCTGTGTATCTGTCACACCTGTATCTCTGTTACACCTGTCTCTGCCACACCTGTATCTCTATTACAACTGTGTCTCTGTCACACCTGTGTCTCTGTCACACTTGAATCTCTCTTACACCTGTGTCTCTGTCAAACCTGTATCTGTGTCACACCTGTATCTCTGGCACACCTGTGTCTCTTTCGCACCTGTGTCTCTGTCACACCTGTATCTCGCTTACACGTGTATCTCTGTCACACCTGTGTCTCTTTTACAACTGTATCTGTCACACCTCTTACTCTGTCGCACCTGTGTCTATGTCACACCTGTGTCTCTGTCGCACCTGTGTCTCTGTCACACCTCTGTCTCTTTTACACCTGTATCTGTCACACCTCTACCTCTGTCGCACCTGTGTCTCTGTCAGACCTGTGTCTCTGTCGCACCTGTGCCTCTGTCACACCTGTGTCTCTGTCACACCTGAATCTCTGTCACACCTTTATCTCTGTTACACCTATATCTGTCACACCTGTATCTCCGTCACACCTGTGTCTCTGTCACACCTGTTTCGCTGTCACACCTTTATCTCTGTCACACCTGTATCTCTGTCACACCTATATCTGTCGCTCCTGTATCTCTGTTACACCTGTGTCTCTGTCACACCTGAACCTCTGTTACACCTGTGTCTCTGTCACACCTGAATCTCTATCACACCTTTATCTCTGTCACACCTGTATCTCTGTCACACCTATATCTCTCACACCTGTGTCTCTGTCACACCTGTGTCTCTGTCATACCTGTATCTCTGTCGCACCTGTCTCTCTGTCATACCTGTATCTCTGTCACACCTGTGTCTGTTACACCTGTATCTGTCACACCTGTACCTCTGTCACACCTGTACCTCTGTTGCACCTGTGTCTCTTTCACACCTGTGTATCTGTCGCACCTGTGTCTCTGTCAAATCTGTGTCTCTGTCGCACCTGTCTCTCTGTCACACCTGTGTCTCTGTTACACCTGTATCTCTGTCACACCTGTGTCTTTGTCATACCTGTATCTCTGTCGCACCTGTGTCTCTGTCACACCTGTGTCTCTGTCGCACCTGTGTCTCTGTCACACCTGAATCTCTGTCACACCTTTATCTCTGTTACACCTATATCTGTCACACCTTTATCTCTGTTACACCTATATCTGTCACACCTGTATCTCCGTCACACCTGTGTCTCTGTCACACCTGTTTCGCTGTCACACCTTTATCTCTGTCACACCTGTATCTCTGTCACACCTATATCTGTCACGTGTATCTCTGTTACACCTGTGTCTCTGTCACACCTGAACCTCTGTTACACCTGTGTCTCTGTCACACCTGAATCTCTATCACACCTTTATCTCTGTCACACCTGTATCTCTGTCACACCTATATCTGTCACACCTGTGTCTCTGTCACACCTGTGTCTCTGTCATACCTGTATCTCTGTCGCACCTGTCTCTCTGTCATACCTGTATCTCTGTCACACCTGTGTCTCTGTTACACCTGTATCTGTCACACCTGTACCTCTGTCGCACCTGTGCCTCTGCAACACCTGTATCTCTCCTACACCTGCATCTGTCACACCTGTATCTCTGTCACACCTGTACCTCTGTCGCACCTGTCTCTTTCACACCTGTGTATCTGTCGCACCTGTGTCTCTGTCAAACCTGTGTCTCTGTCGCACCTGTCTCTCTGTCACACCTGTGTCTGTGTTACACCTGTATCTCTGTCACACCTGTGTCTTTGTCATACCTGTATCTCTGTCGCACCTGTGTCTCTGTCACAACTGTGTCTCTATTGCACCTGTGTCTGTTACACCTGTATCTGTCACACCTGTACCTCTGTCGCACCTGTGCCTCTGCAACACCTGTATCTCTCCTACACCTGCATCTGTCACACCTGTATCTCTGTCACACCTGTACCTCTGTTGCACCTGTGTCTCTTTCACACCTGTGTATCTGTCGCACCTGTGTCTCTGTCAAACCTGTGTCTCTGTCGCACCTGTCTCTCTGTCACACCTGTGTCTCTGTTACACCTATATCTCTGTCATACCTGTGTCTTTGTCATACCTGTATCTCTGTCGCACCTGTGTCTCTGTCACACCTGTGTCTCTGTCGCACCTGTGTCTCTGTCACACCTGAATCTCTGTCACACCTTTATCTCTGTTACACCTATATCTGTCACACCTTTATCTCTGTTACACCTATATCTGTCACACCTGTATCTCCGTCACACCTGTGTCTCTGTCACACCTGTTTCGCTGTCACACCTTTATCTCTGTCACACCTGTATCTCTGTCACACCTATATCTGTCACACCTGTATCTCTGTTACACCTGTGTCTCTGTCACACCTGAACCTCTGTTACACCTGTGTCTCTGTCACACCTGAATCTCTATCACACCTTTATCTCTGTCACACCTGTATCTCTGTCACACCTGTGTCTCTGTCACCCCTGTGTCTCTGTCATACCTGTATCTCTGTCGCACCTGTCTCTCTGTCATACCTGTATCTCTGTCGCACCTGTGCCTCTGCAACACCTGTATCTCTCCTACACCTGCATCTGTCACACCTGTATCTCCGTCACACCTGTACCTCTGTCGCACCTGTGTCTCTTTCACACCTGTGTATCTGTCGCACCTGTGTCTCTGTCAAACCTGTGTCTCTGTCGCACCTGTCTCTCTGTCACACCTGTGTCTGTGTTACACCTGTATCTCTGTCACACCTGTGTCTTTGTCATACCTGTATCTCTGTCGCACCTGTGTCTCTGTCACACCTGTGTCTCTGTCGCACCTGTGTCTCTGTCACACCTGTGTCTCTGTTACACCTGTATCTCTGTCGCACCTGTGTCTCAGTCACAGCTGTATCTCTGTCACACCTGTGTCTGTCACATCTGTACCTCTCTTACACCTGTGTCTCTATCGCACCTGTATCTCGGTCACACCTGTGTATCTGTTACACCTGTATCTCTGTCACACCTGTGCCTCTGTCATACCTGTATCTCTGTCACACCTCTTTCTCTGTTACACCTGTGTCTCTTTCGCACCCGTGTCTCTGTCACACCTGTATCTCTGTCGCACCGGTGTCTCTGTCAAACCTGCATCTCTGTCACACCTGTGTCTCTGTCACACTTGCATCTCGCTTACACCTGTATCTGTCACACCTGTGTCTCTGTCGCACCTGTGTCTCTGTCACACCTGTATCTCTGTCGCACCGGTGTCTCTGTCAAACCTGCATCTCTGTCACACCTGTGTCTCTGTCACACTTGCATCTCGCTTACACCTGTATCTGTCGCACCTGTGTCTCTGTCGCAGCTGTGTCTCTGTCACACCTGTATCTCTGTTACACCTGTCTCTGCCACACCTGTATCTCTCTTACAACTGTGTTTCTGTCACACCTGTGTCTCTGTCACACTTGAATCTCTCTTACACCTGTTTCTCTGTCAAACCTGTATCTGTGTCACACCTGTATCTCTGGCACACCTGTATCTCTGTCATACCTGTATCTCGCTTACACGTGTATCTCTGTCACACCTGTGTCTCTTTTACACCTGTATCTGTCACACCTCTACCTCTGTCGCACCTGTGTCTATGTCACACCTGTGTCTCTGTCGCACCTGTGTCTCTGTCACACCTGTGTCTCTTTTACACCTGTATCTGTCACACCTCTACCTCTGTCGCACCTGTGTCTCTGTCAGACCTGTGTCTCTGTCGCACCTGTGCTTATGTCACACCTGTGTCTCTGTCACACCTGAATCTCCGTCACACCTTTATCTCTGTCACACCTGTATCTCTGTCACACCTATATCTGTCACACCTGTATCTCTGTCACACCTGTGTTTCTGTCACGCCTGTTTCGCTGTTACACCTGTATCTGTCACACCTGTACCTCTGTCTTACCTGTGTCTCTGTCTCACCTGTGTCTCTGTCACACCTGTGTCTCTGTCTCACCTGTGTCTCTGTCACACCTGTGTCTCTGTCACACCTGAATCTCTGTCATACCTTTATCTCTGTTACACCTGAATCTCGGTCACACCTTTATCTCTGTTACACCTATATCTGTCACACCTGTATCTCCGTCACACCTGTGTCTCTGTCACACCTGTTTCGCTGTCACACCTTTATCTCTGTCACACCTGTATCTCTGTCACACCTATATCTCTCACACCTGTGTATCTGTCGCACCTGTGTCTCTGTCAAACCTGTGTCTCTGTCGCACCTGTCTCTCTGTCACACTTGAATCTCTCTTACACCTGTTTCTCTGTCAAACCTGTATCTGTGTCACACCTGTATCTCTGGCACACCTGTATCTCTGTCATACCTGTATCTCGCTTACACGTGTATCTCTGTCACACCTGTGTCTCTTTTACACCTGTATCTGTCACACCTCTACCTCTGTCGCACCTGTGTCTATGTCACACCTGTGTCTCTGTCGCACCTGTGTCTCTGTCACACCTGTGTCTCTTTTACACCTGTATCTGTCACACCTCTACCTCTGTCGCACCTGTGTCTCTGTCAGACCTGTGTCTCTGTCGCACCTGTGCTTATGTCACACCTGTGTCTCTGTCACACCTGAATCTCCGTCACACCTTTATCTCTGTCACACCTGTATCTCTGTCACACCTATATCTGTCACACCTGTATCTCTGTCACACCTGTGTTTCTGTCACGCCTGTTTCGCTGTTACACCTGTATCTGTCACACCTGTACCTCTGTCTTACCTGTGTCTCTGTCTCACCTGTGTCTCTGTCACACCTGTGTCTCTGTCTCACCTGTGTCTCTGTCACACCTGTGTCTCTGTCACACCTGAATCTCTGTCATACCTTTATCTCTGTTACACCTGAATCTCGGTCACACCTTTATCTCTGTTACACCTATATCTGTCACACCTATATCTCTCACACCTGTGTCTCTGTCACACCTGAGTCTCTGTCATACCTGTATCTCTGTCGCACCTGTCTCTCTGTCATACCTGTATCTCTGTCACACCTGCATCTGTCACACCTGTATCTCTGTCACACCTGTACCTCTGTTGCACCTGTGTCTCTTTCACACCTGTGTATCTGTCGCACCTGTGTCTCTGTCAAACCTGTGTCTCTGTCGCACCTGTCTCTCTGTCACACCTGTGTCTCTGTTACACCTGTATCTCTGTCACACCTGTGTCTTTGTCATACCTGTATCTCTGTCGCACCTGTGTCTCTGTCACGCCTGTGTCTCTGTCGCACCTGTGTCTCTGTCACACCTGAATCTCTGTCACACCTTTATCTCTGTTACACCTATATCTGTCACACCTTTATTTCTGTTACACCTATATCTGTCACACCTGTATCTCCGTCACACCTGTGTCTCTGTCACACCTGTTTCGCTGTCACACCTTTATCTCTGTCACACCTGTATCTCTGTCACACCTATATCTGTCACACCTGTGTCTCTGTCACACCTGTGTCTCTGTCATACCTGTATATCTGTCGCACCTGTACCTCTGCAACACCTGTATCTCTCCTACACCTGCATCTGTCACACCTGTATCTCTGTCACACCTGTACCTCTGTCGCACCTGTGTCTCTTTCACACCTGTGTATCTGTCGCACCTGTGTCTCTGTCAAACCTGTGTCTCTGTCGCACCTGTCTCTCTGTCACACCTGTGTCTGTGTTACACCTCTATCTCTGTCACACCTGTGTCTGTCACATCTGTACCTCTCTTACACCTGTGTCTCTATCGCACCTGTATCTCGGTCACACCTGTATCTCGCTTACACGTGTATCTCCAGCACCTGTGTCTCTTTTACACCTGTATCTGTCACACCTCTACCTCTGTCGCACCTGTGTCTATGTCACACCTGTGTGTCTGTCGCACCTGTGTCTCTGTCACACCTGTGTCTCTTTTACACCTGTATCTGTCACACCTCTACCTCTGTCGCACCTGTGTCTCTGTCAGACCTGTGTCTCTGTCGCACCTGTGCCTCTGTCACACCTGTGTCTCTGTCACACCTGAATCTCTTTCACACCTTTATCTCTGTTACACCTATATCTGTCACACCTGTATCTCCGTCACACCTGTGTCTCTGTCACACCTGTTTCGCTGTCACACCTTTACCTCTGTCACACCTGTATCTCTGTCACACCTATATCTGTCGTTCCTGTATCTCTGTTACACCTGTGTCTCTGTCACACCTGAACCTCTGTTACACCTGTGTCTCTGTCACACCTGAATCTCTATCACACCTTTATCTCTGTCACACCTGTATCTCTGTCACACCTATATCTCTCACACCTGTGTCTCTGTCACACCTGTGTCTGTCATACCTGTATCTCTGTCGCACCTGTCTCTCTGTCATACCTGTATCTCTGTCACACCTGTGTCTGTTACACCTGTATCTGTCACACCTGTACCTCTGTCGCACCTGTGCCTCTGCAACACCTGTATCTCTCCTACACCTGCATCTGTCACACCTGTATCTCTGTCACACCTCTTTCTCTGTTACACCTGTGTCTCTTTCGCACCTGTGTCTCTGTCACACCTGTGTCTCTGTTACACCTGTATCTCTGTCACACCTGTGTCTCTGTCACACTTGCATCTCGCTTACACCTGTATCTGTCGCACCTGTGTCTCTGTCGCACCTGTGTCTCTGTCACACCTGTATCTCTGTTACACCTGTCTCTGCCACACCTGTATCTCTCTTACAACTGTGTCTCTGTCACACCTGTGTCTCTGTCACACTTGAATCTCTCTTACACCTGTGTCTCTGTCAAACCTGTATCTGTGTCACACCTGTATCTCTGGCACACCTGTATCTCTGTCATACCTGTATCTCGCTTACACGTGTATCTCTGTCACACCTGTGTCTCTTTTACACTTGTATCTGTCACACCTCTACCTCTGTCGCACCTGTGTCTATGTCACACCTGTGTCTCTGTCGCACCTGTGTCTCTGTCACACCTGTGTCTCTTTCACACCTGTATCTGTCACACTTCTACCTCTGTCGCACCTGTGTCTCTGTCAGACCTGTGTCTCTGTCGCACCTGTGCCTCTGTCACACCTGTGTCTCTGTCACACCTGTTTCGCTGTCACACCTTTATCTCTGTCACACCTGTATCTCTGTCACACCTATATCTGTCGCTCCTGTATCTCTGTTACACCTGTGTCTCTGTCAAACCTGAACCTCTGTTACACCTGTGTCTCTGTCACACCTGAATCTCTATAACACCTTTATCTCTGTCACACCTGTATCTCTGTCACACCTATATCTCTCACACCTGTGTCTCTGTCACACCTGTGTCTCTGTCATACCTGTATCTCTGTCGCACCTGTCTGTCTGTCATACCTGTATCTCTGTCACACCTGTGTCTGTTACACCTGTATCTGTCACACCTGTACCTCTGTCGCACCTGTGCCTCTGCAACACCTGTATCTCTCCTACACCTGCATCTGTCACACCTGTATCTCTGTCACACCTCTTTCTCTGTTACACCTGTGTCTCTTTCGCACCTGTGTCTCTGTCACACCTGTGTCTCTGTTACACCTGTATCTCTGTCACACCTGTGTCTCTGTCACACTTGCATCTCGCTTACACCTGTATCTGTCGCACCTGTGTCTCTGTCGCACCTGTGTCTCTGTCACACCTGTATCTGTTACACCTGTCTCTGCCACACCTGTATCTCTCTTACAACTGTGTCTCTGTCACACCTGTGTCTCTGTCACACTTGAATCTCTCTTACACCTGTGTCTCTGTCAAACCTGTATCTGTGTCACACCTGTATCTCTGGCACACCTGTATCTCTGTCATACCTGTATCTCGCTTACACGTGTATCTCTGTCACACCTGTGTCTCTTTTACACTTGTATTTGTCACACCTCTACCTCTGTCGCACCTGTGTCTATGTCACACCTGTGTCTCTGTCGCACCTGTGTCTCTGTCACACCTGTGTCTCTTTTACACCTGTATCTGTCACACCTGTGTCTCTGTCGCACCTGTGTCTCTGTCACACCTGTGTCTCTTTTACACCTGTATCTGTCACACCTGTGTCTCTGTCGCACCTGTGTCTCTGTCACACCTGTATCTGTTACACCTGTCTCTGCCACACCTGTATCTCTCTTACAACTGTGTCTCTGTCACACCTGTGTCTCTGTCACACTTGAATCTCTCTTACACCTGTGTCTCTGTCAAACCTGTATCTCTGTCACACCTGTATCTCTGGCACACCTGTATCTCTGTCATACCTGTATCTCGCTTACACGTGTATCTCTGTCACACCTGTGTCTCTTTTACACTTGTATCTGTCACACCTCTACCTCTGTCGCACCTGTGTCTATGTCACACCTGTGTCTCTGTCCCACCTGTTTCGCTGTCACACCTTTATCTCTGTCACACCTGTATCTCTGTCACACCTATATCTGTCGTTCCTGTATCTCTGTTACACCTGTGTCTCTGTCACACCTGAACCTCTGTTACACCTGTGTCTCTGTCACACCTGAATCTCTATCACACCTTTATCTCTGTCACACCTGTATCTCTGTCACACCTATATCTCTCACACCTGTGTCTCTGTCACACCTGTGTCTGTCATACCTGTATCTCTGTCGCACCTGTCTCTCTGTCATACCTGTATCTCTGTCACACCTGTGTCTGTTACACCTGTATCTGTCACACCTGTACCTCTGTCGCACCTGTGCCTCTGCAACACCTGTATCTCTCCTACACCTGCATCTGTCACACCTGTATCTCTGTCACACCTCTTTCTCTGTTACACCTGTGTCTCTTTCGCACCTGTGTCTCTGTCACACCTGTGTCTCTGTTACACCTGTATCTCTGTCACACCTGTGTCTCTGTCACACTTGCATCTCGCTTACACCTGTATCTGTCGCACCTGTGTCTCTGTCGCACCTGTGTCTCTGTCACACCTGTATCTCTGTTACACCTGTCTCTGCCACACCTGTATCTCTCTTACAACTGTGTCTCTGTCACACCTGTGTCTCTGTCACACTTGAATCTCTCTTACACCTGTGTCTCTGTCAAACCTGTATCTGTGTCACACCTGTATCTCTGGCACACCTGTATCTCTGTCATACCTGTATCTCGCTTACACGTGTATCTCTGTCACACCTGTGTCTCTTTTACACTTGTATCTGTCACACCTCTACCTCTGTCGCACCTGTGTCTATGTCACACCTGTGTCTCTGTCGCACCTGTGTCTCTGTCACACCTGTGTCTCTTTCACACCTGTATCTGTCACACTTCTACCTCTGTCGCACCTGTGTCTCTGTCAGACCTGTGTCTCTGTCGCACCTGTGCCTCTGTCACACCTGTGTCTCTGTCACACCTGTTTCGCTGTCACACCTTTATCTCTGTCACACCTGTATCTCTGTCACACCTATATCTGTCGCTCCTGTATCTCTGTTACACCTGCGTCTCTGTCAAACCTGAACCTCTGTTACACCTGTGTCTCTGTCACACCTGAATCTCTATAACACCTTTATCTCTGTCACACCTGTATCTCTGTCACACCTATATCTCTCACACCTGTGTCTCTGTCACACCTGTGTCTCTGTCATACCTGTATCTCTGTCGCACCTGTCTCTCTGTCATACCTGTATCTCTGTCACACCTGTGTCTGTTACACCTGTATCTGTCACACCTGTGTCTCTGTCGCACCTGTGTCTCTGTCACACCTGTGTCTCTTTTACACCTGTATCTGTCACACCTGTGTCTCTGTCGCACCTGTGTCTCTGTCACACCTGTATCTGTTACACCTGTCTCTGCCACACCTGTATCTCTCTTACAACTGTGTCTCTGTCACACCTGTGTCTCTGTCACACTTGAATCTCTCTTACACCTGTGTCTCTGTCAAACCTGTATCTCTGTCACACCTGTATCTCTGGCACACCTGTATCTCTGTCATACCTGTATCTCGCTTACACGTGTATCTCTGTCACACCTGTGTCTCTTTTACACTTGTATCTGTCACACCTCTACCTCTGTCGCACCTGTGTCTATGTCACACCTGTGTCTCTGTCGCACCTGTGTCTCTGTCACACCTGTGTCTCTTTTACACCTGTATCTGTCACACCTCTACCTCTGTCGCACCTGTGTCTCTGTCAGACCTATGTCTCTGTCGCACCTGTGCCTCTGTCACACCTGTGTCTCTGTCACACCTTTATCTCTGTCACACCTGTATCTCTGTCACACCTATATCTGTCACACCTTTATCTCTGTCACACCTGTGTCTCTGTCACACCTGTGTTTCTGTCACGCCTGTTTCGCTGTTACACCTGTATCTGTCACACCTGTACCTCTGTCTCACCTGTCTCTGTCTCACCTGTGTCTCTGTCACACCTGTGTCTCTGTCGCACCTGTCTCTCTGTCGCACCTGTGTCTCTGTCACACCTGTGTCTCTGTCACACCTGAATCTCTGTCACACCTTTATCTCTGTTACACTTATATCTGTCACACCTGTATCTCCATCACACCTGTGTCTCTGTCACACCTGTGTCTCTGTCACACATGAATCTCTATCACACCTTTATCTCTGTCACACCTGTATCTCTGTCACACCTATATCTCTCACACCTGTGTCTCTGTCACACCTGAATCTCTGTCACACCTTTATCTCTGTTACACCTATATCTGTCACACCTGTATCTCCGTCACACCTGTGTCTCTGTCACACCTGTTTCGCTGTCACACCTTTATCTCTGTCACACCTGTATCTCTGTCACACCTATATCTGTCGCTCCTGTATCTCTGTTACACCTGTGTCTCTGTCACACCTGTGTCTGTCATACCTGTATCTCTGTCGCACCTGTCTCTCTGTCATACCTGTATCTCTGTCACACCTGTGTCTGTTACACCTGTATCTGTCACACCTGTACCTCTGTCGCACCTGTGCCTCTGCAACACCTGTATCTCTCCTACACCTGCATCTGTCACACCTGTATCTCTGTCACACCTCTTTCTCTGTTACACCTGTGTCTCTTTCGCACCTGTGTCTCTGTCACACCTGTGTCTCTGTTACACCTGTATCTCTGTCACACCTGTGTCTCTGTCACACTTGCATCTCGCTTACACCTGTATCTGTCACACCTGTGTCTCTGTCGCACCTGTGTCTCTGTCACACCTGTATCTCTGTTACACCTGTCTCTGCCACACCTGTATCTCTCTTACAACTGTGTCTCTGTCACACCTGTGTCTCTGTCACACTTGAATCTCTCTTACACCTGTGTCTCTGTCAAACCTGTATCTGTGTCACACCTGTATCTCTGGCACACCTGTATCTCTGTCATACCTGTATCTCGCTTACACGTGTATCTCTGTCACACCTGTGTCTCTTTTACACTTGTATCTGTCACACCTCTACCTCTGTCGCACCTGTGTCTATGTCACACCTGTGTCTCTGTCGCACCTGTGTCTCTGTCACACCTGTGTCTCTTTCACACCTGTATCTGTCACACTTCTACCTCTGTCGCACCTGTGTCTATGTCACACCTGTGTCTCTGTCGCACCTGTGTCTCTGTCACACCTGTTTCGCTGTCACACCTTTATCTCTGTCACACCTGTATCTCTGTCACACCTATATCTGTCGCTCCTGTATCTCTGTTACACCTGTGTCTCTGTCAAACCTGAACCTCTGTTACACCTGTGTCTCTGTCACACCTGAATCTCTATAACACCTTTATCTCTGTCACACCTGTATCTCTGTCACACCTATATCTCTCACACCTGTGTCTCTGTCACACCTGTGTCTCTGTCATACCTGTATCTCTGTCGCACCAGTCTCTCTGTCATACCTGTATCTCTGTCACACCTGTGTCTGTTACACCTGTATCTGTCACACCTGTACCTCTGTCGCACCTGTGCCTCTGCAACACCTGTATCTCTCCTACACCTGCATCTGTCACACCTGTATCTCTGTCACACCTCTTTCTCTGTTACACCTGTGTCTCTTTCGCACCTGTGTCTCTGTCACACCTGTGTCTCTGTTACACCTGTATCTCTGTCACACCTGTGTCTCTGTCACACTTGCATCTCGCTTACACCTGTATCTGTCGCACCTGTGTCTCTGTCGCACCTGTGTCTCTGTCACACCTGTATCTGTTACACCTGTCTCTGCCACACCTGTATCTCTCTTACAACTGTGTCTCTGTCACACCTGTGTCTCTGTCACACTTGAATCTCTCTTACACCTGTGTCTCTGTCAAACCTGTATCTGTGTCACACCTGTATCTCTGGCACACCTGTATCTCTGTCATACCTGTATCTCGCTTACACGTGTATCTCTGTCACACCTGTGTCTCTTTTACACTTGTATTTGTCACACCTCTACCTCTGTCGCACCTGTGTCTATGTCACACCTGTGTCTCTGTCGCACCTGTGTCTCTGTCACACCTGTGTCTCTTTTACACCTGTATCTGTCACACCTGTGTCTCTGTCGCACCTGTGTCTCTGTCACACCTGTGTCTCTTTTACACCTGTATCTGTCACACCTGTGTCTCTGTCGCACCTGTGTCTCTGTCACACCTGTATCTGTTACACCTGTGTCTCTGTCAAACCTGTATCTCTGTCACACCTGTATCTCTGGCACACCTGTATCTCTCTTACAACTGTGTCTCTGTCACACCTGTGTCTCTGTCACACTTGAATCTCTCTTACACCTGTGTCTCTGTCAAACCTGTATCTCTGTCACACCTGTATCTCTGGCACACCTGTATCTCTGTCATACCTGTATCTCGCTTACACGTGTATCTCTGTCACACCTGTGTCTCTTTTACACTTGTATCTGTCACACCTCTACCTCTGTCGCACCTGTGTCTATGTCACACCTGTGTCTCTGTCGCACCTGTGTCTCTGTCACACCTGTGTCTCTTTTACACCTGTATCTGTAACACCTCTACCTCTGTCGCACCTGTGTCTCTGTCAGACCTATGTCTCTGTCGCACCTGTGCCTCTGTCACACCTGTGTCTCTGTCACACCTTTATCTCTGTCACACCTGTATCTCTGTCACACCTATATCTGTCACACCTTTATCTCTGTCACACCTGTGTCTCTGTCACACCTGTGTTTCTGTCACGCCTGTTTCGCTGTTACACCTGTATCTGTCACACCTGTACCTCTGTCTCACCTGTCTCTGTCTCACCTGTGTCTCTGTCACACCTGTGTCTCTGTCGCACCTGTCTCTCTGTCGCACCTGTGTCTCTGTCACACCTGTGTCTCTGTCACACCTGAATCTCTGTCACACCTTTATCTCTGTTACACTTATATCTGTCACACCTGTATCTCCATCACACCTGTGTCTCTGTCACACCTGTGTCTCTGTCACACATGAATCTCTATCACACCTTTATCTCTGTCACACCTGTATCTCTGTCACACCTATATCTCTCACACCTGTGTCTCTGTCACACCTGAATCTCTGTCACACCTTTATCTCTGTTACACCTATATCTGTCACACCTGTATCTCCGTCACACCTGTGTCTCTGTCACACCTGTTTCGCTGTCACACCTTTATCTCTGTCACACCTGTATCTCTGTCACACCTATATCTGTCGCTCCTGTATCTCTGTTACACCTGTGTCTCTGTCACACCTGAACCTCTGTTACACCTGTGTCTCTGTCACACCTGAATTTCTATCACACCTTTATCTCTGTCACACCTGTATCTCTGTCACACCTATATCTCTTACACCTGTGTCTCTGTCACACCTGAGTCTCTGTCATACCTGTATCTCTATCGCACCTGTCTCTCTGTCATACCGGTATCTCTGTCACACCTGTGTCTGTTACACCTGTATCTGTCACACCTGTACCTCTGTCGCACCTGTGCCTCTGCAACACCTGTATCTCTCCTACACCTGCATCTGTCACACCTGTATCTCTGTCACACCTGTACCTCTGTTGCACCTGTGTCTCTTTCACACCTGTGTATCTGTCGCACCTGTGTCTCTGTCAGACCTGTATCTCTGTCGCACCTGTGTCTCTTTCACACCTGTTTCTCTGTCACACCTGTGTCTCTGTCACACCTGAATCTCTGTCACACCTGTATCTCTGTCACACCTATATCTGTCACACCTGTATCTGTCACACCTGTGTCTCTGTTGCACCTGTGTCTCTGTCACACCTGTGTCTCTTTTACACCTGTATCTGTCACACCTGTGTCTCTGTCGCACCTGTGTCTCTGTCACACCTGTGTCTCTTTTACACCTGTATCTGTCACACCTGTGTCTCTGTCGCACCTGTGTCTCTGTCACACCTGTATCTGTTACACCTGTCTCTGCCACACCTGTATCTCTCTTACAACTGTGTCTCTGTCACACCTGTGTCTCTGTCACACTTGAATCTCTCTTACACCTGTGTCTCTGTCAAACCTGTATCTCTGTCACACCTGTATCTCTGGCACACCTGTATCTCTGTCATACCTGTATCTCGCTTACACGTGTATCTCTGTCACACCTGTGTCTCTTTTACACTTGTATCTGTCACACCTCTACCTCTGTCGCACCTGTGTCTATGTCACACCTGTGTCTCTGTCGCACCTGTTTCGCTGTCACACCTTTATCTCTGTCACACCTGTATCTCTGTCACACCTATATCTGTCGTTCCTGTATCTCTGTTACACCTGTGTCTCTGTCACACCTGAACCTCTGTTACACCTGTGTCTCTGTCACACCTGAATCTCTATCACACCTTTATCTCTGTCACACCTGTATCTCTGTCACACCTATATCTCTCACACCTGTGTCTCTGTCACACCTGTGTCTGTCATACCTGTATCTCTGTCGCACCTGTCTCTCTGTCATACCTGTATCTCTGTCACACCTGTGTCTGTTACACCTGTATCTGTCACACCTGTACCTCTGTCGCACCTGTGCCTCTGCAACACCTGTATCTCTCCTACACCTGCATCTGTCACACCTGTATCTCTGTCACACCTCTTTCTCTGTTACACCTGTGTCTCTTTCGCACCTGTGTCTCTGTCACACCTGTGTCTCTGTTACACCTGTATCTCTGTCACACCTGTGTCTCTGTCACACTTGCATCTCGCTTACACCTGTATCTGTCGCACCTGTGTCTCTGTCGCACCTGTGTCTCTGTCACACCTGTATCTCTGTTACACCTGTCTCTGCCACACCTGTATCTCTCTTACAACTGTGTCTCTGTCACACCTGTGTCTCTGTCACACTTGAATCTCTCTTACACCTGTGTCTCTGTCAAACCTGTATCTGTGTCACACCTGTATCTCTGGCACACCTGTATCTCTGTCATACCTGTATCTCGCTTACACGTGTATCTCTGTCACACCTGTGTCTCTTTTACACTTGTATCTGTCACACCTCTACCTCTGTCGCACCTGTGTCTATGTCACACCTGTGTCTCTGTCGCACCTGTGTCTCTGTCACACCTGTGTCTCTTTCACACCTGTATCTGTCACACTTCTACCTCTGTCGCACCTGTGTCTCTGTCAGACCTGTGTCTCTGTCGCACCTGTGCCTCTGTCACACCTGTGTCTCTGTCACACCTGTTTCGCTGTCACACCTTTATCTCTGTCACACCTGTATCTCTGTCACACCTATATCTGTCGCTCCTGTATCTCTGTTACACCTGTGTCTCTGTCAAACCTGAACCTCTGTTACACCTGTGTCTCTGTCACACCTGAATCTCTATAACACCTTTATCTCTGTCACACCTGTATCTCTGTCACACCTATATCTCTCACACCTGTGTCTCTGTCACACCTGTGTCTCTGTCATACCTGTATCTCTGTCGCACCTGTCTCTCTGTCATACCTGTATCTCTGTCACACCTGTGTCTGTTACACCTGTATCTGTCACACCTGTACCTCTGTCGCACCTGTGCCTCTGCAACACCTGTATCTCTCCTACACCTGCATCTGTCACACCTGTATCTCTGTCACACCTCTTTCTCTGTTACACCTGTGTCTCTTTCGCACCTGTGTCTCTGTCACACCTGTGTCTCTGTTACACCTGTATCTCTGTCACACCTGTGTCTCTGTCACACTTGCATCTCGCTTACACCTGTATCTGTCGCACCTGTGTCTCTGTCGCACCTGTGTCTCTGTCACACCTGTATCTGTTACACCTGTCTCTGCCACACCTGTATCTCTCTTACAACTGTGTCTCTGTCACACCTGTGTCTCTGTCACACTTGAATCTCTCTTACACCTGTGTCTCTGTCAAACCTGTATCTGTGTCACACCTGTATCTCTGGCACACCTGTATCTCTGTCATACCTGTATCTCGCTTACACGTGTATCTCTGTCACACCTGTGTCTCTTTTACACTTGTATTTGTCACACCTCTACCTCTGTCGCACCTGTGTCTATGTCACACCTGTGTCTCTGTCGCACCTGTGTCTCTGTCACACCTGTGTCTCTTTTACACCTGTATCTGTCACACCTGTGTCTCTGTCGCACCTGTGTCTCTGTCACACCTGTGTCTCTTTTACACCTGTATCTGTCACACCTGTGTCTCTGTCGCACCTGTGTCTCTGTCACACCTGTATCTGTTACACCTGTCTCTGCCACACCTGTATCTCTCTTACAACTGTGTCTCTGTCACACCTGTGTCTCTGTCACACTTGAATCTCTCTTACACCTGTGTCTCTGTCAAACCTGTATCTCTGTCACACCTGTATCTCTGGCACACCTGTATCTCTGTCATACCTGTATCTCGCTTACACGTGTATCTCTGTCACACCTGTGTCTCTTTTACACTTGTATCTGTCACACCTCTACCTCTGTCGCACCTGTGTCTATGTCACACCTGTGTCTCTGTCGCACCTGTGTCTCTGTCACACCTGTGTCTCTTTTACACCTGTATCTGTCACACCTCTACCTCTGTCGCACCTGTGTCTCTGTCAGACCTATGTCTCTGTCGCACCTGTGCCTCTGTCACACCTGTGTCTCTGTCACACCTTTATCTCTGTCACACCTGTATCTCTGTCACACCTATATCTGTCACACCTTTATCTCTGTAACACCTGTGTCTCTGTCACACCTGTGTTTCTGTCACGCCTGTTTCGCTGTTACACCTGTATCTGTCACACCTGTACCTCTGTCTCACCTGTCTCTGTCTCACCTGTGTCTCTGTCACACCTGTGTCTCTGTCGCACCTGTCTCTCTGTCGCACCTGTGTCTCTGTCACACCTGTGTCTCTGTCACACCTGAATCTCTGTCACACCTTTATCTCTGTTACACTTATATCTGTCACACCTGTATCTCCATCACACCTGTGTCTCTGTCACACCTGTGTCTCTGTCACACATGAATCTCTATCACACCTTTATCTCTGTCACACCTGTATCTCTGTCACACCTATATCTCTCACACCTGTGTCTCTGTCACACCTGAATCTCTGTCACACCTTTATCTCTGTTACACCTATATCTGTCACACCTGTATCTCCGTCACACCTGTGTCTCTGTCACACCTGTTTCGCTGTCACACCTTTATCTCTGTCACACCTGTATCTCTGTCACACCTATATCTGTCGCTCCTGTATCTCTGTTACACCTGTGTCTCTGTCACACCTGTGTCTGTCATACCTGTATCTCTGTCGCACCTGTCTCTCTGTCATACCTGTATCTCTGTCACACCTGTGTCTGTTACACCTGTATCTGTCACACCTGTACCTCTGTCGCACCTGTGCCTCTGCAACACCTGTATCTCTCCTACACCTGCATCTGTCACACCTGTATCTCTGTCACACCTCTTTCTCTGTTACACCTGTGTCTCTTTCGCACCTGTGTCTCTGTCACACCTGTGTCTCTGTTACACCTGTATCTCTGTCACACCTGTGTCTCTGTCACACTTGCATCTCGCTTACACCTGTATCTGTCGCACCTGTGTCTCTGTCGCACCTGTGTCTCTGTCACACCTGTATCTCTGTTACACCTGTCTCTGCCACACCTGTATCTCTCTTACAACTGTGTCTCTGTCACACCTGTGTCTCTGTCACACTTGAATCTCTCTTACACCTGTGTCTCTGTCAAACCTGTATCTGTGTCACACCTGTATCTCTGGCACACCTGTATCTCTGTCATACCTGTATCTCGCTTACACGTGTATCTCTGTCACACCTGTGTCTCTTTTACACTTGTATCTGTCACACCTCTACCTCTGTCGCACCTGTGTCTATGTCACACCTGTGTCTCTGTCGCACCTGTGTCTCTGTCACACCTGTGTCTCTTTCACACCTGTATCTGTCACACTTCTACCTCTGTCGCACCTGTGTCTATGTCACACCTGTGTCTCTGTCGCACCTGTGTCTCTGTCACACCTGTTTCGCTGTCACACCTTTATCTCTGTCACACCTGTATCTCTGTCACACCTATATCTGTCGCTCCTGTATCTCTGTTACACCTGTGTCTCTGTCAAACCTGAACCTCTGTTACACCTGTGTCTCTGTCACACCTGAATCTCTATAACACCTTTATCTCTGTCACACCTGTATCTCTGTCACACCTATATCTCTCACACCTGTGTCTCTGTCACACCTGTGTCTCTGTCATACCTGTATCTCTGTCGCACCTGTCTCTCTGTCATACCTGTATCTCTGTCACACCTGTGTCTGTTACACCTGTATCTGTCACACCTGTACCTCTGTCGCACCTGTGCCTCTGCAACACCTGTATCTCTCCTACACCTGCATCTGTCACACCTGTATCTCTGTCACACCTCTTTCTCTGTTACACCTGTGTCTCTTTCGCACCTGTGTCTCTGTCACACCTGTGTCTCTGTTACACCTGTATCTCTGTCACACCTGTGTCTCTGTCACACTTGCATCTCGCTTACACCTGTATCTGTCGCACCTGTGTCTCTGTCGCACCTGTGTCTCTGTCACACCTGTATCTGTTACACCTGTCTCTGCCACACCTGTATCTCTCTTACAACTGTGTCTCTGTCACACCTGTGTCTCTGTCACACTTGAATCTCTCTTACACCTGTGTCTCTGTCAAACCTGTATCTGTGTCACACCTGTATCTCTGGCACACCTGTATCTCTGTCATACCTGTATCTCGCTTACACGTGTATCTCTGTCACACCTGTGTCTCTTTTACACTTGTATTTGTCACACCTCTACCTCTGTCGCACCTGTGTCTATGTCACACCTGTGTCTCTGTCGCACCTGTGTCTCTGTCACACCTGTGTCTCTTTTACACCTGTATCTGTCACACCTGTGTCTCTGTCGCACCTGTGTCTCTGTCACACCTGTGTCTCTTTTACACCTGTATCTGTCACACCTGTGTCTCTGTCGCACCTGTGTCTCTGTCACACCTGTATCTGTTACACCTGTCTCTGCCACACCTGTATCTCTCTTACAACTGTGTCTCTGTCACACCTGTGTCTCTGTCACACTTGAATCTCTCTTACACCTGTGTCTCTGTCAAACCTGTATCTCTGTCACACCTGTATCTCTGGCACACCTGTATCTCTGTCATACCTGTATCTCGCTTACACGTGTATCTCTGTCACACCTGTGTCTCTTTTACACTTGTATCTGTCACACCTCTACCTCTGTCGCACCTGTGTCTATGTCACACCTGTGTCTCTGTCGCACCTGTGTCTCTGTCACACCTGTGTCTCTTTTACACCTGTATCTGTCACACCTCTACCTCTGTCGCACCTGTGTCTCTGTCAGACCTATGTCTCTGTCGCACCTGTGCCTCTGTCACACCTGTGTCTCTGTCACAGCTGTGTCTCTGTTACACCTGTATCTCTGTCACACCTGTGTCTCTGTCACACTTGCATCTCGCTTACACCTGTATCTGTCGCACCTGTGTCTCTGTCGCACCTGTGTCTCTGTCACACCTGTATCTCTGTTACACCTGTCTCTGCCACACCTGTATCTCTCTTACAACTGTGTCTCTGTCACACCTGTGTCTCTGTCACACTTGAATCTCTCTTACACCTGTGTCTCTGTCAAACCTGTATCTGTGTCACACCTGTATCTCTGGCACACCTGTATCTCTGTCATACCTGTATCTCGCTTACACGTGTATCTCTGTCACACCTGTGTCTCTTTTACACTTGTATCTGTCACACCTCTACCTCTGTCGCACCTGTGTCTATGTCACACCTGTGTCTCTGTCGCACCTGTGTCTCTGTCACACCTGTGTCTCTTTCACACCTGTATCTGTCACACTTCTACCTCTGTCGCACCTGTGTCTATGTCACACCTGTGTCTCTGTCGCACCTGTGTCTCTGTCACACCTGTTTCGCTGTCACACCTTTATCTCTGTCACACCTGTATCTCTGTCACACCTATATCTGTCGCTCCTGTATCTCTGTTACACCTGTGTCTCTGTCAAACCTGAACCTCTGTTACACCTGTGTCTCTGTCACACCTGAATCTCTATAACACCTTTATCTCTGTCACACCTGTATCTCTGTCACACCTATATCTCTCACACCTGTGTCTCTGTCACACCTGTGTCTCTGTCATACCTGTATCTCTGTCGCACCTGTCTCTCTGTCATACCTGTATCTCTGTCACACCTGTGTCTGTTACACCTGTATCTGTCACACCTGTACCTCTGTCGCACCTGTGCCTCTGCAACACCTGTATCTCTCCTACACCTGCATCTGTCACACCTGTATCTCTGTCACACCTCTTTCTCTGTTACACCTGTGTCTCTTTCGCACCTGTGTCTCTGTCACACCTGTGTCTCTGTTACACCTGTATCTCTGTCACACCTGTGTCTCTGTCACACTTGCATCTCGCTTACACCTGTATCTGTCGCACCTGTGTCTCTGTCGCACCTGTGTCTCTGTCACACCTGTATCTGTTACACCTGTCTCTGCCACACCTGTATCTCTCTTACAACTGTGTCTCTGTCACACCTGTGTCTCTGTCACACTTGAATCTCTCTTACACCTGTGTCTCTGTCAAACCTGTATCTGTGTCACACCTGTATCTCTGGCACACCTGTATCTCTGTCATACCTGTATCTCGCTTACACGTGTATCTCTGTCACACCTGTGTCTCTTTTACACTTGTATTTGTCACACCTCTACCTCTGTCGCACCTGTGTCTATGTCACACCTGTGTCTCTGTCGCACCTGTGTCTCTGTCACACCTGTGTCTCTTTTACACCTGTATCTGTCACACCTGTGTCTCTGTCGCACCTGTGTCTCTGTCACACCTGTGTCTCTTTTACACCTGTATCTGTCACACCTGTGTCTCTGTCGCACCTGTGTCTCTGTCACACCTGTATCTGTTACACCTGTCTCTGCCACACCTGTATCTCTCTTACAACTGTGTCTCTGTCACACCTGTGTCTCTGTCACACTTGAATCTCTCTTACACCTGTGTCTCTGTCAAACCTGTATCTCTGTCACACCTGTATCTCTGGCACACCTGTATCTCTGTCATACCTGTATCTCGCTTACACGTGTATCTCTGTCACACCTGTGTCTCTTTTACACTTGTATCTGTCACACCTCTACCTCTGTCGCACCTGTGTCTATGTCACACCTGTGTCTCTGTCGCACCTGTGTCTCTGTCACACCTGTGTCTCTTTTACACCTGTATCTGTCACACCTCTACCTCTGTCGCACCTGTGTCTCTGTCAGACCTATGTCTCTGTCGCACCTGTGCCTCTGTCACACCTGTGTCTCTGTCACACCTTTATCTCTGTCACACCTGTATCTCTGTCACACCTATATCTGTCACACCTTTATCTCTGTCACACCTGTGTCTCTGTCACACCTGTGTTTCTGTCACGCCTGTTTCGCTGTTACACCTGTATCTGTCACACCTGTACCTCTGTCTCACCTGTCTCTGTCTCACCTGTGTCTCTGTCACACCTGTGTCTCTGTCGCACCTGTCTCTCTGTCGCACCTGTGTCTCTGTCACACCTGTGTCTCTGTCACACCTGAATCTCTGTCACACCTTTATCTCTGTTACACTTATATCTGTCACACCTGTATCTCCATCACACCTGTGTCTCTGTCACACCTGTGTCTCTGTCACACATGAATCTCTATCACACCTTTATCTCTGTCACACCTGTATCTCTGTCACACCTATATCTCTCACACCTGTGTCTCTGTCACACCTGAATCTCTGTCACACCTTTATCTCTGTTACACCTATATCTGTCACACCTGTATCTCCGTCACACCTGTGTCTCTGTCACACCTGTTTCGCTGTCACACCTTTATCTCTGTCACACCTGTATCTCTGTCACACCTATATCTGTCGCTCCTGTATCTCTGTTACACCTGTGTCTCTGTCACACCTGTGTCTGTCATACCTGTATCTCTGTCGCACCTGTCTCTCTGTCATACCTGTATCTCTGTCACACCTGTGTCTGTTACACCTGTATCTGTCACACCTGTACCTCTGTCGCACCTGTGCCTCTGCAACACCTGTATCTCTCCTACACCTGCATCTGTCACACCTGTATCTCTGTCACACCTCTTTCTCTGTTACACCTGTGTCTCTTTCGCACCTGTGTCTCTGTCACACCTGTGTCTCTGTTACACCTGTATCTCTGTCACACCTGTGTCTCTGTCACACTTGCATCTCGCTTACACCTGTATCTGTCGCACCTGTGTCTCTGTCGCACCTGTGTCTCTGTCACACCTGTATCTCTGTTACACCTGTCTCTGCCACACCTGTATCTCTCTTACAACTGTGTCTCTGTCACACCTGTGTCTCTGTCACACTTGAATCTCTCTTACACCTGTGTCTCTGTCAAACCTGTATCTGTGTCACACCTGTATCTCTGGCACACCTGTATCTCTGTCATACCTGTATCTCGCTTACACGTGTATCTCTGTCACACCTGTGTCTCTTTTACACTTGTATCTGTCACACCTCTACCTCTGTCGCACCTGTGTCTATGTCACACCTGTGTCTCTGTCGCACCTGTGTCTCTGTCACACCTGTGT
The DNA here is from genome assembly GCF_048934315.1 of Petromyzon marinus. Classification (NCBI taxonomy): domain Eukaryota; kingdom Metazoa; phylum Chordata; class Hyperoartia; order Petromyzontiformes; family Petromyzontidae; genus Petromyzon; species Petromyzon marinus. The sequence goes on along the minus strand of NC_133681.1, from coordinate 16,336,453 downwards.
CTCTTTCACACCTGTATCTGTCACACTTCTACCTCTGTCGCACCTGTGTCTATGTCACACCTGTGTCTCTGTCGCACCTGTGTCTCTGTCACACCTGTTTCGCTGTCACACCTTTATCTCTGTCACACCTGTATCTCTGTCACACCTATATCTGTCGCTCCTGTATCTCTGTTACACCTGTGTCTCTGTCAAACCTGAACCTCTGTTACACCTGTGTCTCTGTCACACCTGAATCTCTATAACACCTTTATCTCTGTCACACCTGTATCTCTGTCACACCTATATCTCTCACACCTGTGTCTCTGTCACACCTGTGTCTCTGTCATACCTGTATCTCTGTCGCACCTGTCTCTCTGTCATACCTGTATCTCTGTCACACCTGTGTCTGTTACACCTGTATCTGTCACACCTGTACCTCTGTCGCACCTGTGCCTCTGCAACACCTGTATCTCTCCTACACCTGCATCTGTCACACCTGTATCTCTGTCACACCTCTTTCTCTGTTACACCTGTGTCTCTTTCGCACCTGTGTCTCTGTCACACCTGTGTCTCTGTTACACCTGTATCTCTGTCACACCTGTGTCTCTGTCACACTTGCATCTCGCTTACACCTGTATCTGTCGCACCTGTGTCTCTGTCGCACCTGTGTCTCTGTCACACCTGTATCTGTTACACCTGTCTCTGCCACACCTGTATCTCTCTTACAACTGTGTCTCTGTCACACCTGTGTCTCTGTCACACTTGAATCTCTCTTACACCTGTGTCTCTGTCAAACCTGTATCTGTGTCACACCTGTATCTCTGGCACACCTGTATCTCTGTCATACCTGTATCTCGCTTACACGTGTATCTCTGTCACACCTGTGTCTCTTTTACACTTGTATTTGTCACACCTCTACCTCTGTCGCACCTGTGTCTATGTCACACCTGTGTCTCTGTCGCACCTGTGTCTCTGTCACACCTGTGTCTCTTTTACACCTGTATCTGTCACACCTGTGTCTCTGTCGCACCTGTGTCTCTGTCACACCTGTGTCTCTTTTACACCTGTATCTGTCACACCTGTGTCTCTGTCGCACCTGTGTCTCTGTCACACCTGTATCTGTTACACCTGTCTCTGCCACACCTGTATCTCTCTTACAACTGTGTCTCTGTCAAACCTGTATCTCTGTCACACCTGTATCTCTGGCACACCTGTATCTCTGTCATACCTGTATCTCGCTTACACGTGTATCTCTGTCACACCTGTGTCTCTTTTACACTTGTATCTGTCACACCTCTACCTCTGTCGCACCTGTGTCTATGTCACACCTGTGTCTCTGTCGCACCTGTGTCTCTGTCACACCTGTGTCTCTTTTACACCTGTATCTGTCACACCTCTACCTCTGTCGCACCTGTGTCTCTGTCAGACCTATGTCTCTGTCGCACCTGTGCCTCTGTCACACCTGTGTCTCTGTCACACCTTTATCTCTGTCACACCTGTATCTCTGTCACACCTATATCTGTCACACCTTTATCTCTGTCACACCTGTGTCTCTGTCACACCTGTGTTTCTGTCACGCCTGTTTCGCTGTTACACCTGTATCTGTCACACCTGTACCTCTGTCTCACCTGTCTCTGTCTCACCTGTGTCTCTGTCACACCTGTGTCTCTGTCGCACCTGTCTCTCTGTCGCACCTGTGTCTCTGTCACACCTGTGTCTCTGTCACACCTGAATCTCTGTCACACCTTTATCTCTGTTACACTTATATCTGTCACACCTGTATCTCCATCACACCTGTGTCTCTGTCACACCTGTGTCTCTGTCACACATGAATCTCTATCACACCTTTATCTCTGTCACACCTGTATCTCTGTCACACCTATATCTCTCACACCTGTGTCTCTGTCACACCTGAATCTCTGTCACACCTTTATCTCTGTTACACCTATATCTGTCACACCTGTATCTCCGTCACACCTGTGTCTCTGTCACACCTGTTTCGCTGTCACACCTTTATCTCTGTCACACCTGTATCTCTGTCACACCTATATCTGTCGCTCCTGTATCTCTGTTACACCTGTGTCTCTGTCACACCTGAACCTCTGTTACACCTGTGTCTCTGTCACACCTGAATTTCTATCACACCTTTATCTCTGTCACACCTGTATCTCTGTCACACCTATATCTCTTACACCTGTGTCTCTGTCACACCTGAGTCTCTGTCATACCTGTATCTCTATCGCACCTGTCTCTCTGTCATACCTGTATCTCTGTCACACCTGTGTCTGTTACACCTGTATCTGTCACACCTGTACCTCTGTCGCACCTGTGCCTCTGCAACACCTGTATCTCTCCTACACCTGCATCTGTCACACCTGTATCTCTGTCACACCTGTACCTCTGTTGCACCTGTGTCTCTTTCACACCTGTGTATCTGTCGCACCTGTGTCTCTGTCAGACCTGTATCTCTGTCGCACCTGTGTCTCTTTCACACCTGTTTCTCTGTCACACCTGTGTCTCTGTCACACCTGAATCTCTGTCACACCTTTATCTCTGTTACACCTATATCTGTCACACCTTTATCTCTGTTAAACCTATATCTGTCACATCTGTATCTCCATCACACCTGTGTCTCTGTCAGACCAGTGTCTCTGTCGCACCTGTGCCTCTGTCACACCTGTGTCTCTGTCACACCTGAATCTCTGTCACACCTTTATCTCTGTCACACCTGTATCTCTGTCACACCTATATCTGTCACAACTGTATCTCTGTCACACCTGTGTCTCTGTCACACCTGTGTTTCTGTCACGCCTGTTTCGCTGTTACACCTGTATCTGTCACACCTGTACCTCTGTCTCACCTGTGTCTCTGTGTCACCTGTGTCTCTGTCACACCTGTGTCTCTGTCGCACCTGTCTCTCTGTCGCACCTGTGTCTCTGTCACACCTGTGTCTCTGTCACACCTGAATCTCTGTCACACCTTTATCTCTGTTACACCTATATCTGTCACACGTGTATCTCCGTCACACCTGTGTCTCTGTCACACCTGTGTCTCTGTCACACATGAATCTCTATCACACCTTTATCTCTGTCACACCTGTATCTCTGTCACACCTATATCTCTCACACCTGTGTCTCTGTCACACCTGAATCTCTATCACACCTTTATCTCTGTCACACCTGTATCTCTGTCACACCTATATCTCTCACACCTGTGTCTCTGTCACACCTGTGTCTGTCATACCTGTATCTCTGTCGCACCTGTCTCTCTGTCATACCTGTATCTCTGTCACACCTGTGTCTGTTACACCTGTATCTGTCACACCTGTACCTCTGTCGCACCTGTGCCTCTGCAACACTTGTATCTCTCCTACACCTGCATCTGTCACACCTGTATCTCTGTCACACCTCTTTCTCTGTTACACCTGTGTCTCTTTCGCACCTGTGTCTCTGTCACACCTGTGTCTCTGTTACACCTGTATCTCTGTCACACCTGTGTCTCTGTCACACTTGCATCTCGCTTACACCTGTATCTGTCGCACCTGTGTCTCTGTCGCACCTGTGTCTCTGTCACACCTGTATCTCTGTTACACCTGTCTCTGCCACACCTGTATCTCTCTTACAACTGTGTCTCTGTCACACCTGTGTCTCTGTCACACTTGAATCTCTCTTACACCTGTGTCTCTGTCAAACCTGTATCTGTGTCACACCTGTATCTCTGGCACACCTGTATCTCTGTCATACCTGTATCTCGCTTACACGTGTATCTCTGTCACACCTGTGTCTCTTTTACACTTGTATCTGTCACACCTCTACCTCTGTCGCACCTGTGTCTATGTCACACCTGTGTCTCTGTCGCACCTGTGTCTCTGTCACACCTGTGTCTCTTTCACACCTGTATCTGTCACACTTCTACCTCTGTCGCACCTGTGTCTCTGTCAGACCTGTGTCTCTGTCGCACCTGTGCCTCTGTCACACCTGTGTCTCTGTCACACCTGTTTCGCTGTCACACCTTTATCTCTGTCACACCTGTATCTCTGTCACACCTATATCTGTCGCTCCTGTATCTCTGTTACACCTGTGTCTCTGTCAAACCTGAACCTCTGTTACACCTGTGTCTCTGTCACACCTGAATCTCTATAACACCTTTATCTCTGTCACACCTGTATCTCTGTCACACCTATATCTCTCACACCTGTGTCTCTGTCACACCTGTGTCTCTGTCATACCTGTATCTCTGTCGCACCTGTCTCTCTGTCATACCTGTATCTCTGTCACACCTGTGTCTGTTACACCTGTATCTGTCACACCTGTACCTCTGTCGCACCTGTGCCTCTGCAACACCTGTATCTCTCCTACACCTGCATCTGTCACACCTGTATCTCTGTCACACCTCTTTCTCTGTTACACCTGTGTCTCTTTCGCACCTGTGTCTCTGTCACACCTGTGTCTCTGTTACACCTGTATCTCTGTCACACCTGTGTCTCTGTCACACTTGCATCTCGCTTACACCTGTATCTGTCACACCTGTGTCTCTGTCGCACCTGTGTCTCTGTCACACCTGTATCTCTGTTACACCTGTCTCTGCCACACCTGTATCTCTCTTACAACTGTGTCTCTGTCACACCTGTGTCTCTGTCACACTTGAATCTCTCTTACACCTGTGTCTCTGTCAAACCTGTATCTGTGTCACACCTGTATCTCTGGCACACCTGTATCTCTGTCATACCTGTATCTCGCTTACACGTGTATCTCTGTCACACCTGTGTCTCTTTTACACTTGTATCTGTCACACCTCTACCTCTGTCGCACCTGTGTCTATGTCACACCTGTGTCTCTGTCGCACCTGTGTCTCTGTCACACCTGTGTCTCTTTCACACCTGTATCTGTCACACTTCTACCTCTGTCGCACCTGTGTCTCTGTCAGACCTGTGTCTCTGTCGCACCTGTGCCTCTGTCACACCTGTGTCTCTGTCACACCTGTTTCGCTGTCACACCTTTATCTCTGTCACACCTGTATCTCTGTCACACCTATATCTGTCGCTCCTGTATCTCTGTTACACCTGTGTCTCTGTCAAACCTGAACCTCTGTTACACCTGTGTCTCTGTCACACCTGAATCTCTATAACACCTTTATCTCTGTCACACCTGTATCTCTGTCACACCTATATCTCTCACACCTGTGTCTCTGTCACACCTGTGTCTCTGTCATACCTGTATCTCTGTCGCACCTGTCTCTCTGTCATACCTGTATCTCTGTCACACCTGTGTCTGTTACACCTGTATCTGTCACACCTGTACCTCTGTCGCACCTGTGCCTCTGCAACACCTGTATCTCTCCTACACCTGCATCTGTCACACCTGTATCTCTGTCACACCTCTTTCTCTGTTACACCTGTGTCTCTTTCGCACCTGTGTCTCTGTCACACCTGTGTCTCTGTTACACCTGTATCTCTGTCACACCTGTGTCTCTGTCACACTTGCATCTCGCTTACACCTGTATCTGTCGCACCTGTGTCTCTGTCGCACCTGTGTCTCTGTCACACCTGTATCTGTTACACCTGTCTCTGCCACACCTGTATCTCTCTTACAACTGTGTCTCTGTCACACCTGTGTCTCTGTCACACTTGAATCTCTCTTACACCTGTGTCTCTGTCAAACCTGTATCTGTGTCACACCTGTATCTCTGGCACACCTGTATCTCTGTCATACCTGTATCTCGCTTACACGTGTATCTCTGTCACACCTGTGTCTCTTTTACACTTGTATTTGTCACACCTCTACCTCTGTCGCACCTGTGTCTATGTCACACCTGTGTCTCTGTCGCACCTGTGTCTCTGTCACACCTGTGTCTCTTTTACACCTGTATCTGTCACACCTGTGTCTCTGTCGCACTTGTGTCTCTGTCACACCTGTGTCTCTTTTACACCTGTATCTGTCACACCTGTGTCTCTGTCGCACCTGTGTCTCTGTCACACCTGTATCTGTTACACCTGTCTCTGCCACACCTGTATCTCTCTTACAACTGTGTCTCTGTCACACCTGTGTCTCTGTCACACTTGAATCTCTCTTACACCTGTGTCTCTGTCAAACCTGTATCTCTGTCACACCTGTATCTCTGGCACACCTGTATCTCTGTCATACCTGTATCTCGCTTACACGTGTATCTCTGTCACACCTGTGTCTCTTTTACACTTGTATCTGTCACACCTCTACCTCTGTCGCACCTGTGTCTATGTCACACCTGTGTCTCTGTCGCACCTGTGTCTCTGTCACACCTGTGTCTCTTTTACACCTGTATCTGTCACACCTCTACCTCTGTCGCACCTGTGTCTCTGTCAGACCTATGTCTCTGTCGCACCTGTGCCTCTGTCACACCTGTGTCTCTGTCACACCTTTATCTCTGTCACACCTGTATCTCTGTCACACCTATATCTGTCACACCTTTATCTCTGTCACACCTGTGTCTCTGTCACACCTGTGTTTCTGTCACGCCTGTTTCGCTGTTACACCTGTATCTGTCACACCTGTACCTCTGTCTCACCTGTCTCTGTCTCACCTGTGTCTCTGTCACACCTGTGTCTCTGTCGCACCTGTCTCTCTGTCGCACCTGTGTCTCTGTCACACCTGTGTCTCTGTCACACCTGAATCTCTGTCACACCTTTATCTCTGTTACACTTATATCTGTCACACCTGTATCTCCATCACACCTGTGTCTCTGTCACACCTGTGTCTCTGTCACACATGAATCTCTATCACACCTTTATCTCTGTCACACCTGTATCTCTGTCACACCTATATCTCTCACACCTGTGTCTCTGTCACACCTGAATCTCTGTCACACCTTTATCTCTGTTACACCTATATCTGTCACACCTGTATCTCCGTCACACCTGTGTCTCTGTCACACCTGTTTCGCTGTCACACCTTTATCTCTGTCACACCTGTATCTCTGTCACACCTATATCTGTCGCTCCTGTATCTCTGTTACACCTGTGTCTCTGTCACACCTGAACCTCTGTTACACCTGTGTCTCTGTCACACCTGAATTTCTATCACACCTTTATCTCTGTCACACCTGTATCTCTGTCACACCTATATCTCTCACACCTGTGTCTCTGTCACACCTGAGTCTCTGTCATACCTGTATCTCTATCGCACCTGTCTCTCTGTCATACCTGTATCTCTGTCACACCTGTGTCTGTTACACCTGTATCTGTCACACCTGTACCTCTGTCGCACCTGTGCCTCTGCAACACCTGTATCTCTCTTACACCTGCATCTGTCACACCTGTATCTCTGTCACACCTGTACCTTTGTTGCACCTGTGTCTCTTTCACACCTGTGTATCTGTCGCACCTGTGTCTCTGTCAGACCTGTATCTCTGTCGCACCTGTGTCTCTTTCACACCTGTTTCTCTGTCACACCTGTGTCTCTGTCACACCTGAATCTCTGTCACACCTTTATCTCTGTTACACCTATATCTGTCACACCTTTATCTCTGTTAAACCTATATCTGTCACATCTGTATCTCCATCACACCTGTGTCTCTGTCAGACCAGTGTCTCTGTCGCACCTGTGCCTCTGTCACACCTGTGTCTCTGTCACACCTGAATCTCTGTCACACCTTTATCTCTGTCACACCTGTATCTCTGTCACACCTATATCTGTCACAACTGTATCTCTGTCACACCTGTGTCTCTGTCACACCTGTGTTTCTGTCACGCCTGTTTCGCTGTTACACCTGTATCTGTCACACCTGTACCTCTGTCTCACCTGTGTCTCTGTGTCACCTGTGTCTCTGTCACACCTGTGTCTCTGTCGCACCTGTCTCTCTGTCGCACCTGTGTCTCTGTCACACCTGTGTCTCTGTCACACCTGAATCTCTGTCACACCTTTATCTCTGTTACACCTATATCTGTCACACGTGTATCTCCGTCACACCTGTGTCTCTGTCACACCTGTGTCTCTGTCACACATGAATCTCTATCACACCTTTATCTCTGTCACACCTGTATCTCTGTCACACCTATATCTCTCACACCTGTGTCTCTGTCACACCTGAGTCTCTGTCATACCTGTATCTCTGTCGCACCTGTCTTTCTGTCATACCTGTATCTCTGTCACACCTGTGTCTGTTACACCTGTATCTGTCACACCTGTACCTCTGTCGCACCTGTGCCTCTGCAACACCTGTATCTCTCCTACACCTGCATCTGTCACACCTGTATCTCTGTCACACCTGTACCTCTGTTGCACCTGTGTCTCTTTCACACCTGTGTATCTGTCGCACCTGTGTCTCTTTTACACTTGTATTTGTCACACCTCTACCTCTGTCGCACCTGTGTCTATGTCACACCTGTGTCTCTGTCGCACCTGTGTCTCTGTCACACCTGTGTCTCTTTTACACCTGTATCTGTCACACCTGTGTCTCTGTCGCACCTGTGTCTCTGTCACACCTGTATCTGTTACACCTGTCTCTGCCACACCTGTATCTCTCTTACAACTGTGTCTCTGTCACACCTGTGTCTCTGTCACACTTGAATCTCTCTTACACCTGTGTCTCTGTCAAACCTGTATCTGTGTCACACCTGTATCTCTGGCACACCTGTATCTCTGTCATACCTGTATCTCGCTTACACGTGTATCTCTGTCACACCTGTGTCTCTTTTACACTTGTATCTGTCACACCTCTACCTCTGTCGCACCTGTGTCTATGTCACACCTGTGTCTCTGTCACACCTGTGTCTCTGTCAGACCTATGTCTCTGTCGCACCTGTGCCTCTGTCACACCTGTGTCTCTGTCACACCTGAATCTCTGTCACACCTTTATCTCTGTCACACCTGTATCTCTGTCACACCTATATCTGTCACACCTTTATCTCTGTCACACCTGTGTCTCTGTCACACCTGTGTTTCTGTCACGCCTGTTTCGCTGTTACACCTGTATCTGTCACACCTGTACCTCTGTCTCACCTGTGTCTCTGTCTCACCTGTGTCTCTGTCACACCTGTGTCTCTGTCGCACCTGTCTCTCTGTCGCACCTGTGTCTCTGTCACACCTGTGTCTCTGTCACACCTGAATCTCTGTCACACCTTTATCTCTGTTACACCTATATCTGTCACACCTGTATCTCCGTCACACCTGTGTCTCTGTCACACCTGTTTCGCTGTCACACCTTTATCTCTGTCACACCTGTATCTCTGTCACACCTATATCTGTCGCTCCTGTATCTCTGTTACACCTGTGTCTCTGTCACACCTGAACCTCTGTTACACCTGTGTCTCTGTCACACCTGAATTTCTATCACACCTTTATCTCTGTCACACCTGTATCTCTGTCACACCTATATCTCTCACACCTGTGTCTCTGTCACACCTGAGTCTCTGTCATACCTGTATCTCTGTCGCACCTGTCTCTCTGTCATACCTGTATCTCTGTCACACCTGTGTCTGTTACACCTGTATCCGTCACACCTGTACCTCTGTCGCACCTGTGTCTCTTTCACACCTGTGTATCTGTCGCACCTGTGTCTCTGTCAGACCTGTATCTCTGTCGCACCTGTGTCTGTTTCACACCTGTGTCTCTGTCACACCTGTGTCTCTGTCACACCTGAATCTCTGTCACACCTTTATCTCTGTTACACCTATATCTGTCACACCTTTATCTCTGTTAAACCTATATCTGTCACATCTGTATCTCCATCACACCTGTGTCTCTGTCAGACCAGTGTCTCTGTCGCACCTGTGCCTCTGTCACACCTGTGTCTCTGTCACACCTGAATCTCTGTCACACCTTTATCTCTGTCACACCTGTATCTCTGTCACACCTATATCTGTCACAACTGTATCTCTGTCACACCTGTGTCTCTGTCACACCTGTGTTTCTGTCACGCCTGTTTCGCTGTTACACCTGTATCTGTCACACCTGTACCTCTGTCTCACCTGTGTCTCTGTCTCACCTGTGTCTCTGTCACACCTGTGTCTCTGTCGCACCTGTCTCTCTGTCGCACCTGTGTCTCTGTCACACCTGTGTCTCTGTCACACCTGAATCTCTGTCACACCTTTATCTCTGTTACACTTATATCTGTCACACCTGTATCTCCGTCACACCTCTGTCTCTGTCACACCTGTGTCTCTGTCACACATGAATCTCTATCACACCTTTATCTCTGTCACACCTGTATCTCTGTCACACCTATATCTCTCACACCTGTGTCTCTGTCGCACCTGTGTCTCTGTCACACCTGTGTCTCTGTCGCACCTGTGTCTCTGTCACACCTGAATCTCTGTCACACCTTTATCTCTGTTACACCTATATCTGTCACACCTTTATCTCTGTTACACCTATATCTGTCACACCTGTATCTCCGTCACACCTGTGTCTCTGTCACACCTGTTTCGCTGTCACACCTTTATCTCTGTCACACCTGTATCTCTGGCACACTTATATCTGTCGCACCTGTATCTCTGTTACACCTGTGTCTCTGTCACACCTGAACCTCTGTTACACCTGTGTCTCTGTCACACCTTTATCTCTGTCACACCTGTATCTCTGTCACACCTGTGTTTCTGTCATACCTGTATCTCTGTCGCACCTGTCTCTCTCTCATACCTGTATCTCTGTCACACCTGTGTCTCTGTTACACCTGTATCTGTCACACCTGTACCTCTGTCGCACCTGTGCCTCTGCAACACCTGTATCTCTCTTACACCTGCATCTGTCACACCTGTATCTCTGTCACACCTGTACCTCTGTCGCACCTGTGTCTCTTTCACACCTATTTATCTGTCGCACCTGTGTCTCTGTCAAACCTGTGTCTCTGTCGTACCTGTCTCTCTGTCACACCTGTGTCTGTGTTACACCTGTATCTCTGTCACACCTGTGTCTTTGTCATACCTGTATCTCTGTCGCACCTGTGTCTCTTTCACACCTGTGTATCTGTCGCACCTGTGTCTCTGTCAGACCTGTATCTCTGTCGCACCTGTGTCTCTTTCACACCTGTTTCTCTGTCACACCTGTGTCTCTGTCACACCTGAATCTCTGTCACACCTTTATCTCTGTTACACCTATATCTGTCACACCTTTATCTCTGTTAAACCTATATCTGTCACATCTGTATCTCCATCACACCTGTGTCTCTGTCACACCAGTGTCTCTGTCGCACCTGTGCCTCTGTCACACCTGTGTCTCTGTCACACCTGAATCTCTGTCACACCTTTATCTCTGTCACACCTGTATCTCTGTCACACCTATATCTGTCACAACTGTATCTCTGTCACACCTGTGTCTCTGTCACACCTGTGTTTCTGTCACGCCTGTTTCGCTGTTACACCTGTATCTGTCACACCTGTACCTCTGTCTCACCTGTGTCTCTGTCTCACCTGTGTCTCTGTCACACCTGTGTCTCTGTCGCACCTGTCTCTCTGTCGCACCTGTGTCTCTGTCACACCTGTGTCTCTGTCACACCTGAATCTCTGTCACACCTTTATCTCTGTTACACCTATATCTGTCACACCTGTATCTCCGTCACACCTGTGTCTCTGTCACACCTGTGTCTCTGTCACACATGAATCTCTATCACACCTTTATCTCTGTCACACCTGTATCTCTGTCACACCTATATCTCTCACACCTGTGTCTCTGTCACACCTGAGTCTCTGTCATACCTGTATCTCTGTCGCACCTGTCTTTCTGTCATACCTGTATCTCTGTCACACCTGTGTCTGTTACACCTGTATCTGTCACACCTGTACCTCTGTCGCACCTGTGCCTCTGCAACACCTGTATCTCTCCTACACCTGCATCTGTCACACCTGTATCTCTGTCACACCTGTACCTCTCTTGCACCTGTGTCTCTTTCACACCTGTGTATCTGTCGCACCTGTGTCTCTTTTACACTTGTATTTGTCACACCTCTACCTCTGTCGCACCTGTGTCTATGTCACACCTGTGTCTCTGTCGCACCTGTGTCTCTGTCACACCTGTGTCTCTTTTACACCTGTATCTGTCACACCTGTGTCTCTGTCGCACCTGTGTCTCTGTCACACCTGTATCTGTTACACCTGTCTCTGCCACACCTGTATCTCTCTTACAACTGTGTCTCTGTCACACCTGTGTCTCTGTCACACTTGAATCTCTCTTACACCTGTGTCTCTGTCAAACCTGTATCTGTGTCACACCTGTATCTCTGGCACACCTGTATCTCTGTCATACCTGTATCTCGCTTACACGTGTATCTCTGTCACACCTGTGTCTCTTTTACACTTGTATCTGTCACACCTCTACCTCTGTCGCACCTGTGTCTATGTCACACCTGTGTCTCTGTCGCACCTGTGTCTCTGTCAGACCTATGTCTCTGTCGCACCTGTGCCTCTGTCACACCTGTGTCTCTGTCACACCTGAATCTCTGTCACACCTTTATCTCTGTCACACTTGTATCTCTGTCACACCTATATCTGTCACACCTTTATCTCTGTCACACCTGTGTCTCTGTCACACATGTGTTTCTGTCACGCCTGTTTCGCTGTTACACCTGTATCTGTCACACCTGTACCTCTGTCTCACCTGTGTCTCTGTCTCACCTGTGTCTCTGTCACACCTGTGTCTCTGTCGCACCTGTCTCTCTGTCGCACCTGTGTCTCTGTCACACCTGTGTCTCTGTCACACCTGAATCTCTGTCACACCTTTATCTCTGTTACACCTATATCTGTCACACCTGTATCTCCATCACACCTGTGTCTCTGTCACACCTGTTTCGCTGTCACACCTTTATCTCTGTCACACCTGTATCTCTGTCACACCTATATCTGTCGCTCCTGTATCTCTGTTACACCTGTGTCTCTGTCACACCTGAACCTCTGTTACACCTGTGTCTCTGTCACACCTGAATTTCTATCACACCTTTATCTCAATCACACCTGTATCTCTGTCACACCTATATCTCTCACACCTGTGTCTCTGTCACACCTGAGTCTCTGTCATACCTGTATCTCTGTCGCACCTGTCTCTCTGTCATACCTGTATCTCTGTCACACCTGTGTCTGTTACACCTGTATCCGTCACACCTGTACCTCTGTCGCACCTGTGCCTCTGCAACACCTGTATCTCTCCTACACCTGCATCTGTCACACCTGTATCTCTGTCACACCTGTACCTCTGTTGCACCTGTGTCTCTTTCACACCTGTGTATCTGTCGCACCTGTGTCTCTGTCAGACCTGTATCTCTGTCGAACCTGTGTCTGTTTCACACCTGTGTCTCTGTCACACCTGTGTCTCTGTCACACCTGAATCTCTGTCACACCTTTATCTCTGTTACACCTATATCTGTCACACCTTTATCTCTGTTAAACCTATATCTGTCACATCTGTATCTCCATCACACCTGTGTCTCTGTCAGACCAGTGTCTCTGTCGCACCTGTGCCTCTGTCACACCTGTGTCTCTGTCACACCTGAATCTCTGTCACACCTTTATCTCTGTCACACCTGTATCTCTGTCACACCTATATCTGTCACAACTGTATCTCTGTCACACCTGTGTCTCTGTCACACCTGTGTTTCTGTCACGCCTGTTTCGCTGTTACACCTGTATCTGTCACACCTGTACCTCTGTCTCACCTGTGTCTCTGTCTCACCTGTGTCTCTGTCACACCTGTGTCTCTGTCGCACCTGTCTCTCTGTCGCACCTGTGTCTCTGTCACACCTGTGTCTCTGTCACACCTGAATCTCTGTCACACCTTTATCTCTGTTACACTTATATCTGTCACACCTGTATCTCCGTCACACCTGTGTCTCTGTCACACCTGTGTCTCTGTCACACATGAATCTCTATCACACCTTTATCTCTGTCACACCTGTATCTCTGTCAAACCTATATCTCTCACACCTGTGTCTCTGTCGCACCTGTGTCTCTGTCACACCTGTGTCTCTGTCGCACCTGTGTCTCTGTCACACCTGAATCTCTGTCACACCTTTATCTCTGTTACACCTATATCTGTCACACCTTTATCTCTGTTACACCTATATCTGTCACACCTGTATCTCCGTCACACCTGTGTCTCTGTCACACCTGTTTCGCTGTCACACCTTTATCTCTGTTACACCTGTGTCTCTGTCACACCTGAACCTCTGTTACACCTGTGTCTCTGTCACACCTTTATCTCTGTCACACCTGTATCTCTGTCACACCTGTGTTTCTGTCATACCTGTATCTCTGTCGCACCTGTCTCTCTCTCATACCTGTATCTCTGTCACACCTGTGTCTCTGTTACACCTGTATCTGTCACACCTGTACCTCTGTCGCACCTGTGCCTCTGCAACACCTGCATCTCTCCTACACCTGCATCTGTCACACCTGTATCTCTGTCACACCTGTACCTCTGTCGCACCTGTGTCTCTTTCACACCTATTTATCTGTCGCACCTGTGTCTCTGTCAAACCTGTGTCTCTGTCGTACCTGTCTCTCTGTCACACCTGTGTCTGTGTTACACCTGTATCTCTGTCACACCTGTGTCTTTGTCATACCTGTATCTCTGTCGCACCTGTGTCTCTGTCGCACCTGTGTCTCTGTCACACCTGTGTCTCTGTGACACCTGTATCTCTGTCGCACCTGTGTCTCTGTCACAGCTGTATCTCTGTCACACCTGTGTCTGTCACATCTGTACCTCTCTTCCACCTCTGTCTCTATCGCACCTGTATCTCGGTCACACCTGTGTCTCTGTTACACCTGTATCTCTGTCACACCTGTGCCTCTGTCATACCTGTATCTCTGTCACACCTCTTTCTCTGTTACACCTGTGTCTCTTTCGCACCTGTGTCTCTGTCACACCTGTGTCTCTGTTACACCTGTATTTCTGTCACACCTGTGTCTCTGTCACACTTGCATCTCGCTTACACCTGTATCTGTCGCACCTGTGTCTCTGTCGCACCTGTGTCTCTGTCACACCTGTATCTCTGTTACACCTGTCTCTGCCACATCTGTATCTCTATTACAACTGTGTCTCTGTCACACCTGTGTCTCTGTCACACTTGAATCTCTCTTACACCTGTGTCTCTGTCACACCTGTGTCTCTGTCACACCTGAATCTCTGTCACACCTTTATCTCTGTTACACCTATATCTATCACACCTGTATCTCCGTCACACCTGTGTCTCTGTCACACCTGTTTCGCTGTAACACCTTTATCTCTGTCACACCTGTATCTCTATCACACCTATATCTGTCGCTCCTGTATCTCTGTTACACCTGTGTCTCTGTCACACCTGATCCTCTGTTACACCTGTGTCTCTGTCACACCTGAATCTCTATCACACCTTTATCTCTGTCACACCTGTATCTCTGTCACACCTATATCTCTCACACCTGTGTCTCTGTCACACCTGTTTCTCTGCCATACCTGTATTTCTGTCGCACCTGTCTCTCTGTCATACCTGTATCTCTGTCACACCTGTGTCTCTGTTACACCTGTATCTGTCACACCTGTACCTCTGTCGCACCTGTGCCTCTGTCACAACTGTATCTCTGTCACACCTGTGTCTGTCACATCTGTACCTCTCTTACACCTGTGTCTCTATCGCACCTGTATCTCGGTCACACCTGTGTCTCTGTTACACCTGTATCTCTGTCACACCTGTGCCTCTGTCATACCTGTTTCTCTGTCACACCTCTTTCTCTGTTACACCTGTGTCTCTTTCGCACCTGTGTCTCTGTCACACCTGTGTCTCTGTTACACCTGTATCTCTGTCACACCTGTGTCTCTGTAACACTTGCATCTCGCTTACACCTGTATCTGTCGCACCTGTGTCTCTGTCGCACCTGTGTCTCTGTCACACCTGTATCTCTGTTACACCTGTCTCTGCCACACCTGTATCTCTCTTACAACTGTGTCTCTGTCACACCTGTGTCTCTGTCACACTTGAATCTCTCTTACACCTGTGTCTCTGTCAAACCTGTATCTGTGTCACACCTGTATCTCTGGCACACCTGTATCTCTGTCATACCTGTATCTCGCTTACACGTGTATCTCTGTCACACCTGTGTCTCTTTTACACCTGTATCTGTCACACCTCTACCTCTGTCGCACCTGTGTCTATGTCACACCTGTGTCTCTGTCGCACCTGTGTCTCTGTCACACCTGTGTCTCTTTTACACCTGTATCTGTCACACCTCTACCTCTGTCGCACCTGTGTCTCTGTAAGACCTGTGTCTCTGTCGCACCTGTGCCTCTGTCACACCTGTGTCTCTGTCACACCTGAATCTCTGTCACACCTTTATCTCTGTCACACCTGTATCTCTGTCACACCTATATTTGTCACACCTGTATCTCTGTCACACCTGTGTCTCTGTCACACCTGTGTTTCTGTCACGCCTGTTTCCCTGTTACACCTGTATCTGTCACACCTGTACCTCTGTCTCACCTGTGTCTCTGTCTCACCTGTGTCTCTGTCACACCTGTGTCTCTGTCGCACCTGTCTCTCTGTCGCACCTGTGTCTCTGTCACACCTGTGTCTCTGTCACACCTGAATCTCTGTCACACCTTTATCTCTGTTACACCTATATCTGTCACACCTGTATCTCCGTCACACCTGTGTCTCTGTCACACCTGTTTCGCTGTCACACCTTTATCTCTGTCACACCTGTATCTCTGTCACACCTATATCTGTCGCTCCTGTATCTCTGTTACACCTGTGTCTCTGTCACACCTGAACCTCTGTTACACCTGTGTCTCTGTCACACCTGAATCTCTATCACACCTTTATCTCTGTCACACCTGTATATCTGTCACACCTATATCTCTCACACCTGTGTCTCTGTCACACCTGTGTCTCTGTCATACCTGTATCTCTCTCGCACCTCTCTCTCTGTCATACCTGTATCTCTGTCACACCTTTATCTCTGTTACACCTATATCTGTCACACCTGTATCTCCGTCACACCTGTGTCTCCGTCACACCTGTGTCTCTGTCACACATGAATCTCTATCACACCTTTATCTCTGTCACACCTGTATCTCTGTCACACCTATATCTCTCACACCTGTGTCTCTGTCACACCTGAGTCTCAGTCATACCTGTATCTCTGTCGCACCTGTCTTTCTGTCATACCTGTATCTCTGTCACACCTGTGTCTGTTACACCTGTATCTGTCACACCTGTACCTCTGTCGCACCTGTGCCTCTGCAACACCTGTATCTCTCCTACACCTGCATCTGTCACACCTGTATCTCTGTCACACCTGTACCTCTGTTGCACCTGTGTCTTTTTCACACCTGTGTATCTGTCGCACCTGTGTCTCTGTCAAACCTGTGTCTTTGTCGCACCTGTCTCTCTGTCACACCTGTGTCTCTGTTACACCTGTATCTGTCACACCTGTGTCTTTGTCATACCTGTATCTCTGTCGCACCTGTGTCTCTGTCACACCTGTGTCTCTGTCGCACCTGTGTCTCTGTCACACCTGAATCTCTGTCACACCTTTATCTCTGTTACACCTATATCTGTCACACCTTTATCTCTGTTACACCTATATCTGTCACACCTGTATCTCCGTCACACCTGTGTCTCTGTCACACCTGTTTCGCTGTCACACCTTTATCTCTGTCACACCTGTATCTCTGTCACACCTATATCTGTCGCACCTGTATCTCTGTTACACCTGTGTCTCTGTCACACCTGAACCTCTGTTACACCTGTGTCTCTGTCACACTTTATCTCTGTCACACCTGTATCTCTGTCACACCTGTGTCTCTGTCATACCTGTATCTCTGTCGCACCTGTCTCTCTCTCATACCTGTATCTCTGTCACACCTGTGTCTCTGTTACACCTGTATCTGTCACACCTGTACCTCTGTCGCACCTGTGCCTCTGCAACACCTGTATCTCTCCTACACCTGCATCTGTCACACCTGTATCTCTGTCACACCTGTACCTCTGTCGCACCTGTGTCTCTTTCACACCTGTGTATCTGTCGCACCTGTGTCTCTGTCAAACCTGTGTCTCTGTCGTACCTGTCTCTCTGTCACACCTGTGTCTGTGTTACACCTGTATCTCTGTCACACCTGTGTCTTTGTCATACCTGTATCTCTGTCGCACCTGTGTCTCTGTCGCACCTGTGTCTCTGTCACACCTGTGTCTCTGTGACACCTGTATCTCTGTCGCACCTGTGTCTCTGTCACAGCTGTATCTCTGTCAAACCTGTGTCTGTCACATCTGTACCTCTCTTCCACCTCTGTCTCTATCGCACCTGTATCTCGGTCACACCTGTGTCTCTGTTACACCTGTATCTCTGTCACACCTGTGCCTCTGTCATACCTGTATCTCTGTCACACCTCTTTCTCTGTTACACCTGTGTCTCTTTCGCACCTGTGTCTCTGTCACACCTGTGTCTCTGTTACACCTGTATTTCTGTCACACCTGTGTCTCTGTCACACTTGCATCTCTCTTACACCTGTATCTGTCGCACCTGTGTCTCTGTCGCACCTGTGTCTCTGTCACACCTGTATCTCTGTTACACCTGTCTCTGCCACACCTGTATCTCTATTACAACTGTGTCTCTGTCACACCTGTGTCTCTGTCACACTTGAATCTCTCTTACACCTGTGTCTCTGTCAAACCTGTATCTGTGTCACACCTGTATCTCTGGCACACCTGTGTCTATGTCACACCTGTGTCTCTGTCGCACCTGTGTCTCTGTCACACCTGTGTCTCTTTTACACCTGTATCTGTCACACCTCTACCTCTGTCGCACCTGTGTCTCTGTCAGACCTGTCTCTGTCGCACCTGTGCCTCTGTCACACCTGTGTCTCTGTCACACCTGAATCTCTGTCACACCTTTATCTCTGTCACACCTGTATCTCTGTCACACCTATATCTGTCACACCTGTATCTCTGTCACACCTGTGTCTCTGTCACACCTGTGTTTCTATCACGCCTGTTTCGCTGTTACACCTGTATCTGTCACACCTGTACCTCTGTCTCACCTGTGTCTCTGTCTCACCTGTGTCTCTGTCACACCTGTGTCTCTGTCGCACCTGTCTATCTGTCGCACCTGTGTCTCTGTCACACCTGTGTCTCTGTCACACCTGAATCTCTGTCACACCTTTATCTCTGTTACACCTATATCTATCACACCTGTATCTCCGTCACACCTGTGTCTCTGTCACACCTGTTTCGCTGTAACACCTTTATCTCTGTCACACCTGTATCTCTATCACACCTATATCTGTCGCTCCTGTATCTCTGTTACACCTGTGTCTCTGACACACCTGATCCTCTGTTACACCTGTGTCTCTGTCACACCTGAATCTCTATCACACCTTTATCTCTGTCACACCTGTATCTCTGTCACACCTATATCTCTCACACCTGTGTCTCTGTCACACCTGTTTCTCTGCCATACCTGTATCTCTGTCGCACCTGTCTCTCTGTCATACCTGTATCTCTGTCACACCTGTGTCTCTGTTACACCTGTATCTGTCACACCTGTACCTCTGTCGCACCTGTGCCTCTGTCACAACTGTATCTCTGTCACACCTGTGTCTGTCACATCTGTACCTCTCTTACACCTGTGTCTCTATCACACCTGTATCTCGGTCACACCTGTGTCTCTGTTACACCTGTATCTCTGTCACACCTGTGCCTCTGTCATACCTGTTTCTCTGTCACACCTCTTTCTCTGTTACACCTGTGTCTCTTTCGCACCTGTGTCTCTGTCACACCTGTGTCTCTGTTACACCTGTATCTCTGTCACACCTGTGTCTCTGTCACACTTGCATCTCGCTTACACCTGTATCTGTCGCACCTGTGTCTCTGTCGCACCTGTGTCTCTGTCACACCTGTATCTCTGTTACACCTGTCTCTGCCACACCTGTATCTCTCTTACAACTGTGTCTCTGTCACACCTGTGTCTCTGTCACACTTGAATCTCTCTTACACCTGTGTCTCTGTCAAACCTGTATCTGTGTCACACCTGTATCTCTGGCACACCTGTATCTCTGTCATACCTGTATCTCGCTTACACGTGTATCTCTGTCACACCTGTGTCTCTTTTACACCTGTATCTGTCACACCTCTACCTCTGTCGCACCTGTGTCTATGTCACACCTGTGTCTCTGTCGCACCTGTGTCTCTTTTACACCTGTATCTGTCACACCTCTACCTCTGTCGCACCTGTGTCTCTGTCAGACCTGTGTCTCTGTCGCACCTGTGCCTCTGTCACACCTGTGTCTCTGTCACACCTGAATCTCTGTCACACCTTTATCTCTGTCACACCTGTATCTCTGTCACACCTATATCTGTCACACCTGTATCTCTGTCACACCTGTGTCTCTGTCACACATGTGTTTCTGTCACGCCTGTTTCGCTGTTACACCTGTATCTGTCACACCTGTACCTCTGTCTCACCTGTGTCTCTGTCTCACCTGTGTCTCTGTCACACCTGTGTCTATGTCGCACCTGTCTCTCTGTCGCACCTGTGTCTCTGTCACACCTGTGTCTCTGTCACACCTGAATCTCTGTCACACCTTTATCTCTGTTACACCTATATCTGTCACACCTGTATCTCCGTCACACCTGTGTCTCTGTCACACCTGTTTCACTGTCACACCTTTATCTCTGTCACACCTGTATCTCTGTCACACCTATATCTGTCGCTCCTGTATCTCTGTTACACCTGTGTCTCTGTCACACCTGAACCTCTGTTACACCTGTGTCTCTGTCACACCTGAATCTCTATCACACCTTTATCTCTGTCACACCTGTATCTCTGTCACACCTATATCTCTCACACCTGTGTTTCTGTCACACCTGTGTCTCTGTCATACCTGTATCTCTGTCGCACCTCTCTCTCTGTCATACCTGTATCTCTGTCACACCTGTGTCTCTGTTACACCTGTATCTGTCACACCTGTACCTCTGTCGCACCTGTGCCTCTGTCACAGCTGTATCTCTGTCACACCTGTGTCTGTCACATCTGTACCTCTCTTACACCTGTGTCTCTATCGCACCTGTATCTCGGTCACACCTGTGTCTCTGTTACACCTGTATCTCTGTCGCACCGGTATCTCTGTCAAACCTGTATCTCTGTCACACCTGTGTCGCTGTTACACCTGTATCTCTGTCACACCTGTGCCTCTGTCATACTTGTATCTCTGTCACACCTCTTTCTCTTTTACACCTGTATCTGTCGCACCTGTGTCTCTGTCGCACCTGTGTCTCTGTCACACCTGTATCTCTGTTACACCTGTCTCTGCCACACCTGTATCTCTCTTACAACTGTGTCTCTGTCACACCTGTGTCTCTGTCACACTTGAATCTCTCTTACACCTGTGTCTCTGTCAAACCTGTATCTGTGTCACACCTGTATCTCTGGCACACCTGTATCTCTGTCATACCTGTATCTCGCTTACACGTGTATCTCTGTCACACCTGTGTCTCTTTTACACCTGTATCTGTCACACCTCTACCTCTGTCGCACCTGTGTCTATGTCACACCTGTGTCTCTGTCGCACCTGTGTCTCTGTCACACCTGTGTCTCTTTTACACCTGTATCTGTCACACCTCTACCTCTGTCGCACCTGTGTCTGTGTCAGACCTGTGTCTCTGTCACACCTGAATCTCTGTCACACCTTTATCTCTGTCACACCTGTATCTCTGTCACACCTATATCTGTCACACCTGTATCTCTGTCGCACCTGTCTCTCTGTCATACCTGTATCTCTGTCACACCTGTGTCTCTGTTACACCTGTATCTGTCACACCTGTACCTCTGTCGCACCTGTGCCTCTGTCACAACTGTATCTCTGTCACACCTGTGTCTGTCACATCTGTACCTCCCTTACACCTGTGTCTCTATCGCACCTGTATCTCGGTCACACCTGTGTCTCTGTTACACCTGTATCTCTGTCACACCTGTGCCTCTGTCATACCTGTTTCTCTGTCACACCTCTTTCTCTGTTACACCTGTGTCTCTTTCGCACCTGTGTCTCTGTCACACCTGTGTCTCTGTTACACCTGTATCTCTGTCACACCTGTGTCTCTGTCACACTTGCATCTCGCTTACACCTGTATCTGTCGCACCTGTGTCTCTGTCGCACCTGTGTCTCTGTCACACCTGTATCTCTGTTACACCTGTCTCTGCCACACCTGTATCTCTCTTACAACTGTGTCTCTGTCACACCTGTGTCTCTGTCACACTTGAATCTCTCTTACACCTGTGTCTCTGTCAAACCTGTATCTGTGTCACACCTGTATCTCTGTTACACCTGTCTCTGCCACACCTGTATCTCTCTTACAACTGTGTCTCTGTCACACCTGTGTCTCTGTCACACTTGAATCTCTCTTACACCTGTGTCTCTGTCAAACCTGTATCTGTGTCACACCTGTATCTCTGGCACACCTGTATCTCTGTCATACCTGTATCTCGCTTACACGTGTATCTCTGTCACACCTGTGTCTCTTTTACACCTGTATCTGTCACACCTCTACCTCTGTCGCACCTGTGTCTATGTCACACCTGTGTCTCTGTCGCACCTGTGTCTCTTTTACACCTGTATCTGTCACACCTCTACCTCTGTCGCACCTGTGTCTCTGTCAGACCTGTGTCTCTGTCGCACCTGTGCCTCTGTCACACCTGTGTCTCTGTCACACCTGAATATCTGTCACACCTTTATCTCTGTCACACCTGTATCTCTGTCACACCTATATCTGTCACACCTGTATCTCTGTCACACCTGTGTCTCTGTCACACATGTGTTTCTGTCACGCCTGTTTCGCTGTTACACCTGTATCTGTCACACCTGTACCTCTGTCTCACCTGTGTCTCTGTCTCACCTGTGTCTCTGTCACACCTGTGTCTATGTCGCACCTGTCTCTCTGTCGCACCTGTGTCTCTGTCACACCTGTGTCTCTGTCACACCTGAATCTCTGTCACACCTTTATCTCTGTTACACCTATATCTGTCACACCTGTATCTCCGTCACACCTGTGTCTCTGTCACACCTGTTTCACTGTCACACCTTTATCTCTGTCACACCTGTATCTCTGTCACACCTATATCTGTCGCTCCTGTATCTCTGTTACACCTGTGTCTCTGTCACACCTGAACCTCTGTTACACCTGTGTCTCTGTCACACCTGAATCTCTATCACACCTTTATCTCTGTCACACCTGTATCTCTGTCACACCTATATCTCTCACACCTGTGTCTCTGTCACACCTGTGTCTCTGTCATACCTGTATCTCTGTCGCACCTCTCTCTCTGTCATACCTGTATCTCTGTCACACCTGTGTCTCTGTTATACCTGTATCTGTCACACCTGTACCTCTGTCGCACCTGTGCCTCTGTCACAGCTGTATCTCTGTCACACCTGTGTCTGTCACATCTGTACCTCTCTTACACCTGTGTCTCTATCGCACCTGTATCTCGGTCACACCTGTGTCTCTGTCACACCTGAATCTCTATCACACCTTTATCTCTGTCACACCTGTATCTCTGTCACACCTATATCTCTCACACCTGTGTCTCTGTCACACCTGTGTCTCTGTCATACCTGTATCTCTGTCGCACCTCTCTCTCTGTCATACCTGTATCTCTGTCACACCTGTGTCTCTGTTACACCTGTATCTGTCACACCTGTACCTCTGTCGCACCTGTGCCTCTGTCACAGCTGTATCTCTGTCACACCTGTGTCTGTCACATCTGTACCTCTCTTACACCTGTGTCTCTATCGCACCTGTATCTCGGTCACACCTGTGTCTCTGTTACACCTGTATCTCTGTCGCACCGGTGTCTCTGTCAAACCTGTATCTCTGTCACACCTGTGTCGCTGTTACACCTGTATCTCTGTCACGCCTGTGCCTCTGTCATACTTGTATCTCTGTCACACCTCTTTCTCTTTTACACCTGTATCTGTCGCACCTGTGTCTCTGTCGCACCTGTGTCTCTGTCACACCTGTATCTCTGTTACACCTGTCTCTGCCACACCTGTATCTCTCTTACAACTGTGTCTCTGTCACACCTGTGTCTCTGTCACACTTGAATCTCTCTTACACCTGTGTCTCTGTCAAACCTGTATCTGTGTCACACCTGTATCTCTGGCACACCTGTATCTCTGTCATACCTGTATCTCGCTTACACGTGTATCTCTGTCACACCTGTGTCTCTTTTACACCTGTATCTGTCACACCTCTACCTCTGTCGCACCTGTGTCTATGTCACACCTGTGTCTCTGTCGCACCTGTGTCTCTGTCACACCTGTGTCTCTTTTACACCTGTATCTGTCACACCTCTACCTCTGTCGCACCTGTGTCTGTGTCAGACCTGTGTCTCTGTCACACCTGAATCTCTGTCACACCTTTATCTCTGTCACACCTGTATCTCTGTCACACCTATATCTGTCACACCTGAATCTCTGTCGCACCTGTCTCTCTGTCATACCTGTATCTCTGTCACACCTGTGTCTCTGTTACACCTGTATCTGTCACACCTGTACCTCTGTCGCACCTGTGCCTCTGTCACAACTGTATCTCTGTCACACCTGTGTCTGTCACATCTGTACCTCTCTTACACCTGTGTCTCTATCGCACCTGTATCTCGGTCACACCTGTGTCTCTGTTACACCTGTATCTCTGTCACACCTGTGCCTCTGTCATACCTGTTTCTCTGTCACACCTCTTTCTCTGTTACACCTGTGTCTCTTTCGCACCTGTGTCTCTGTCACACCTGTGTCTCTGTTACACCTGTATCTCTGTCACACCTGTGTCTCTGTCACACTTGCATCTCGCTTACACCTGTATCTGTCGCACCTGTGTCTCTGTCGCACCTGTGTCTCTGTCACACCTGTATCTCTGTTACACCTGTCTCTGCCACACCTGTATCTCTCTTACAACTGTGTCTCTGTCACACCTGTGTCTCTGTCACACTTGAATCTCTCTTACACCTGTGTCTCTGTCAAACCTGTATCTGTGTCACACCTGTATCTCTGTTACACCTGTCTCTGCCACACCTGTATCTCTCTTACAAAATGTGTCTCTGTCACACCTGTGTCTCTGTCACACTTGAATCTCTCTTACACCTGTGTCTCTGTCAAACCTGTATCTGTGTCACACCTGTATCTCTGGCACACCTGTATCTCTGTCATACCTGTATCTCGCTTACACGTGTATCTCTGTCACACCTGTGTCTCTTTTACACCTGTATCTGTCACACCTCTACCTCTGTCGCACCTGTGTCTATGTCACACCTGTGTCTCTGTCGCACCTGTGTCTCTTTTACACCTGTATCTGTCACACCTCTACCTCTGTCGCACCTGTGTCTCTGTCAGACCTGTGTCTCTGTCGCACCTGTGCCTCTGTCACACCTGTGTCTCTGTCACACCTGAATATCTGTCACACCTTTATCTCTGTCACACCTGTATCTCTGTCACACCTATATCTGTCACACCTGTATCTCTGTCACACCTGTGTCTCTGTCACACATGTGTTTCTGTCACGCCTGTTTCGCTGTTACACCTGTATCTGTCACACCTGTACCTCTGTCTCACCTGTGTCTCTGTCTCACCTGTGTCTCTGTCACACCTGTGTCTATGTCGCACCTGTCTCTCTGTCACACCTGTGTCTCTGTCACACCTGAATCTCTGTCACACCTTTATCTCTGTTACACCTATATCTGTCACACCTGTATCTCCGTCACACCTGTGTCTCTGTCACACCTGTTTCACTGTCACACCTTTATCTCTGTCACACCTGTATCTCTGTCACACCTATATCTGTCGCTCCTGTATCTCTGTTACACCTGTGTCTCTGTCACACCTGAACCTCTGTTACACCTGTGTCTCTGTCACACCTGAATCTCTATCACACCTTTATCTCTGTCACACCTGTATCTCTGTCACACCTATATCTCTCACACCTGTGTCTCTGTCACACCTGTGTCTCTGTCATACCTGTATCTCTGTCGCACCTCTCTCTCTGTCATACCTGTATCTCTGTCACACCTGTGTCTCTGTTACACCTGTATCTGTCACACCTGTACCTCTGTCGCACCTGTGCCTCTGTCACAGCTGTATCTCTGTCACACCTGTGTCTGTCACATCTGTACCTCTCTTACACCTGTGTCTCTATCGCACCTGTATCTCGGTCACACCTGTGTCTCTGTTACACCTGTATCTCTGTCACACCTGTGCCTCTGTCATACCTGTTTCTCTGTCACACCTCTTTCTCTGTTACACCTGTGTCTCTTTCGCACCTGTGTCTCTGTCACACCTGTGTCTCTGTTACACCTGTATCTCTGTCACACCTGTGTCTCTGTCACACTTGCATCTCGCTTACACCTGTATCTGTCGCACCTGTGTCTCTGTCGCACCTGTGTCTCTGTCACACCTGTATCTCTGTTACACCTGTCTCTGCCACACCTGTATCTCTCTTACAACTGTGTCTCTGTCACACCTGTGTCTCTGTCACACTTGAATCTCTCTTACACCTGTGTCTCTGTCAAACCTGTATCTGTGTCACACCTGTATCTCTGTTACACCTGTCTCTGCCACACCTGTATCTCTCTTACAACTGTGTCTCTGTCACACCTGTGTCTCTGTCACACTTGAATCTCTCTTACACCTGTGTCTCTGTCAAACCTGTATCTGTGTCACACCTGTATCTCTGGCACACCTGTATCTCTGTCATACCTGTATCTCGCTTACACGTGTATCTCTGTCACACCTGTGTCTCTTTTACACCTGTATCTGTCACACCTCTACCTCTGTCGCACCTGTGTCTATGTCACACCTGTGTCTCTGTCGCACCTGTGTCTCTTTTACACCTGTATCTGTCACACCTCTACCTCTGTCGCACCTGTGTCTCTGTCAGACCTGTGTCTCTGTCGCACCTGTGCCTCTGTCACACCTGTGTCTCTGTCACACCTGAATATCTGTCACACCTTTATCTCTGTCACACCTGTATCTCTGTCACACCTATATCTGTCACACCTGTATCTCTGTCACACCTGTGTCTCTGTCACACATGTGTTTCTGTCACGCCTGTTTCGCTGTTACACCTGTATCTGTCACACCTGTACCTCTGTCTCACCTGTGTCTCTGTCTCACCTGTGTCTCTGTCACACCTGTGTCTATGTCGCACCTGTCTCTCTGTCACACCTGTGTCTCTGTCACACCTGAATCTCTGTCACACCTTTATCTCTGTTACACCTATATCTGTCACACCTGTATCTCCGTCACACCTGTGTCTCTGTCACACCTGTTTCACTGTCACACCTTTATCTCTGTCACACCTGTATCTCTGTCACACCTATATCTGTCGCTCCTGTATCTCTGTTACACCTGTGTCTCTGTCACACCTGAACCTCTGTTACACCTGTGTCTCTGTCACACCTGAATCTCTATCACACCTTTATCTCTGTCACACCTGTATCTCTGTCACACCTATATCTCTCACACCTGTGTCTCTGTCACACCTGTGTCTCTGTCATACCTGTATCTCTGTCGCACCTCTCTCTCTGTCATACCTGTATCTCTGTCACACCTGTGTCTCTGTTACACCTGTATCTGTCACACCTGTACCTCTGTCGCACCTGTGCCTCTGTCACAGCTGTATCTCTGTCACACCTGTGTCTGTCACATCTGTACCTCTCTTACACCTGTGTCTCTATCGCACCTGTATCTCGGTCACACCTGTGTCTCTGTTACACCTGTATCTCTGTCGCACCGGTGTCTCTGTCAAACCTGTATCTCTGTCACACCTGTGTCGCTGTTACACCTGTATCTCTGTCACACCTGTGCCTCTGTCATACTTGTATCTCTGTCACACCTCTTTCTCTTTTACACCTGTATCTGTCGCACCTGTGTCTCTGTCGCACCTGTGTCTCTGTCACACCTGTATCTCTGTTACACCTGTCTCTGCCACACCTGTATCTCTCTTACAACTGTGTCTCTGTCACACCTGTGTCTCTGTCACACTTGAATCTCTCTTACACCTGTGTCTCTGTCAAACCTGTATCTGTGTCACTCCTGTATCTCTGGCACACCTGTATCTCTGTCATACCTGTATCTCGCTTACACGTGTATCTCTGTCACACCTGTGTCTCTTTTACACCTGTATCTGTCACACCTCTACCTCTGTCGCACCTGTGTCTATGTCACACCTGTGTCTCTGTCGCACCTGTGTCTCTGTCACACCTGTGTCTCTTTTACACCTGTATCTGTCACACCTCTACCTCTGTCGCACCTGTGTCTGTGTCAGACCTGTGTCTCTGTCACACCTGAATCTCTGTCACACCTTTATCTCTGTCACACCTGTATCTCTGTCACACCTATATCTGTCACGCCTGTATCTCTGTCGCACCTGTCTCTCTGTCATACCTGTATCTCTGTCACACCTGTGTCTCTGTTACACCTGTATCTGTCACACCTGTACCTCTGTCGCACCTGTGCCTCTGTCACAACTGTATCTCTGTCACACCTGTGTCTGTCACATCTGTACCTCTCTTACACCTGTGTCTCTATCGCACCTGTATCTCGGTCACACCTGTGTCTCTGTTACACCTGTATCTCTGTCACACCTGTGCCTCTGTCATACCTGTTTCTCTGTCACACCTCTTTCTCTGTTACACCTGTGTCTCTTTCGCACCTGTGTCTCTGTCACACCTGTGTCTCTGTTACAGCTGTATCTCTGTCACACCTGTGTCTCTGTCACACTTGCATCTCGCTTACACCTGTATCTGTCGCACCTGTGTCTCTGTCGCACCTGTGTCTCTGTCACACCTGTATCTCTGTTACACCTGTCTCTGCCACACCTGTATCTCTCTTACAACTGTGTCTCTGTCACACCTGTGTCTCTGTCACACTTGAATCTCTCTTACACCTGTGTCTCTGTCAAACCTGTATCTGTGTCACACCTGTATCTCTGGCACACCTGTATCTCTGTCATACCTGTATCTCGCTTACACGTGTATCTCTGTCACACCTGTGTCTCTTTTACACCTGTATCTGTCACACCTCTACCTCTGTCGCACCTGTGTCTATGTCACACCTGTGTCTCTGTCGCACCTGTGTCTCTTTTACACCTGTATCTGTCACACCTCTACCTCTGTCGCACCTGTGTCTCTGTCAGACCTGTGTCTCTGTCGCACCTGTGCCTCTGTCACACCTGTGTCTCTGTCACACCTGAATCTCTGTCACACCTTTATCTCTGTCACACCTGTATCTCTGTCACACCTATATCTGTCACACCTGTATCTCTGTCACACCTGTGTCTCTGTCACACATGTGTTTCTGTCACGCCTGTTTCGCTGTTACACCTGTATCTGTCACACCTGTACCTCTGTCTCACCTGTGTCTCTGTCTCACCTGTGTCTCTGTCACACCTGTGTCTATGTCGCACCTGTCTCTCTGTCGCACCTGTGTCTCTGTCACACCTGTGTCTCTGTCACACCTGAATCTCTGTCACACCTTTATCTCTGTTACACCTATATCTGTCACACCTGTATCTCCGTCACACCTGTGTCTCTGTCACACCTGTTTCACTGTCACACCTTTATCTCTGTCACACCTGTATCTCTGTCACACCTATATCTGTCGCTCCTGTATCTCTGTTACACCTGTGTCTCTGTCACACCTGAACCTCTGTTACACCTGTGTCTCTGTCACACCTGAATCTCTATCACACCTTTATCTCTGTCACACCTGTATCTCTGTCACACCTATATCTCTCACACCTGTGTCTCTGTCACACCTGTGTCTCTGTCATACCTGTATCTCTGTCGCACCTCTCTCTCTGTCATACCTGTATCTCTGTCACACCTGTGTCTCTTACACCTGTATCTGTCACACCTGTACCTCTGTCGCACCTGTGCCTCTGTCACAGCTGTATCTCTGTCACACCTGTGTCTGTCACATCTGTACCTCTCTTACACCTGTGTCTCTATCGCACCTGTATCTCGGTCACACCTGTGTCTCTGTTACACCTGTATCTCTGTCGCACCGGTGTCTCTGTCAAACCTGTATCTCTGTCACACCTGTGTCGCTGTTACACCTGTATCTCTGTCACGCCTGTGCCTCTGTCATACTTGTATCTCTGTCACACCTCTTTCTTTTATACACCTGTATCTGTCGCACCTGTGTCTCTGTCGCACCTGTGTCTCTGTCACACCTGTATCTCTGTTACACCTGTCTCTGCCACACCTGTATCTCTCTTACAACTGTGTCTCTGTCACACCTGTGTCTCTGTCACACTTGAATCTCTCTTACACCTGTGTCTCTGTCAAACCTGTATCTGTGTCACACCTGTATCTCTGGCACACCTGTATCTCTGTCATACCTGTATCTCGCTTACACGTGTATCTCTGTCACACCTGTGTCTCTTTTACACCTGTATCTGTCACCCCTCTACCTCTGTCGCACCTGTGTCTATGTCACACCTGTGTCTCTGTCGCACCTGTGTCTCTGTCACACCTGTGTCTCTTTTACACCTGTATCTGTCACACCTCTACCTCTGTCGCACCTGTGTCTGTGTCAGACCTGTGTCTCTGTCACACCTGAATCTCTGTCACACCTTTATCTCTGTCACACCTGTATCTCTGTCACACCTATATCTGTCACACCTGTATCTCTGTCACACCTGTGTCTCTGTCACACCTGTGTTTCTGTCACGCCTGTTTCGCTGTTACACCTGTATCTGTCACACCTGTACCTCTGTCTCACCTGTGTCTCTGTCTCACCTGTGTCTCTGTCACACCTGTGTCTATGTCGCACCTGTCTCTCTGTCGCACCTGTATCTCTGTCACACCTGTGTCTGTCACATCTGTACCTCTCTTACACCTGTGTCTCTATCGCACCTGTATCTCGGTCACACCTGTCTCTCTGTTACACCTGTATCTCTGTCGCACCGGTGTCTCTGTCAAACCTGTATCTTTGTCACACCTGTGTCGCTGTTACACCTGTATCTCTGTCACACCTGTGCCTCTGTCATACTTGTATCTCTGTCACACCTCTTTCTCTTTTACACCTGTATCTGTCGCATCTGTGTCTCTGTCGCACCTGTGTCTCTGTCACACCTGTATCTCTGTTACACCTGTCTCTGCCACACCTGTATCTCTCTTACAACTGTGTCTCTGTCACACCTGTGTCTCTGTCACACTTGAATCTCTCTTACACCTGTGTCTCTGTCAAACCTGTATCTGTGTCACACCTGTATCTCTGGCACACCTGTATCTCTGTCATACCTGTATCTCGCTTACACGTGTATCTCTGTCACACCTGTGTCTCTTTTACACCTGTATCTGTCACACCTCTACCTCTGTCGCACCTGTGTCTATGTCACACCTGTGTCTCTGTCGCACCTGTGTCTCTGTCACACCTGTGTCTCTTTTACACCTGTATCTGTCACACCTCTACCTCTGTCGCACCTGTGTCTGTGTCAGACCTGTGTCTCTGTCACACCTGAATCTCTGTCACACCTTTATCTCTGTCAAACCTGTATCTCTGTCACACCTATATCTGTCACACCTGTATCTCTGTCGCACCTGTCTCTCTGTCATACCTGTATCTCTGTCACACCTGTGTCTCTGTTACACCTGTATCTGTCACACCTGTACCTCTGTCGCACCTGTGCCTCTGTCACAACTGTATCTCTGTCACACCTGTGTCTGTCACATCTGTACCTCTCTTACACCTGTGTCTCTATCGCACCTGTATCTCGGTCACACCTGTGTCTCTGTTACACCTGTATCTCTGTCACACCTGTGCCTCTGTCATACCTGTTTCTCTGTCACACCTCTTTCTCTGTTACACCTGTGTCTCTTTCGCACCTGTGTCTCTGTCACACCTGTGTCTCTGTTACAGCTGTATCTCTGTCACACCTGTGTCTCTGTCACACTTGCATCTCGCTTACACCTGTATCTGTCGCACCTGTGTCTCTGTCGCACCTGTGTCTCTGTCACACCTGTATCTCTGTTACACCTGTCTCTGCCACACCTGTATCTCTCTTACAACTGTGTCTCTGTCACACCTGTGTCTCTGTCACACTTGAATCTCTCTTACACCTGTGTCTCTGTCAAACCTGTATCTGTGTCACACCTGTATCTCTGGCACACCTGTATCTCTGTCATACCTGTATCTCGCTTACACGTGTATCTCTGTCACACCTGTGTCTCTTTTACACCTGTATCTGTCACACCTCTACCTCTGTCGCACCTGTGTCTATGTCACACCTGTGTCTCTGTCGCACCTGTGTCTCTTTTACACCTGTATCTGTCACACCTCTACCTCTGTCGCACCTGTGTCTCTGTCAGACCTGTGTCTCTGTCGCACCTGTGCCTCTGTCACACCTGTGTCTCTGTCACACCTGAATCTCTGTCACACCTTTATCTCTGTCACACCTGTATCTCTGTCACACCTATATCTGTCACACCTGTATCTCTGTCACACCTGTGTCTCTGTCACACATGTGTTTCTGTCACGCCTGTTTCGCTGTTACACCTGTATCTGTCACACCTGTACCTCTGTCTCACCTGTGTCTCTGTCTCACCTGTGTCTCTGTCACACCTGTGTCTATGTCGCACCTGTCTCTCTGTCGCACCTGTGTCTCTGTCACACCTGTGTCTCTGTCACACCTGAATCTCTGTCACACCTTTATCTCTGTTACACCTATATCTGTCACACCTGTATCTCCGTCACACCTGTGTCTCTGTCACACCTGTTTCACTGTCACACCTTTATCTCTGTCACACCTGTATCTCTGTAACACCTATATCTGTCGCTCCTGTATCTCTGTTACACCTGTGTCTCTGTCACACCTGAACCTCTGTTACACCTGTGTCTCTGTCACACCTGAATCTCTATCACACCTTTATCTCTGTCACACCTGTA
Source organism: Petromyzon marinus (assembly GCF_048934315.1). Classification (NCBI taxonomy): domain Eukaryota; kingdom Metazoa; phylum Chordata; class Hyperoartia; order Petromyzontiformes; family Petromyzontidae; genus Petromyzon; species Petromyzon marinus. The sequence continues at coordinate 16,303,604 of NC_133681.1, read as the reverse complement.
TCTCTGTCACACCTATATCTCTCACACCTGTGTCTCTGTCACACCTGTGTCTCTGTCATACCTGTATCTCTGTCGCACCTGTCTCTCTGTCATACCTGTATCTCTGTCACACCTGTGTCTCTGTTACACCTGTATCTGTCACACCTGTACCTCTGTCGCACCTGTGCCTCTGTCACAGCTGTATCTCTGTCACACCTGTGTCTGTCACATCTGTACCTCTCTTACACCTGTGTCTCTATCGCACCTGTATCTCGGTCACACCTGTGTCTCTGTTACACCTGTATCTCTGTCGCACCGGTGTCTCTGTCAAACCTGTATCTCTGTCACACCTGTGTCGCTGTTACACCTGTATCTCTGTCACACCTGTGCCTCTGTCATACTTGTATCTCTGTCACACCTCTTTCTCTTTTACACCTGTATCTGTCGCACCTGTGTCTCTGTCACACCTGTATCTCTGTTACACCTGTCTCTGCCACACCTGTATCTCTCTTACAACTGTGTCTCTGTCACACCTGTGTCTCTGTCACACTTGAATCTCTCTTACACCTGTGTCTCTGTCAAACCTGTATCTGTGTCACACCTGTATCTCTGGCACACCTGTATCTCTGTCATACCTGTATCTCGCTTACACGTGTATCTCTGTCACACCTGTGTCTCTTTTACACCTGTATCTGTCACCCCTCTACCTCTGTCGCACCTGTGTCTATGTCACACCTGTGTCTCTGTCGCACCTGTGTCTCTGTCACACCTGTGTCTCTTTTACACCTGTATCTGTCACACCTCTACCTCTGTCGCACCTGTGTCTGTGTCAGACCTGTGTCTCTGTCACACCTGAATCTCTGTCACACCTTTATCTCTGTCACACCTGTATCTCTGTCACACCTATATCTGTCACACCTGTATCTCTGTCACACCTGTGTCTCTGTCACACCTGTGTTTCTGTCACGCCTGTTTCGCTGTTACACCTGTATCTGTCACACCTGTACCTCTGTCTCACCTGTGTCTCTGTCTCACCTGTGTCTCTGTCACACCTGTGTCTATGTCGCACCTGTCTCTCTGTCGCACCTGTATCTCTGTCACACCTGTGTCTGTCACATCTGTACCTCTCTTACACCTGTGTCTCTATCGCACCTGTATCTCGGTCACACCTGTGTCTCTGTTACACCTGTATCTCTGTCGCACCGGTGTCTCTGTCAAACCTGTATCTTTGTCACACCTGTGTCGCTGTTACACCTGTATCTCTGTCACACCTGTGCCTCTGTCATACTTGTATCTGTCACACCTATTTCTCTTTTACACCTTTATCTGTCGCACCTGTGTCTCTGTCGCACCTGTGTCTCTGTCACACCTGTATCTCTGTTACACCTGTCTCTGCCACACCTGTATCTCTCTTACAACTGTGTCTCTGTCACACCTGTGTCTCTGTCACACTTGAATCTCTCTTACACCTGTGTCTCTGTCAAACCTGTATCTGTGTCACACCTGTATCTCTGGCACACCTGTATCTCTGTCATACCTGTATCTCGCTTACACGTGTATCTCTGTCACACCTGTGTCTCTTTTACACCTGTATCTGTCACACCTCTACCTCTGTCGCACCTGTGTCTCTGTCAGACCTGTGTCTCTGTCGCACCTGTGCCTCTGTCACACCTGTGTCTCTGTCACACCTGAATCTCTGTCACACCTTTATCTCTGTCACACCTGTATCTCTGCAACACCTATATCTGTCACACCTGTATCTCTGTCACACCTGTGTCTCTGTCACACCTGTGTTTCTGTCACGCCTGTTTCGCTGTTACACCTGTATCTGTCACACCTGTACTTCTGTCTCACCTGTGTCTCTGTCTCACCTGTGTCTCTGTCACACCTGTGTCTATGTCGCACCTGTCTCTCTGTCGCACCTGTGTCTCTGTCACACCTGTGTCTCTGTCACACCTGAATCTCTGTCACACCTTTATCTCTGTTACACCTATATCTGTCACACCTGTATCTCCGTCACACCTGTGTCTCTGTCACACCTGTTTCACTGTCACACCTTTATCTCTGTCACACCTGTATCTCTGTCACACCTATATCTGTCGCTCCTGTATCTCTGTTACACCTGTGTCTCTGTCACACCTGAACCTCTGTTACACCTGTGTCTCTGTCACACCTGAATCTCTATCACACCTTTATCTCTGTCACACCTGTATCTCTGTCACACCTATATCTCTCACACCTGTGTCTCTGTCACACCTGTGTCTCTGTCATACCTGTATCTCTGTCGCACCTCTCTCTCTGTCATACCTGTATCTCTGTCACACCTGTGTCTCTGTTACACCTGTATCTGTCACACCTGTACCTCTGTCGCACCTGTGCCTCTGTCACAGCTGTATCTCTGTCACACCTGTGTCTGTCACATCTGTACCTCTCTTACACCTGTGTCTCTATCGCACCTGTATCTCGGTCACACCTGTGTCTCTGTTACACCTGTATCTCTGTCGCACCGGTGTCTCTGTCAAACCTGTATCTCTGTCACACCTGTGTCGCTGTTACACCTGTATCTCTGTCACACCTGTGCCTCTGTCATACTTGTATCTCTGTCACACCTCTTTCTCTTTTACACCTGTATCTGTCGCACCTGTGTCTCTGTCGCACCTGTGTCTCTGTCACACCTGTATCTCTGTTACACCTGTCTCTGCCACACCTGTATCTCTCTTACAACTGTGTCTCTGTCACACCTGTGTCTCTGTCACACTTGAATCTCTCTTACACCTGTGTCTCTGTCAAACCTGTATCTGTGTCACACCTGTATCTCTGGCACACCTGTATCTCTGTCATACCTGTATCTCGCTTACACGTGTATCTCTGTCACACCTGTGTCTCTTTTACACCTGTATCTGTCACACCTCTACCTCTGTCGCACCTGTGTCTATGTCACACCTGTGTCTCTGTCGCACCTGTGTCTCTGTCACACCTGTGTCTCTTTTACACCTGTATCTATCACACCTCTACCTCTGTCGCACCTGTGTCTGTGTCAGACCTGTGTCTCTGTCACACCTGAATCTCTGTCACACCTTTATCTCTGTCACACCTGTATCTCTGTCACACCTATATCTGTCACACCTGTATCTCTGTCACACCTGTGTCTCTGTCACACCTGTGTTTCTGTCACGCCTGTTTCGCTGTTACACTTGTATCTGTCACACCTGTACCTCTGTCTCACCTGTATCTCTGTCTCACCTGTGTCTCTGTCACACCTGTGTCTATGTCGCACCTGTCTCTCTGTCGCACCTGTGTCTCTGTCACACCTGTGTCTCTGTCACACCTGAATCTCTGTCACACCTTTATCTCTGTTACACCTATATCTGTCACACCTGTATCTCCGTCACACCTGTGTCTCTGTCACACCTGTTTCGCTGTCACACCTTTATCTCTGTCACACCTGTATCTCTGTCACACCTATATCTGTCGCTCCTGTATCTCTGTTACACCTGTGTCTCTGTCACACCTGAACCTCTGTTACACCTGTGTCTCTGTCACACCTGAATCTCTATCACACCTTTATCTCTGTCACACCTGTATCTCTGTCACACCTATATCTCTCACACCTGTATCTCTGTCGCACCTGTCTCTCTGTCATACCTGTATCTCTGTCACACCTGTGTCTGTTACACCTGTAACTGTCACACCTGTGCCTCTGTCGCACCTGTGCCTCTGCAACACCTGTATCTCTCCTACACCTGCATCTGTCACACCTGTATCTCTGTCACACCTGTACCTCTGTTGCACCTGTGTCTCTTTCATACCTGTGTATCTGTCGCACCTGTGTCTCTGTCAAACCTGTGTCTCTGTCGCACCTGTCTCTCTGTCACTCCTGTGTCTCTGTTACACCTGTATCTCTGTCACACCTGTGTCTTTGTCATACCTGTATCTCTGTCGCACCTGTGTCTCTGTCACACCTGTGTCTCTGTCGCACCTGTGTCTCTGTCACACCTGAATCTCTGTTACACCTTTATCTCTGTTACACCTATAACTGTCACACCTTTATCTCTGTTACACCTATATCTGTCACCCTGTATCTCCGTCACACCTGTGTCTCTGTCACACCTGAATCTCTGTCACACCTTTATCTCTGTTACACCTATATCTGTCACACCTTTATCTCTGTTACACCTATATCTGTCACACCTGTGTCTCTGTCACACCTGTATCTCTGTCACACCTATATCTGTCGCACCTGTATCTCTGTTACACCTGTGTCTCTGTCAGACCTGTGTCTCTGTCGCACCTGTGCCTCTGTCACACCTGTGTCTCTGTCACACCTGAATCTCTGTCACACCTTTATCTCTGTCACACCTGTATCTCTGTCACACCTATATCTGTCACACCTGTATCTCTGTCACACCTGTGTCTCTGTCACACCTGTGTTTCTGTCACGCCTGTTTCGCTGATACACCTGTATCTGTCACACCTGTACCTCTGTCTCACCTGTGTCTCTGTCTCACCTGTGTCTCTTTCACACCTGTGTCTATGTCGCACCTGTCTCTCTGTCGCACCTGTGTCTCTGTCACACCTGTGTCTCTGTCACACCTGAATCTCTGTCACACCTTTATCTCTGTTACACCTATATCTGTCACACCTGTATCTCCGTCACACCTGTGTCTCTGTCACACCTGTTTCACTGTCACACCTTTATCTCTGTCACACCTGAATCTCTATCACACCTTTATCTCTGTGACACCTGTATCTCTGTCACACCTATATCTCTCACACCTGTGTCTCTGTCACACCTGTGTCTCTGTCATACCTGTATCTCTGTCGCACCTCTCTCTCTGTCATACCTGTATCTCTGTCACACCTGTGTCTCTGTCACACCTGAATCTCTGTCACACCTTTATCTCTGTTACACCTATATCTGTCACACCTTAATCTCTGTTACACCTATATCTGTCACACCTGTATCTCCGTCACACCTGTGTCTCTGTCACACCTGAATCTCTGTCACACCTTTATCTCTGTTACACCTATATCTGTCACACCTGTATCTCTGTTACACCTATATCTGTCACACCTGTATCTCCGTCACACCTGTGTCTCTGTCACACCTGTATCTCTGTCACACCTATATCTGTCGCACCTGTATCTCTGTTACACCTGTGTCTCTGTCAGACCTGTGTCTCTGTCGCACCTGTGCCTCTGTCACACCTGTGTCTCTGTCACACTTGAATCTCTGTCACACCTTTATCTCTGTCACACCTGTATCTCTGTCACACCTGTGTCTCTGTCACACCTGTGTTTCTGTCACGCCTGTTTCGCTGTTACACCTGTATCTGTCACACCTGTACCTCTGTCTCACCTGTGTCTCTGTCTCACCTGTGTCTCTGTCACACCTGTGTCTATGTCGCACCTGTCTCTCTGTCGCACCTGTGTCTCTGTCACACCTGTGGCTCTGTCACACCTGAATCTCTGTCACACCTTTATCTCTGTTACACCTATATCTGTCACACCTGTATCTCCGTCACACCTGTGTCTCTGTCACACCTGTTTCACTGTCACACCTTTATCTCTGTCACACCTGTATCTCTGTCACACCTATAACTGTCGCTCCTGTATCTCTGTTACACCTGTGTCTCTGTCACACCTGAACCTCTGTTACACCTGTGTCTCTGTCACACCTGAATCTCTATCACACCTTTATCTCTGTCACACCTGAATCTCTGTCACACCTATATCTCTCACACCTGTGTCTCTGTCACACCTGTGTCTATGTCGCACCTGTCTCTCTGTCGCACCTGTGTCTCTGTCACACCTGTGTCTCTGTCACACCTGAATCTCTGTCACACCTTTATCTCTGTTACACCTATATCTGTCACACCTGTATCTCCGTCACACCGGTGTCTCTGTCACACCTGTTTCACTGTCACACCTTTATCTCTGTCACACCTGTATCTCTGTCACACCTATATCTGTCGCTCCTGTATCTCTGTTACACCTGTGTCTCTGTCACACCTGAACCTCTGTTACACCTGTGTCTCTGTCACACCTGAATCTCTATCACACCTTTATCTCTGTCACACCTGTATCTCTGTCACACCTATATCTCTCACACCTGTGTCTCTGTCACACCTGTGTCTCTGTCATACCTGTATCTCTGTCGCACCTCTCTCTCTGTCATACCTGTATCTCTGTCACACCTGTGTCTCTGTTACACCTGTATCTGTCACACCTGTACCTCTGTCGCACCTGTGCCTCTGTCACAGCTGTATCTCTGTCACACCTGTGTCTGTCACATCTGTACCTCTCTTACACCTGTGTCTCTATCGCACCTGTATCTCGGTCACACCTGTGTCTCTGTTACACCTGTATCTCTGTCGCACCGGTGTCTCTGTCAAACCTGTATCTCTGTCACACCTGTGTCGCTGTTACACCTGTATCTCTGTCACACCTGTGCCTCTTTTACACCTGTATCTGTCGCACCTGTGTCTCTGTCGCACCTGTATCTCTGTCACACCTGTATCTCTGTTACACCTGTCTCTGCCACACCTGTATCTCTCTTACAACTGTGTTTCTGTCACACCTGTGTCTCTGTCACACTTGAATCTCTCTTACACCTGTGTCTCTGTCAAACCTGTATCTGTGTCACACCTGTATCTCTGGCACACCTGTATCTCTGTCATACCTGTATCTCGCTTACAGGTGTATCTCTGTCACACCTGTGTCTCTTTTACACCTGTATCTGTCACACCTCTACCTCTGTCGCACCTGTGTCTATGTCACACCTGTGTCTCTGTCGCACCTGTGTCTCTGTCACACCTGTGTCTCTTTTACACCTGTATCTGTCACACCTCTACCTCTGTTGCACCTGTGTCTGTGTCAGACCTGTGTCTCTGTCACACCTGAATCTCTGTCACACCTTTATCTCTGTCACACCTGTATCTCTGTCACACCTATATCTGTCACACCTGTATCTCTGTCACACCTGTGTCTCTGTCACACCTGTGTTTCTGTCACGCCTGTTTCGCTGTTACACTTGTATCTGTCACACCTGTACCTCTGTCTCACCTGTGTCTCTGTCTCACCTGTGTCTCTGTCACACCTGTGTCTATGTCGCACCTGTCTCTCTGTCGCACCTGTGTCTCTGTCACACCTGTGTCTCTGTCACACCTGAATCTCTGTCACACCTTTATCTCTGTCACACCTATATCTGTCGCTCCTGTATCTCTGTTACACCTGTGTCTCTGTCACACCTGAACCTCTGTTACACCTGTGTCTCTGTCACACCTGAATCTCTATCACACCTTTATCTCTGTCACACCTGTATCTCTGTCACACCTATATCTCTCACACCTGTATCTCTGTCGCACCTGTCTCTCTGTCATACCTGTATCTTTGTCACACCTGTGTCTGTTACACCTGTATCTGTCACACCTGTGCCTCTGTCGCACCTGTGCCTCTGCAACACCTGTATCTCTCCTACACCTGCATCTGTCACACCTGTACCTCTGTTGCACCTGTGTCTCTTTCACACCTGTGTCTCTGTCACACTTGAATCTCTCTTACACCTGTGTCTCTGTCAAACCTGTATCTGTGTCACACCTGTATCTCTGGCACACCTGTATCTCTGTCATACCTGTATCTTGCTTACAGGTGTATCTCTGTCACACCTGTGTCTCTTTTACACCTGTATCTGTCACACCTCTACCTCTGTCGCACCTGTGTCTATGTCACACCTGTGTCTCTGTCGCACCTGTGTCTCTGTCACACCTGTGTCTCTTTTACACCTGTATCTGTCACACCTCTACCTCTGTTGCACCTGTGTCTGTGTCAGACCTGTGTCTCTGTCACACCTGAATCTCTGTCACACCTTTATCTCTGTCACACCTGTATCTCTGTCACACCTATATCTGTCACACCTGTATCTCTGTCACACCTGTGTCTCTGTCACACCTGTGTTTCTGTCACGCCTGTTTCGCTGTTACACTTGTATCTGTCACACCTGTACCTCTGTCTCACCTGTGTCTCTGTCTCACCTGTGTCTCTGTCACACCTGTGTCTATGTCGCACCTGTCTCTCTGTCGCACCTGTGTCTCTGTCACACCTGTGTCTCTGTCACACCTGAATCTCTGTCACACCTTTATCTCTGTCACACCTATATCTGTCGCTCCTGTATCTCTGTTACACCTGTGTCTCTGTCACACCTGAACCTCTGTTACACCTGTGTCTCTGTCACACCTGAATCTCTATCACACCTTTATCTCTGTCACACCTGTATCTCTGTCACACCTATCTCTCACACCTGTATCTCTGTCGCACCTGTCTCTCTGTCATACCTGTATCTTTGTCACACCTGTGTCTGTTACACCTGTATCTGTCACACCTGTGCCTCTGTCGCACCTGTGCCTCTGCAACACCTGTATCTCTCCTACACCTGCATCTGTCACACCTGTACCTCTGTTGCACCTGTGTCTCTTTCATACCTGTGTATCTGTCGCACCTGTGTCTCTGTCAAACCTGTGTCTCTGTCGCACCTGTCTCTCTGTCACACCTGTGTCTCTGTTACACCTGTATCTCTGTCACACCTGTGTCTTTGTCATACCTGTATCTCTGTCGCACCTGTGTCTCTGTCACACCTGTGTCTCTGTCGCACCTGTGTCTCTGTCACACCTGAATCTCTGTTACACCTTTATCTCTGTTACACCTATATCTGTCACACCTTTATCTCTGTTACACCTATATCTGTCACACCTGTATCTCCGTCACACCTGTGTCTCTGTCACACCTGAATCTCTGTCACACCTTTATCTCTGTTACACCTATATCTGTCACACCTTTATCTCTGTTACACCTATATCTGTCACACCTGTATCTCCATCACACCTGTGTCTCTGTCACACCTATATCTCTGTCACACCTATATCTGTCGCACCTGTATCTCTGTTACACCTGTGTCTCTGTCAGACCTGTGTCTCTGTCGCACCTGTGCCTCTGTCACACCTGTGTCTCTGTCACACCTGAATCTCTGTCACACCTTTATCTCTGTCACACCTGTATTTCTGTCACACCTATATCTGTCACACCTGTATCTCTGTCACACCTGTGTCTCTGTCACACCTGTGTTTCTGTCACGCCTGTTTCGCTGTTACACCTGTATCTGTCACACCTGTACCTCTGTCTCACCTGTGTCTCTGTCTCACCTGTTTCTCTGTCACACCTGTGTCTATGTCGCACCTGTCTCTCTGTCGCACCTGTGTCTCTGTCACACCTGTGTCTCTGTCACACCTGAATCTCTGTCACACCTTTATCTCTGTTACACCTATATCTGTCACACCTGTATCTCCGTCACACCTGTGTCTCTGTCACACCTGTTTCACTGTCACACCTTTATCTCTGTCACACCTGTATCTCTGTCACACCTATATCTGTCGCTCCTGTATCTCTGTTACACCTGTGTCTCTGTCACACCTGAACCTCTGTTACACCTGTGTCTCTGTCACACCTGAATCTCTATCACACCTTTATCTCTGTCACACCTGTATCTCTGTCACACCTATATCTCTCACACCTGTGTCTCTGTCACACCTGTGTCTCTGTCATACCTGTATCTCTGTCGCACCTCTCTCTCTGTCATACCTGTATCTCTGTCACACCTGTGTCTCTGTCACACCTTTATCTCTGTTACACCTATATCTGTCACACCTGCATCTCCGTCACACCTGTGTCTCTGTCACACCTGAATCTCTGTCACACCTTTATCTCTGTTACACCTATATCTGTCACACCTGTATCTCTGTTACACCTATATCTGTCACACCTGTATCTCCGTCACACCTGTGTCTCTGTCACACCTGTATCTCTGTCACACCTATATCTGTCGCACCTGTATCTCTGTTACACCTGTGTCTCTGTCAGACCTGTGTCTCTGTCGCACCTGTGCCTCTGTCACACCTGTGTCTCTGTCACACTTGAATCTCTGTCACACCTTTATCTCTGTCACACCTGTATCTCTGTCACACCTATATCTGTCACACCTGTATCTCTGTCACACCTGTGTCTCTGTCACACCTGTGTTTCTGTCACGCCTGTTTCGCTGTTACACCTGTATCTGTCACACCTGTACCTCTGTCTCACTTGTGTCTCTGTCTCACCTGTGTCTCTGTCACACCTGTGTCTATGTCGCACCTGTCTCTCTGTCGCACCTGTGTCTCTGTCACACCTGTGGCTCTGTCACACCTGAATCTCTGTCACACCTTTATCTCTGTTACACCTATATCTGTCACACCTGTATCTCCGTCACACCTGTGTCTCTGTCACACCTGTTTCACTGTCACACCTTTATCTCTGTCACACTTGTATCTCTGTCACACCTATAACTGTCGCTCCTGTATCTCTGTTACACCTGTGTCTCTGTCACACCTGAACCTCTGTTACACCTGTGTCTCTGTCACACCTGAATCTCTATCACACCTTTATCTCTGTCACACCTGAATCTCTGTCACACCTATATCTCTCACACCTGTGTCTCTGTCACACCTGTGTCTATGTCGCACCTGTCTCTCTGTCGCACCTGTGTCTCTGTCACACCTGTGTCTCTGTCACACCTGAATCTCTGTCACACCTTTATCTCTGTTACACCTATATCTGTCACACCTGTATCTCCGTCACACCGGTGTCTCTGTCACACCTGTTTCACTGTCACACCTTTATCTCTGTCACACCTGTATCTCTGTCACACCTATATCTGTCGCTCCTGTATCTCTGTTACACCTGTGTCTCTGTCACACCTGAACCTCTGTTACACCTGTGTCTCTGTCACACCTGAATCTCTATCACACCTTTATCTCTGTCACACCTGTATCTCTGTCACACCTATATCTCTCACACCTGTGTCTCTGTCACACCTGTGTCTCTGTCATACCTGTATCTCTGTCGCACCTCTCTCTCTGTCATACCTGTATCTCTGTCACACCTGTGTCTCTGTTACACCTGTATCTGTCACACCTGTACCTCTGTCGCACCTGTGCCTCTGTCACAGCTGTATCTCTGTCACACCTGTGTCTGTCACATCTGTACCTCTCTTACACCTGTGTCTCTATCGCACCTGTATCTCGGTCACACCTGTGTCTCTGTTACACCTGTATCTCTGTCGCACCGGTGTCTCTGTCAAACCTGTATCTCTGTCACACCTGTGTCGCTGTTACACCTGTATCTCTGTCACACCTGTGCCTCTTTTACACCTGTATCTGTCGCACCTGTGTCTCTGTCGCACCTGTGTCTCTGTCACACCTGTATCTCTGTTACACCTGTCTCTGCCACACCTGTATCTCTCTTACAACTGTGTCTCTGTCACACCTGTGTCTCTGTCACACTTGAATCTCTCTTACACCTGTGTCTCTGTCAAACCTGTATCTGTGTCACACCTGTATCTCTGGCACACCTGTATCTCTGTCATACCTGTATCTCGCTTACACGTGTATCTCTGTCACACCTGTGTCTCTTTTACACCTGTATCTGTCACACCTCTACCTCTGTCGCACCTGTGTCTATGTCACACCTGTGTCTCTGTCGCACCTGTGTCTCTGTCACACCTGTGTCTCTTTTACACCTGTATCTGTCACACCTCTACCTCTGTTGCACCTGTGTCTGTGTCAGACCTGTGTCTCTGTCACACCTGAATCTCTGTCACACCTTTATCTCTGTCACACCTGTATCTCTGTCACACCTATATCTGTCACACCTGTATCTCTGTCACACCTGTGTCTCTGTCACACCTGTGTTTCTGTCACGCCTGTTTCGCTGTTACACTTGTATCTGTCACACCTGTACCTCTGTCTCACCTGTGTCTCTGTCTCACCTGTGTCTCTGTCACACCTGTGTCTATGTCGCACCTGTCTCTCTGTCGCACCTGTGTCTCTGTCACACCTGTGTCTCTGTCACACCTGAATCTCTGTCACACCTTTATCTCTGTTACACCTATATCTGTCACACCTGTATCTCCATCACACCTGTGTCTCTGTCACACCTGTTTCGCTGTCACACCTTTATCTCTGTCACACCTGTATCTCTGTCACACCTATATCTGTCGCTCCTGTATCTCTGTTACACCTGTGTCTCTGTCACACCTGAACCTCTGTTACACCTGTGTCTCTGTCACACCTGAATCTCTATCACACCTTTATCTCTGTCACACCTGTATCTCTGTCACACCTATATCTCTCACACCTGTATCTCTGTCGCACCTGTCTCTCTGTCATACCTGTATCTTTGTCACACCTGTGTCTGTTACACCTGTATCTGTCACACCTGTGCCTCTGTCGCACCTGTGCCTCTGCAACACCTGTATCTCTCCTACACCTGCATCTGTCACACCTGTATCTCTGTCACACCTGTACCTCTGTTGCACCTGTGTCTCTTTCATACCTGTGTATCTGTCGCACCTGTGTCTCTGTCAAACCTGTGTCTCTGTCGCACCTCTCTCTCTGTCACACCTGTGTCTCTGTTACACCTGTATCTCTGTCACACCTGTGTCTTTGTCATACCTGTATCTCTGTCGCACCTGTGTCTCTGTCACACCTGTGTCTCTGTCGCACCTGTGTCTCTGTCACACCTGAATCTCTGTTACACCTTTATCTCTGTTACACCTATATCTGTCACACCTTTATCTCTGTTACACCTATATCTGTCACACCTGTATCTCCGTCACACCTGTGTCTCTGTCACACCTGAATCTCTGTCACACCTTTATCTCTGTTACACCTATATCTGTCACACCTTTATCTCTGTTACACCTATATCTGTCACACCTGTATCTCCGTCACACCTGTGTCTCTGTCACACCTGTATCTCTGTCACACCTATATCTGTCGCACCTGTATCTCTGTTACACCTGTGTCTCTGTCAGACCTGTGTCTCTGTCGCACCTGTGCCTCTGTCACACCTGTGTCTCTGTCACACCTGAATCTCTGTCACACCTTTATCTCTGTCACACCTGTATCTCTGTCACACCTATATCTGTCACACCTGTATCTCTGTCACACCTGTGTCCCTGTCACACCTGTGTTTCTGTCACGCCTGTTTCGCTGTTACACCTGTATCTGTCACACCTGTACCTCTGTCTCACCTGTGTCTCTGTCTCACCTGTGTCTCTGTCACACCTGTGTCTATGTCGCACCTGTCTCTCTGTCGCACCTGTGTCTCTGTCACACCTGTGTCTCTGTCACACCTGAATCTCTGTCACACCTTTATCTCTGTTACACCTATATCTGTCACACCTGTATCTCCGTCACACCTGTGTCTCTGTCACACCTGTTTCACTGTCACACCTTTATCTCTGTCACACCTGTATCTCTGTCACACCTATATCTGTCGCTCCTGTATCTCTGTTACACCTGTGTCTCTGTCACACCTGAACCTCTGTTACACCTGTGTCTCTGTCACACCTGAATCTCTATCACACCTTTATCTCTGTCACACCTGTATCTCTGTCACACCTATATCTCTCACACCTGTGTCTCTGTCACACCTGTGTCTCTGTCATACCTGTATCTCTGTCGCACCTCTCTCTCTCTGTCATACCTGTATCTCTGTCACACCTGTGTCTCTGTTACACCTGTATCTGTCACACCTGTACCTCTGTCGCACCTGTGCCTCTGTCACAGCTGTATCTCTGTCACACCTGTGTCTGTCACATCTGTACCTCTCTTACACCTGTGTCTCTATCGCACCTGTATCTCGGTCACACCTGTGTCTCTGTTACACCTGTATCTCTGTCGCACCGATGTCTCTGTCAAACCTGTATCTCTGTCACACCTGTGTCGCTGTTACACCTGTATCTCTGTCACACCTGTGCCTCTGTCATACTTGTATCTCTGTCACACCTCTTTCTCTGTTACACCTGTATCTGTCGCACCTGTGTCTCTGTCGCACCTGTGTCTCTGTCACACCTGTATCTCTGTTACACCTGTCTCTGCCACACCTGTATCTCTCTTACAACTGTGTCTCTGTCACACCTGTGTCTCTGTCACACTTGAATCTCTCTTACACCTGTGTCTCTGTCAAACCTGTATCTGTGTCACACCTGTATCTCTGGCACACCTGTATCTCTGTCATACCTGTATCTCGCTTACACGTGTATCTCTGTCACACCTGTGTCTCTTTTACACCTGTATCTGTCACACCTCTACCTCTGTCGCACCTGTGTCTATGTCACACCTGTGTCTCTGTCGCACCTGTGTCTCTGTCACACCTGTGTCTCTTTTACACCTGTATCTGTCACACCTCTACCTCTGTCGCACCTGTGTCTCTGTCAGACCTGTGTCTCTGTCACACCTGAATCTCTGTCACACCTTTATCTCTGTCACACCTGTATCTCTGTCACACCTGTACCTCTGTTGCACCTGTGTCTCTTTCATACCTGTGTATCTGTCGCACCTGTGTCTCTGTCAAACCTGTGTCTCTGTCGCACCTGTCTCTCTGTCACACCTGCGTCTCTGTTACACCTGTATCTATGTCACACCTGTGTCTTTGTCATACCTGTATCTCTGTCGCACCTGTGTCTCTGTCACACCTGTGTCTCTGTCGCACCTGTGTCTCTGTCACACCTGAATCTCTGTCACACCTTTATCTCTGTTACACCTATATCTGTCACACCTTTATCTCTGTTACACCTATATCTGTCACACCTGTATCTCCGTCACACCTGTGTCTCTGTCACACCTGAATCTCTGTCACACCTTTATCTCTGTTACACCTATATCTGTCACACCTTTATCTCTGTTACACCTATATCTGTCACACCTGTATCTCCGTCACACCTGTGTCTCTGTCACACCTGTATCTCTGTCATACCTATATCTGTCGCACATGTATCTCTGTTACACCTGTGTCTCTGTCAGACCTGTGTCTCTGTCGCACCTGTGTCTCTGTCACACCTGTGTCTCTGTCACACCTGAATCTCTGTCACACCTTTATCTCTGTCACACCTGTATCTCTGTCACACCTATATCTGTCACACCTGTATCTCTGTCACACCTGTGTCTCTGTCACACCTGTGTTTCTGTCACGCCTGTTTCGCTGTTACACCTGTATCTGTCACACCTGTATCTCTGTCTCACCTGTGTCTCTGTCTCACCTGTGTCTCTGTCACACCTGTGTCTCTGTTACACCTGTATCTCTGTCGCACCGGTGTCTCTGTCAAACCTGTATCTCTGTCACACCTGTGTCGCTGTTACACCTGTATCTCTGTAACACCTGTGCCTCTGTCATACTTGTATCTCTGTCACACCTGTATCTCTGTCACACCTATATCTGTCGCTCCTGTATCTCTGTTACACCTGTGTCTCTGTCACACCTGAACCTCTGTTACACCTGTGTCTCTGTCACACCTGAATCTCTATCACACCTTTATCTCTGTCACACCTGTATCTCTGTCACACCTATATCTGTCACACCTGTGTCTCTGTCACACCTGTGTCTGTCATACCTGTATCTCTGTCGCACCTGTCTCTCTGTCATACCTGTATCTCTGTCACAGCTGTGTCTCTGTTACACCTGTATCTGTCACACCTGTACCTCTGTCGCACCTGTGCCTCTGCAACACCAGTATCTCTCCTACACCTGCATCTGTCACACCTGTATCTCTGTCACACCTGTACCTCTGTCGCACCTGTGTCTCTTTCACACCTGTGTATCTGTCGCACCTGTGTCTCTGTCAAACCTGTGTCTCTGTCGCACCTGTCTCTCTGTCACACCTGTGTCTGTGTTACACCTGTATCTCTGTCACACCTGTGTCTTTGTCATACCTGTATCTCTGTCACACCTGTGTCTTTGTCACACCTGTGTCTCTGTCGCACCTGTGTCTCTGTCACACCTTTGTCTGTGTCACACCTGCATCTCTGTCGCTCCTGTGTCTCTGTCACACCTGTGTCTCTGTTACACCTCTATCTCTGTCACACCTTTGTCTCTGTCACACCTGTATCTGTCGCACCTGTGTCTCTGTCACACCTCTATCTCTCTTACAGGTGTCTCTATCGCACCTGTATCTCTGCCCCACCTATATCTCTGTCACACCTGTATCTCTGTCACACCTGTATCTCTGTCACACCTATATCTGTCACACCTGTATCTCTGTCACACCTGTGTCTCTGTCACACCTGTGTTTCTGTCACGCCTGTTTCGCTGTTACACCTGTATCTGTCACACCTGTATCTCTGTCTCACCTGTGTCTCTGTCTCACCTGTGTCTCTGTCACACCTGTGTCTATGTCGCACCTGTCTCTCTGTCGCACCTGTGTCTCTGTTACACCTGTGTCTCTGTCACACCTGAATCTCTGTCAAACCTTTATCTCTGTTACACCTATATCTGTCACACCTGTATCTCTGTCACACCTGTGTCTCTGTCACACCTGTTTCGCTGTTACACCTTTATCTCTGTCACACCTGTATCTCTGTCACACCTATATCTGTCGCTCCTGTATCTCTGTTACACCTGTTTCTCTGTCACACCTGAACCTCTGTTACACCTGTGTCTCTGTCACACCTGAATCTCTATCACACCTTTATCTCTGTCACACCTGTATCTCTGTCACACCTATATCTCTCACACCTGTGTCTCTGTCACACCTGTGTCTCTGTCATACCTGTATCTCTGTCGCACCTCTCTCTCTGTCATACCTGTATCTCTGTCACACCTGTGTCTCTGTTACACCTGTATCTGTCACACCTGTACCTCTGTCGCACCTGTGCCTCTGTCACAGCTGTATCTCTGTCACACCTGTGTCTGTCACATCTGTACCTCTCTTACACCTGTGTCTCTATCGCACCTGTATCTCGGTCACACCTGTGTCTCTGTTACACCTGTATCTCTGTCGCACCGGTGTCTCTGTCAAACCTGTATCTCTGTCACACCTGTGTCTCTGTTACACCTGTATCTCTGTCACACCTCTTTCTCTGTTACACCTGTATCTGTCACACCTGTGTCTCTGTCGCACCTGTGTCTCTGTCACACCTGTATCTCTGTTACACCTGTCTCTGCCACACCTGTATCTCTCTTACAACTGTGTCTCTGTCACACCTGTGTCTCTGTCACACTTGAATCTCTCTTACACCTGTGTCTCTGTCAAACCTGTATCTGTGTCACACCTGTATCTCTGGCACACCTGTATCTCTGTCATACCTGTATCTCGCTTACACGTGTATCTCTGTCACACCTGTGTCTCTTTTACACCTGTATCTGTCACACCTCTACCTCTGTCGTACCTGTGTCTATGTCACACCTGTGTCTCTGTCGCACCTGTGTCTCTGTCACACCTGTGTCTCTTTTACACCTGTATCTATCACACCTCTACCTCTGTCGCACCTGTGTCTCTGTCAGACCTGTGTCTCTGTCGCACCTGTGCCTCTGTCACACCTGTGTCTCTGTCACACCTGAATCTCTGTCACACCTTTATCTCTGTCACACCTGTATCTCTGTCACACCTATATCTGTCACACCTGTATCTCTGTCACACCTGTGTCTCTGTCACACCTGTGTTTCTGTCACGCCTGTTTCGCTGTTACACCTGTATCTGTCACACCTGTACCTCTGTCTCACCTGTGTCTCTGTCTCACCTGTGTCGCTGTCACACCTGTGTCTATGTCGCACCTGTCTCTCTGTCGCACCTGTGTCTCTGTCACACCTGTGTCTCTGTCACACCTGAATCTCTGTCACACCTTTATCTCTGTTACACCTATATCTGTCACAACTGTATCTCCGTCACACCTGTGTCTCTGTCACACCTGTTTCGCTGTCACACCTTTATCTCTGTCACACCTGTATCTCTGTCACACCTATATCTGTAGCTCCTGTATCTCTGTTACACCTGTGTCTCTGTCACACCTGAACCTCTGTTCCACCTGTGTCTCTGTCATACCTGAATCTCTATCACACCTTTATCTCTGTCACACCTGTATCTCTGTCACACCTACATCTCTCACACCTGTGTCTCTGTCACACCTGTGTCTCTGTCATACCTGTATCTCTGTCGCACCTGTCTCTCTGTCATACCTGTATCTCTGTCACACCTGTGTCTGTTACACCTGTATCTGTCACACCTGTACCTCTGTCGCACCTGTGCCTCTGCAACACCTGTATCTCTCCTACACCTGCATCTGTCACACCTGTATCTCTGTCACACCTGTACCTCTGTTGCACCTGTGTCTCTTTCATACCTGTGTATCTGTCGCACCTGTGTCTCTGTCAAACCTGTGTCTCTGTCGCACCTGTCTCTCTGTCACACCTGTGTCTCTGTTACACCTGTATCTCTGTCACACCTGTGTCTTTGTCATACCTGTATCTCTGTCGCACCTGTGTCTCTGTCACACCTGTGTCTCTGTCGCACCTGTGTCTCTGTCACACCTGAATCTCTGTCACACCTTTATCTCTGTTACACCTATATCTGTCACAACTTTATCTCTGTTACACCTATATCTGTCACACCTGTATCTCCGTCACACCTGTGTCTCTGTCACACCTGTTTCGCTGTCACACCTTTATCTCTGTCACACCTGTATCTCTGTCACACCTATATCTGTCGCACCTGTATCTCTGTTTAAACCTGTGTCTCTGTCACACCTGAACCTCTGTTACACCTGTGTCTCTGTCATACCTGTATCTCTGTCACACCTGTGTCTCTGTTACACCTGTATTTGTCACACCTGTACCTCTGTCGCACCTGTGCCTCTGCAACACCTGTATCTCTCCTACACCTGCATCTGTCACACCTGTATCTCTGTCACACCTGTACCTCTGTCACACCTGTGTCTCTGTTACACCTGTATCTCTGTCACACCTGTGTCTTTGTCATACCTGTATCTCTGTCCCACCTGTGTCTCTGTCACACCTGTGTCACTGTCGCACCTGAGTCTCTGTCACACCTGAATCTCTGTCACACCTTTATCTCTGTTACACCTATATCTGTCACACCTTTATCTCTGTTACACCTATATCTGTCACACCTGTATCTCCGTCACACCTGTGTCTCTGTCACACCTGTTTCGCTGTCACACCTTTATCTCTGTCACACCTGTATCTCTGTCACACCTATATCTGTCACACCTGTATCTCTGTCACACCTGTGTCTCTGTCACACCTGTGTTTCTGTCACGCCTGTTTCGCTGTTACACCTGTATCTGTCACACCTGTACCTCTGTCTCACCTGTGTCTCTGTCTCACCTGTGTCGCTGTCACACCTGTGTCTATGTCGCACCTGTCTCTCTGTCGCACCTGTGTCTCTGTCACACCTGTGTCTCTGTCACACCTGAATCTCTGTCACACCTTTATCTCTGTTACACCTATATCTGTCACAACTGTATCTCCGTCACACCTGTGTCTCTGTCACACCTGTTTCGCTGTCACACCTTTATCTGTCACACCTGTATCTCTGTCACACCTATATCTGTCGCTCCTGTATCTCTGTTACACCTGTGTCTCTGTCACACCTGAATCTCTATCACACCTTTATCTCTGTCACACCTGTATCTCTGTCACACCTACATCTCTCACACCTGTGTCTCTGTCACACCTGTGTCTCTGTCATACCTGTATCTCTGTCGCACCTGTCTCTCTGTCATACCTGTATCTCTGTCACACCTGTGTCTGTTACACCTGTATCTGTCACACCTGTACCTCTGTCGCACCTGTGCCTCTGCAACACCTGTATCTCTCCTACACCTGCATCTGTCACACCTGTATCTCTGTCACACCTGTACCTCTGTTGCACCTGTGTCTCTTTCATACCTGTGTATCTGTCGCACCTGTGTCTCTGTCAAACCTGTGTCTCTGTCGCACCTGTCTCTCTGTCACACCTGTGTCTCTGTTACACCTGTATCTCTGTCACACCTGTGTCTTTGTCATACCTGTATCTCTGTCGCACCTGTGTCTCTGTCACACCTGTGTCTCTGTCGCACCTGTGTCTCTGTCACACCTGAATCTCTGTCACACCTTTATCTCTGTTACACCTATATCTGTCACACCTTTATCTCTGTTACACCTATATCTGTCACACCTGTATCTCCGTCACACCTGTGTCTCTGTCACACCTGTTTCGCTGTCACACCTTTATCTCTGTCACACCTGTATCTCTGTCACACCTATATCTGTCGCACCTGTATCTCTGTTTAAACCTGTGTCTCTGTCACACCTGAACCTCTGTTACACCTGTGTCTCTGTCACACCTGAATCTCTATCACACCTGTATCTCTGTCACACCTGTATCTCTGTCACACCTATATCTGTCACACCTGTGTCTCTGTCACACCTGTGTCTCTGTCATACCTGTATCTCTGTCGCACCTGTCTCTCTGTCATACCTGTATCTCTGTCACACCTGTGTCTCTGTTACACCTGTATCTGTCACACCTGTACCTCTGTCGCACCTGTGCCTCTGCAACACCTGTATCTCTCCTACACCTGCATCTGTCACACCTGTATCTCTGTCACACCTGTACCTCTGTCACACCTGTGTCTCTGTTACACCTGTATCTCTGTCACACCTGTGTCTTTGTCATACCTGTATCTCTGTCCCACCTGTGTCTCTGTCACACCTGTGTCTCTGTCGCACCTGTGTCTCTGTCACACCTGAATCTCTGTCACACCTTTATCTCTGTTACACCTATATCTGTCACACCTTTATCTCTGTTACACCTATATCTGTCACACCTGTATCTCCGTCACACCTGTGTCTCTGTCACACCTGTTTCGCTGTCACACCTTTATCTCTGTCACACCTGTATCTCTGTCACACCTATATCTGTCGCACCTGTATCTCTGTTTAAACCTGTGTCTCTGTCACACCTGAACCTCTGTTACACCTGTGTCTCTGTCACACCTGTATCTCTGTCACACCTATATCTGTCACACCTGTATCTCTGTCACACCTGTGTCTCTGTCACACCTGTGTTTCTGTCACGCCTGTTTCGCTGTTACACCTGTATCTGTCACACCTGTACCTCTGTCTCACCTGTGTCTCTGTCTCACCTGTGTCGCTGTCACACCTGTGTCTATGTCGCACCTGTCTCTCTGTCGCACCTGTGTCTCTGTCACACCTGTGTCTCTGTCACACCTGAATCTCTGTCACACCTTTATCTCTGTTACACCTATATCTGTCACAACTGTATCTCCGTCACACCTGTGTCTCTGTCACACCTGTTTCGCTGTCACACCTTTATCTCTGTCACACCTGTATCTCTGTCACACCTATATCTGTCGCTCCTGTATCTCTGTTACACCTGTGTCTCTGTCACACCTGAACCTCTGTTACACCTGTGTCTCTGTCATACCTGAATCTCTATCACACCTTTATCTCTGTCACACCTGTATCTCTGTCACACCTACATCTCTCACACCTGTGTCTCTGTCACACCTGTGTCTCTGTCATACCTGTATCTCTGTCGCACCTGTCTCTCTGTCATACCTGTATCTCTGTCACACCTGTGTCTGTTACACCTGTATCTGTCACACCTGTACCTCTGTCGCACCTGTGCCTCTGCAACACCTGTATCTCTCCTACACCTGCATCTGTCACACCTGTATCTCTGTCACACCTGTACCTCTGTTGCACCTGTGTCTCTTTCATACCTGTGTATCTGTCGCACCTGTGTCTCTGTCAAACCTGTGTCTCTGTCGCACCTGTCTCTCTGTCACACCTGTGTCTCTGTTACACCTGTATCTCTGTCACACCTGTGTCTTTGTCATACCTGTATCTCTGTCGCACCTGTGTCTCTGTCACACCTGTGTCTCTGTCGCACCTGTGTCTCTGTCACACCTGAATCTCTGTCACACCTTTATCTCTGTTACACCTATATCTGTCACAACTTTATCTCTGTTACACCTATATCTGTCACACCTGTATCTCCGTCACACCTGTGTCTCTGTCACACCTGTTTCGCTGTCACACCTTTATCTCTGTCACACCTGTATCTCTGTCACACCTATATCTGTCGCACCTGTATCTCTGTTTAAACCTGTGTCTCTGTCACACCTGAACCTCTGTTACACCTGTGTCTCTGTCATACCTGTATCTCTGTCACACCTGTGTCTCTGTTACACCTGTATTTGTCACACCTGTACCTCTGTCGCACCTGTGCCTCTGCAACACCTGTATCTCTCCTACACCTGCATCTGTCACACCTGTATCTCTGTCACACCTGTACCTCTGTCACACCTGTGTCTCTGTTACACCTGTATCTCTGTCACACCTGTGTCTTTGTCATACCTGTATCTCTGTCCCACCTGTGTCTCTGTCACACCTGTGTCACTGTCGCACCTGTGTCTCTGTCACACCTGAATCTCTGTCACACCTTTATCTCTGTTACACCTATATCTGTCACACCTTTATCTCTGTTACACCTATATCTGTCACACCTGTATCTCCGTCACACCTGTGTCTCTGTCACACCTGTTTCGCTGTCACACCTTTATCTCTGTCACACCTGTATCTCTGTCACACCTATATCTGTCGCACCTGTGTCTCTGTCAGACCTGTGTCTCTGTCGCACCTGTGCCTCTGTCACACCTGTGTCTCTGTCACACCTGAATCTGTCACACCTTTATCTCTGTCACACCTGTATCTCTGTCACACCTATATCTGTCACACCTGTATCTCTGTCACACCTGTGTCTCTGTCACACCTGTGTTTCTGTCACGCCTGTTTCGCTGTTACACCTGTATCTGTCACACCTGTACCTCTGTCTCACCTGTGTCTCTGTCTCACCTGTGTCGCTGTCACACCTGTGTCTATGTCGCACCTGTCTCTCTGTCGCACCTGTGTCTCTGTCACACCTGTGTCTCTGTCACACCTGAATCTCTGTCACACCTTTATCTCTGTTACACCTATATCTGTCACAACTGTATCTCCGTCACACCTGTGTCTCTGTCACACCTGTTTCGCTGTCACACCTTTATCTGTCACACCTGTATCTCTGTCACACCTATATCTGTCGCTCCTGTATCTCTGTTACACCTGTGTCTCTGTCACACCTGAATCTCTATCACACCTTTATCTCTGTCACACCTGTATCTCTGTCACACCTACATCTCTCACACCTGTGTCTCTGTCACACCTGTGTCTCTGTCATACCTGTATCTCTGTCGCACCTGTCTCTCTGTCATACCTGTATCTCTGTCACACCTGTGTCTGTTACACCTGTATCTGTCACACCTGTACCTCTGTCGCACCTGTGCCTCTGCAACACCTGTATCTCTCCTACACCTGCATCTGTCACACCTGTATCTCTGTCACACCTGTACCTCTGTTGCACCTGTGTCTCTTTCATACCTGTGTATCTGTCGCACCTGTGTCTCTGTCAAACCTGTGTCTCTGTCGCACCTGTCTCTCTGTCACACCTGTGTCTCTGTTACACCTGTATCTCTGTCACACCTGTGTCTTTGTCATACCTGTATCTCTGTCGCACCTGTGTCTCTGTCACACCTGTGTCTCTGTCGCACCTGTGTCTCTGTCACACCTGAATCTCTGTCACACCTTTATCTCTGTTACACCTATATCTGTCACACCTTTATCTCTGTTACACCTATATCTGTCACACCTGTATCTCCGTCACACCTATATCTGTCGCACCTGTATCTCTGTTTAAACCTGTGTCTCTGTCACACCTGAACCTCTGTTACACCTGTGTCTCTGTCACACCTGAATCTCTATCACACCTGTATCTCTGTCACACCTGTATCTCTGTCACACCTATATCTGTCACACCTGTGTCTCTGTCACACCTATGTCTCTGTCATACCTGTATCTCTGTCGCACCTGTCTCTCTGTCATACCTGTATCTCTGTCACACCTGTGTCTCTGTTACACCTGTATCTGTCACACCTGTACTTCTGTCGCACCTGTGCCTCTGCAACACCTGTATCTCTCCTACACCTGCATCTGTCACACCTGTATCTCTGTCACACCTGTACCTCTGTCACACCTGTGTCTCTGTTACACCTGTATCTCTGTCACACCTGTGTCTTTGTCATACCTGTATCTCTGTCCCACCTGTGTCTCTGTCACACCTGTGTCTCTGTCGCACCTGTGTCTCTGTCACACCTGAATCTCTGTCACACCTTTATCTCTGTTACACCTATATCTGTCACACCTTTATCTCTGTTACACCTATATCTGTCACACCTGTATCTCCGTCACACCTGTGTCTCTGTCACACCTGTTTCGCTGTCACACCTTTATCTCTGTCACACCTGTATCTCTGTCACACCTATATCTGTCGCACCTGTATCTCTGTTTAAACCTGTGTCTCTGTCACACCTGAACCTCTGTTACACCTGTGTCTCTGTCACACCTGAATCTCTATCACACCTTTATCTCTGTCACACCTGTATCTCTGTCACACCTATATCTGTCACACCTGTGTCTCTGTCACACCTGTGTCTCTGTCATACCTGTATCTCTGTCGCACCTTACTCTCTGTCATACCTGTATCTCTGTCACACCTGTGTCTCTGTTACACCTGTATCTGTCACACCTGTACCTCTGTCGCACCTGTGCCTCTGCAACACCTGTATCTCTCCTACACCTGCATCTGTCACACCTATATCTCTGTCACACCTGTACCTCTGTCGCACCTGTGTCTCTTTCACACCTGTGTATCTGTCGCACCTGTGTCTCTGTCAAACCTGTGTCTCTGTCGCACCTGTCTCTCTGTCACACCTGTGTCTGTGTTACACCTGTATCTCTGTCACACCTGTGTCTTTGTCATACCTGTATCTCTGTCGCACCTGTGTCTCGGTCACACCTTTGTCTGTGTAACACCTGCATCTCTGTCGCTCCTGTGTCTCTGTCACACCTGTGTCTCTGTTACACCTCTATCTCTGTCACACCTTTGTCTCTGTCACACCTGTATCTGTCGGACCTGTGTCTCTGTCACACCTCTATCTCTCTTACAGGTGTCTCTATTGCACCTGTATCTCTGCCCCACCTATATCTCTGTGACACCTGTATCTCTGTCACACCTGTATCTCTGTCACACCTATATCTGTCACACCTGTATCTATGTCACACCTGTGTCTCTGTCACACCTGTGTTTCTGTCACGCCTGTTTCGCTGTTACACCTGTATCTGTCACACCTGTACCTCTGTCTCACCTGTGTCTCTGTCTCACCTGTGTCTCTGTCACACCTGTGTCTATGTCGCACCTGTCTCTCTGTCACACCTGTTTCGCTGTCACACCTTTATCTCTGTCACACCTGTATCTCTGTCACACCTATATCTGTGGCTCCTGTATCTCTGTTACACCTGTGTCTCTGTCACACCTGAACCTCTGTTACACCTGTGTCTCTGTCACACCTGAATCTCTATCACACCTTTATCTCTGTCACACCTGTATCTCTGTCACACCTATATCTCTCACACCTGTGTCTCTGTCACACCTGTGTCTCTGTCATACCTGTATCTCTGTCGCACCTCTCTCTCTGTCATACCTGTATCTCTGTCACACCTGTGTCTCTGTTACACTTGTATCTGTCACACCTGTACCTCTGTCGCACCTGTGCCTCTGTCACAGCTGTATCTCTGTCACACCTGTGTCTGTCACATCTGTACCTCTCTTACACCTGTGTCTCTATCGCACCTGTATCTCGGTCACACCTGTGTCTCTGTTTCACCTGTATCTCTGTCGCACCGGTGTCTCTGTCAAACCTGTATCTCTGTCACACCTGTGTCTCTGTTACACCTGTATCTCTGTCACACCTGTGCCTCTGTCATACCTGTATCTCTGTCACACCTCTTTCTCTGTTACACCTGTATCTGTCACACCTGTGTCTCTGTCGCACCTGTGTCTCTGTCACACCTGTATCTCTGTTACACCTGTCTCTGCCACACCTGTATCTCTCTTACAACTGTGTCTCTGTCACACCTGTGTCTCTGTCACACTTGAATCTCTCTTACACCTGTGTCTCTGTCAAACCTGTATCTGTGTCACACCTGTATCTCTGGCACACCTGTATCTCTGTCATACCTGTATCTCGCTTACACGTGTATCTCTGTCACACCTGTGTCTCTTTTACACCTGTATCTGTCACACCTCTACCTCTGTCGTACCTGTGTCTATGTCACACCTGTGTCTCTGTCGCACCTGTGTCTCTGTCACACCTGTGTCTCTTTTACACCTGTATCTGTCACACCTCTACCTCTGTCGCACCTGTGTCTCTGTCAGACCTGTGTCTCTGTCGCACCTGTGCCTCTGTCACACCTGTGTCTCTGTCACACCTGAATCTCTGTCACACCTTTATCTCTGTCACACCTGTATCTCTGTCACACCTATATCTGTCACACCTGTATCTCTGTCACACCTGTATCTCTGTCACACCTATATCTGTCACACCTGTGTCTCTGTCACACCTGTGTCTCTGTCATACCTGTATCTCTGTCGCACCTGTCTCTCTGTCATACCTGTATCTCTGTCACACCTGTGTCTCTGTTACACCTGTATCTGTCACACCTGTACCTCTGTCGCACCTGTGCCTCTGCAACACCTGTATCTCTCCTACACCTGCATCTGTCACACCTGTATCTCTGTCACACCTGTACCTCTGTCGCACCTGTGTCTCTTTCACACCTGTGTATCTGTCGCACCTGTGTCTCTGTCAAACCTGTGTCTCTGTCGCACCTGTCTCTCTGTCACACCTGTGTCTGTGTTACACCTGTATCTCTGTCACACCTGTGTCTTTGTCATACCTGTATCTCTGTCGCACCTGTGTCTCTGTCACACCTGTGTCTCTGTCGCACCTGTGTCTATCACACCTATGTCTCTGATACATCTGTATCTCTGTCACACCTTTGTCTGTGTCACACCTGCATCTCTGTCGCTCCTGTGTCTCTGTCACACCTGTGTCTCTGTTACACCTGTATCTCTGTCACACCTTTGTCTCTGTCACACCTGTATCTGTCGCACCTGTGTCTCTGTCACACCTCTATCTCTCTTACACGTGTCTCTATCGCACCTGTATCTCTGCCCCACCTATATCTCTGTCACACCTGTATCTCTGTCACACCTGTATCTGTTACACCTGTATCTCTTTCACACCTGTGTCTCTGTCATACCTGTATCTGTCACACCTGTTTCTCTGTTACACCTGTGTCTCTGTCACACCTGTGCCTCTGTCGCACCTGTCTCTCTGTCACACCTGTGTTTCTGTTACACCTCTATCTCTGTCACACCAGTGTCTCTGTCATACCTGTATCTCTGTCACACCTGTGTCTCATTTACACCTGTATCTCTGTCGCACCTGTGTCTCTGTCACACCTGTATCTCTGTCACACCTGTGTCTTTCACATCTGTACCTCTTTTACACCTGTGTCTCTATCGCACCTGTATCTCTGTCACACCTGTGTGTCTGTTACACCTGTATCTCTGTCGCACCTGTGTTTCTGTCAAACCTGTATCTCTGTCACACCTGTGTCTCTGTTACACCTGTATCTGTCACACCTGTGCCTCTGTCATACCTGTGTCTCTGTCACACCTGTGTCTCTGTCACACCTGTATCTCTGTCGCACCTGTGTCTCTGTCACACCTGTATCTCGCTTACACCTGTATATCTGTCGCACCTGTGTCTCTGTCGCACCTGTGTCTCTGTCACACCTGTGTCTGTTACACCTGTATCTCTGTCGCACCTGTGTTTCTGTCAAACCTGTATCTCTGTCACACCTGTATCTCTGTTACACCTGTCTCTGCCACACCTGTGTCTCTGTCGCACCTGTGTCTCTGTCAAACCTGTGTCTCTGTCGCACCTGTCTCTCTGTCACACCTGTGTCGCTGTTACACCTGTATTCCTGTCACACCTGTGTCTTTGTCATACCTGTATCTCTGTCGCACCTGTGTCTCTGTCGCACCTGTGTCTGTCACACCTGTGTCTCTGTTACACCTGTATCTCTGTCACACCTATGTCTCCTCTGGATTTAAAGCTTTCGTGACTGCTAGGATCTATACTCTTTGGTTCTCTTGGGTAAAGTCACGTAGGTGAAAATAAAATAACAAAAAAATCATGACGTTTCGGCCACAACACAAGCGGCCTTCATCAGGTGAAGGGACGAGACTGTCTGGAGGACAACGCTGGAGTTTTGTCTCTGTCACACCTGTATCTCTGTCGCACCTGTGTCTCTGTCACACCTCTATCTCTCTTACACATGTGTCTCTATCGCACCTGTATCTCTGTCCCACCTATAACTCGGTCACACCTGTATCTCTGTCACACCTGTGTCTCTGTCACACCTGTGTCTCTGTTACACCTCTATCTCTGTCACACATGTGTCTCTGTCATACCTGTATCTCTGTCACACCTGTGTCTCTGTTACACCTGTATCTCTGTCGCACCTGTGTCTCTGTCACAGCTGTATCTCTGTCACACCTGTGTCTCTGTCACACCTGTGTCTCTTTCGCACCTGTGTCTCTGTCAAACCTGTGTCTCTGTTACACCTGTATCTCTGTCGCACCTGTGTCTCTGTCACACTTGCATCTCGCTTACACCTGTATCTGTCGCACCTGTGTCTCTGTCGCACATGTCTCTGTCACACCTGTGTCTCTGCCACACCTGTATCTCTCTTACAACTGTGTCTCTGTCACACCTGTGTCTCTGTCACACCTAAATCTCTCTTACACCTGTGTGTCTGTCAAACCTGTATCTGTGTCACACCTGTATCTCTGGCACTCCTGTATCTCTGTCATACCTGTATCTCGCTTACACGTGTATCTCTGTCACACCTGTGTCTCTTTTACACCTGTATCTTTCACACCTCTACCTCTGTCGCACCTGTGTCTATGTCACACCTGTGTCTCTGTCGCACCTGTGCCTCTGTCACACCTGTGTCTCTGTCACACCTGAATCTCTGTCACACCTTTATCTCTGTCACACCTGTATCTCTGTCACACCTATATCTGTCACACCTGTATCTCTGTCACACCTGTGTCTCTGTCACACCTGTGTTTCTGTCACGCCTGTTTCGCTGTTACACCTGTATCTGTCACACCTGTACCTCTGTCTCACCTGTGTCTCTGTCTCACCTGTGTCTCTGTCACACCTGTGTCTATGTCGCACCTGTCTCTCTGTCGCACCTGTGTCTCTGTCACACCTGTGTCTCTGTCACACCTGAATCTCTGTCACACCTTTATCTCTGTTACACCTATATCTGTCACACCTGTATCTCCGTCACACCTGTGTCTCTGTCACACCTGTTTCGCTGTCACACCTTTATCTCTGTCACACCTGTATCTCTGTCACACCTGTGTCTCTGTCATACCTGTATCTCTGTCGCACCTGTCTCTCTGTCATACCTGTATCACTGTCACACCTGTGTCTGTTACACCTGTATCTGTCACACCTGTACCTCTGTCGCACCTGTGCCTCTGCAACACCTGTATCTCTCCTACACCTGCATCTGTCACACCTGTATCTCTGTCACACCTGTACCTCTGTTGCACCTGTGTCTCTTTCATACCTGTGTATCTGTCGCACCTGTGTCTCTGTCAAAACTGTGTCTCTGTCGCACCTGTCTCTCTGTCACACCTAAATCTCTCTTACACCTGTGTCTCTGTCAAACCTGTATCTGTGTCACACCTGTATCTCTGGCACACCTGTATCTCTGTCATACCTGTATCTCGCTTACACGTGTATCTCTGTCACACCTGTGTCTCTTTTACACCTGTATCTTTCACACCTCTACCTCTGTCGCACCTGTGTCTATGTCACACCTGTGTCTCTGTCGCACCTGTGCCTCTGTCACACCTGTGTCTCTGTCACACCTGAATCTCTGTCACACCTTTATCTCTGTCACACCTGTATCTCTGTCACACCTATATCTGTCACACCTGTATCTCTGTCACACCTGTGTCTCTGTCACACCTGTGTTTCTGTCACGCCTGTTTCGCTGTTACACCTGTATCTGTCACACCTGTACCTCTGTCTCACCTGTGTCTCTGTCTCACCTGTGTCTCTGTCACACCTGTGTCTATGTCACACCTGTCTCTCTGTCGCACCTGTGTCTCTGTAACACCTGTGTCTCTGTCACACCTGAATCTCTGTCACACCTTTATCTCTGTTACACCGATATCTGTCACACCTGTATCTCCGTCAGACCTGTGTCTCTGTCACACCTGTTTCGCTGTCACACCTTTATCTCTGTCACACCTGTATCTCTGTCACACCTATATCTGTCGCTCCTGTATCTCTGATACACCTGTGTCTCTGTCACACCTGAACCTCTGTTACACCTGTGTCTCTGTTACACCTGAATCTCTATCACATCTTTATCTCTGTCACACCTGTATCTCTGTCACACCTATATCTCTCACACCTGTGTCTCTGTCACACCTGTCTCTCTGTCATACCTGTATCTCTGTCACACCTGTGTCTGTTACACCTGTATCTGTCACACCTGTACCTCTGTCGCACCTGTGCCTCTGCAACACCTGTATCTCTCCTACACCTGCATCTGTCACACCTGTATCTCTGTCACACCTGTACCTCTGTTGCACCTGTGTCTCTTTCATACCTGTGTATCTGTCGCACCTGTGTCTCTGTCAAACCTGTTTCTCTGTCGCACCTGTCCCTCTGTCACACCTGTGTCTCTCTTACACCTGTATCTCTGTCACACCTGTGTCTTTGTCATACCTGTATCTCTGTCGCACCTGTGTCTCTGTCACACCTGTGTCTCTGTCGCACCTGTGTCTCTGTCACACCTGAATCTGTCACATCTTTATCTCTGTTCCACCTATATCTGTCACACCTTTATCTCTGTTACACCTATATCTGTCACACCTGTATCTCCGTCACACCTGTGTCTCTGTCACACCTGTTTCGCTGTCACAGCTGTATCTCTGTCACACCTGTATCTCTGTCACACCTATATCTGTCGCACCTGTATCTCTGTTACACCTGTGTCTCTGTCACACCTGAACCTCTGTTACACCTGTGTCTCTGTCACACCTGAATCTCTATCACACCTTTATCTCTGTCACACCTGTATCTCTGTCACACCTATATCTGTCACACCTGTGTCTCTGTCACACCTGTGTCTCTGTCATACCTGTATCTCTGTCGCACCTGTCTCTCTGTCATACCTGTATCTCTGTCACACCTGTGTCTCTGTTACACCTGTATCTGTCACACCTGTACCTCTGTCGCACCTGTGCCTCTGCAACACCTGTATCTCTCCTACACCTGCATCTGTCACACCTGTATCTCTGTCACACCTGTACCTCTGTCGCACATGTGTCTCTTTCACACCTGTGTATGTCGCACCTGTGTCTCTGTCACACCTATGTCTCTGATACACCTGTATCTCTGTCACACCTTTGTCTGTGTCACACCTGCATCTCTGTCGCTCCTGTGTCTCTGTCACACCTGTGTCTCTGTTACACCTGTATCTGTCACACCTTTGTCTCTGTCACACCTGTATCTGTCGCACCTGTATCTGTCACACCTGTTTCTCTGTTACACCTGTGTCTCTGTCACACCTGTGCCTCTGTCGCACCTGTCTCTCTGTCACACCTGTGTTTCTGTTACACCTCTATCTCTGTCACACCAGTGTCTCTGTCATACCTGTATCTCTGTCACACCTGTGTCTCATTTACACCTGTATCTCTGTCGCACCTGTGTCTCTGTCACACCTGTATCTCTGTCACACCTGTGTCTTTCACATCTGTACCTCTTTTACACCTGTGTCTCTATCGCACCTGTATCTCTGTCACACCTGTGTGTCTGTTACACCTGTATCTCTGTCGCACCTGTGTTTCTGTCAAACCTGTATCTCTGTCACACCTGTGTCTCTGTTACACCTGTATCTGTCACACCTGTGCCTCTGTCATACCTGTATCTCTGTCACACCTGTTTCTCTGTTACATCTGTTTCTCTTTCCCACCTGTGTCTCTGTCACACTTGTGTCTCTGTTACACCTGTATCTCTGTCGCACCTGTGTCTCTGTCACACCTGTATCTCGCTTACACCTGTATATCTGTCGCACCTGTGTCTCTGTCGCACCTGTGTCTGTCACACCTGCGTCTATGTCACACCTGTATCTCTGTTACACCTGTCTCTGCCACACCTGTGTCTCTGTCACACCTGAATCTCTCTTACACCTGTGTCTCTGTCAAACCTGTATCTCTGTCACACCTGTATCTCTGGCACACCTGTATCACTGTCATACCTGTATCTCGCTTACACGTGTATCTCTATCACACCTGTGTCTCTTTTACACCTGTATCTGTCACACCGACATCTCTGTCGCACCTGTGTCTGTCAGACCTGTATCTCTGTCGCACCTGTGTCTCTGTCACACCACTGTCTCTGTCACCCCTGAATCTCTGTCACACCTTTATATCTGTCACACCTGTTTCTCTGTCACACCTCTATCTCTGTTACACCTGTGTCTCTGTCACACCTGAATCTCTGTCACACCTATATCTGTCATACCTGTATCTCTGTCGCACCTGTCTCTGTCACACCTGTATCTGTCACACCTGTACCTCTGTCGCACCTGTCTTTGTCACACCTGTGTATCTGTCGCACCTGTGTCTCTGTCGCACCTGTGTCTCTGTCGCACCTGTCTCTCTGTCACACCTGTGTCGCTGTTACACCTGTATTCCTGTCACACCTGTGTCTCTGTCAAACCTGTGTCTCTGTCGCACCTGTGTCTGTCACACCTGTGTCTCTGTTACACCTGTATCTCTGTCACACCTTTGTCTCCTCTAGATTTA
This sequence comes from Petromyzon marinus, assembly GCF_048934315.1. Lineage (NCBI taxonomy): Eukaryota > Metazoa > Chordata > Hyperoartia > Petromyzontiformes > Petromyzontidae > Petromyzon > Petromyzon marinus. The sequence continues at coordinate 16,270,888 of NC_133681.1, read as the reverse complement.
AAGCTTTCGTGACTGCTAGGATCCATACTCTTTGGTTCTCTTGGGTAAAGTCACGTAGGTGAAAATAAAATAACAAAAAAATCATGACGTTTCGGCCACAACACAAGCGGCCTTCATCAGGTGAAGGGACGAGACTGTCTGGAGGACAGCGCTGGAGTTTTGTCTCTGTCACACCTGTATCTCTGTCGCACCTGTGTCTCTGTCACACCTCTATCTCTCTTACACATGTGTCTCTGTTACACCTGTATCTCTGTCACACCTGTATCTCTGTCGCACCTGTGTCTCTGTCACACCTCTATCTCTCTTACACATGTGTCTCTGTTACACCTGTATCTCTGTCCCACCTATATCTCTGTCACACCTGTATCTCTGTCACACCTGTGTCTCTGTCACACCTGTGTCTCTGTTACACCTGTGTCTCTGTTACACCTGTATCTCTGTTGCACCTGTGTCTCTGTCACAGCTGTATCTCTGTCACACCTGTGTCTCTGTCACACCTGTGTCTCTTTCGCACCTGTGTCTCTGTCAAACCTGTGTCTCTGTTACACCTGTATCTCTGTCGCACCCGTGTCTCTGTCACCCTTGCATCTCGCTTACACCTGTATCTGTCGCACCTGTGTCTCTGTCGCACCTGTCTCTGTCACACCTGCGTCTCTGTCACACCTGTATCTCTGTTACACCTGTGTCTCTGCCACACCTGTATCTCTCTTACAACTCTGTCTCTGTCACACCTGTGTCTCTGTCACACCTGAATCTCTCTTACACCTGTGTCTCTGTCAAACCTGTATCTGTGTCACACCTGTATCTCTGGCACACCTGTATCTCTGTCATACCTGTATCTCGCTTACACGTGTATCTCTGTCACACCTGTGTCTCTTTTACACCTGTATCTTTCACACCTCTACCTCTGTCGCACCTGTGTCTATGTCACACCTGTGTCTCTGTCGCACCTGTGTCTCTGTCACACCTGTGTCTCTTTTACACCTGTATCTGTCACACCTCTACCTCTGTCGCACCTGTGTCTCTGTCAGACCTGTGTCTCTGTCGCACCTGTGCCTCTGTCACACCTGTGTCTCTGTCACCCCTGAATCTCTGTCACACCTTTATCTCTGTCACACCTGTGTGTCTGTCACACCTGTGTCTCTGTCACACCTGTTTCGCTGTTACACCTGTATCTGTCACACCTGTACCTCTGTCTCACCTGTGTCTCTGTCACACCTGTGTCTCTGTCGCACCTGTCTCTCTGTCGCACCTGTGTCTCTGTCACACCTGTGTCTCTGTCACACCTGAATCTCTGCCACACCTTTATCTCTGTTACACCTATATCTGTCACACCTGTATCTCCGTCACACCTGTGTCTCTGTCACACCTGTTTCGCTGTCACACCTTTATCTCTGTCACACCTGTATCTCTGTCACACCTATATCTGTCGCACCTGTATCTCTGTTACACCTGTGTCTCTGTCACACCCGAACCTCTGTTACACCTGTCTCTGTCACACCTGTATCTCTGTCACACCTGTGTCTCTGTCACACCTGTATCTCTGTAACACCTGTATCTCTGTCGCACATGTGTCTCTGTCACACCTCTGTCTCTGTCACACCTGTATCTCGCTTACACCTGTATATCTGTAACACCAGTGTCTCTCTTACACCTGTGTCTGTCACACCTGTATCTCTCTTACACCTGTGTCTCTGTCACATCTGTATCTCTGTCACACCTATATCTGTCACACCTGTATCTCTGTTACACCTGTGTCTCTGTCACGCCTGTATCTGTCACACCTCTACCTCTGTCACACCTGTGTCTCTGTCGCACCTGTCTCTCTGTCACACCTGTGTCTCTGTTACACCTGTATCTCTGTCATATCTGTGTCTCTGTTACACCTGTATCTGTAATACCTGTGTCTGTCATACCTGTATCTCTGTCACACCTGTGTCTCTGTTACACCTGTATCTCTGTCACACCTGTTTCTCTGTCACACCTGTATCTCTGGCACACCTGTCTCTTTTACACCTGTATCTGTCACACCTCTACCTCTGTCGCACCTGTGTCTCTGTCACACCTGTGCCTCTGTCGCACCTGTGTCTGTCACACCTGTGTCTCTGTCATACCTGTAGCTCTGTCGCACTTGTCTCTGTCACACCTGTGTCTCTGTTACACCTGTATCTGTCACACCTGTGTCTCTGTCATACCTGTATCTCTGCCACACCTGTGTCTCTGTCACACCTTATCTCTGTCACACCTGTGTCTCTGTCGCACCTGTCTCTCTGTCACACCTATATCTCTGTTACACCTGTGTCTCTGTCACACCTGAATCTCTGTTACACCTGTGTCTCTGTTACCCCTGCATCTCTGTCACACCTGTATCTCGCTTACACCTGTATATCTGTAACACCTGTGTCTCTCTTACACCTGTGTCTCTGTCACACCTGTATCTCTCTTACACCTGTGTCTCTGTCACATCTGTATATCTGTCACACCTATATCTGTCACACCTGTATCTCTGTTACACCTGTCTCTGTCACACCTGTCTCTTTTACACCTGTATCTGTCACACCTCTACCTCTGTCACACCTGTGTCTCTGTCGCACCTGTCTCTCTGTCACACCTGTGTCTCTGTTACACCTGTATCTGTCATACCTGTGTCTGTCATACCTGTATCTCTGTCACACCTGTGTCTCTGTTACACCTGTATCTCTGTCACACCTGTGTCTCTGTCACACCTGTATCTCTGGCACACCTGTCTCTTTTACACCTGTATCTGTCACACCTCTACCTCTGTCGCACCTGTGTCTCTGTCACACCTGTGTCTCTGTCGCACCTGTGTCTGTCACACCTGTGTCTCTGTCATACCTGTATCTCTGTCGCACCTGTCTCTCTGTCACACCTGTGTCTCTGTTACACCTGTACCTCTGTCACACCTGTGTCTCTGTCATACCTGTATCTCTGTCACACCTGTCTCTGTTACACCTGTATCTTTGTCACACCTGTGTCTGTCACACCTGTATCTCTGTTACACCTGTATCTCTGTCACACCTGTGTCTCTGTCATACCTGTATCTCTGTCGCACCTGTCTCTCTGTCACATCTGTATCTCTGTCACACCTATATCTGTCACACCTGTATCTCTGTTACACCTGTGTCTCTGTCACACCTGTATCTGTCACACCTCTACCTCTGTCACACCTGTGTCTCTGTCGCACCTGTCTCTCTGTCTCACCTGTGTCTCTGTTACACCTGTATCTCTGTCATATCTGTGTCTCTGTTACACCTGTATCTGTAATACCTGTGTCTGTCATACCTGTATCTCTGTCACACCTGTGTCTCTGTTACACCTGTATCTCTGTCACACCTGTGTCTCTGTCACACCTGTATCTCTGGCACACCTGTCTCTTTTACACCTGTATCTGTCACACCTCTACCTCTGTCGCACCTGTGTCTCTGTCACATCTGTGCCTCTGTCGCACCTGTGTCTGTCACACCTGTGTCTCTGTCATACCTGTAGCTCTGTCGCACCTGTCTCTGTCACACCTGTGTCTCTGTTACACCTGTATCTGTCACACCTGTGTCTCTGTCATACCTGTATCTCTGCCACACCTGTGTCTCTGTCACACCTTATCTCTGTCACACCTGTGTCTCTGTCGCACGTGTCTCTCTGTCACACCTATATCTCTGTTACACCTGTGTCTCTGTCACACCTGAATCTCTGTTACACCTGTGTCTCTGTTACCCCTGCATCTCTGTCACACCTGTATCTCGCTTACACCTGTATATCTGTAACACCTGTGTCTCTCTTACACCTGTGTCTCTGTCACACCTGTATCTCTCTTACACCTGTGTCTCTGTCACATCTGTATATCTGTCACACCTATATCTGTCACACCTGTATCTCTGTTACACCTGTCTCTGTCACACCTGTCTCTTTTACACCTGTATCTGTCACACCTCTACCTCTGTCACACCTGTGTCTCTGTCGCACCTGTCTCTCTGTCACACCTGTGTCTCTGTTACACCTGTATCTGTCATACCTGTGTCTGTCATACCTGTGTCTGTCATACCTGTATCTCTGTCACACCTGTGTCTCTGTTACACCTGTATCTCTGTCACACCTGTGTCTCTGTCACACCTGTATCTCTGGCACACCTGTCTCTTTTACACCTGTATCTGTCACACCTCTACCTCTGTCGCACCTGTGTCTCTGTCACACCTGTGTCTCTGTCGCACCTGTGTCTGTCATACCTGTATCTCTGTCGCACCTGTCTCTCTGTCACACCTGTGTCTCTGTTACACCTGTACCTCTGTCACACCTGTGTCTCTGTCATACCTGTATCTCTGTCACACCTGTCTCTGTTACACCTGTATCTTTGTCACACCTGTGTCTGTCACACCTGTATCTCTGTTACACCTGTATCTCTGTCACACCTGTGTCTCTGTCATACCTGTATCTCTGTCGCACCTGTCTCTCTGTCACACCTGTATCTGTCACACCTGTATCTCTGTCACACCTGTGTCTCCGTCACACCTCTGTCTCTGTTACACCTGGATCTGTAACACCTGGATCTGTAACACAAGTTATCTTTGTTCTCCCTATTAGTCACCCTGTGTCCGACTGTGGCTCTGTGTAGAAGGCACGGTTGGTTAAATACGGTGTAAAATAAGTCCAACATACATACAAGATACAGAATGTGTGAGCACATAAGTCAAAATATATCCTAACCGGACCCTACCTACTTTCCCCATGCATCCCCAAATACAGAAAGAGTGAAATTATAAACAGTCCAGCAAATGTTTTTTCTACCAACAATTGCCAAATGTATTTGTCAGTGGATGCTCAGGCATTTTGCTGATTGAGGCGAAAGGGTGGATTGAGTGTGTGGGGAGCACGACTTCTGGCTGAGCACACACCTTGATTACAGAATAATGGGTCAAACACCGTCATAAGGTGCTTCCTCAAAGCCTAATTTTTCAGTAGCATGCCCATCAAATACAGTTACATTTTTACATGCATGTGCAATGCACAATGTACTACATAACAGTACAAAAATATAATTATTATTATGGTGTAGAATATAATATTCTTTGGTTTGGAATATAAACTCTTATCAGCGTTGCGGTGGTTAGCACACTGTGCTACAAACCTGGAAACTCACGTTCGATCCCAGCCATGGCTAACATGAGCAGCGAGTCAAATGTAAACTGGGTTTGCCCCCTCCTCCCCGACATTACAAAAGCGCACTGAAACAGCGTGGTTAAAGTAGGGTTGAAAAACAACCCTCCAATGAGGGTTGTTTATGACGTTTCCTCATTAGGCAGCGGTGCACAAATAACAAAACACTCAAGACGTTGGTCAATACTGCTGCCTTGAACAGAAAACAATAGGCGACGTTTCGTGGCAGAGTTGACTCTACTGCTGGCCTCTCCATGTGCCGCTTGCTACGAAGAATGCCCATTGCACAACGCATTTGCCTACTGTAGTTTTCTTTCGAAGCGGTGTGATTGACGAATCCACTGAGAGTATGATTTTATTTTCTTTATTAATATGTCCTGTGCATGATACATTGCAACGATGACCTGCTGCGTCTCAAGTGGTGCGTGTCCTTGTTTACAGACGTTCTTGTTGGGACGTGACAGGGTCGGCAGAACGTTTCTTACACAACGGGTGGGGGACAATAGGAGAGGTGGGGAGAACATGCGAGAGGGTTGTACGGATGTATGTTGAACTTCTTTCGCACCGTACGTAGCCAACCGTACCGATCGGAGGTGCGGGGGAAGGACACCAAGGCGCTGAGCATGTTGCCCGGAGTGGGAATCTCGCACCGTCAACAAGTCAATTTATGCTTGTGCGTAAACACGTGGCACCTTTCTTGCACAAATCAGCCAACCCAAAGCGCCGTCATCACGGTGACACACGTTGAAGGTGGTTTAAAATGGCTATTTAGGAATGGTCTCCATGCTCATTTAAAGTCTGCCTCCGTTCCAACATGACATCGAAAGGACAATTTTATTAGACCCAAGCCGAAATATAACATTTTAAAATATATAAATATATAATTATATAGAATTATATATTTATGGTAGAATATAGTATTGTCATCATTATTACATACGTATACCAAGTTTGCAGTCGATACCACCTTGGGAAGTGGGTTAAAATTTAGTTACAATATTTGATACAACAGAGTGAGTTAATAAAAGTAATATTTAAAGAAGCTTTTTTTTAAAACACGCTTTAATGAAATGTACCGTACGAGTAATGGAAGAACTCCACGACTCCAGGAAGTGGCCCCGAAGCTTGCCATAACGTAAGGGGCCGTGGTGATTTACAGCCATCGTCAGTTGAGCGTGGACAATTAGACCCAAGCCGAAACATAAGATATAAAAAGATTGCTTAAAAATATTTAATGATAGGATATTGTTTTGTCATCGGTATGACATACGTATACCAAGCTTGCAGTCGATACGACATTGGGAAGTGGGTTAAAATTGAGCAAGATTTGAGGATACGACAACAGAGTTGAGGATATAACAGAGTTAAATAAAAGCGTGTAAATAAAAACGTGTAATAATAATAAAAAAGGACTTAACCCTCCACAGCAGGATTGCACAATACTGCAGTGGTGGTGCTGACCCATTGAGGGTCCTGAACATAAATGTTCTTTGCCCCCCCTCCCTTTGAATTGATATAATCCTGAGATTACAGAAGAGTTATAGACAGGAGATTATAAATAAAGCGAAAGTCGAGAAATAAAGACTTACGTAGAGATGTAGCGCATTGAGAGAAGAGAGATGGATGAATTGGCTCTTCACGTTAGTTGGTTTGTATCGTTTGTTGGGAACATATATTTTATTTGGCCTGATATTTCATGCAGCTCTATGTTTGGTCCATAAATCCAAGGCTACTTGTGTTGCTCGGGGAATGATGCATTTTGCTTGCTGTGCTTTTACGCGGCACCACCATTTGCAAGACTGTCTTGTTCACTGGCCTGCGTCCCATTCTCCACTATCTCATGCTTTAAGTTGTTGAAAAGTTCCATCCTCGGTTTATTCAGGTTGAGCAGATTCCTCTGTTTGGTACCGGTTTAGTTTTAAACTCAGCTGTGTCACTTTCAGCTGTCAGCTGTTTGACGTTTACGCGGCTGTCCGATTTTGTTTAGTTTTTTCACGTCACACGAGGTCAAGTTCTTAACGTACGACCCCGCCGTTGGGACGAATGGTTCCTCGCTTGAATATTTTATCAAAGTATGACGGACTTACACGTTGTACTTGTGTAGTGACATCTGGGATGTCACTGTATGGTGCCGGCCCGGGAGGGCCGTGGCGTGCGATGTACTTACGTCGCGGAGAGCACCGTGTGGGTTGCTGTGTGAGGCCGGCTCTAGCACAGCACGTCGTGCGATGCACCGTCATCACGTACACCCCGTAGGTGGGTGTAGTACCAACCCTAGCGGGGCTTGGTGAGCGCTGGGATAGCGCGGCCACCACGCATAGCGTGTAGTGTGGGCTCCCACAAGGGGGAGTGGGAGAGTGTCAGCCCAGGGACACGGTTGCCCTGGGCCATTGCACTCTGGTTGACCCTGTAGACACGTGATCTGGAGTGTCCACAGAGAAGGCCCCAGGTGGGGGGGGGGGGGGGCTAGGGAGTGATCACTTGTCCAGGGTCGGCCTCGGTAAGGTAAAAGGTAAAAACGAGCCTACCTTTACCCTACCTTTTACCTTACCACAATACAATCACTCTACCCTACCTTTTACCCTTTAGCAGGTAAGGTAAAAGGTCAAAAGCAACGAGCCTACCTTTACCCTACCTTTTACCATTACCCCATACAAATTACCCGATTACAGAGTAATTACTGGGGTACTACACATGAAAAGGTTTATAACGATAAATGCTAGGTAGAGCGCTTTATGCATATAGAATACTCTCGATGATTCCAATTTTACACGCAATACACGCAATAAAAATTCTCACGACGTTTCGGCCACAACACAAGTGGCCTTCTTCAGGTGAAAGGAACAGACCTGTCGGGACGACAGAGCTTCAATGAACGTTAAATTTTGATTTAAAGCTTTCGTGACTGCAGTAATTCATATTCTTAGCTCTTTCGGTAAAGTCACGTTGAAGGGAAACAATAAAATAATAATATATATATAAAACAATAAAAATTCTCACGTTTTGACCATAACACAAACGGTCGTCATCAGGTGTGTCGGTTCGCATTAATTTATTTATTTTTAAACGGTGTATTCATTTATTTATAAAAACGTCAGCGCCACGCGCAGCGATTTGGCAGTTTATTCAGAAGGACTAGTCCATCTATGTTCTGAAAAGAGGAGGGGGGAGAAGAAAAATTTATGCATGCTGTCTGAAAGCCACTGTAAGCGTGAACAATCAATTAAGACCTGAAATGGTTAATCAAATCTTTCCAATGATTGCTAAGCCATAATCCATCTTCTCGGTTGAAATTGTCTCTGTGCTTGTATATGTGGATAGCCTCATGAACGAATCTCTCATGGTAGCCAGATGGCTTACAAAGAACCTCTGTCTTGGAAAAGTCAATGTCATGTGAGCCTACTGAATTATAACAATGATCTGCCATGGCCGAGGTGTTGGTCCTACTGTGTTTAAGGTCTGCTTTGTGTTCACGAATGCGGTCCGAGATATGGCGTTTGGTTTCTCCAATGTAACTACTACCACAGAGGCAACTTAGTTTGTAGACACCAGGGTACTGTATGTCCGGAATCACATTTTTTACAGACGGAACCAGATCACGGATTTTATGTAATGTGTTGAAACGGACCTGGATCTTGTGTTTATTCAAGATTTTGGAGATCTTTTTTGTGATCCCCGCAATGTAGGGTAAAGTGATGGTTTTGAAAGGCTCCTCAAGAGGGTTCTTCTTCATGGTTTGAGTGATAGCTTTGCGGATTGTATAGTCGGAGTAACCATTAGCCTTAAGAGCTTGATGTACGTGCTTGAGTTCACTGCCTATGTGTTCCTGGTCGGATATGCATTGGGCTCTATGGTACAAAGTCTTGATGAGAGAATTCTTCTGTGATGGATGGTGGTGGGAATCCGGTTTCAGATAAGCATCTGTATGGGTAGCTTTCCTGTAGACAGAGTGGCTTATTGAACCATCAGGTCTCTTTTTTATTAGGACATCCAAAAAAGGTATCTTGCCATCTTTTCGACTTCGATGGTAAATCTGATGGATGGGTGTATGGAATTGATGTGGTCGAAGAATTGGTCTAGAGCAGGCCGGCCATGTGGCCAGATGACAAAAGTGTCATCCACGTACCTCTTCCATAAGGTTGGGCGCAGAGTGGCAGTCTGGATGGCGTCAGTCTCAAATTTCTCCATTAAAATGTTAGCTATAACCGGAGATAGGGGGAGCCCATTGGGGTGCCCTCAGTTTGTTTGTAGAAAGTTCCATTCCAAGTGAAGTATGTATTGGTTAAGAATTTGAATTACTGCAGTCAAGAAAGCTTTAAATCAAAATTTAACCGCCTCTACGGGGAGGGTTTCCACATAACTTTAAGATCCTTCAACAAACTCCGGGATAAGAAGGCTCAGCTGATCGAGTCTCTCACCTTTCTGAAGAGATGCCGCGACTCTGGGGTAATACCAATCGCATTTACACTGACCTCTGCTGCTGTAACTTCTTCTAATGCGAAACGAATTCTTTTCAAAACTAGCTTAGCTCTTATCTCAGAAAAAATCAGACGTATACGCACCGAACTAGATCAGTTAGACAAGACACTCTACAAATCACACTTATCATTGACGGCAACAATGTCCACATCGGATTGGGAACATGTATACAATATGACTGCCTCTTCAGCTGCTACTATGTCGACCAAATGTAAGGACAACCTGATTTCCAAATTTAACCTCCTCTTCAACAAAAGACCGGACCGACACACCAAAAAGTTAGACGTTAACAAAGTCGTAATTAATCGCAGTAACAGTTCTATTTCCGATGTTCTGAAATTCGTTTTAGCTAAAGGTCTAAACTTTGCAGTCACACCTAAACACATACCAGTTAATGAAATAATTGCCCAAGTAGACGTTGCTCTCAGGGGCCTGGGTCACATCGCTACAGACGTAGCAAAAACTGAAAACGCTGCAACCCTCAAAAACGCTAAGATGCCAGCTTGCAACCTCAGCAAAGATGAGCGTTTTGAATTATATAAATTTAAAAAGAGGGATGATATTGTAGTCGTCTCAGCTGACAAGGGCAATGTTACTGTCATCATGGATAAAATAGAATACAACAACAAAATTAAAGAATTACTCGACGATGGTAGTTATACAAAAATAAAAAGAGATCCCACCAACAGCCTTGTCACACAAACCAACAAAATAATTTCTGATTCAACCTCATTAATTGATCAATCTAAACAATTTTCGTTGAAACCTTCTGCTGCCAGGCCACCAATATTATACGGCTTACCAAAAATACATAAAGTAGATACACCCCTTCGTCCCATCGTCTCTATCAACTCCCCCACCTACAAACTGGCTCGTTTTTTGTCTGAAATCCTGCGTCCTTTCACTGGAAAAACCACCTCTGCAGTACAAAATTCTACTCACCTGGTATCAACAATCAAGGGTATTTCCCTGTCCCCAGACGACCTGCTTGTCAGTTTTGATGTAGTTTCCTTATTCACCAAGGTTCCTGTACCTGACACCATCGCAAACATTGAAGACTTGGTTCATCAAGGACTAAACACTGAGGTACCCCCCCTGGTGAGACACTGTTTAACCAATACATACTTCACTTGGAATGGAACTTTCTACAAACAAACTGAGGGCACCCCAATGCCCCCCCCCCCCCCCATCTTCGGTTATAGCTAACATTTTCATGGAGAAATTTGAGACTGACGCCATCCTGACTGCCACTCTCTGCCCAACCTTATGGAAGAGGTACGTGGATGACACTTTTGTCATCTGGCCACATGGCCGGCCTGCTCTAGACCAATTATTCGACCACATCAATTCCATACACCCAGCCATCAGATTTACCATGGAAGTCGAAAAAGATGGCAAGCTACCTTTTTTGGATGTCCTAATAAAAAAGAGACCTGATGGTTCAATGAGCCACTCTGTCTACAGGAAAGCTACCCATACGGATGCTTATCTGAAACCGGATTCCCACCACCATCCATCACAGAATAATTCTCTCATCAAGACTTTGTACCATAGAGCCCAATGCATATCCGACCAGGAACACACAGGCAGTGAACTCAAGCACGTACACCAAGCTCTTAAGGCTAATGGTTACTCCGACTATACAATCCGCAAAGCTATCACTCAAACCATGAAGAAGAACCCTCTTGAGGAGCCTTTCAAAACCATCACTTTACCCTACATTGCGGGGATCACAAAAAAGATCTCCAAAATCTTGAATAAACACAAGATCCAGGTCCGTTTCAACACATTACATAAAATCCGTGATCTGGTTCCGTCTGTAAAAAATGTGATTCCGGACATACAGTACCCTGGTGTCTACAAACTAAGTTGCCTCTGTGGTAGTAGTTACATTGGAGAAACCAAACGCCATATCTCGGACCGCATTCGTGAACACAAAGCAGACCTTAAACATGGTAGGACCAACACCTCGGCCATGGCAGATCATTGTTATAATTCAGTAGGCTCACATGACATTGACTTTTCCAAGACAGAGGTTCTTTGTAAGCCATCTGGCTACCATGAGAGATTCGTTCATGAGGCTATCCACATATACAAGCACAGAGACAATTTCAACCGAGAAGATGGATTATGGCTTAGCAATCATTGGAAAGATTTGATTAACCATTTCAGGTCTTAATTGATTGTTCACGCTTACAGTGGCTTTCAGACAGCATACATTAATTTTTCGTCTCCTCCCTCCTCTTTTCAGAACATAGATGGACTAGTCCTTCTAAATAAATTGACAAATCGCTGCGCGTGGCGCTGACGTTTTTTATAAATAAATACACCGTTTTAAAATAAATTAATTAATGCAAACCGACACACCTGATGACGACCGTTTGTGTTATGGTCGAAACGTCGTGAGAATTTTTGTTTTATATATTTTATTATTTTATTGTTTCCCTTCAACGTGACTTTACCGAAAGCGCTAAGAATATGAATTACTGCAGTCACGAAAGCTTTAAATCAAAATTTAACGTTCATTGAAGCTCTGACGTCCCGACAGGTCTGTTCCTCTCACCTGAAGAAGGCCACTTGTGTTGTGGCCGAAACGTCGTGAGAATTTTTATTGTTTTATATATATTTTATTATTTTATTGTTTCCCTTCAACGTGACTTTACCGAAAGAGCTAAGAATATGAATTACTGCAGTCACAAAAGCTTTAAATAAAAATTTAATATCGCACCTTATTTACAGAATATTTTCTTAGTCACATTTTTTTCGACAAAAAAACACAAGGATTAAAACGCGATTGCATGAAAGGTATATATTAAACTTAACGTATCTTTTTCCTCTGTTATTTTTATTTCATCAACCGTCGATGTCCACAATCGTGTGAACTTGAAATGTATCCTGCAGCCAGGTATGTTTTTATTCATGAATGCATTCATTTGCCTTTTTACACTTTCAAAATGTCATACCTCCGACTGGCTATAGTAAGATATTTTAGTCGGCATACGTTTGTTTTGTGTTGAACCACACACTATGGTGAGCAAATAAAAGGACATATCAAATCAAATGTACTTTGCGCACCGTTTGTGTTATCACGTTTGCCCAACGCAGCTCCAGAATCCCCCCAAAAAACACAAATTGGCCGGAAGCACGCGGTGCTATTGAATGTGTGGGCGTGTGAGAGTTAAAGTGTATCTTGAATGAAGAGAGGCGATAAGAAATTGGGGAAAAAGAGATGATGGGAGGAGATTAATGTCCAGTGCATTGTACCGGCATTGCGTTGCGTGACACACAGATTGTTCGGTATGCCTTGTGATATGGACTTTGGTGATTATAAAATATCAACAAAAACTCAACACACGCATCAATAGCACTGCCGAGAGTAGCTCTTCCTTTCTGGCCTCACCATGTGCACATGGACATGTTATTCAATAAATCAAACTTCATACGCGAAGAGACTTCTCTACACACATTATTATTAATATTATTCTCTCATAACACAAATAAAATAATGCGATTAAAGTAATTAGGTGAATCTTAAACCATACATTTTGTGAGACAATTTTAACTTTCGTCTGCAAAGGCCATGATGAACAAGTAAAGTTTTTAGTTTGTTAATATAGCTCGGTCGGTCAGGTCATCGCTTATCTGACAAGTTAGGGAATTGACTAATGTGTTTTTTTTGTTGTTATTTGTCCTTGTGTATCACTGTCAACGCAATATCACCAAACAATTTGTTTAAGTCTGGTGATTATCAGCCTGGGAACCATTCCTGAACTGCCAAGTGGCTCACTTCCTTACCCATTTTTTAACTCAAGAAGAGATAAGGATTAGGATAATCGCGTGCTGTTATTGAGCGATTAAATGCGTAAGTATCCCAAAGCGCTTCACAATACACACCAATAAACATTTAACAATACAGTCACGAAAGCTTCAAATCAAGATTTAATGATTCAAAAAAGGGGGGAAAGGCATTATGACAACAACAAAAGCATAACAATGTATAGCAATATAGGAGAGATAACAAAACACAGCTTCAAAACACAGATGGGCAATGAGCCTTTGAAAGTCATAAATACGAACAAAACCTAAAGATGTGCTTGCGTGCACAGTTTAATTCGTTCAGCCAAAAGTAATTTCACTGTCTTACTCGTTTATTGCCATACATGTGTTGAGCTTCTTTCGCACCGTGCGTAGCCAACCGTGCTAAGTGGAGGTGCGGGGGAAGGACAACAGACTAGAAATGTGGAACCCACATGCGATACAATTACCCTTCGAGTAGATTGCATGCAAGAAAAACCGCTGAACCTGTAATCGCTATCGAATATCTCCATCTGTGATGTTCTAAAACCCTCTGATTATGAATGAAATTATATTTTACGTACTCTTTGGTTCATCTTCTTTGGTTCTTTCGGTAAAGTCACGTAGAATGAGAATAAAATAATAAATTTATAACCAGACAGTCTCGCTCCCTTCACCTGATGAAGGCCGCTTGTGTTGTGGCCGAAACGTCGTGAGAATATTATTGTGTTATTTTATTTTATCAATTTATTATTTTATTCTCATTCTACGTGACTTTACCGAAAGAACCAAAGAAGATGAATCATTGCAGTCACGAAAGCTTTAAATCGAAATTTACTCTTTGGTTCTTTCGGTAAAGTCACGTAGGTAGAAAAAAAGGATATATATCACGACGTTGCGATCGAAACGTCGTGATATATTATTTTTTATTTTGTTACATTTTACTAC